>NW_028327181.1:13580000-14190666 GCF_987537825.1 Furipterus horrens | reverse complement strand
GAGAAGCTGCAGGCTCCCCATCCGGCGCATTTATATTCTCCGTGCTTAGCTCTCTGCTTGTTAATCTTCGGTGCTGCGTGAATTGATGAGCAGTGCTTAGCACATAGCAAGCACTCAGTAAATGGTGCCGCTGTCATTATGCTCCGAGGGATTTGTCTCCTTTAAAATAAGCGTACAGATGTCTCCACTCATCTCAATTAGCCGGGCGTTAAAATGCAGACTTGAGTCAGGCATGGCCGTAGCACAGCCATTTTGGCTTTCCGGAAGGTTTTTACCAAAGAAAGATAACAACTGCAGTTATTTTGTATTGGTAAACCCAGAGTTTTGCAATTCTTACCAGCGGCCCCAGACACAGCGCTGAAGGAACCTGAAGGTATACCTGGCAGATTTCCGAATCATCTTCCACGATTCAGCCCGGTAAAGCCACAGCTTCCTAGGACTCTCAGAAGGGAGGGACTCTGGCAGCCAGGACACAGAGACATCGGAGCCTGGGTATCAGCTAGGCCTGGATTTGAGTTATAGCTCTGCCATCTCTGGGGAAGTTGTATCAGCTCTTCAAGCTTCAATTTCCTCCTCTGTAAATGGGAGGTAAGAGTAGAACATTGGGGCGCGTGGGTGTAGGGGCTGCAGCTCTGCTGGGGATTAAATGGGAGTGTCTGAGAAGCGCTTTGCCGGACGCGTGGCACACAGTACAGGCTCAGAAAGTCGTGGCTGGTGTTGCACTGAGACCCCCCTCTGCCTCGGGCCGCTGCTGGCACCGCCAGGCTCTTTTCCTTCTTTCTCCCTTTCCCTCCTGCCCTGAGTGATGTCAAGGCTCTGGGGAAATTAAAAGTGCGTAGTTTTTCTTTGTAGAAAACTTGAAGATTCCTGACCTAGACAGATGATTGGGTCTAGTTCCTTTTGTGCTGTGGGATTTGCTAGAGAAAAGTTTCCTTCCATGCTGGTGAAAAACTAAGTTTCTTCCCTTATATGGTTCTGACTTGCACTGAATCTCCTTTTCCTGTTTTAACATTTCTGACCTTCTGTGTGATCTTGAAAAGCACTTTGTTTTCTTCTAAATATGTTTGTAATAATTGCAGAAGCAGCGGGGTGCTTGTCAAGTACATGCCGACTTTTAGTCCCTCTCTGTGTGAGGGCCTCCCCTTCTTCCCCTTCCCTGTCATCCCTTGAAGAAGGGGGTCATACTAAATGTTGTCAGACACTGCAGTCCTGTTTGAGAGACATGTTAACCTATGTTTTTTCTCACATTCATTATTTCTTTCGGGATATTAGATATCTATATATATATATATATCAGTGCTCTCCAACACAAAGTTATACTTGAAAGAATTCATGAAGTCAAATTAGGAATGGCTGCTAAGCATGAGCCATCTGGCTTTTCAGTTCTTTATTTTATTTCTAAAGTATTTCAGTGGTATGTTCTCTTTGACCTTTTCTGACTATGAGCATTGACCCACAGAAGATGATTTTATTATTGCATTAATTTTTCCATTTATCTGTTTGTTCATCTCTCCACCCATTCTTCCATCCATCTGTCCATCAAATACTTTTCATACACCTGCCATGCTGGAGGTGTCATTCTGCCAGACAAAGCTCAGTGGGTTGGGAGTCAAGAAACTGGGGTTTTGGTGCCAGCTCTGCCATTAACTTGCTCTCCATGGAGAGGAGAAATGACATGATAACGCAGAGCTCTTTCTCCCTCCAACAGGTTATAACGCAGCCGTACAGAGAATCTGACCACTGCCTGTGTGCTGGGGGTGCACATCCCATACTCCTTGAGAGTCGTGAAAAACGTACAGAGGGCTCTGTTGTACAGTTAGGCACTTTAATTTATGTCAACATTCAAGCTTTCTTAGAAAAAAGCTCACATTATTCTGCAGCATCTCATGGTGATGGTAGTGTTTATGAATGACAGTATGCCCATCATGTCATTTTTGGCTTGTCAGATGGTTTTCTGAGTGTTAATATTCATTTTGTGAAGCCATTGACAATGGTGGACAAGGAATGTTGGAAAAGTCCAACCCTGATTTTTCTTCTCTGCCTTCCCTTTGTTCTGTTTTTATGGCTCTAGTAACAGGAATTTTATTACAGCAGTTTGTGTCCTCAGCTCTTTTGCTGAGGCTCTGCATAATTTATGATCTAGATTCCAAAATGTTAGTGAATTGCTCCACCAGAAATAATGGAATGTGACAGCAATGGATTCCACATTCTTGGCCCAAATATTTGTGTCTGTGGTTTACAAGTCATTTCAGAGCACGAGTGCTGCATTGTTCAAGCTGTTATGGGAATGAGTTCTGACAAAAGAACAGAATCAGGGTAATTATAAAAACACAAAATGGGTCCACGCACCAGTGTTCTGCTTATGGGCCTCAGGAAGAAGAGCATATTCACCTGCATCCTTACCCCTCCCTCAGACATGGGTCCCCTTCTCTCCTGGCCACATCGCTGCATGTTAGTATGTGATTTAGATTTCAGAGTATCTGTTATATGAAAGGTATCATGACTGAAGGATCAACATTTATTGGACACTTATCCTGCCTTATTTAGTAGGTATGTGGTCTAATGATGTACACTTGGAGGCACCACTTTCTTCTTTAAGTTTTGTCTTCCTGGAGTGAATGCCTGATAAGATAGTTAATGGTGGGTCTCACCTAAGCCCCATAATCTGCTTGAGTCCTTTTTGTTGAAACGTTTTTGTTAGCTATATCTCCCAACTATTTCAGAAAGATCTGGAAGGAGAGCCTACTGTAAATGCAAAATTGCTTAAGTGACTAAAACTTGCAGTTACTTTAGAAGTACCAGAGACTGTTTTGGTTGTAATAAATGAATCCCTTGCTCTCCTGTTGATGTGGGTTTTCTTGGTGAGTCAGAACAGGGTTAGTGGTTGTGGAATAAACTGGATGACGGATCTGGGAGAGTTGTTTGGTATTAAATTGTCCTTAGAATGGCAAAAATAAGATAAAATTTTGCCAAATTCTTGGACTCTTCATGAAAAGAGTCCTGTGTATTAATTCTTGTCACAGAGCTGTTAGGAAGGGCACAAATACAGTGTAGACAGAAGCATGCTTCTGCAGGTGTAAGGGTGTCCTCCCATTTCTAGGACATGCTCTTTTCTCTTAGTAAAAATACCAATGAATTGTCTCCACAACCAATTTGAACCATTACTCTGTAATCATACCACTAAGATCATGGACAGAATCAAGAAGTAGAGTGTGTGTATATGTATCTGCTTTCACGTATATCTTCTAGTGGCTTTTTTTATTCATTTGTTTATTTAATATTTAATGTCTCAGGCACTACTCTAGGCATTACAGACAAAGCAGTAAATAAAACCAAATCCCCACTTAGCTTTCACTCTAGAACAGGAGACATGTTTTTAAACAAACAAACAAAGCCGGGGGAAAGGATAGAAAGGACAGTAAGCGGATGGAGCGGGAGGAGGACATGAGAGCGCTGGCTGGTGAGGTCGAGGAAGGCCTCTGCGAGGAGATGGCGTGGAGCAGAGACCCGAGTGGCGCTCAGCGTGCGCTTCCGAGTGAGCCGGACCTGGGTCTGAACTCCGTCCTTGTAACTGACTTGCTGTTGGGCCTCTCTGAGCTGGTCATCTGTTCCAGTGCAGTTAATGAAACCTTGCTTGCAGGAATGTATTTATTGTTATTGCTCCTCCTCCTCCTTTCTTCTCCTGCATTTAAAACTTAAATACAGCCCTATATTCTCTGACCATGCTGGTTAACCCAGACTTTCCAATATTTACCGTAACCATATTTCCCAAGTAAAATTCAAGGTTCAAAAACCTGATCTGAAAAAATACTTATTTTTCTATTTTTGAATTTATTTATGTGACTAAATATCCACAGGAATTATCAAATTAATTGTACTTAGTTATCTCTTCAATTAATATTTATCTTTATGGAGAAGATTACATGAAATTGGTCATTTCTAGAAAGTCCAGGCCCATGGATACCTTAACTATATTGAATGCCTACAGTGCAATAAAACTCCTTTGGGCAGTTTAGAAGTCAATCTGAACAGATCTTAACTTCTTGGAACTTTAAATGGGACCGTGGGTGGCATGGAAGTTGGTTGACCTAAGTGGAAAGTGACAGAAAAGTTCTACAGTTAGAGTTTCTTAATATGGTGTGCTCTGGAGACTATGATCTGCGTGGGATTGGTGTGGACAGCGTTACTGTCAGTTTACAGTAGCATGAAAAGCTTCGTGAAAGAAAGAGTCTGCTGGGACCTTATTAGTTCTAGAGCCACTGGCTGCTCTGGGGAGAGATTCAGACACGTCAGCCTCAAAGCTGTGTCTGCTTTACATCAAGCTCCCTCCCAGGGAGCAGAGCAGCACACAGCTCAGCCCTGGAACGACTTCAGCCGTAGGGGCCCCTGAGTCTGGAGCTTCAGCCGTCACAGTCATCGCGATGCTCTGTATTTGCACAGCGATTTATCTGACCCCGTTAACAACCCAGCAGAGGATCAGGGCATACCCTCTTGACTTGATGGTGAGGAATTCACCCAAGAAGCCAGGATGACACCCAGATCCAAGCTCATGAGCAAGGTTCCCCTGTGCTAGGGAGGACTGCCCTCATTAGCGCCGGAACCGCTGACCTGTAGCAGATCCTTCTACAGAATGCCATCTGGGTGGCTGTGGTCAGTGCTGTGAGCCTGGTCGTCTGGATGAGGTGAGCCAGGAGACGAGACAAGGGAGGTTTGGCTCAGGGCCTGAAGCCGAAGAGAGCCATGCGGAAGCGGTGGCACCTGTGGGGGCTTTCAGAAGAGACTGTCCTTGGAATACTAGGATCACAAATTATAGCGCTAGAGAGGGACTCTGGTGATTGTATCATCCAATCCCCTTAATAGTTTGGAAAACAAAACAAAACAAAAAGCCCACAGCTCAGAGAAGTTGCGGGATTTAAATCACAGAGCTGGCTGTGGCCAAGCAGTGTGAGAACCTGGGGTCGCCAATGCCAGGCACACAGGTTTCTATAGGCTTTTTTCCTTCCTTGCATCAGGCATACTCTCTGTAATCTCCCCTGCAGTGGAAAGCCTTTACTTTTTGAAAGTTTTATATTTTAAATTGATCACCTAGTGCTCATGGTTCCTAAAAGGAGTCCTGATTAAATGTCTTCAATCGAAACAGGAGCAGTGATTAGGCCGCCTGTCGTTGTTCCAGCGGATTTAGCTTCCTTACTCTCATCTACCTGATTTGTGAATCTGCCACAGAGACGGCGCTCCCAGGGTCCCGGAGGCAGGGGTTCATTTCATACGATGTATTCCTTCCCATGTCCCTCCTCCCATCCCGGCTGTGAGCTCCTGGAAGGCCTGGCATCAGACCTCTTGAGTCTGTAGGCTGCGTCCGCAGCACAGTGTATGGTCTGCCGAAGGCATCATTAAACGTGTTTATTAGGGGAGCGTGTTTACGGCCTCTTTTCTCAATTCCTTAAACCACGCCCCACCCTCTTCCCCAGCCCTGCCCCGAATCCAGGGTGGAAGCAGTTGTTCTACAGCCCAACAGTTACAGAAAGGTGCGGAGCCTCATAACTCATGCTCGTGTTTGTCCTTTTAAGCACCTGCATTTTGAGAACTGGTGGCTATTGTTATTCTTCGTTCATTTGAACTGTCCTCTACTTTTGTTCATTATCTTTGAGTTCTGTTCAGTGATATTGATCTGCTTCTAATGGAATAGAAGCCACCTCAGATCTTCCCTGCATATTGAGTTATGTTTTGGTGTTTAGGGGGGCAACGCCGCCTAGTGATTCAGAGCTCAGGCTGTGCAGTCAGAGGGGCACTGGCTCTCTCAGATCCTGCCTGTGAGGTTATCTCCGGGCAGGAGGTTTGGCCTTGATAAGCCTCAGGATTTTCCCAGACTACACTGATCAAATCAGTATCATTACAATTCTAAACAGCAAAAATGGTGCTGGATTGTTTTCTTCTTTGATCATCTGTGCAGATGGAGAGATGGGCTTCTGCCAGAGTAGGCATCTTGGTGGTGGTACTGGGTAGGAGGAAAAAGACAGAACCTTACGTTTTCAGCTCTCTTGTTTTATTCGTTATTGGAGCTTCCCGTGTGCAAATACTTATAAACATTCGCTCAGTGTTTTTTATAATTTGTAGTAGAAAGATTTATTGGAGCATTCAAAGATTTTTGGAGGTTATTTCCCAAGAGTCTACCAGTACATCCCTTTACCCATTATTAAATGTTTATAAAAACAGAGCTTTTGACAATATCTCGAGATTATAATGATTTCTGTGTCAGACATTTATTTACTCAGATGCCAGGAGGTTGATACTATAGTTATGTTCACAGACTGAGTTAGAAAGTGTTTAAGAGTGTGGTGGTTTTAAAATACATCCACAAGTTCAATGACACCCCTCCCTTCAGAAAGTAGAGCCTCATTCTCCTTCTCTTGAATGTGGGTCTGACTTAGTGACCCCTTCTAACCAGCAGAATCTGACAGAAGCGATGCACTGTGATTTCAGAGGCAAAGTCATACAAAGGATACAGCTTCTGCCTGGCTCTTTCCCTCCTGGACCGCTTGTTCCAGGGGAGGTCCACCCACGTGGTGAGAATGCTCAGACTTAGCCTCCCAGTGGAGGACAGACGTGGACAGTCCCCCTCCACGCCAAGAGGGGGCCTCCAAGAGAACTACCTATCACGTTGGAGGTACCTGCAGGAATAGGAGTCATGTTCTACAGACAGATGTCTGCTTATGTAACAAACCTGCTGGTCTGCTCCCTGTACTTTCTTGAGAGGGAGAGTAGTAAGGTAGAGACAGGGGCCAGTAGCAGAGAACTGGCATTCCCTATTTGGCAAGTCAAGCACACACGAATTTCCCGTGGACCAAAGAGTGTAGAAGTTGGCTTGAGACAACTTTCCAGAACCCTTCCCGAGGGCTGCCTCTGGATGAAGAAACCCCAGCAGCACGAGGCTGTGGAATTAACTCTAAGGATGGGATCTGAAAGAGGGTTCCCACATCAGGGAACTGTGCAATGGGCAGGTCTCCCCACGGGGCACTAAGAACTTTTACATGACCCCCACGAGTGGGGCCATTGTTTGTGTGCCTGCAAAAAGGCAACATCACCAGCCAGTTGTGGGCACGTGAGAGTCACCTGTCCCTTTCCATGCCCCTGTCCCGACACACGGGAGGAGTCAGGGGAAGAGGGAAGCACTTCTCTGCAAGCTGTCTTCCGTAGAACTGGGACTGGCCTCCTTCTGTGTTGTTAGGGTTAAAGCGGTATGCTTAAGTTTCCCAGCTTCCTTGGCACGGATGGGTTACAACTTCTAGCCAATAAAACGGGAGGCCCTGGAAAGCACACGTGCAGTTCTCTGTGCAGAACAGAGCCTCCTGCCGACGCCCCTTGGCCTCGCAGAGTGAGGAAGAAACAGACGTGTGGTGAGCCTGTGAGACTGGAGTGCCCCTGTGACAGCGTCACCCAGCCTGCCCTGATTCATACAAGCCGGGGCACGGACACGGAGTGCCTCACTTACACGTCTCCCTGGACACCTGGAGCCCGGTGAGAAGGGAGGTTTTGAATCGGAGGTCTCTGCAGCTGGAGTCCAGCTTCAGAGAGCAGTGCTGCTGCAGGCGTGGGCCGGTGCCCGTCCATGAACTAGCCGTCCCCCGTCCGCAAGCAGATGGGGAGAGAGAAAGCAAGAGTAAGCGTTTCAAAGCTTTCATGGCAATTGCACATTGCTGTGATATTTTATTGCATTTTATAATAGTATTAGTCGGCAACATACTGTAAAAAGCAAACAGATAAACAAAAAAACAACAACAACAAAAAAACCCCAAAACAAAAAAACCCTTATAACCTCACCAAGATAGTTTGAGAAGGGCAACTTTATCCTGTATTCAGACCAGTTTCAGTTAAAAGGGTAATCAGTTTTGGAATTATTCCTTCTTTGTATTTATTTCATAAAACCGTTCTGTTTTAAGGCTTCTTGATCTTTCTTATGAAATGACTGTAATGTAATAACAATTACAATAGTAACACCAGAAGCTATCAGGTGTAAATGCCTGCTTTTCCTCCCCTTCACTTTCAGACTTGGCTTTACCTCTTAATTCCTCTCCCTCTCAGGTGCTCTTTCCTCAACATTTACTTCTCAGCTCCCCTAAATCTGGCTGCTTCTCCTACCACTTCTTAAAATTTCTCCTGCTACAGCCCCAGTGATCTGTCAGACCTGTCAGCCTCTCCTTATGCTTTATTTACTCCCCGCCCTGTCTGCCACTCCTGACATCCTCCCTTCCTGGATTCCTCCTCTGCTCCACTTCCAGAGCTCCTCTTCGCCGCGGGGTTTTACTTCTCAGCAACTCTGCCTAGTAAAAAGTGGGTATAAATCAGTGGGAGGGGAAGGGTTTTAGAATTTAGTTCATTCATGGGTTTAATAAACCATTATACTTATTTTAGAAAGAATCATTTTATAATATGAATAAGCATTTTCTTAGCTGTAAAAGGTAATTTGTTTATTATATTATTGTTTTTCAAGGAAGTAATACTAGAAATCAAATACACACAGTAACATAAGCTGATACACTTTTATCTTCATCCCACACACAGTATTATAAAACTGTGTCTTCATTTAAAAACATTTCAATTAAGAAATAATTCCTTCAGTCATTATTTACTGTGTGCCTTTCATCAGTGGAGCACTGGGCACATTAATTCTTTATCAGAGAGTTGAAATGACTTGCTCAAGATTGCATCACCAACTTCCACTTGTAGGAAAATGGAATAGACATACTTTTCCTATTTCTTCCACTAACTATAACTAAAAATCTCTAGACATTACATATAAAACAAATATAAGGAGACCCAGAAAGGTACAGAGAGGAAGGCAGATGAGTCAGGGACCTCAGGCCCTAAGAAACATGATGGGGAGTTTCCCGGGCTTTCTTTTTGCTTCATATATATCCAGACTGGACACTGGAGAAGGCAGCAACCTGGAAATGCCAGTGGATGCAGACAAAATAAAATAAAATAGCCCAAGAAAAACGAACTCTTTAGCTGAAGCAGTCTACCAAGACAGAAGACTTTTAGACAGTCTGCTCTTTTCCAGGCAAACATCACAGAAAGAATTGAAGCCCCATGCCCACCAGCAAGGCTAAATGGAAAGCCTACATTTTTACCTTTCCCAGGCAAAAATGGGGCATCCCAACCCACCTGCTGGGTAAGTGCCAGAGAAGGCCAAGTGAGGAGCTGGGACTTTCATTTCTTCCAGGTGAAACTTTCACCCTCCTCCTCATTCCCCAACTCTGTAACAGCAGAAACCACGCTGGGGACCTGGGCCTCCTCCTTCTCCATCCTGGGATGGTGTCAGAGGAGACACAATGGAGAGTCAAGACTTTTCATCACCAGTGAGAGGTAGTGAGGCCACTAATCTCCCATCCTGTGCTGGTGGGAGACACATGATAAGCCTGAACTTTCACCCCCATCTCGAAGTAAAGAGGAACCTCTCCAATCTTCTCTCTAAAGGCTTAAGCAGTAATCCCACCCCTCCCAGCCAGGGTAGTATCAGTAGAAGCTTGAACTTCTGCCTCCACTCTACAAACAAGAAACGCCTCCTCCATCCCCTCAAATACAACTAATAATTCTGTGTATTATATGGATAATGAACCATAAGAACACCTAGAAAGATACAGAGAAGATAGAGACCTCCAGGCCCAAAGAATGACCTGTTAATGAACTCCCTTGTAGTGAATTCCCTCCACAAAGACTAAGTGGATAGACTTGGACTTCCACCCCCATTTGGCAGTGACAAGGCAGTATTACTTACCCCCTTCACCTACCAGAGTGATGTCAGAAGAGTGCTGCTAAAACACAATATTAAAATAAAACCCAGAATCTTACTACATAATATCCAAAAGACTAGGTTTCAGTTGAAACTCACCCATCATACCAAAACCCAGCAAGATCTGAACTTAATGAGAAAAGACAATTACTACATGCTAACACCAAGATGATATAGATGTTAGAATTATCTAACAAGATTTTAAAGCAAACATTGAAAAAATGCTTCAATGACTATTTATGAACATGCTTGAAACAAATGGATAAAATGAAACACTTTAGCAAATAAATAGAAGGTATAAAGAAAAACCATATGGAAATTTAAAACTAGAAAATATAATAACTAAAATAAAAAGATCAGCAGATGAGCTCAACAGCAGAATAGAGAGGACGAAGGAAAGAATCAATGAACTTGAAGACAGAGCAATAGAAATGATCCAATACTTCTCCCAAGAAGACATACAAATGGCCAACAAATATAAGATGCTCAGCTTCACTAGCTGTTAGGGAAATGTAAATCAAAACCACAATGAGATACTACCTCACACCTGTTAGAATGGCCATTATCAACAAGAGAAGAAATAATAAGCATTGGAGAGGTTGTGGGGGAAAAGGAACCCCCATTCATACTTGGTGGGAATGTAAACTGGTACAGCCACTGTGGAGAACACTATGTAGGTTCCTCAAAAAGTCAAGAATAGAGTTACTATATGACCTAGAAATCCCTCTTCTGAGTATCTACCCCCCAAATTTGAAAACATTTATTTGCAAAGATATGTGCACCCCTATGTTCATTGCAGCATTATTCATAGTGACCAAGACATGGAAATGTCTATAGTGTCCTTCAGTAGAGGATTTGATAAAGAAGATATGGTTCATATACACAATGGAATACTACTCAGCCATAAGAAAAGATGTAATACTGCCATTTGTGGCAACATGGATGGACCTTGAGAATATCATGCTAAGCGAAATAAGTCAATCAGAAAAAGCTAAGATAAATGTGGGATATAATACTGAAATCAAAGACACAGACCACTGTATGGTGGTTACCAAAGGGGTGGGGGCTAGTGAAGGGTAAAGGAGGCCAAATATATGGTAATAGAAGATGACTTGACTTTGGGTGGTAGGCACATAATGCAATATACAGATCATGTATCATAGAAATTATACATTTGAAACCTGTATAAACTTAATAACCAATGTCACTCCAATAAATATAATAAAAAATATAAATAATAAAATGGCAATAATTGCAAAAAATACTAAGTTGCCTCATACGGTTTTGTGACTGTAATCTCTGTCAGCATAACTTTAGTAAGTGTAGGCAAATGGGGATTTTGAAAGCTTTTAGATGAAAATACCTGAGGAATATGTTTAGAGGTAGTATTTTATGCATACTTGGGGGGCACATATGAAACTAAAATTAGACTTGCCATAATGAAATAAAAAGAATGATGGGGTTTTCTTGGAATGAACATAAAGCATTTATTAAATTTATATTTTTGCACTATTTTGTTAACATTTTATTTTATATTATTTTATTATTAGAATATGGTTGATATATATTAGTTTCAGGTGTGCCACATTGTATTTTGACATTTATATAGCTTATGAAGTGATCACCAGAATAGGTTTATTTAGAATAAATCATGTTAAGGACTCTCAGTCAACATTATGCTAGCTATTATTGCTGGCCACAAGCCAATCAAAATAAAACAAAATAAAAACCTGACTTTCCTAAATCCATCTCTTATTCTTTCTGTGTTTAAGAACAAAATGAATACATGTGGGGCTAATGGTTATCAAGTCTTCATAAAGCATCTTAGATGGTCAGTGGTCACAAAATTATATATTACTAAATAACTTTGATGAAACTTAATGCTATGGAAATAGTCACAAAACTAATTTCTTGTGGATAGTTTATGTATGCATAAAATTATAGATTTTTCCTAGAAAACCTGACATTGACACATAAAAAGAACATTCTGTTGCTTTATTTTCAAGTATGCTGTTTGTATTTCTTCATGAGTGTTGAAGGATGGTTACTGAAATACAGCCAGCGCCCAATTGTGTTACTTTACAATAATATAAATGATAAGCAGATTGCTAATAAAATGGTCACAAATTTTTTATAAGAAGAAATTATTCAATCTGAGGAATAGAAACAAAATGGATTTAAAAAAAAATGATCAGAGCCTTGGAGACATATGAGACTATAAAAAAAGAGCCAATATTTGTGTCATTTGAGTCCCAGGAAGAGCAGGAAAGGGACTAAAAAAAGAATATGAAGAAATAGTAGCTGAAAAATTTCCCAAACTAGCAAGAAACATAAATATGCAGATTCAAGAAGCTGACCAGATTCTAGTAGGACCAAACCAAAGAAATATACACCAACTCACATCATACTCAAACTTCATAAAATTAAAGACAAAGAAAAAATCTTGAAAGCAACTAGAGAGAAACAACCTATTACCTACAAAAGAAAAGCAATTTGAATGACTGTGGAATTGTCGTCAGAAACCATGGAGTCAGTGGAAGTCTGACTCCTGAAAGAATTATTTCAACCCAGAATTCTATAACCATTGAAAATGGAAATTAATACATTCTCAGTTGAAAGACAAGTAAGAGAGTTTGTTACCAGTAGACTTACTCTAAAAGAAAGCTAAAGAAAGTGGTCTAAATAGAAAAGAAATGCAAAAAGAAGGAATTTTGTAGTATCAGGAAGGAAGAACATGGTAAGAGCAAAAATACAGGTAAATAAAATGGACTCTCCTATCAGGAAGAATATATAGGAGAACTTAGTAATATCATCAACTAATTGACATTTTAAAAACACTACCCAACAACAGCAGAATATGCATTCTTTTCAAGCACCCACAGAACATATGTCAAGGTAGACCATATCCTGGGTCATAATGACAACAGTAAAATAATTGAAATTAGAGTGTGTTCTCTAACCATAATGAAATTAAACTAGAAATGAATAACAGAAAGATAGGTAGAATATCACCGTCGGTAACTCCGTCGGCAGCCGTCCGTCTCGAGAGACGATGGTGTAGCTTCTTAAGAGTCTATCTGCACCGCCGAGAATGGCTGTGCAGTCCGACTCGGGAGTGACATCGTATCTGTCTCCTCCCGTGTAGAATCGACATCTTGCGATGACGCTGGAGTGTCCTCTCCAGTGAAGCTGAAGCTACAGAGCCTGGGCAGGGTGATATGGAGGGTCTGCTGTTGCCCATGCAGCAGACCCCCCCTCTCTTCGCAGCTGAAGGGTCCAAGGGAAAGACGGAGTCAATACAGCTTGGCTTCAGGTGCGCCGCAGGAGTTGCCGGTGTTGACTACAGCGTCAAACCGCCTTAGGGACTCCGGCTCCGGATTTTCTGTCGGGGTTTACTCCCTTAGCCTTTCCCCTGAAGAGGTATGCCGCAAGGCAGCGGAGGTTTTTTGGAGTCAGAGTTTTCCTTCTCTGATGTGCCCTGACTGGAAGATCGAACCAGCGACACTTAGCTCGCAGGCCGACGCTCAATCCACTGAGCCAAACCAGCCAGGTAGAATATCACCAAACCCTTGGAAACTAAACACACTTTTAAATGCAAAGTGAATTAAAGAGGAAGTCTTAGGAAAATGAAAATATTTATTAAACTGAATGAAAATGAAAATACAACATGTCAGAATTTGTGGGAACCAACGAAAGTAGTGTCGAGAGGGAGGTTTATAGCACTAAATGCTTACAGTAGACAAGAAGAAGAGTTTCAACTGAATACTCTAAGCTCCCACCCCAAGAAACTGCAAAAAGAAAAGCAAAATAAACCTAAAGCAAGCCAAAAAAAGGAAATGATGAAGGTCAGAGCAGAAATCAATGAAATTGAAAACAGAAAAACAACAGGGAAAATCAATAAAACTAAGAGCTGATTCTTTGCAAAGATCGACAAAATTGGCAAACGGTGGCAACACTGACAAAGAATTATAGAAGACACAAATTGCTAATGTTGGCAGTGCAACAGGGAATATCATTATAGACCCTGAGAACATCAAAAGGACAGGAAAATACTGGGAACAAATCTATATCCATAAGTTTGACAACTTACACAAAAAGAACTAATTCCTTGAGAAGTGCAAACTACCACAGCTTACTCATTGTGTACTAGATAATTTGAAAGTACTAAGGAAATTGTATTCTTCATTAAAAACCTCTCCAAATGAAATCTCCAAGCCTAGGTGTTTTCATCAGGGAATTTTACCAAACATCTGAAGAATTAACACCAATTCTGCAATCTATTCCATTCATTTTAGGAAGCCAATATTAATTACCCTGATACCAAAACAAGGCAAAGATATATTTTTTAATTTTATGTGCATATATATAACAAATATAGATGCAAAGTTCTTAAACTATCAGCCAATAGAATTCAGCAACATATAAAAAGAATTATACACCATGACCAGAAGAGTTTATGTCTGGAATGCAAGGCTGGCTCAATATTTGAAAATCAGCCAATATAAGCTATGATATTAACAGGCTCAAGAAGAAAAATAACATGATCATATTAAATGACACAGAATGGAGAAACAAAAACAAAAAGAAAAAAAAAGTAGTCCCTCTCTATCTCGCAGGTCACTTATCGTGGCCTCACTGTATCGCGGGATTTTAAAAAATATTATATTTAATTACTTATCATGGATTTTTCCCTATATCGCAGGATTTTGTGGTACTGTATACATATGTTGTTAAAGTTATATAGGTTTAAGAGTGTAGAATATGTTTAAGAACATAAGTAGTGTTTATAAAAGTGTGGAAAAGGTTAGTAAGGGAGTGGGAAAGGTTAATAAGGGACTGAGAACGGTTTATAAATGTGTAGGAAGGGTTTATAAAGCCTTAAAATATATATCGGCGGCGGCAGCCGTCCGTCTCGAGAGACGATGGTGTAGCTTCTTAAGAGTCTATCTGCACCGCCAAGAATGGCTGTGCAGTCCGACTCGGGAGTGACACGGTATCTGTCTCCTCCCGTGTTGAATCGACATCTTGCGATGACGCTGGAGTGTCCTCTCCAGTGAAGCTGAAGCTACAGAGCCTGGGCAGGGTGATATGGAGGGTCTGCTGTTGCCCATGCAGCAGACCCCCCCTCTCTTCGCAGCTGAAGGGTCCAAGGGAAAGACGGAGTCAATACAGCTTGGTTTCAGGTGCACCGCAGGAGTTGCCGGTGTTGACTACAACGTCAAACCGCCTTAGGGACTCCGGCTCCGGATTTTCTGTCGGGGTTTACTCCCTTAGCCTTTCCCCTGAAGAGGTATGCCGCAAGGCAGCGGAGGTTTTTTGGAGTCAGAGTTTTCCTTCTCTGATGTGCCCTGACTGGAAGATCGAATAAATATATATATAAAATATATATATATATATAAAATATATATAAATACTACAATAAATGTAAGGTTCCTACTTTGCAGATGTTCACCTATTGTGGTGGGGTGTGTGTCTAGAACATAATACCTGCGATAAGGGAGGGAATGCTGTCCCTGATAATACCAGATGACGGTGAGGATGCAGTTGAAACTCATACATTGCTGGTAAAACCGCTCTGAAAAACCGACTTACCATATGACCCAGCAATTCCACGCCTAGGTATTTACCCTAGGGAAATAGTGTCTCTGTACTGTCTTTGCAAATAGGCAGTTTCAAGGATAGAAATGAAAGTATAACTGTTTCAAAGTAAAAGGTTAAAAAATAAAAAAATGATCAGAGTTAGCTAAGGTCAGGGCCAGGATTGAGAGCCAGGTCTTTTTGCCTTTATCAAAATCTTGGTTACCGTTCTGAACCCTCAGGAAACTTAAGTGATTTTGCTCTTGCAGTCTCAGACTGCCAAATCTGGATGCCCAAACTGGTGAGCTCTTCTAACCTCTTGACTTCCAGTAGTACGGTAAGACATTTTCAAGTCACTGGTACATTCTATAGTTCACTGCGTTTGTATTTGCTGAAGAGCTTGAGACAGCCTCTGCCCTTTGGTGCTTTTGACTGAGTCAAGCTGTCAGTGGGGTACTTCTGAGCAATGTCAGAGTCATGTTAGGAAATAAGAATATTAGGTTATCCTAGCATTAAAAGGACCTTAGGACCATAGAACGTTCAAAGTAGAAAAGTGTTTCTTATAAAATACTATTCAGTGTAACTCCTTCACTTTACTGATTAGAAAACTTATGTTTCAGGAGCTTTATTGACTAACCTGAGATCACACAACAGATTCATGGCTAAGCCAAGAGAAAACCACATTTTTTTTTTTTTTTTTTTTTGGCTGTTAGTGTTTATGTGATGTAATGAGGGTCCTGTTGAAGTCACCAGGCAGAGAGTTGTGCTTATGAAGCATATTGAGACCACCGGATGAGAGGTTATGAACGCCTCTCATGTTCTGCATTTCCATCTCAAAAGGGCTGCCTTATTAAAATGTGTAATTTTATGGAGTAACATCGGCTAGAGCGTGATGGCTTCTACCACGCTACCCTCAGGGATAGACATCTGTAGCATTGACACATTGGACTCCAAGAGCCTAAAGTTTGCAGTTGTTTTTTATATCTTCATTCTCTTCCTTTTTATTTATTTATTTATTTATTTATTTTTATGGCATATAGCAGAACAGTGTTCCTTTTCCCTACAATGTGACCCTTGAGACTATGGTCACAGAGATATCACAATGCTAATGCTGTACCTCTAGCTTACTTGCCATAATGGCCACAAATTTCCGAAATCAAAACTTCTGAATCATGAATAATGAATGGTGACTTCCCCCAGTGCTGTTTTAGGGAGTAGCCCACGGACAGAAGAAAATAATCAGAACAAGCAATTGACTATTCAGTGCTATACACTAAAAATTATAATAGCTACCCTTTATTGAGCATTGGTTCTGTAGAAGTCACCATGCTAAGCCCCTATTGTGCGTCTCACCTAATACTTAGAACAGCCCTTGCAGGAGGTGTGATCACCATCTTATGGATGAGGAAGCTGAGGCTTAGTGAGGGTAAGAAATTTCCTCATGGTCAGAGTTAGTAAATGGTAGATATAAATATTTCACAAAATTGATCAGGAACTCATCTTCAGTCAAAAATGTTGACCTGAGGGAACTTTTTTGGTGGTTTGTTTAGAACTAGAACCAACTCTCTCAACATATAATACTGAATTACTTGATAAATCTTTCAAATTAAAAAGGCCTTATTGGACTTTTTTTAGCCACAGCCCTTGCCTGAACCGCCCCAGCACCCAGCACTGAGTTGTGTACTTAGACCAGTGTGTGTTGGGCATCCTGGCTCTTAGCCACAAGGCGCTGTTATCTGGAAGCACCGAAATACCGGCTCTTCTCTGGCGACAGATAAAGTTGAATTCCCCCAAGAAAACAAGAAAACAAAATCTGTCAGACCAGAGGAACCTCTGTAGAAGTGACTACAGAGGTGTTTCAACTGATTCATGCAGCAAAATGGAAATCCAGATTTTCAAAGACAAAGTAGACTTTCAAGGATAGTTTTCAGAATTATCTTACATAGAAACCTTAACCAGCCAGCTGTCTTTCTGCATCTACAATAGGGTTTCATTTACCTAGAAGTTTTTCATGCTCAATTTTGTTGAGGACATATTTATTTATATGTAAAGCTGGATGCACACGTATAAAGCAAATTATTCCACTATCATTCTGAAAGGGTGCACAAGACTAAGATTATTATGCTAAAACAGAACTGTTGATGGGAAACACCATTGTCATTATGAAGATAAAACTAGGGTAGTTTCTGAAACATCAGAGAGAGAGAGTTTGTTGTTATTTTCCTAAAGTGGTAAAAGAAGCCCAAAGCTCCTCAGAGGTTGTAATGTATATTCTGCTTTGTCTCAGGAGCAAACAAAGGGGGAAATATCTTTAATTCTTGGGAAAATGGAGGGCAAGTGTGTTTTTTCACACACTTGTGATTCAGATGTATGTTCATTAAATTGAATTAGATGTTGACTAGTGGCCAAAAGGAAAACACTGGAAGGTGAAAACAATGAGCTTCAACCTCAAGTTTTTCATATAGGAACTCTGATGTAGACTGGTTCCTATGCGTGTTAAACTTCTTATAAAGTCCATCAAAATAAAAAAAAAAACATTTTGAAGATTAAGAGAGTGTAGGGAATATGATGATATTTCCCCAAAGCATATTAAGGAAATACTAGTAGTGCTTTACTCTGGAATGAACTTTACAAAGCATTTCCAGTCTTGGTATTCAAAGTATGGCCCACAGATCACTGAGTAGCTTCTCATCTCCTGGGAGCTTATTAGAAATGCAGACTCTCAGCCCCACCTCAGACCTAGGAAATCAGCTTCTGTATGTTAACAAGGTCCCTTGTGATTCTTCTGCACATTAAGGTTTGAAAAGTCTTGGTCTGCAAAGTACTTTTATGTGCTTCATCTCCCCTGCCAGCATAGCATGAACGCAGGACAAAGTGTATTGACCTTACCACACACAGGTGTCATTTCCCCCGAGGTGAGGGAAATAATGGTAATGGTGGCAACTGCCCTTCCTTAAGCCCCCACTATGCGCCTTTCTGCGTAGGTGATCATGGTCCCTTTATCCTCCCGTACCTCATGAGGAAGGGATCATTAGCTCTACTTTATAGTCAGGGAAAATGAGGCGTAAGAGGGTGAGTAACTCGCCCACGATCACACCACCAAGAAATGCTGGGGCCCAGATAGCTCCCTGATCTCTCTGAGCGTTCAGCCGCACGCTAGAACGGGAAGGCCATGACCACAGTGAACTCCAGTCTTAGCTGCATTTTAGAACTGCCTGGGGAGCATTAAAAACCACTGATGCCCACTGTCTCAGTGTGTTTGGGTTGCTGAAACAAAATACCACAGACCGTATGGCTTATAAACAGACGTTTATTGCTTACATTTCTGGAGGCTGGAAGTCTGAGATGAGGGTGCCAGCATGGTTGAGGGGAGGTCAAGTGACCCTCTTCCAGGTCATAGCAGAAGGGGCTAGGGATCTCTCTGGGGCCTATAAGAACACTGTTGCCATTCATGAGGGCTCTCATGAATGCCTACTAACACCAATGCCTACTAATACCAACACCTTTAAGGGTTAGGATTTCAACCTATGACTGTTGGAGGAATACAGCATTCAGACTATAGCTCCCACCCTCAGAGATTCTGATTTAATTGGTCTGGGGTCTGGGCCTGGCATTGGGATTTTTAAAAGCTCCCAGATGATTCTAATGTGCACCCCAAGATGGAAACCCACTGGTTTACAGACTGGCTAAATGTCTCTGTTTGGCACTGTTGACAGGATCTCTATCCGGAACAGCTCACCTGCCAACCTTGGTTCCCTTGTCGCATGGGCAGACTTCGCGGTTGCTGGCACTGATAATGCCAGAGAAGTGGCATGAATACCTAAAGCATTTGATGCATTGTTGCATGCAGCAATCACATTAAGTTCAGGGCGGGAGAAATTGATAATGGCCATCCAGATCTGGCTGAATGTCTAAAGGCCCACAGGTATCATTTGGAACCTCATGATGAGTACAGTTCTCTTACCCACTACGTACTCACACAGCCTGGCCCTCGTCTCCACGCACCACCTAAAATCTTGTGTGTAGATCTACAAGCAGGTCTCAGTATTAGGCACTGCAGTGTTGCAAATAGATACCAAAGTTCTAATCCTGCTGCATCATCGGCAACAGAAGTTGGCTGTGTGCTGTACATAAGTGTTTCACCTAATCCTCAGTTTGCTCTATTTTCCAGGTCAACAGACTGAGGTTTAGAGGAAGTAAGAAATTTGCTGGACCTGCAATTCGATTCAAAATAATGCCAAACAGCCCATGTTCTTTTCTTTTTGCCACGCTTTCTATTAAGGAGGTTCTAGCCCTGTAGAGTCAAACCCTGGGAATTCAGGTTAGTTCAGCAAAGACTTTTGGAGATCCTGATGGGAACCAGACACTGAGCTAAGTTCCAGGGCCCTAGAAATGATGAAGGTAGGGTCATTTGCCTCCCGGAGCTCACAGTCTTGAAGGGTAGACAAATGGGCTTATGCAGCACTGTCTGATAGAAAGATATTGTCAGCCATATATATAATTTAAATGTTCGCAGTGGCAACATTTGAAAGGTAAAAAAAGGTGAAATTAATTTTAATAATTAATGTAACTTAATACATAAAAATATTTCAACATGCAATCAGTATGAAAATTAATGGCATATTTTACATTATTATTTCATACTAACTCTTTGTAATTCTGCATGTATTTTATATGATGGCACATCTCAATTTGGAATAGGCACGTTTAAAGGGCTCAGTAGCCTCATGTGGCCAGTGGTAGCCATACTGGACAGTGCACATCTAGAGGTACATTAGGAAAGCCTGTCTTTGTTGTCTGGGGGAACAGGGGTTAGGGGAGGTTGGTTGGTTGTTGCTACAATTTTCTACTTTAAAAAGGTACCTAAAAGCCCCACACTGGGGTAAGTGTAGTGCTGTATTCTTTAGGCTGCATCCCTGTACTCAGAGAAATAACGTGGTACGTATGCTTCTTACAGGCCCTCAGTTGTAAATGCTCTCAAATATCAACATTTCAGCCAGATGACTGAGTCCGTCTCTTGACAGAGCGTGCTTGCTCCCCAGGCCAGCCTAGAGAATGGCTCCCTGTGTCTGGTAGGCCTGGTGACCCACTGGCGCCTCCTCTCAGTGACAGGTGTTTTTAATAGGGCTTGAGTTTGTAATAATCGTAGTTATATCAAACCTTTTAAGAATCAGTGTAAACAAGTGTTTCACTTTATTAGAATGTCTTAAAAATTGGCTAGCTCACAAACTGTTCTATAGAACCCCTCTTCCTGGAGGTGTGGTTAAGGCTGTTTTTCAGTGATCAAATAATTTGGGATATTAGATGCCCCTCCAGGAAATTCAGCCTGCACATCAGCATACGAGAGGCTCTGAGAAGTCTTGTATTAACTTCATTTAACCCAGTGTTCCACACTCATTTGACCACAGAGCACACATGTGTCTGGATATCTATTAGTATCTCATAGGACACAGCTGCTCTGTGCATCAGGGGTTGGAAAACACGAAACTAGATGAGTACTTTGCTGTGATCCTGCATTTACATGAAGGCAGCCTTACCATGAGAAGGGTAAGGCATGGAATCTTTCCGTTTTCCATCTAAATTTACAGTGTGGATCAGAGAGTGACTCTTCAAGCCAGCACACCTTAAGAACTGCCATTATTTACTGCCTTTGTACGTCCTTAAACTCAAGTTGCTCTGTATTTAAGCGAACTGTTGTAGAAAGCAGGACTTGAAGAGGAATGTGGAGCATGGATTAACTTCAGACACCACAAGAGGCTGGAAATGCTGCCCAACATTGGGTTACAAAACACTGGAAACCTCTGTGGTCAAGCCCAACTCTAGTTAATTAAAATTTGTGTTTTTGAAAAATACAATAAAGATTAAAAGGGATCAAACAACTAAAGCCACTGGATTTTGAAAAAAATAAATACATTTGTTTTTGAGCTATGTGAATATGTCCAGGGTCCAGACCAATAATTACATTAAACTATTTTGTGATTTGATTATTTCATTATATTAAGGAAAGGCCACTTGTTTCTTTGGGAAACCGTGCCTGTCCCTCACCGGCAATCCTGAGCCCAATTTTAGGAACTATTATCAGGAGGGGATGTTTATTCCTTCAGAAGCTGAAGGAAATTATTTCAGACACTGGTCGATGTAGAAACCATTCAGTGCTGCTGTATCATTTTGCCTCTGCTCAGACTGAGAGCCAGAATCCTTCTCTCCTGTCGCTCCTCCCCACCCCTCTCTAGGACCCAAGTAGTTTCTCTTGTTCCATCTGCTGTGTTTTGCCTCAAAGGTACGGTATCTCACAGTAATAGTGAACATAGCGGTGACTTAGCTGCTTTCCAGTTTCCATTTCCCCGGGTCCTCTAAGGATTGCCGGTGAGTATGTGCAGCCTCTGAGCCCCAGTGTGGTAATTTCTTCTCCACCTAATTTATGCAGATGCTTCATAAAAGAAAACTCACCCTTTTGTCTCTTACCCAGTTTTTTGTAATGAGCTCTGCAACATTTTTAAATTTAATGGATGAGTATGTTTAAAGCATTTATGAATTACTTATGAACGTATTTTTATGCTGAATAAATTTCATTAATGATTTTTTTTTTAAATCACTGTTAAGCCGGTAACCTGTCTTATTAATGATTGGTGATAATCCCTTCTTCAAACAGACCTCTATGAACTATTGCAAATAAAAAGCACATTATACAGAGATATATGAATCCTCTTGCTGCAAGCCTACATGGTATTGATCTATACTGTTTTGTGTTAACAAAATTCAGGGTGTAAAGGCATTCTTCTTTTTTTTCCCTCCTCACTGGAAGAGCCGTTAGCAACGTTAGTGGTCATTACCATGAGCACCTCCCTACTGGAGGGCTTTATGTGTAGTTTGTGGCACTTCCATTTCTACACCTGTTGCCTGATATTATGACCCTGCCTTCCGTACCAGGTTGTGAGCAGGCACCTGTGTTCATCGTCTCTTATCCCCGATGCCCACCACGGCAGTACAGTAAATGTTTGCTGAAAGAACGATAAAGGCGTTTTAGCAAATTATGTCCAAGCCAACAGAGACTAATCAAGTTATTCACTCTCGGAGTTCGCAGGACCTGAGCCTAGGGAGGTGGGACAGGAAACAGGGACAAACTAACAGTAACCAGCTGTCTGACTTCGGGTAGGCTGCTCCCCTTCTTTGTACTTCAGTTTCTCCATCTGGGAAATGAATGATGAATAACTTTGCCTCCCTCTGAGTAACACTATAAAGATAAAGGGAAAGAGAGATGAGAGCATGGCGAGCTCTTTGGAAGCAAGATCAGTGTAACACTAGTCATCGTAATTGCCACTGTTACTAGTTTTCTAGGGTGTGCCATGTATTCAATTTACTCCTTTGAAGAACACAGAGGAGACAGTTAGCTGGGGTGGAGGGTTCATCCTGGTGAACATGGGAGACGAGGGTGGTTCAGCAGTTTAGAATCCGTCTTTTCAGTATTAGGGATCCTGTGGGACTTTGTCCTAAAGAATTACCACCCCCTGCCTCCATCCGAAGATGCTGAAGAGAATTGGAGACCCATGGCTAGGTCTCAGGTGAGCAATCTGGATGTGATTTAGAAGTCACTGCGCATAGATAGCGTCTCTCCAAATTGTCTACCTATAACCTACTTACAGAAGCCTCAGTTTATTGCCCAGATGCCATTAAATGCTATCAAATACACTGATTAAGAGCTTAAACTTTAGAATTAGACTGCCTGGTTTCATAGCCCTGCTTGCTGCTTTCTAGTTGTATGTCCTTGGGCAAACTTCTTAACCTCTCTCTGACTGATCTGGAACAAGATGACCCTTGAACAACACGAGTTTGAACTGTGTCGATTCACTTATGTGTAGACTTCTGTTAATGAACTTACAGTTGGGCCTCTATATCCCCAGGTTTCACATCTGTAGATTCAGCCAACTGCAGATCAAAAATGTTTTTAATCCGTGTGTGGGAATCTGCAGGCGCAGAGGGCTGGCTGTATGCATTCTCCGTACCATTTTATATCAGGGACTTGACTGGTCACAGATTTTAGTATCATGAAGAGTCCTGGAACCAACCCCCTGTGCATAGACACTAAGGGAAAAGTGTAGTGAAGTTTTGGGGGAGTCAAAAGTTATATGTGGGTTTGCCTCAGACGGTGCGGCTCAGTTGATTGGGTATCATCTCACAAAGCAAAAGGTCTACTGGTCCAATTCCCGGTCGGACACGTGCCTGGGTTGCATGGTTTGTTTGGTCCCCGGTTGGGGCACATACGAAAGGCAACAGATCAGCGTTTCTCTCTCCCATCGATGTTTCTTTTCCTCTCTTTCTCCCTCCCTTTCCCACTCTCTAAAAAATAGAATAAAACAAAGTAAAATAAAATAAAATAAAAAGTTATATGCAGGTTTTTTACTGTATTGGGTGGGGTAGGGTGGGTAGGTGCCCCTAACCCCCATGTTGTTCAGGGATCAGCTGCAGTTAACTCATAGCTCTTGTGTGAATTATAGTTACATATATAAAATGCCTAGAACAGTGCCTGGCACATAGTAAGTCCTCAATAATTCTGGCTAGTAAAAAGGATATTATTTTACATTGGGGATTGACCTAGGCACTATATGCATCATCTTTCTGTCATCTAGCTATAGATCTGACACCAGGATTTGGCCAGCCTCCAAGCTGGAGAACAGAACCAAATCCCACTGGAGCATAAACCACATACTTTCTTTGTGAGTAAATATTAGATACAGCTTATTTATTTGAGCGTCAAACAGGGAAAAATAGAGATAAATGAAAAATTGCTGCAGAATGAGGGAGAGACAATATTGATTCTCAGAAGGTAAGCAGACCTTTAAAAATTGTTTACTATAGGAACTAATAAAACATGCATACACGTTTGGCATCCTTAATATTAAATAGATGCAAAAAGGCATGAAATAGGACTAGAAAATAATAATGAGGCATCAGCTTGATAGTGGAGGGGAGGATCAGAGGAAAAAGAAGATGGGTGAATTTCAAGGAACCTAGAAATGTAAAATCTGCAGTAAATTTAGAACTGAGCAGAACTGATAAAGTGGGAACCCGAATCAGTGAAGTGGAAAATAAGCTCTATTAGAATATGGAAGAAAGGAACAGAGAGATGAAGACAAGAATTAGGAAGTGTTAACAGGGCTTGGCAGGTCTTTTTCTCATCTTGCTGCCACATTTCAGTTGGCTGGTGTGTTGTCTGGTGGCTTCTATTGACAAGAGGAGTTTAAGCCTGTCCTGTGCCTTGAACTGCCCTTCTCTGGCTTCTTGGCCAACCCCAGAAAATCTGTTTCTTTCGCCACATCCTTCACCCTCATTTTGAATGAAATCTCTTGTCTGTTATGACGCCTCTGAAAACCATAGTGATATAGTTCTGACTCAGTGCTTCCTAAGAATGGCTTATATATATCGCGGATCACTTATCATGGCCTCACTGTATCGTAGGATTTTTAAAAGTATTATATTTAATTATCATGGATTTTTTGCTATATCACGGGATTTTACGGTACTGCATACATATGCTGTTAAAGTTACGTAGGTTTAAGAGTGTAGAATAAATGTAAGGTTCCTACTTCGTGGGGGATCTGGAATGTAATACCCGCGATAAGTGAGGGAATACTGTATTTTTCCATTATGAAAACACTATGAGAAGAGCAGCTGAAATAAAAACATTTTTTGGTCTACAAAACAGAGCTGTACAGAGCAACATAATGACCACTTTCATTACCAAGAAACTGTCAAGACCAAAAAAAAGAGATTCGTCTACATCCTGTAAACCCATACTGAATGACTGAATTCTAAGCAAAGAGCTAATAGCAGATACCTCTCATCAAAATCCTTTTTATTACCATCTTCCTTTAAGAGCCTGGTCTTCTTTTAATTGTGTTTAAAAGTGAGTACATATAACATGATCTCAATAATATAAACAAAACAATCCACGCCAACACAAAAACAAATAGTCAGAAACTATACTAAAATGTTAGCAATGATTATCTCAGAGAGTCATGAAGATAGAGGTATAGATAGATGCCTTGAAAGATAGAAAGAATTTTTCTGTATTTTATATTTTCTTCATCGAATATATTGACAGTAATCTTTTGGCTAAGAAACAGAAAATCTGACTTACAATGACTTAAACAAATCGGGGCTTCTTTTTCTCATAACACAGTAAGTGTGAGGCTCCTGACACTGGTCCCAAGGTTAAGGATAACGGGACCTATTACTCTGCAATCCCCGTGGCCTTTCTCTCATGCTCGTTCCTTATGCCTCATGATCCCATGATGGCTGCTGAAGCTCCAGGCATCATGACATGTTCCAATCAGGAGAAGCAGAGGATGCTGAGCCAGATTCTCTGTATCCCATTATCAGAAGAGCAAACGTTTTCCATAAAACACCAGCAGGCTTCTGCTTTTGTCCGCTGATTACAATAGTGTCACTTGACCAACTCTGGCTGCAAGGGCGGCTGGGAGAGGGAATATTTAGCTTTCTAGCCCTATAGCCAAAGACACTAAGGGAAAGGAGGAAGTTGAAAGTGAGTGTTGAGTGAGCCAAACTTTGCTGTCTGCCAGAGCATTTTTTAACATGTATTATTTTTATAATTGAAAACATATTTTTGAGATCATTATGTTCAACTTTAATCTATTATAGAATATCACTAATGTAAAAACATGCACACCAAGAGGACAAAAAGAAAGCCACAGAAGCATTAAAGTTGTCTGCTCTGGGTCTTGACACTAATGGTATTCTACATTAGCATTACCGTATGTGATCTGGGTGGGAGAGATTGGATGGTTTCTTTCTTTATGTTCATACAGAAGAAGTGGTTGGCTGGAGATGGGAGTGTGGATGGAGAGGTGACTGGTTTGGCAGGATAGACAGACAGGGACCCATCTCTTTCAGGTGTAACAAGGCTGCAATGTGTCAAGAACCAACAAACGTTTTGGGAAGCTATAGTTTAGGTGATTTCTACAGGTTTCTCTGACCCTGTGAGTCTACAACTTGGATAAAGGAGGTAAACGGGGTTTTAGATTTAGAGCTGTCACAAGAGCTTAGACGGTTCACATTCCTTCTCTGCATTATGCATGAGTGAGCCGGCCTCAGGAGCCTCTGATTTCCTAAGTAAATCTCACACAGAAAGGGAAGAAAGACTAAAAGCAGTAAATTGATTCACTATTTCAATTCCATTTTGCTCTTTTCCATGTTTTTGAAAATGCCCTAACCAAAAGCCCATGTACTAATAGAAAAATGAGCAGAATATATGAATCACTTGTTTTGATAGCATTATGCTTAATCTAGCTAGAACACTTCACACAGTCATAGAGTTTGAGTTTTCTATCCAGTGTGAATTTTTAAAATGAAGCTTTTCAGTCCCAATTGCCTTGGGAAAGCAGATTTTATAATTTGCTCTCCAGCCTTGCTGGAAAATCCATCTGTCTTTGCAATTGAATTTGCAAAGTGAAATCATTTTGAAGGGCTGTTCTTTTGGCCAGCTCCTCTGGTCCTCCTCCCTCTCCCTGTCTGTTTCCAGGGCTCCCTGTTGGTCTGGGTAGCCCATGCCATCCTCTCATGCTCTCTGGGCTGACAGAATGATGTGGCCCTAGAGGGTGGGCTTCGTCCTCACCCCAGATGGCCCAGCTGAATACTGCAGCAGTTGCTGCCTCTGGCTCTCAGAAGGGCAAAGGAACCCAGGAGAAAAGTGCTGGGCTGGGAGCTGGTGGGCCTGAGTTCGGGTCCTTGCTCTGTAAGTTAGTGACTGTATGGCCTTCGTGAGTGCCTTCCATAGCAGACCCAGCCACCCTGCCTTTGTCCGAGAGTGACAAAAAAGAGCGAAGGCCCAAGGACTCAGGAAACCGACAAGTGTCATAAAATGTTAGATTGAATTCTACTTAACAATTCACGAACATTTTGGGAAACCTTGAGTAGGCAGTTAGATTTATGAGACTAAGACATAGTAGAGAACTCTAAGCGGAAATCGCGTATCTGGAGTCACATAGTTGGTTCTTGGTGTCATGGTATTAAATGAAGTAACCGAGGAGAATTTTGTAATTATTGTCATTATTATTTCTGCTACTACTATGTATTTCTATTATTTAGGAAGGGTTCCCCTCTCCCTGATTAATTATCATAATAGAATTGAGAGGAAGCCTATATATATATATATATATATATATGTGCGTGTCTTTTAATTTATCTTCTCAGTGAATCACATTTCACAGGTAAGAAACTGGTGAAGGCAGTCAGTAAGCCAGATTTTAGAAATTAAGTTTTCCAGTTTCTCACCGTTTTGCTTAAATTATTGGATACCAGCCAAAAGACTTCCCAAGTAATTAACTTTGATAACTAATTTTAGCAACTTCAATAAATGATAGAACAGAAATGAAGTTTTTACTATTATTATTATTACTAATTAGTGACAGGGTATAAAATCACCTCAGAACACCCAGTATTCCTCAGCATGGTCTCTTGGCTTTTGGGGGTACAACAGTTCTTCATTGTGCAGGACTTTCCCATGTGGTACAGGTTGTGGGGTACCCCTGAACCCATCCATAACCTGCCAGTGTGGGCCCCCGGTATGTTGACAACTGAAAGTGCCCCACCATGTTTCCAGATGCCCTTGGGGGCTCCTGTCTCACATGCACACACCAAAACCCTTAAGGAAATGCACCCCATTCTCACATCACATGCAGAACTTGGCTCGGATATTCTCAGAGCCCGTGATTCTTCATCCTTAGAGGTGACGATCTCATATCAGGTTCCCTTTGGTATGCTTGCTTTGGAAATATGATGGCATCTAAGACCTAGAGTGAATTACATTCTATAGTAAAATTATGCTAGAGGTAGTGTCATGTTTTGATTTTGTTATTTGTAATATTGAGGACTATATTTATCAGAGCTGTTTGGAATAATACCAGTACCCTAAAAAACAGAGTATCACACTTGAACGACAACTTGAGGCCAGGAGAAGTGAGTTCCCTAACAGCACATGACAGTGAAATGGTAGAGCCAGGAATAGGGAACTTCCGATTCTGGTTACAGTGCCTTTCTACCATAAAATACTGTCTCCAAGCAACTGGTACTTCTGGGTTATTAAAGCTGATAGAACAGTTTAAGGGGGTAGGCAGCTTACAAAGGCAGTCAGTTGAGCATGTAACAAAAGTAAAAGGGTTTTTTGATTGCTTGCTTGTTTATAACTTGTTTCATTCCATAAAGGATTTTACTCAGTTTACAATATCAAATGATGATACAATAGAAATAGAAAATTAAGATCAGGAAAATACAAATAAAAGTAGGAAACTGAGATCAGGGAAAAGATCCCAAACATGAAGCCCATTAACAGTTGTTACAGTAGAGCTTCCTGTCTGAGTCAGAGCTTCCTGGTGGCCAAAGCAAAAAGAGTAACACATAATCTTCATTACCCAAAAGATTGGAGCATAGAATTCCTCAAGGGAAGGGAAGCTGAATTCTAAAAGCAGTTTCTCAAGAGAGATTTTATATAAGGAATTCTGGTAACAAAATTCATAGTATCAATAAAATTTTAACAGTAAAGTTATAATAGAGTTCATTATGCTTTTTCTAATAGCAACTTGAATCAAAAACAAATCAACCCTAGAGCATTGAGATTAAACCTCAATTCATTGAAGCCTATTCAGTATGGATCCAAGATAAGTTGGTTCAAGTTTATAGACTTTAGTGAGCTCATTTTATTCAGGGCTAGAATTCAGAACATCCAGAAGTGTGGATGACTTAAGCCCCTCAGGGAACTTTTATTAACAGGTATCTTTCCTCTCATACAGACTTTGTTAGGACAGTTTGAAATTGCAGGTTATGACAAGGATTGGAGGGTTGATATTGGATGGTACAAAAATCTTAGTGATCCAAAACACGTATATTCACACAGCCTACCACAGGCTCATAACAACCTTCAGAGGCAGCTCACTAACCCAGACCTGCTATGACTCCATCTTCCTACAGCGGCATCATCTGGAACACATAGCTTCCCCAGTCAGTGAGGCAGGGGAAGAGAGAGGGTGGAACATTCTACTCCGGCTCTTAAACGCTTCTGTCTGGAAGTAACACATCGCTTGTAGCCACATTTCATTGGGCATTCCTAACTTCTCCTGAGTAGGGACATATATATATAGAGAGAGAGAGAGAGGAGAACCGGAAAGTATAGATCATTAGTAAATTCTGCCACAGACTGGGAAAAAAGCAGTTCCAGCCAAGCAAACGGGATGGGAAAGTCAGGTCTACAAAGCAGGGTGGGATGGGGCAGAAGGGCAAGTGGGCTGCCTTGTGGCTGGCATTGCAGAGGGAGTAGGGACAGGAAGGAGTGGGATGGAGCTGGGTCTGGAAGGCTTGTAAATGCATTTTAATTGGTGTGCACTTTACTCTGCAGGCCACATGGACCCTTAGAAGGTGTTCCAAGGAGGTGGGATTGGCCCAGCTTTTAGAGGCTCAGCTCACAGGAGGAGCAGAAGCAGCTATCTCTGCATTTCAGTAATTCTACCCCAGACCTTGAAACAAAAGAACTGTGTGTTTCGTATTGAAACAACTCCTTGAAACATTCTCTGCATTGTTAACTTATGAGGGTACCTCCCACCTCTTATTGTGAGATCCAGAATGAAAACCAGGCACGCTCTTCCTTTTCCAAACAGTGACTAATGGCGGGGCTCGGCCAGGCAGGCCCAGCGTATTTTTCACTCTGCTCTGGGCTTCCCCCCAAGTCCTCTCCCAGTGGCCTGGCCACAGCCATTAGGGATGATTGTGCCCAGCGCTCCCTGCCTCACCATCCATCTCCAGAGCGCACCTCTCCAGCCACCGCCTTTTAAAATAGGCTTAATTATCATTCCCCTACTTCACAGCACAATTAATCTTCCCCACTGCCGCGGGGTTTGCAGCTGTACAGAACCAGGGACTTTCAGAGCTGTTCACCTGCAATCTTGGTCTGTAACTATCTGAGGGAACTAGGAAGTGGGGCCATGTGTGAGGCAGTGAAATATCTGTGGGTTCCAGGCTGGCTGCTTATCACTGTTATTGACCCCAGATTTTTAGGACAATGGCAGGAGGGGACTACAGAGGAACTAACTGCCTCTTTCCAGCATCAAGGGAGCCTTGAGGGCCAGGGAGTGAGCAATTGGGGGCTCTCTATGTGACTACATTTTATTCCCTCCAAGTCTGGTTTTAAAATGAATAAGTTCTGGGGATCTAAAGTATAGCAGGGTGTCTATAGTTAATAATATTTATATATGTGAAATTTGCTGAGAGTAGATATTAAACATCCTCACCACAGAAGATGATAAATGTGTTATTTAACTTGATTTCACAATGTACATGTATATCAAATCATCATATTGTGTACTTTAAATATGTATAATTTTATTTGTTAATTATACCTCAAAAAGGTGGCATGGGGGAAAGACAGGTAGTTTCTAATGCAGTGTGTTTGTGGGAGGGGGAGGTGGCATCCTCGACCTTATAGCAGGCTCCTCAGAATGGAAACAGAAGGGGAGGGGCAGTTGGGATCTGGAACAGAAGTGCCACTGAACTCTCAATGTCACTGAAGACATCCTAAATTGCTGTTGAAGCAAAAGAAGATAAGAGCCTCTCACTTCATTTATCCTTTGGAGAAGAAGAGCCCGATGGGTTTGATAGGAAATGTAGACAGATGTAATTAAGATAAATGATGGCAGAAGAGACACGTGATGGCCCAAGAGGTGGCACCCACACAAGTGATTACATCTGCCTCCTCCTACTACCTTAGGGTTTTCTGGTCGCTTATGTGTATTTCTTTGCTCTAGATACAAATTTAGCCAGACCGTCAGTCTTTTCTTATATAGCTGCCACAAGGTTGGTTTGCCATGACAAGATGATGGTCATAAAGGAGAAATGGGCATAAAATCATGGCCACATGCCCTGGCTGGTGTGGCTCAGTGGATTGAGCACCAGCCCGTAAACCAGAGGGCCCCCGGTTCGATACCCAGTCAGGGCACATGCCTGGGTTGTGGGCCAGGTCCCCAGCTGGGGGCATGCAACAGACAGCCTCTCTTTCTTCCTCCCTTCCCCGCTCTCTAAAAATAAAAAAATAAAATCTCTGAAAAAAAAGAGTCATGACCACTTTCCACCAGCTTCATTCCAGAAGGGGAGCAGGTGAAACAGCACAGATGCCTGAGTCAGAAGAACCCAGATTCCAGTGTCAGTCCTGTCCCTTAGAGCTGGGCTGTCCTAAGTTCTTGAGTCTTCTGGGTCTCGGAGACCGCAATATTGACCTCGCAGGATTGTTTTGAAGTGTGAATGAGATCGTCAAGTAGAGAACCAGGCACAAGGTCTCAGGAAAAGCTTACCTCCTGGGAAGATTCTTGTAGCTGAAATCTACTAACTGCTTTTGGAATTTCTGCCATTTAAACATATCTGTACCTTTGCTGTCCTCCATCGGCATAAGTAACGGAGACTTTTCTCCAGCTACATAAATAGTAACCAGAAAACGAGTTAGATAAAACATCCAGCGATTGCATTTCTAATCCAGGGCACTTTGATTTCAGCCATCTGTCTACTAACCGGGTCTGTGTCCTCTTCTCCACCCCAATCTTTGGGATATTTTAGGTACAGTATACAGGAAGTCTCTGTGGAAACTTGAGAGGCAGAGCGTCCAGGCAACGGAAAGATGTCTTCAGTTGGAATGATGGGTGCCCTGGAGAAACTGGGGCCACTCCTCCTGGTGAGGGGGAGCACTGGGAGGAGCAGTGCTGTTTCTGTGGAGCAGGTGTTCCCCGCTGTTTTACCATCCCCTCCCATGCGGCCTGTTTGAAAGACAAAATATCATCCTGCCCTTTAAGATCATTTAAAATGAAAGGTACAACGAAATATCATGATTATAAAATCAAAGCAATGGGGCGAAGCACTGTGTTGTTTTCAGTCTGCACGCGTCCTCCTCCCACGGAGGCTGCTGTCGCTGGAGAGGCTGGCAGCCAGCGGGTTCCTTCCTCTCCTGAGGTCCCCGAGACAGGGAAACTGAACTTGGACATCCTCATCAGGACTTAGCTGTGAGGAAGAGCCTCCTGATCCAAAAAGGGCTACAGAAGAATGCACAGTACAGCTCTGTGCATATCTTTATTATTTGACTTAACTTTCTATTATGGAAATACACAGGGCGGGGGGAGAGAGAACAGTACAATGAACCCCCACAAACTCATAGCCCAATTGTCAACGTTTTGCTAATCTTGTTTCATCTATTTTCATAAACACACACACATGCATGCACACATGCTTACTTCCCAACCCCTGCTAGGATATTTTACAGTAAATCGTAGACACCACGTCATTTCATTTGTAAATACTTCCATATGTATTTCTAACAGATGAGAACTTTTAAAAACACAGCTACTGTCCAATGTTACACCTAGTGAAACTAATTAGTAACAGTCCCTTCGTGCCTTCTGCTTATTTTGAAAACAGATAGGCTGGTGCAGCTGAGGGCATGTGGGTCAGGAGTTCCTTCCTCAGCTCTGCCACTAACTCACTTCCTCTCACTGGGCCCAGGTCATGTCCTTTCTACAGTGAGCCTGTGAGAGGGCCTCTTCCAGTTCCCAAATCGTGTATTTCCCCTGGGAATGGCTGGTGGCGTGGCTGGGATGGAAGCCGCGAGAAAGAACAGATGAGCTCTTAGCCCCTGTTTGGATGGGGCACTATTAATCATCAGAACAATAATATTTTTCAGTAAATGAGAAGAGCCCTTCCGCTGTTTGTTTGTGGAGGCTCACTGGGGCCCCACTTTTACAGAATTCACAAGTGAAAAGCAGCCAGAATTCGCTGCTAAAATATTAGGTGTTCTAGTTTCAGTACAAATGCTTCTGCTTGACTTGTCCTGTTCACACCCCCATTAGTCGTGCTGGTAATGGTTGGTGCCAAAGTAATGCCCGACTTTTTTAAAAGAAAGTTTTAGATAGTATTTATTAAATTTGTGCCTCTTCTTATAATTTTTTGGTGTCACAGTGACTAATTTATACCTTATATTTTCATATTATCAAAGTTTGTTCATAATCATCCGCAATATTTGCACCCATGTTTGTCCCATCTAAAGGCCACATTAGAAACGTTTTACTCTATGAGTTTCATGAAGGTGCCAATGCTAGTACAGCAGCAAAGTCTATTCAGAGCGCTTGTGGGGACGATGCAGGGACCGAAAGAAGTTGCAGGAGGTGGTTTTCCCATTTCCAAAGTGGGGATTTCAGCTTGAAAAACAAGCCAAAAGAGGGTCATCCAAAAACACTTGATCCCGAAGTGTTGGAAGCTGCTGTCACAGAAAACCCCACCATCACCTCCAGGGAACGTGCAGAACAATGTAACGGAGCCCGTACAGCGGTGCTGCGCCGACTGAAAAGGACCGGAAAGGTGTCAGTGGTTGGGAAATGGGTCGCACACGAACTGTCTCCAGAGAATCTGCAACAGCGTGTTACGTGTTGTGAATCATTGCTTTCGCGACACCTTCAGGCACCACTTTTAGGTCGGCGTGTTACAGGTGCTGAGAAGTGGATCCTTTACCGTAACGTTAAATGCTGCCGATCGTGGATCAGTCAAGGCGGAAGAAGAGTCCAACAACCAAGAGGAGGACTTCATCCAAAGAAGATCATGTTGAGTGTGTGGTGGGATACGGAAGGGACTGTCCATTACGAACTGTTAGACACCAATCCAACAATTACTGCTCATCTTTGCTGTGAACAACTTCGTCATCTGAAAGCAGCTTTGAACCAAAAGCGACCCTCTTTAGACAACAGAAAGGGTGTCATCTTCCATCACGATAATGCTCGTCCTCACACAGTTTGACTCACCAAAAACTTCCTGAAAGAGCTTGGTTGGGAAATATCGCTTCTCGTCCATATTCTCCTGGCCTTGCTCCTTCTGATTATCACCTGTTTCGGGGGCTACAGGACTATTTTGATGGTCTTAGGTTGACATCAAGAGATGTTGAAAATGAGTTGGATTCATATTTTGCTTCAAAACCTAAAGAATTTTACAAACGTGGCATTTGAAGCTAGTTGACAGATGGAATGAGGTTCTAGAAAGCAAAGGAGGAATGTTAATGAATAAATATTTTCATAATCATGGGCTTTTTCATTTTTAAAATAGACCTCAAAATCAGACATCATTTTTGCACCAACCTTATAATAAAGGCAGAACGCATTGAGCACTTACTGTGTCCCCAGCACTTGCCCTAGCTTCCAGTGAGCACGCTATCCGTGGGTTTCACATGAATGGCTCCTTCAAGGAGACATTGCTATTCGCATGGCAGTGACCACTCCTGAGGCCCAGGTGGAGGCCTACGGTGCTGAAGTATAAATCCATAACCACGTGTCCTTTCTCCACACACTCTGTGAGAACTCTTCTTTGGGGCTGAGCTCCTGCCCCACTAATCTTCATTTAATTCCCCTCCCTGTGGCACACTGTCACCTAGCACACCCCTGCTGACAGGCCCTCTGTAAGTCTTCATCTGAGTGACGGCCCTGGAAAATCCCGCTGCGGTCTCCAAAGGGAAGGAGGATCTGCAGATTACCTCCGCAGCGTGTGCAGCCGCTCTGCTGGCAGTCGCAGGCCCGCTCTTCTGTTGCCTCAACAAAGGGCAAGGCTGCCAAGAGCGTGTAATGTTCCGTTCAGAATTCTCCAGGCTGGCAGCGGCCAGGACAGTAGAGACACAGGGCACAGAACACTCCCACTCAGCCAGCCCGTCTCCTCTCACCTTCGGCTGCGTCCGGAAGTCGTCGTTTAGCGAATCTTCCTATGATCCTTTGTAGATCCTTGGAAGTGTCAGATGAGGAGGAAGGAGAGGAGAAAAGGGGCGTGCATGAACTAGCCTGCTGGGGTCACAGCATTTCGCTGTAACCAGCAGGCAGTTTCTTTCACAAACCATGCAACCCTGGGTAGCCATTATCATCCTAACTGCTCCCTATTAACTAGGCCAGACTCTTCTGGCCGTGAGAGCAAGAGACATAGAATTTCTTTTCCTTTCTCCCACTCTCTAAATACTGCTCATACCATGTTTAGATAGTTTACATAGATTATCGATATCGGGACTATTATGTTTCTCATATCATTTCTCTGAGATGATTATAACACTACCTTATTAATAAGAAGGCAAAAAACAACGGGCAAAGGACCTGAAGAGACAGCTCTTCAAAGAGGACATACAGGTGGCCCATAGACATGTGAAGAAAATGTTCAACATCACTAATCATCAGATAGATGCAAATTAAAACCACAATGAGATGTCACCTCACACCGGTCAGAACGGCCATCATCAGCAAATCAACGAACAGCAAGTGCTGGCGAGGATGTGGAGAAAAGGGGACCCTAGTGCACAGTTGGTGGGAATGCAGACTGGTGCAGCCACTGTGGAAAACAGTAGGGAGTATCCTCAAAAAATTAAAAATGAAACTCCCTTTTGACCCAGCAATTCCACCTGTGGAAATATACCTGTATCTTAAGAATCCTGAAACACCAATATAAAAGAATATATGCAGCCCTGTGTTGATAGCAGCATTATTTGCAATAGCCAAGACCGAGATCTGGAAACAGCCTAAGTGCGCATCAGTAGATGAGGAGATAAGAAAGCTGGGGCACATTGGCACAATGGAATACTACACTGAAGTAAGAAAGAAGGAACTCGTACCTTTGGGGACAACATGGATGGACCTGGAGAGTATGATGCTAAGTGAAATAAGCCAGTCAGTGAAGGGCAAATACCATATGACCTCACTTATATGTGAAATCTAATGAACAAAATAAACTAATGAACAAAACAGAAACAGAAGCATCGATACATAAGCAAACTGACAGCTGTCACAGGGAAACGGGGGTCTGGATGAAAGGCGGTGACAGGATTAGCCAAAGAAAGGTATGCGTGACCTGCAGACACAGACAATGATATGGGGATTGCCGGGGGGCGGGGGGTAGAGGTGGGCAAAGGAGAAAAACCAGGGCAACTGTAATAGCATAAACAATAAAAGACAACAAAAACACCAAAAAGTTTTCCATTTAAAAAAGAAAGAAAAGCTCAGAAACATAAAGTGACTGTCTCAAAGGTAACTCAGCTGAATGAGGCGAGACCCAGGCTTGCAAAACAGAGCTTCCGACTTACAGTGTGCCTTCTAGATGCCTAGCCAGCTCACTGTGTGATGGGGTGCACCTAGGGCGGGTGCGGGGCTAGCAAGGGGACCCGTGTCTTTGGTGGTAGGGAGCAGGCAGAAAACTCGAGCTGCCTCTGATTGCCTTCTCGGAAGGTCTCGACATCTTAGCAACCAACTAGTGATTATATTGGCTTAAAAATCATTGCAACGAAAATCAAAAGCCGTGAGGGAAAGATCAAGGCGAAGACATCGCAGGGGGAGAAAGCTCTCAGAGGGAGATGCGGGTGCTGCTGCCGCCCTCCCTGGGCCTGGCTCCGTCCACAGCTGGGCTCATGGCTGGGCAGATATTTTGACCTTCATTTCAGAAATGCAGAAACTGAGGAGAGAGGGAGGAAGATGATTCATTTTCTCTCAGGCTTCCTGGAAATTTGAAATCTAAATGTTTCTCTTTAGAGGAAAGCAATTTAAGGGGACAGGCCAAATGCAGGTCTTTAGAACTGAAACGTTGCCGTCACTAATAATTTTCACTACTAGAAGGTAATGCTCAGATATTGCCTCTTTGGCAGCTTAGAGTTTCTAATCTTGAGACAGGGTCTGAAAAACTCTGATCCTTCCAGCTAGGATGCCAGTGACATCTCCAACCCAGGGGAGTGGCCACGTCCGGTCCCCAGGAATATTACTCCTCTTATTGGATCAGAGTTTCAAAAATACTTTCAGTAATTTTCAAACCAAGAGCTATGTATTCATTATAGAAAAAAACACAGTAGAGATCATCAAAAATAAAAAAAACTCCTGCCATTTCGCCACTCAAAGATTATTACTGTCAACATTTAAATAAATTTTATGCTCTATGTGTATGTAGTATAAATGTAAACATATAAGTACATATACACATCTATTAACATTTTTATTAAAACATACTATTTTGTGACCATATATCCCATTAATATATTGAAAATGTTTTTATGTCAATATGTAAACTTCTACTTTACCATTTTTAATGGTGCCATGTTTTTGCATTGTATAGAGTACCATGGTTTCTTAGTTATTTTTTAAGTACATTTTATTGATTATGCTATTACAGTTGTTTCAATTTTCCCCCTTTGACCCCCTTTGCTTGGTACCTTCTTCCCTCCAGCAATCCCCCCCTTAATTCATGTCCATGGGTCATGTGTGTAAGTTATTTGGCTTCTCCCTTTCCTATACTATTCTTAACAACCCCCTGTCTAATTTGTCCCTACCAATTATGCTTCTTAATCTCCTCCCTACTGATAACCCTCCAGATGATCTCCATACGTATGATTCTGTTCCTATTCTGGTTGTTTGCTTAGTTTGTTATTGTTTTTTACATTCAGTTGTTGATAGTTGTAAGTTTGTTGTCATTTTAGTGTTCATAGTTTTGACCTTTTTCTTAAGTAAGTCCCTCTAACATTTCATATAATAATGGCTTGGTGATGATGAATTCTTTTAGCTTTACCTTGTCTGGGAAGTACTTCATCTGCCCTTCCATTCTAAATGATAGTTTTGCTGGATAGAGTAATCTTGGTTGTAGGTATTTACTTTTCATCACTTTGAATACTTCTTGCCAGTCCCTTTTTGCCTGCAAAGTTTCTTTTGAGAAATCTGCTGATAGTCTTATGGGAACTCCTTTGTAGGTAACTCTCTGCTTTTCCCTTGCTGCTTTTAAGATTATCTTTATCTTTAACCATTGGCATTTTAATTATGATGTGTCTTGGTGTGGTTCACTTTGGGTCTGGTTTATGGGAAGCCACACCACCTCTCCACCTCCCATCTCCACAACTCCACCCCTCCTGCCTGTCTGGACGAATATGGCTTCTTGAAATCCTTGGTTGTCAGGCTTCCATAAAACTCTGATTTTCTGATGGTTCTGGTTGTTACTTGTTTTTGAGATCTGGTTGTATTTCTTTCTATGGTTGTGCAAGGAGGCGAAACGTGGCTACCTACGCCTCCATCTTGATCAGAAGTCAGCTTCTTAGTTATTTTTAAATTACAAAATATTTTACTCATATAAGCAAATACACAGAATTGCCATAGTTTAACCTCTACTACCTCCAGAATTTTCCTGAAAGCATCTAGTAATTTCTGCAACTAATTCTTAAATTTCACTTTATAATTTACAATACACTTGCACATACATTATTTAATTGGATCCTTACTACCACCCTCTAAGGTTGGTATCATGATTATTAATTTCCTTATTTTATAGATGAACCTTACAAAGCTCAGATAGGAAAATGATTTATCCAGTACCCTAAGTCCAATTAATATCAAAGAGAGGGCTGGGCCCAGAGACAGGCACAACTCCAGTGGCGGGGCAGACCCCCGTGGCAGGCGGGGGGGAAGTGGGGAACGGAAGAGCGGCTCTGACATGTCCTCTCTCCCCACCTCACTTCAGCATTTATTATGTGTACTGACTTGTTTATTCCGCGGCTGTCTCCACTCTGACCCTGTATGCTTTTTGAGAGCAGATTCCTGTCTTCATTTCTCTCTCCCCTGCTACCCACCACAGTTTAGCATCCAGTACTCAGTTAGAGTTTCCTGGGTCAGTGTGTGAGGGAACGGACGCATGAACAAGCAAACAAACAAGAACAAACGAAAGGCGTCACAGAGACAAGGAAATCGCGGGGCTAGATTTTGACAGCTTTCTTCCTCAGTGCTTCTATTTTCAGTTCAGATATTGTAATAAGAACTCATCTTGGCGTCTTTGGGATTTTGTACTTCTGCAGGTTTTGGCCACCACTGCAAAGCTCACACACAGATGCATGATAAAGCGTGGTCAAAACCCGGGGCAAGGAGAAACCAGGCTGCAAACCCTAGCTGTAACTGGGGTGAACCGCGGTCGCCTTGGAGGCACCTCTGAAGTTACCTTTATAATATCCCTCATTTGGGGTTACTTGATATTTATGATATCTCTCATTTGAACTGCTTGTGAAAACAATAGCTTAGTTTAGTAGCTTATAGCATAGTTTGTGAGGGTTGTTTGAAGTGCTGTTATCGTTGACAGTAAAACCTATGTAGCAGAATTGCCAGAAACTTTGGAACAAAAATCATTTAAATCCCATCACTTAATAAGGCCACTATCTTTAATTTTGCATAATCCCCTCAAGGTCTTGTCCACGTGCACACATTTTTTCCCTCACTGTTGTCACAGGGAGCAGGCAGCATTACTTTCTGTGCTTTTTCCACTGAACGTTATTGTAAGGACCTTTTCCCTCCACTTTTCTGCATTGACTTTATAATTATTTTTTTAATGACTGCGTAATCCTCTACTGAATTGATATATGTCCCCCAGTGTTCTCCATCCACTTAAGGTGCTTCTGATTTTCCCACCAGCCTACACCGCTGCAGTAAACATTGGGATGCACACAGCTTTGCCTTTGCCCAGTGCTTTCCTTACACTGCCGCGCTCCTGTGAGCCCCTGCCCCGGCCCCGGCCAGGCTGCCTCTCCAAAGGCTGGTTCAGTTCATGTCCAGCAGTTGATGCGTTCACCAATTTCAGGGCAACCTCATCAGCGTAGGACGTTATTTAAATTTTCTGTTTGCTAATTTAGTAAAAGTAAAATGGTACTTCAGGGTTGCTTTATTTTGCATTTCTTTGATTATTAAAACAAATTAGCATTTTCCCCTCTGGTTACTCTCTGGATTTCCTTGAATGTGAGTTGTGTGCTCATGAGGGGCTTTGCCTATTTCAGTAAATTTAAATCTTGATTTTTAAAAAAGTCAGACCAAGTAAAATCTTTACACACAATAGCTATTGAATTTTTAATATATATTTTCCAGTGTTGTGTTCGCTTTTAATTTTAGATACATATTTGTAGTAGAAAACATCTTCTTTCTGAGATCGGATCAGTGAAATTGTTTTGTTGTTGTTGCTTCAAAGCATAGAAAGCTACCCCCACTCTGGAGAGCTAATAAATATTTAATTCTACCTTCTGTTATTTTAAACTCTTTAATTCATCTGGACCGTATGTGGATATAAATTGAGTTGCAAATTACATTTTTTTCCAAATTGCTAATCAGTTTATTCCAATCTTTTTTCCTGTCCCTTTACTTCTCTTTCTCAGGAATTATCCACCAGATGAAAGGCGATTATGATTCCGCACTGAAACTCCACAAGACCCACCTGTGCATTGCCCAGGAGCTGAGCGATTACGCCGCCCAGGGCCGTGCCTACGGGAATATGGGAAATGCCTATAATGCTCTGGGCATGTACGACCAGGCAGTCAAGTACCACCGGCAAGAACTGCAAATCTCCATGGAAGTGAATGACCGTGCCTCGCAGGCCTCCACACACGGGAACCTTGCTGTGGCCTACCAGGCCCTGGGTGCCCATGACCGGGCCCTGCAGCACTATCAGAACCACCTGAACATTGCCCGGGAGCTGCGTGACATCCAGAGTGAGGCCCGGGCCCTCAGCAACCTGGGCAACTTCCACTGCTCTCGGGGGGAGTATGTCCAAGCTGCCCCCTATTATGAACAGTACCTCCGGCTTTCTCCAGACCTACAAGACATGGAAGGAGAAGGAAAGGTCTGCCACAATCTTGGCTATGCCCATTATTGCCTCGGAAACTACCAGGAGGCGGTGAAGTACTATGAGCAGGATCTGGCACTGGCCAAAGACCTCCATGACAAATTGAGCCAAGCGAAAGCTTACTGCAACTTGGGCCTAGCATTCAAGGCTCTGCTGAACTTCAGCAAAGCTGAAGAGTGTCAAAAGTACCTGCTGTCCCTAGCTCAGTCCCTGAACAATTCCCAGGCTAAATTTCGAGCCCTAGGGAACCTGGGCGATATATTCATCTGTAAAAAAGATGTAAATGGTGCAATAAAATTCTATGAGCAGCAGCTGGGCTTAGCTCACCACGTAAAGGACAGGAGACTGGAGGCCAGCGCATACGCAGCGTTGGGCACTGCATACCGAATGATCCAGAAATATGACAAGGCCTTGGGTTATCACACACAGGAACTGGAGGTATATCAAGAGCTGAGCGACTTGCCAGGAGAGTGCAGAGCTCACGGCCACCTGGCTGCTGTCTACATGGCCCTTGGGAAATACACAATGGCGTTCAAATGTTATGAAGAGCAGCTGGATCTAGGGCAGAAGCTGAAGGACCCAAGCCTAGAAGCCCAGGTCTACGGCAACATGGGCATCACAAAGATGAACATGAACGTGATGGAAGAAGCCATCGGCTACTTCGAGCAGCAGCTGGCCATGCTACAGCAGCTCAGCGGGAACGAGTCTGTGCTCGACAGGGGCCGGGCCTACGGCAACCTGGGGGACTGCTACGAGGCCCTGGGCGACTACGAGGAAGCTATCAAGTACTACGAACAGTACTTATCTGTTGCTCAGAGTCTGAATCGCATGCAAGACCAAGCCAAGGCTTACCGGGGCCTAGGAAACGGACACAGGTAAAAACGCCGGAGGACACATGGGGCTGAAACCTGCACAAAGAGCAGTGTCCGCGTGTGGTTTATTAACTACAAAACACTTTCCTATACAGCTCATTCGGTTCTTCCAATGATACGTGAATTTAGCAGGAGACAGTAGTACCCTCACGTTATGGAGGAAGAAACTAAGGCCCGGGGAGGTTAGGTTAATCCCCAAGATGACACCGTCAGGGACAGCTGGGGGTCAAACCCAGGGCTCTCCGACCCTGACTGCACTGCCTTTTTGTCTACATCACAACGAGCAGGATGAAAGATAATAAGGATGGGGAAGACGAATGAATCAATTTAACTGATCTTTTCTGAATGCCTCTGACATTATATGAATGTATTTTCTAATACATGTCTGTACCCACCAATTATTTGGTCCCTGTTTTATTGCTTTTAAGGAAAGCCACCTGATCATGGCAGGAATGAATAATCATATATGAGTACTATCCTCATACTAGGCACCTTGCACGGATATCTTGCTTAATATTTATAGCAGTCCTATATCATTCTACATTTATTATCATCTGCTATGGGATGTAGGATTTATTATCATTTAGAAACTGAGGCTCAGGAAAAGGAATTCACGTGTCCCCACACAACTGGTTTGGGCTGCTGCCAACATCTGTGGTCTTCCCACTCTTACCGTATCATCCCTTAGCAGCACAAAAAGACACACTGTTGGCCAAGGTGACGCTTTTCCTTCTGAACGTGGGGAACCCAAGAAGGTGTCTGTGTCCACAAAATATATGGCCTCTCCAGATAGGCAGGGGATTAGGGCTCCTGGAGCGGAGGAAGGGCAAGGGTCAAACTAAATCATCACCCACAGAGTGCTCTGAGGCGCTCAGGGTGAAAGATTTATAGCCGTTGTAAAGTGATTTCAAAAACATAGTCTAAGCGGTAGTGGAAATTGGGAGGCCCAAAGAACCAAACAGTTCACTGGCTATCATTGTGCCTATTAATATATTTTATGTTTCCTCTGGGGTGTATATCCCATCGAATCTCAGGCTCTTGGGAAGGTCACTAAGGGATGACTTTTGAATTGCTTTCCAGATTATGAAATCCCCCTGCATCTCACTCTCAGGGCACATGATAGATTTTAGCTAGAAGAGGAGTTAAGAGCTTCTATAGTAAGTGACAATGACAAATGCTTTTCATTTTCTCAGGGGCTTTTAGTATGTCTGCACCTGCACAAAATAATATCATTGCTTTTCTGTCTACATCCCCACAGGGCAATGGGGAGCTTGCAGCAAGCCCTCGTGTGCTTTGAAAAGAGGCTCGTCGTCGCCCATGAGCTTGGGGAGGCCTTTAATAAAGCCCAGGCCTACGGAGAACTGGGAAGTCTGCACAGCCAATTAGGGAATTACGAACAAGCCATTTCCTGCCTTGAACGTCAGCTGAACATTGCTAGGGAGATGAAGGACCGAGCTCTGGAGAGCGACGCGGCCTGTGGCTTGGGGGGCGTTTACCAGCAGATGGGGGAATATGATACAGCCCTGCAGTACCACCAGCTGGATCTGCAGATTGCGGAGGAAACCAACAACCCCACGTGCCAGGGCCGAGCCTACGGGAACCTGGGTCTGACGTACGAATCTCTGGGCACCTTCGAGAGAGCTGTGGTCTATCAAGAACAACACCTGAGTATCGCTGCCCAGATGAACGACTTGGTGGCCAAGACGGTGTCATATAGTAGCCTTGGAAGGACCCATCATGCTTTGCAGAACTATTCCCAGGCGGTCATGTACTTGCAGGAAGGTGAGTGCAAAGGCCCATCGTGGCCTCTGGGTCTCCTCTGAGATGCAGTTCACTCGGAGGCTACTCAGAAGGACGTAGGCACAGCTTGAGCGGCCACCTCAGTACAACGGTGTTCTGGGGTCCAGAAGGCATCACCCGGCTTGTCTTACTGTGCTAGCCAGTTGCCCAAGGAGCAGATACCCTCCTTGCTTTTAAGAATCCTCTACTGAGTAAACAACATTCTCCCAAGGTGAATCGAGTAAGATCTAATCATGTAAAATTTAAGGGTCATGCTCAGAGGAAAATACCCATCTGTTTCAAGGCCTGCTGTCCTCTAGAAAATTCCTAAAATATTTCAGAACTATGTAGAAGTCAGTTTTGATGTAGCAGCAAGGTTAATCCTGAGCATCAGTCTGAGGGCCACTGAAGCAGTTGACTAGGCTTCCTTCCCAGAGCTTATTGCCTTCCGTGCTCCGGGCGGTGGCCCAGTAGTTTTGATCCAGGCAGGCCCCAAAAGCGGCCGCTGCTGCTGCTGTTCCTCGGCCTCTCCCCCTCCTCCACCTCCTCCCCTCCCCCTTTCCTCTCCACCTCAGGCTCCATGCAGCTTATCACAATGTGTTTACCCTTCACCTCCTCACGCAGGCACCTGGCATCCTTTCATCCCGGGAAGGGAAAACGGCGGGTATGATGTTCTCAGCTCCCTAGTAAAAGGAAGTTGTTGCTGACTTCAAGCACAAGCTCTCATTTATAGTTTCCAAGGGTTTTCGCATATATAGTTTATTTGATTGCATTTAATTCTCGCAGTAATCTTGAGACGTTTGTATTCCCGTTGCAGCCAAGGAACCTGAGACTCAGCACAATGACTTGATCCTGACCGTATGGGCAGTCAGTGGTGGGGCACCATGTGAGACCCTGTGTGGAGTTGCTCCTAACCTCCCAAGGGCAGAGCAGGGCTTGGGCAGTCTTATCCCCTGTTCCTCCTGAGCCCCAGCTGGGAAGCCAGGAGAAAGCAAAGTGGAAGGTGGGCCAGAGGCTGATGTTTCTTTGCAAAGACCAGGGACAACGGGCTGAGAGGTTAGAGAGGCCGAGAGTGACATGCCAGGCCTTGGAAGGCTCCCACTCAACGGGAGCTCGCCTCGATGCATTAAACATGAGAATCGGCTTTCGGCTTCCTGAAACCTGACTGTGGTAAAATTCCAACCGACTGGGGGCGAATCTGCAGTCGAATTTGTGAAAACTAGTAAATTCAGACCCAGCATATGACAGCCTTTCAGCTGTGTTCTTTTGTACTTCCTGAAATATTGTTTCCATAAAGCAGCTGCTTTGCCTGAGACATTGTAACATAATTCTGTATTTATGGGAAACTCGCAATTTCATTTTTATTGTTTCTTGTAGTTTTAAGTCTTGCAGAGACCTAAGTTCTGACTGTGGCCGCTCCCCGGTGTCTGTTTTATGGCTGTGCTCCACCACGGAGCACGGATGCCCTACGGGCCCAGCTAGGTGCCTCTTCCCATGGGCCGTGACCGGAGCAGGACAGGGGAGGACCTTCCTGAGTTCTCTGAGCTGGACCGGAGCCCTCTTGCACCGAGGGAACAGTTTGGTGGGAAACCACCTGAGCGCTTTCTCTCCTGGTCTTCAGAAGGGGCAGTGGATCAGCCTCCGCGGACCCCACTGCAGAAGAATCTCACAAGCTCTCCAGGTGATTTGTATAAAGGCCTCTGGTTCACACCACTGGTCTCATCCAGCTTTTCCTTGTTTGCAAGTGAAGAAAGGGAGCCTGGAGTAACTTAGTGACTTTACCTAGAGTTATACAACTAACTCCTAACAGGCCGGCTCCAAAAGAGCCGGATGGGTGGATCAGATTCCTGAGACGCAGGAGCAGATAGACTCGTAACAGATACTAAGACAGTCCAGTGGGCTTTTAGCTCTTCCTTGTTGCACCTCTGACTATGGGCCAGGGAGTGTCTTACATACTGGGGACCCAGCAGGGAACAAAGCAAAGTTCCAGCTTGCACAGAACATACCTGGGGTACGGAGCTACCTCAGTGAATTTTACTTCCAACTCATAGGCCCCGATCTGGCAGGGACAGCTCTGTTGAAGAAGGAGCATGGTCAGCTTGTTGAAGGTTAAAACAATCAGTAGCCTCCTGGTTTTCACCCGAGAACCGTCTTCTTTCATTTGCGTTTCTGTTTTGTGAGGTATTTTAAAATGTGAATAACTTGCAAGTATTATTTTTGTTAGCTACTGACATGATTTAAACCTAAAATGCTATTTCTAAGTTTTCTGTGTTATGTGCATTTTGAAATGCATAATATGAGCTTGAACCTGAGTATTGCCTCTCAACTGACTCAGTTCCTTTTCAAAAGTCTGAAATCGCATGGGCCCAGCATGCTCCGAAGCAGGCCCCCATCCCCGCTGTGTCAGATTAGAAAAAGGAAGTCCTCCCTTTGTGTGCTCAGGAGTAGCGTGGGAGCCTTCGTGCTGTCTTCTGCACAGGCTAACTCCTGTGTACAGAGAGGAGATAACAAGGGCAACACGATGCAGAGAACGGCCTAGTGGCCAGTACCATAAACGGTCGCCCTCCTACTTGGCTCCCACAGAGCCTTGGAGGTCGCTGGTTCCTGAAATTCAGAAGCTTACTGTAGGTAAGTGACCCAAACTGCAGGTGTCTATCTGAAAGCCACTGGAATGAGGATGCTCTCATTTAAGACTTTGGAGTCATAATAGCGCTTGTTCTGCCACCCCGCGGAGGCACATCAAAGTCTCAGCCTAAAAGGAAAAACGGACTGGACATGAAACGCGTCCGCGGCATCAGCAATAGAGCACATCAGACACGTCTCCCATCACTGCTGATTGGATCTCACGCATCTGAGATATGAAAAAGCATCAGCTTGGCCTCTGTGCGTGACTATGGAACTGCCAGGAAAAGCTTTTGCCCACCAGAGATTTGGATTAGATTGATTTCTACGCCAGGAGTTTTCATCTGCAAAGCTAGGGGTTTCCCACCTGGGAGGGTGGCAGGTTAGGTCCCATTGGTTTCAGTGCTTCTGCCTGCCATGCAAACCTGCCTCCTGCTGAGAGCCACTGCCTGAGCGCTTACTGGGGCATCTTGGGGCGTCCTAGAAAGGTTGCTACCGTCACAGAATTGGATGAGAATGCTTACTCTGCCTTGGCTGATTCTGCTCTTGTCCTGAACTTTATCTAGCTGTTCTAACATTATTTTATATACACCTGATGCAGAATTACCCTCCAGGAGTCCTTGGCAGGGGAATTGTGTATCTTCTCTGTGTACTTAAAACTTCTCTATCTGGTTTCAGGTTTAAGGTTAGCTGAGCAACTGGGCCGAAGAGAAGATGAAGCCAAAATTCGTCATGGTCTTGGCCTCTCCCTTTGGGCTAGTGGGAACCTGGAGGAGGCTCAACACCAGGTAAGTGGGAGAACCCTTGTCCCAAGTGGATTTTCTTTCCAAAATTGTGGGATACCTTGGGATTACTGTCCTAGTAGTAATGACATTGGTCAGAAGCTGCTGACCTCTCCGCTTGGGTTGACTTACAGGATTTCCAGCCTATACCAGCCCAGAAGTGTTGAACAATAGTAAAGATTCTTGCTCAGCTGTGTGATAGATTTCTCAATAATTTCTTTGGAATTTTTGTATTATGTGCTGCTCTTCCTCATTAATCCTTAATATGAAATTACATACATACATATTATGACAGAAGTAAGTAACCTGAGAATTCATGATTATTAGATTTAATGTCCTCCTGGTTTCTAGTTATACCAGTCTTCTCTCTCTCTCTCTCCCCCCACCCCCCCACCTCTCTCTCACACATGTACACACACGCGCACACACACACACAGTTCATGCTTCTGTGTGTGCACAAATACTTGAAGAGCAGCTTGCATGCCAGCTCTGCAAATCGGAAAGCTCACTAGTTATAGGTGCCTCTGGTAGGCTGGAGGAGTTGTGAGATGGTGTCACCTAAGGCTACACACTTAACCACTTAGGCAGAGTGTGGGGATCACTGCAGAGTGCACACGCTAGGCAGAGGGGCAAAGGACAAGGGAATCAAGCTCCTATCAGAATCGAGGACATGGTGTGGCTGAATTTGTGCCCTAGCATCATGCAATGTTATGATAATGTGCTGTACTTTTTAAACTATTAAAGGCAAATTAAAGAATTATTTCTTCAATTAAAAAATTAAGACTTGTATTGATATAGTGGTTTACAATTTTCAAAGTACTTTCACTCACTGAGTGTATTCTTTAAATAATCGTGACATAGAATGATAACAGCCCTCTTTCTAGAGAAGAAACCGGGGCTCTGAATTTTAAGAAAAGTCACACAGCAAATCAGTGGCAGTTGGGACCCCATTCCTCTGTCCTAGTCCAAGCCTCTTAGTCTTAGTGGTCTACTTTTCAAGTTTGCGTGAACTTATAATTTGGTGCTGTTTTCAGCATATAAATATCAGATAAGTTTTGTCATCTCACTGATGAAGAAGCCTTTAGAGCAGCAGGAAAGTGTCCCCTAGGAATGTTGAGTGTCTGGTTTTGTGAGTGGGGGTGGCTCCAGGGGGTACTGTCCAGCGAAGAGCTGACCCTGGGACACTGTGGTAGAGGTCAGTGTTTGATTTAGCGGAACTGCGTACAGAAAGTGATTCCCTCCGGGGAGTGCGCTGCCTTGTCTCATCCCCCCACCCCCACCCCCACCCCCACCCCCAGCCACCCGTTCCCAGCCGCCAGCCCCACACCTGTTCTCGATTCAACCCTTCCGTGCCCAGAGGTGTGTGAGTGCTGAGCTATGGTTGCTTGATGACAAGAGGAGAGGCTTTTCCCTAAAATTCAAAATCAGCACTTGCTTGGATTAATAGCTGATTTCGTGTTTTAGGACTTTCAGACTGTAAGTCTGTAACCCCTGTCTTTTAGATCCGTTTGTCAGTCAAAAATTGATTATATAAACTATAACTCACTGGGTAAGATCCGATGCCTTCCCACTAGGACCCACCTGGAAATAAAGATTCATCCTTTTAACCCATTAAAAAACTTTTTAGGTTGTATACCAAACTGTGAGCAAAAGTTGTCTTTAGTCAGTGACTCGCTGGACAGTGGCCTCTGGGAATGGATGACGTTCTCTGTCCCGTCCTTGCAGCTCTACCGGGCATCGGCCTTGTTTGAGACGATCCGACATGAGGCGCAGCTGAGCACGGACTACAAACTCTCGCTCTTTGACCTGCAGACATCGTCCTACCAGGCCCTGCAGCGGGTGCTCGTCAGCCTGGGTGAGAGCAGCCGGGGTTCCCACGGTGCCTGTGCGCTTGTGTATCTCGGCCACTTAGTGACCGCTGTGATGGGATATTAGTCGTTACAGCAGACTGTGAAGCCACAGCCATAATCCAGTCATTGAACATGTATTCGTTTAGTCAGATATTTGTAGAGCGCCTACTACGTGCTGTGTGCCAGCCTGGGGGATTAAAGTCACGAAGGCCTGGTTCCTGACCTCAAGAATCTCTTAGCCTATCGAGACACAAGTGCATGAGTCCAGTGAGGTGTGATGGGTGCTAGGATCAGTGAGACTAGGGTGCTGTGGGAACAAAGCGGATTGGCAGACAGCCCCAGGGACCAGAGCAGTTGTCCTAGAGACCAGGACGCTTCAACCAGCTGTTCCCCCCAGGTTCCCGCTCACTATTAATGGGGAGAACCTGAGAAGACACTAGGCCTCTTCTCTACTTCCTGTGCCCATATGTCTTTTACTTGCTGTCTAGTAAATGACTTTAATATATGGGTCTGCCCTCTAGACTGGGACACGGTCAGTGATAACCCTCCCAGGCCTGCATTGCACCAGGCAGCGTGCAGCCCCCCTCAGCCGGGCCTTACCTCCCTCTGCCAGCTGTCCCGCCCTCTGCCCCTTCCCAGACCTGCCTGTCTCCGCAGACCATTTTTCCCAGCCCAGAGCTTCGGTTGAGGACATATTTATTGGAACTAACAATGTCTTTGAAGTTGAACGGTGAGGCCTTGTCGAAAGCCTGTCCTTTGCTGTCTGTGTGTGAATACTCAAACTTACCCTGGAAAAATTACCTGCTAGATGTACTCATGGCCTGATGACAATTTATATCTATTATAATCACAGTGTTAAGTCTGGCTAACACTTTGGGGCCAATTTTCCAGTGTTCACAGAAATCATTCCCGCTGTTCCAGTTAATAACGTAACAGAGCAAAAGAAGATATTTGCATACACACACATAAATCCCCACTTTCTGCTGCTACTTAAGCTGCAGGAAGCGCGGCGCCCTGGAAGTGCAGTCGGAGCAGGGGCGCCTGGCCTCCCGCCTCTGCCAGCGCGCTCTTTGGACCGTAGTCCTAGCAGCTCTTTCACACTTACATTTATGACTCAAGCAGATCCTGTGCGTTGTGTCCTTCGGCACTTCTAAGCAATCCTCACTTGAAAGTATGTTGCTTTGTATCTTTTGTGCTCTTATATTTGTGCCTTAGCTTTTTTAAAAAGAAAGATTTTGTTTATTTATTTTTAGCTAGAGGGGAAGGGAAGGAGAAAGAGGGAGAGAAACATCGATGTGCAAGAGATACATTGATCGGTTGCCTCTCGCATGCCCCCAACTGGGGACCTGGGCCTGCAACCCAAGCATGTGTCCTGACTGGGAATCAAACCGGCGACCTTTTGATTTGCAGGCTGGCACTCAATCCACAGAGCCACACCAGCCAGGGCTGAGCATTAGCCTTCAAACTAGATTGCAGACTAGTTTCTTACAGGAAGTGGATTAGAAGTTGGATTGAAAGACTGGGGAAAAGCTTAAAGAGAGAAGCAATTTCAAAGAATTAGAGACCTCAGAGGTTTAAACCTTTTCCCTGTGGGAATTAGAAGAGGGAAGGGAAGTAAGTGTGTGGGAGACCAGAATGGAATGAGGTATCAGGTCTAATGATAATATCACCTGTCATATATATGGTGCTTTGAATGATGCCTATCAGGCATCTTCACATTAGTGCCTCATTTAATCTTTACAGTGGCCCTTTGAGATGGGCAGGATGAGAATCCCTCTATTTGAGACAAGATTAATGGAAGGGGGGAAGGACACACTCAGCAGAGGGACCAGCATGTAAAAGACACAGAGATGTCATCGGCGGGGGGAGGCTGAGTAAGTGGGGTAGGACAATGTGGAGTGTAGAGGGGCTGCATTGAGGAGAAATTGAAAGATGGTCAAGAGCCAAGTCCTGTAAGGCTTATCTCCCGGTGTCAAATCAGACCCAAGTTGAGCAGGGGAGTCAGAGGGTAACCAGAGTGTAAAGCATCAGGTCCAAAGAGCCAGGTGAATGGGGCCAGAAGCCAGGGGGCTGGGAAGCAACTCAGCATGTGGAGCAGATGCTGAGGATGAATCCTCTAAACAAAACTGGCTCTTTTGGGGTGTGGCTGCAAGACAGGCAAAGGCCAGGGACCCGAGGGTGGGGTGGAATCGGAACACCTGGGATTGTATAAGAGTGGACACTGCACCTATTATCTGAGGCAGGGGGTTGAATTTGAAACCATGTAACTGAGATTCTGCCACACACTGAAATGCAGAGCAAGTGAGGTTTCTGCCCAGGACCTCTATGGCTGATGGCCCTGTTTTAGGAAGCACACTCCCTTGCAGGCCTCAGTCTGTCCCTTTTGTCTCGCAGGTCATCACGATGAAGCCCTGGCTGTGGCAGAAAGAGGGCGGACCAGGGCGTTTGCAGACCTTCTGGTAGAACGACAGACAGGACAACAGGACTCTGACCCCTACTCTCCAGTCACTATTGATCAGATCTTAGAGATGGTGAATGGCCAGAGGGGACTAGTGCTTTACTACTCCCTGGCGGCAGGCTACCTGTACAGCTGGCTGCTTGCTCCTGGGGCAGGTAAGAGCTCTTTCCGTGGGAACAGAACAGTTACACACTAGCCTGTGAATGTCTAAGGAACGAAGGTGGAAGGGGTGCATTACCATAGATCAGACTAAGAAGCTGATGTCGGCTTTCAGCAAGATCTCAGCCATGGCAATATTCCACGGTGGGTCATTCAATTAATCAGACAGCCCAGCTTTCTCATTCCCCCAAGAAATCACTGCTCCTCACCAGCAAATGTGGAAGCATTTATCAAGGAAGACTAAGAGCAGGAGGATTAATTTCACTGGTAGTCCTATTTTTAGGCAGCTGTTGTTTATTAGCTAATAAAGTGGTGACTGTAAATCCTAATGGGTTCTTTCTAGGTATGATTTAGTGATTGTGACTCTTTGTCATGGTAAAGCTGAAGAGACCAAGATGATAACGGCACCTCCTCTCACGGGACAGAAATGAAGTCTTATGCTTGAGATTTCTGAGTTTAGCAGAACCCATTTTAACCAGTTTTGTTTGTTGTAAATCTATTTCAGAAGTAAAAATCTCCTTTGATTAAATTGGCATTAAATGTTCAGGCTGTAACAGTTTCACTAAATACAGCACTACTAATTAGCTGTTAGGGCCATATTTTTTGCATAATAAAATGCTGATGGCTTTACCGTGTTGGAGACACACCAGATCCAATTAGAGTTTATTGACTGGAGAAGTGTATCTTATAATTGGGAATCTTGAAGAATGGGCTTTTTGAATATCTGTAAGCCAATTTCAAAAAGTTCAACTGCCAAGAGAATTGACAAGGTTTTCTTGATTATGTTTCCATCCCTTTGATTTAAAAAAAAAAAATGATGGCTGGATGACAACCCTCAGATGCTTCTTGGGCTCTAGGCTCTCGTGCCTGTGCATTCTGTGCTTGAGCATTATTTTTTATAATCTTTTCCCCTGAATTACATGTTTTTATGGGCTTCCCCTAAAAAACATTTTTATCACTGACCTTTTTATGCTGAAGGTTTTAAGCTGTGATGTTCGTGGTAACTTGGTGAGCGTCGGCCACAGTCAAATGAATCCCGGTGTACTCCCGCCCCCAGAAGGGCACTAATACCCAGGAGGACACGCTTGACAACAGAGATATCAAGCTCTTTCTCTCTGTGGTTGTTACGTTTTGGGGACATGATTTGACAGGTGGTATATCCAAATCCCTGTAATAATGAGCCATGTATAATGAGGCTCCTATTGTTTCTCTTTCTGTTCCTCTTTGCTCTTAATGAGACTCTGAAGCTTTCACTGGGGCTCTAATCCAATCAGAGAGGACCAGCCTTTTCCAGGGCTGACACACCTCATTACCACTTGAGAATATGTCCTGTGTTTATTGCTAGAAAACCACTACAGATTCTCTCTCCGTTTCATGCAGCCATCATTTTTTGCTTCTTTAATCCATTAATGACCGTTGACCGTTAGTCTTACTTAAAAATAGTTCTGAATGTTTTTATCTTGCTTTTGTACTACACATTTGTTTTGATTTGCTTTTGTGAAATGAAAGGTCTTTGAGTCACACAGTTTCCACTTGGCTGGTTATAATTTTATTCAGGATTTCAGTTTCTGGGGAGACTGTACCCTGGCATGCTCACGCACTATTCCTGAAGGAAAGCTCTCCCTAGTTGGTGCTTCTCAGAAACATCTGTTTTGAAATACCTATGAAGTAGTCATCATTTCAGGGGTTTCTGAATAGATCATCAAAAGCAAAAGCCCTATCTTGAATTCCTGGGTTTCAAGCACCAAACCTGATGGTGAAAGCGGCAAAAAGGATACTGATCGAATTCTGAAAACCCTCTTGAGATCGTGCGTTTCGGGATTTCTTCACAGGGTTTGGAGAAAGGGATGCTTGCCAAAGAGGCCACCTAGCGTCTGCATTCCTGCCCCATCCTCCACCTTTCCCTCCCCCGACCCCAGTCATGTGTAACCTTGACGGTGCCTGTCCTTTGTCAGGAATTCTGAAGTTTCACGAACACTACCTGGGTGACAACGCAATGGAAAGTGCCGGGGACTTCCAGGCTGGCAGCAGCGCAGCTCTTCCGACAGCCACCAGCTCGGCCCTGGAGCAGCACGTGGCCAGTGTGCGGGAAGCCCTGGGGGTGGAGTCTTACTACTCGAGGCAAGTAGCTCACTGTTTCAGATCCCATCTGCACACACAGCCTCAGGGTTTGTATCTGCTCGGGTTGTTGTAAGTATCCGATTGGAGATCTTTGGAATTCGTACCTCTGTGCCTAGTCTACCCATGGTGGCTGCAGCAGAAAGGGATGTGTGTGCCTGGAGTGCAGGCCCCTGAGGGGGCTCTGTTTATTCTTTTTGGTAGTTTCCTTTCAGACGGGGAAGGGCCTCATCAGAGATGCCTGTTTCTAAGGAGGGTTTGTAGAAAGTGTACACATAAATATGACTTCCAATTTAATATACCAGCTAATTAAAACTGAGATGAGTTTTTGGGTCTACTCAGATTCATAATGAGTTTGCTCTGCAGCTGAACACCCGTCTGAGAGGGTAATTTAGCACCAGTGGCAGGGTCTGTGCTGCATCTGTGCATCGGGGCCCTGAGGTGAAGGAAGTTGAGTTCCCAATATCAAGAGTAGGAAAACAGAAGTGCTTTTTTTTTTTTTTTTCAGATTTAATGTGTTTTATTGATTAAAATATTACATTTGTGCCAATTTCCCTTCCCTCTGCTCCCCTCCACCCGGTGGCCCCCCTCCCTCCAGTTGTCCCCCCCTTTTAGATTATGTCCATTAGTTGTGCATACAGTTCCTCCCAACCTCTCTCCGTCTATTCCATTCCCTCCTACCTTGATCCCCAATTCCTATATCATCTTCCTCCCTCTCCCCACTCCCCCTCCCTGTTGACCTCCCCCCAATATGCTTCCCGTACCCACAGTTCCTTTTCCACTCTCGTTGCCTGTTTAGTTTGCCTTTGTTTCATCTCCCTAGCTTCTGTTTTTTAAACCAGTCCCTTTAACATCTCATATAACAGTGGTTTGGATCTAATGAACTCTTTCAGTTTTATTTTGTCCTGGAAACACTTTCTCTGTCCTTCTATTCTGAATGACAGTTTCGCTGGATAGAGTATTCGTGGTTGTAGGTTTTGGATTTTCATTACTTTGAATATTTCTTGCCAGTCCCTTCTTGCCTGCAGGGTCTCCCTTGAGAAGTCAGCTGATAGTCTAATTGGGACCCCTTTGTACATAATTCTTTTCTTCTCTCTTGCTGCTTTTAAGATTCTCTCTTTATCTTTAATTTTTGACATTTTGATTATAATGTGTCTTGGAGTGGTTCTCCCTGGGTCCAGTCTCTTGGGAACTCTCCTTGCTTCCTGGACCTGCAAGTCTATTCCCTTCCCCAAGTCTGGGAAGTTCTCCTTTATTATATTTTCACTCAATTTTTCAAGTTCTAGTTCATCTTCCTCACTCTCTGGCAAACCAATGATTCTTATGTTGGGCCTTTTATAGCTGTCCCAGAGGTTTCTGATCCTCTCATTGTTGCTTCCCATTTCCTCTCGCTGCATTGGTTGACTGCTTGTTCCTTCTCCATATTCCAGTTTGTTGAAATGAACTCTGGATTTTTTTTCCTCACCATCTGTCTTGTATGTGGTTTTGTTCCTTTCGTTATGAATGTTTTTCGCTTCTTTCTTATCTTTTTCCTGCTCTTTTGTGAATTCTGTAAGCCACCTGATAACAATGGCCCAGAACTGAGCCTCTGACAGGTTTCTTATCTGTTCATCTGTCAGATTCTCTATCTGTTGCCTGGTGAGCTGTGCCACCGGGATTTCTATAGTTGTCTGCCTCATTTTGACAGATGCGTTTTGTTTTCTTGGGCCGGCTGTAGGGGGCAGTGCCTGCGTAAGCATCACAATTCAGCGACCGGCGCCTGTCTGCGACCTATTTCGCAGCCCTGTGGTGCTTTCTTTGGGGGCGGGGGTCCAAGGTGGATTCACACAGTTATTCAGCCAGGAGACCGGGATCCGTCCTCCCGCCCCCCTGGGCCTCACTGTTCAAGGCGATGCGGTGGCTGCTTTCCCCAGCGCTGGGGTTGCGCACTGCCAGGGGCTTGACCGCAGCCGGGCTTCTTCGCCGCCCCGCCGCTGTCTCAGGTGCGACCGCAAACAGCACTGCCCTCTTTAACTCTTACCTGCCCAAATGGCACCGCTGGTTTATAACTTCATATGTTGGGCTTCCATGTAGTTTTATTTTCTGGAATTTCTAGTTATCCTTTGTTTTGAAGTAGTTGTATTCCTCTCTAGTTGTAGAGGGAGACCTAGCGTGTCCGTCTAAGCCTCCATCTTGGCCGGAAGTCCCAGAAGTGCTTTTTGCAAAGACTGAAAGTTATACGCTTATAGAAACATTGGTCACGACTATTTTACATATGAAGAGTAATTTCCATAAGCCCCCTGCTTCTGGGGAGAATCAAAGGAGAAGGGTGCCTTAGAGTTTGCCGTAGCCAGGTTCCCGGCCTTTCAGCCCTCCATCCTGAGGTCAGCAAGCGTGGAGGAGGAATTTGTGTCGGAGACTCTGCTGTGATGCTGCCATCAGGCCCCTTGGGTATCTGCTTGTCTCTCAAATGAATTCCTTGGTAATCATGAACATTCTAAGAAATTGCTGTGATTTCTTTAGAGATTTTTATCCCAGGTTCCTGGGTGTGTGGTGGTCTTTACCAGCAGCTAGATCGACCTTTGAGGAGCTCATGAAGTTGGGGACAAGTTCTGAGATGACAGATAATCATTGGGTAGTGTAATATCAAGACCAGAAGTGACTGTCGTGGTAGCTGGTCCCAGCTCCTTCACTGAGCAGGAGCCAGCGCTGCGTGGGACTTGCTGAAAGCTGAATTAGTGTCACAGCCAGGATCCAAGCTCTCCAGATCTCACCCAGACTCCCAGGCCAGTGGTCATTTTGTTTTTAATTATCAAAATTAATATCATATTTTGAGAAAAGAGCTGAAGCATGTAAGAATGTCATCTCTAGCTTCTGCTCGTATGAAGTCTGAACAGGCATCAGCCACATGCACACATTGTTGTCGTATTTCTTCTGTGACTGCAGGACATCCCAGAGCACCCTCATCCTTAACGCTGGGTGACGGTGTGGCCTGACAGTGCGCAATCGAAATCCCAAGGACTTGGAAGCTAGGCTGCTCCCTGAGACTTAATTGGCCATAAATAGGTCAGGCCAAGGGGTATACAAAGCTGCTTCAGCAGGCGGAAGGGCACTTAGCCAGTCTGATTGAACAGGAACCTGACCAAAGGTATTGCATATCCACAGCAGGTATTAAAGTGGTGGGCTAGCAGCAGAAACACAAACAGATAAGGAGAGTAAGCAGGGCAGGCTTTGCCAGTTCCCATCTCTGACGCCGTGAAAAGGAAAGAGGACCTTGGCTAAGGGATTCGGAGTCACGTCAGAAGGCTGCTCCCATGGCGGACCGGCTGTCACCACTGTCTCATCCTTCCCGCCTTTCGGCCCTTCCACAGATATCGGGGTGCCTGCTATGAACTGTGTACACTTGGGATGGGGATTAAAGTGGAGAGTAAGACAGGCATGGCTCTCGCTCTCGGGGACCTGAATGATAAGAAACAACAGAGCATATAAAAGCTTCTAATTAAAATTGTTGCAAGTGCTTAAATGAGAATGCAGGGTGTGATAAAACTGTGTCATTGGGAGTGGGAAACCCATACTGGGAGTTGAGGAGGCTGCCTGGAGGAGGGGACATTTGAGCTGAGCTCAGGAGGAGGACGAGATATGAACTCCATGAAGGCGCCACGGCCGCGCATGCCAAGGCCTTCAGGAGCTGTCGGTAGAGAGGCCCTCGCCGGTTGTCCTAGTTCCTGCCCTCGCTCAGGTCCCATGCTTCTTGCAGCACTTTCTGGTTGCCATTTGGTTTCTCATGCGAATCTCCCTGCAGATAGAGAGTGTACACCGTTACCTAGGACCCTGATTGGTACAACTCGGCAAGCCTGGTCAGTGGCAGTGTGCCCCCAGAGGAGCCGAGCGTCTCTGAGCACATCAACAGCAGGTCTCCACACTTGCAAGGCCACAGCCCAGAGCTTAAACCGAGAAGAGATCATGAAGGGACCCGATGTGCCACGAATACCTGCTCTTTGAATCTTTGCACATGCAGGGGTGGCTCCTCTGTGCCGTCCTCCCTCGGGCAGTGGGGTGGCCTCACCCAGGTCACAGCAGTCCAAACCAGTCACTGGTAGGGCTCAGCCTGCTGAAAATACAGATTGCTACTCTTCCCAGCCGCCCTCCTAAGGAGTTCTTTTATATGGTGCAGGAGGTTGAGCCATTTTGTTCCAGGGGCCTTTTGAACTGAAAAAAAAAAAAAGGCTTTTGGGTTATAGTGCAGCTCTTCATCAATGGCAGGGGGAGAGGAAGGACTGTAGCCTGAGTTGTATTCCACACATTAATCTTTTCCCCTCTGCCCTGTACAGAAAGTTACCAAGTTAGGATGAGTCCTTAAGATCTCTAGGATGTTAGACGTCTTGAGGCTCAGCATGACTTGGTTGGGCTGCCTTTAGGAGTGCCGATTGCCAGTGTGGACTGCCAGAAATAAGGTCTTTTCTGTTGCCTTGGACTAGTCTTTTAGAAATTTACTTATACCTTGTGAGCTTAAACTCAGGTTCTTGATTTGTGGCATTAAAATTGATATAGTGGCGTGGTTTGAATTTAGTAGAATGGAGTTTTTGTGAGACTTTGGTTTCTTCCTCATTTGATAAAAACAAGTAAATTTCAGTGACAGATAAGTTATTTTTCATCTATAAAATTAGTAAATATTTTAAAGCCATAATGCTCAGTGATAGGAAGCATACAGTCTCATACTCTAGGGATATAAATCGGTTTAGCTTTTCTAAGAATAATTTGCCATTACTATCAGAAATTCTTAAAATGTTTATGCCTTTTGACCCCAAAATTATCATTTTAGAGTTGGAGTAAAGATACGTACATTGGAATACTTATAGTAGGTCTATATATTATAGAAGAAATTAAAAAACAACCTAAAGGTCTAAAATAATTGAATCAAATTATTATATATCCAATGTAATACTATGTTACAATTAAAATTATGTTTACAGGCAATTTAAAATCACATAGCCAGATGTTTGTGACAAAATATTAAATGAAAAATACAATGTAGAATTATTATATATAGTATAATTTAACTTTTGTACTAGATACAAAATATGGGTATGACAAGTAAAATCCTTGGGAGGGAATAGTTCACAGTGTTATTGGTAATTATAGGTGGATGGTGGAATTATAGATGTTTAGTATTTTGTTCTTTATAGTTCTCCTTATTTTCAGTTTTTTCACAACGGTTAGAAATAGTCATGAATGAACAACTCTGTTATTTAAAGGAAAAAAAAAAAAGAAACCTTTCTGTAATTTTAGTTTACAGAGAATAATATCCAAGTTTCGAAGCCAGGCACCATGATGTAGCTCCAGGAAGTCATTCTGGGTTTATCTTCCATTCTTGTCTCTTGGCAAACACTGTACTACAGTCACCACACCTTCCTCTCTGTCCCCCAGGTGTCTGCAGCTCAGGCGTCTCTAACCCCTGGACCTGTAGCCACCACAGCTGCCCACTAACCATCTCTGCCTGGCTATCTTCTAGGCATCTCTAGTCTAAAATATCTAAGCCTCAACTCTTGGGCTTCCCCATTTCTTCTCCAAATCAGTCAGTGTAATACACCACATTAACAGAATGAAGGACAAAAACCACATGACCATCTCAATGGATGCAGACAAACGCATTTGATAAAATTTAACACCCTTTTATTATAGATATATAAAGAATGACCAAGAAACTAGGAAAAGAAGTAAATTACATCAACATAATAAAGGGTCTATATGAAAAGCACACAGCTAACATATTCAATGTTGAAACCTGAAAGCTTTTCCTTTAAGATCAGGAATAAGGCAGAGATGCCCTCTCTTGCCATTTCTGTTCAGCATAGTATTGGAAGTTCTAGACAGAGCAGTTAGGCAAGAAAAAGGAAATGCAAGGCAGCCAAATTGCAAAGATAAAAGTATAATTATGTCTGTTCACAGATGACATGCTATTATATATAGAAAACTGAAGATTCTACACACACATGCATCCATACAACAAAGATTTGTTGGAGCTAATAAATTCTGCAAAGTTCAAAATCAACACATGAAAATGATTGCATTTCTATATACTAACAATGAGGAATCCAAGACAAAAATTAAGAAAACAATCTCATTTACAGTAACTTCAAGAAGAGTAAAATACTTAAGAATAAATTTAACCAATGAGGCAAAAGGCTTGTACACTGAAAACTACACAACATTGCTGAAAAAAATTAAAGAAGACACCAATAAATGAAAAGGCATTCCGTGCTAATGGATTGGAAGGTCTAATATTGTAAAATATCTATACTACCCAAAGCAATCTACAGATCTGATACAATCCCTGTTAAAATCTTGATGGCATTTTTTACAAAAATAGAGAAGAAAAAGTCCTAAAATCCATATGGGCATCTCAAGGGAACCCCAGATAACCAAAACAATCTTGAGACAGAAAAACAAAGCTAGAGGCCACACACTTTCTGATTTTAAAACATATCACAAGGCTACAGTAATTAAAACAATGAGGTACTGACATAAAGACAGACACGTAGACTAACAGAATAGAATAGAGAGCCAGAAAGAAACCCTAACATACATGGTCAAGTGATCTTTGAAAGGAGTGGCAAGATTACATATTGGGGAAAGGATAGTTCTTCAACAAATGGTATTGGGAAAACTGGATATTTACATGCAAAAGAAGGAAGCTGGACCCTTGCCTTATAGCATGTGTAAAAGTTAACTTGAAATGAATTAAAAACCTAAACATAAGACCTGAAGCTGTTAAACTCCTAGGAAAAGCTTCATTACATTGGATTTGGCAATGTTTTCTTAGATATGATACCCAAGTGAGGTAACAAAAGCAAAACTAGACAAGTGGGACTACATCACATTTAAAGACCTCTGCACAGCAAAGGAAACAACAGAGTGAAAAGGCAACCCGTGAAATGGGAGAAATTATTTTGAAATGATGCTTTTGATAAGGGGTTAATATTAAGAATATATAATTTCAACCTCAAAAAAAAAAAATATCCAGTACAAAAATGACTAAAGGATCTGAATTGATATTTCTTCAGAGAAGATCTACCAGTGGCCAACAAGCAAGTGAGAAGATGCTCAACATCACAATCCACCAGGGAAATGCTTATCAGAACCACTGGAGATAACCAGCTCACACGCATTAGGATAGCCACTATCAAAAACCCAGAAAATAACAGGCATTGGGAAGGACATGGAGAAATTAGAACTCTTGTGCACTGTTGTGAATGCTACAGTCACTATAGAAAACAGTGGCGAAGTACATATATATATTTTTACCACACTAAAAAAAAAAGAGTATAAAAGATACATTTTGAATCCATTCACTTCTGACTCCACTGCCACAAGTGCAGTGCAGATCCTGTCACCTCTGCCCTGAGCCACTGCTGCTGCCCCCTGTCTGTCCTCCCTGCTCTCTCTGCCTCCCACGGCCTTCCAGTACGCTTCCGCCGGAGTGACCTTTCATAGATGTGTTTGGGACTACGTTTCTTTGTTCTCCCACTCATCACAAAGCCCCCAATGCACTTAATCCCTTCAAAGGTAGTGAGGGCCTGTAGAATTCAGCTCATGTTCTGTCTGCTGGCCACCTGAACGGGCACTTCTAGCCCTTCTTCAGCTTGACGTCCCCCAGCTCTCCCAGCCTCCGTTCACTGCCTGGGGTATACCAGGGTTTTCCCGCCTTGAAGTTCTGCACATGTCCGTCCTTCTCTCTGCATGGTTCTGCCCGCCGCTTCTGGTATGGCTTGTTCCTTCTCACCCTTCAAACTCCTGTCTCAAATACCTCCTCAGAAGGGCCTTCCCTTTGCATACCCAGCCCCAGGGCAGTCCTGCGATGTAGTAGATGCTTAATAAATGTTTGAGTGAGCGGCCGACTGACGCTCTGAATGAATGAAGTACTTCTCCCTTCTGTCCGGGATCGTATTCTTTCTCTGCAGGCTGTCTAATGACACTCTAGAACCCTGTTCAAATCTCACACTGTTTCCATCAGGACCACCCTGATCGCTGCAAGTCCAGATCAGGTTTTTGCTCCCTTCTGTGGTGCCTAATGACACTTCGTTCTTCATTGTTTTATGGTCCCTTGGTTTGTGTGCCTTCCCGAGCAGATGGTGATGCCGTGGAAAGCAGGTGCTGTGTCCTCTCCTCTCTGAACTCTCACTGTCTAACACGGTTCCTGGCCCATATTGAGTTATCAGTAAATTTGAGATTTAGTCCAGATGCACTATGAGCACTCTCTGCTCAAGCTGGGCTAGTTTACTGATTCTTCTTCTAGTGCATGTAAAGTGCTCCATGCCCCTAGAAATGGAATCCTCATGCCTTGGAGAACACTGTCATTTAATTACCCACAGCCCGGCCATGGTGTGTGTCCTTGTTAATCTGCGGACCGTGTTTGCTCTCCTTCATAGCGTTTCACTGCTGAAAGGAAGTACAGTGTTACAAAGGAGCTTCTGAAAATGGATTTAAAATAAAAACTGCTTTTATTAAGTGTTTAATAAGAACTTCCCGTCCCTTCCTCCCAGATCAAAAGAGGTGTAGATTGAAACCACTGTATAGAACACAAACCTCCCATGGGGGAGGTGTTATGAATTTCAAAACACATACTCAGTTTTTAATTCTGATATTTAAGCAGAGTCTTGCTGCTTCCTGGGCACCTGGGACAGCGCAGGAGTTTGGGGATGATAAGCTGACTGGTTAGAACACTGGCAGGGCTGTGTTTAATCGTAGGTCAGAGCTGGAGGGAGCCCTCCCAAAGGGTTTTAAATAAATTAACAATTATAGACTACCCTTAAAATAGGGTAAATATTCCTCTATTGTAAATGAATATTAAACCTTGATAAACTGTAACTTATTTTTTTTTTTTTAATTTTGGTGCTTTTCTATATTTCTGAATTTTCTACGGTGAAAGTTATTTTTTTTATAATCAAATGCATTTTCTTATTTCAAAACACTGATTAATTTAGATTGCAGCAATTCATAAATGCTGGTGATTCCACTTGGTTCTAGACTGTTAATAAGTGGCCACTGTTAACAAGTCTGACAATGCAAAGTGGCGGAGGAGCTGTGGGTCCACAGGATATCTTATTTGTGGCTGGTGAGAGAGTTAATTAGCATAGCTGCATCAGAAGACAGTTTGGCCGTACCTTCTAAAGCTGAACATTTGCATATTGTTTCATCCAGGTATACACCTTAGGTATGATATCCACGAGAGGCTATATAGTTCATGAACAAGAATGTTCAGAGGTGCCCTGTGAATACTAGGAAAGCCCTGGAAATACCCATATGCCATCAGTGAGAGAGTGGATGAGTATATGGTGATATAGTTCTCAAATGGAATATTAGACAACAGTAAAAAAGAGATGGCCTGAAAGATGTGGCTAAATCTTAGACATATAATATTAAGTGAAAAAAGTAGGCCCCCAAATGCTACCTATAGCATGACATCCTTTTAATAGGGTTAAAACAACTAGAACAAAAATACTTTCTTGGACTAGAGCTAGATGCAATAAAACTTATAAAGAAAGGACAGGCAGGGAATGGTGGCCATGGGACTTGGAGTGGGACTTGCCTTGGGCTAGGAGGCAGGGGATGGGCTTCATGAAAGTTAACAAATAATTTTGTATGTTATTCTTTGGCTTTTGTATTGGATGGTGGTTTTATAAGCAAGCACTCATTACATTATTAAAATTACTAAATAAATAAATGAAAGCAGGCTGTACATGGATCAATGATGAAGGGGTATCATGAACCAAAGACCATGATTAATCCAATCCCAAAGAGATTCCACTACCACCCCCTAAAAAAGAAGGAAGAAAAGGCAGGCATTTTTTTTTTAAACAAATGAATTACAAAAAGCAAGATTGCAAGTAGGACATATTTGTTCATAGTAATGGACAATAGACTGATTTAAATTATATCTGTTCTTCTAAGCAAGTACTCAAGCACTGGTCATTGCTGCATCATCGGCTTATTCTAAGTGACAGTGGGTCTTTGAAAGTTTAAAACCATCTTTCTAATATTTTCTAATTCTGGCTTTTGCTAATCAAATTTAACCTCCCAATCAGTTTGGATTCAAACTGATAAGGTTTTATTTTACCAATCAATTATTTGTCTTTAAATCCTTTTCAGAATTCTGTAGAGTGAAATTAGATATAATATTTTGGGGCGTTTATTTTGTCCCTTAAAACAAAGGATTTTATGTCATTCCAAATTAGGATACTACTCGTTTGAAAATATTTTATGAGCATGTAGTCAGTCTGCGCCAGAGCTGGTACTGAGCCTGGAGATATATGCATGAATAATCGCTGGAATTCTTGGCCTTACAGTAGCTCACAGTATGGAACAATCAACAAATGTGTAAATAATTAATTCACCATGTGCAAAATGTTATTGTAAAGGTCTAAACAAAGAAGGCTGTGCCTCACTGTGCCTACTTGGGAGCAAGTCAGTGGTTCAAGTGAGGCGATATTTGAGCGGGGCCCTTAAGAGTGAGGGGGAAAGTCCTTCCAGGCAGAGGAGGTCCTCAGGGGGCAAGGGCCTGCAGGAAAGAAAGGGCCCAAAGCCCTCAGGAAATGAATGGTGATTTCAAGAGGAGGATGCTCTGTCCTCTGCTGCAGGAATTGTTATCGTCTGCATCACAGCCAGTCAGGTGCTTCCCCCAGAGGCTCACGTCTTTCTTACACATCTGCAATCTTGCGGTGGATTTGCCTGACCGGGTCTCTTGTGTGCTGTCCTCTTGTGACATGACTGGGTTCCAAAAGGCAGACCTTATCTATGAGGTGGCTCACTCAGGCTCAGCTATATGTTCGAGGGGAAAAAAAAAAAAAGACACCAGGTGAGGGATTAGATCACTGAAGAGAAACAACTGTGGGGGTGAGAGGAATACACTGTAGGTTCAGGTCTTCCGCCCCTGATTCCCAAATTTGGATTCCTTCCAAAAAGCTGAGCACAGAATGAGCTCAGAAGGCTTTGGTAAGCTTCTTAGTGTAAGTCAGCAGCTTAGCGAGGAGGATAAGTGTGGCTGGTCTTCTTGTATGACCCCTGAAATTACCTCAGTTGAATCCCCGTTTATATTTTTTCATGAACTTTTTTTTTAAAGCAGAATTCTTGAGATACTCCATGAGAGTTTCCCCATTTATACATGGGAGAATGAGCCTTAAGACGAGGAGCAGCTAACAGTGACACAGGGCAAACCCCTTAGTGCCTGTCACCCTGCAAGTGTGGGCGCCTGGGACCGTAATGGCCTAGGCTGCCTTTGCTCAGGGGCTCACAGTCCTGCACCCGGGCCTCCGGGCAGGGGCGCTCTTAGACACCAGGCATTTCTTCTCTTATCCCTGGTCCCAGGTCCTTTGTTCATGGGCCCAAGCTTGGAATGGCGTTCCTGTTCGAACAGGAGTAGAAGGGAAGGACGGACGGCGCAGATCCGTTGACCGTTCTACCCAGTCTCTGCCTGTCTCAGTTTCACAGCAGCTGTTGGCTGGCTGGTGCCATAACCGGTTCTGTAAAAATTCTTTGGACTAATCAAATTTCAATATCCCTGACTTTGTATATCCTGCCCTTTGCTCCAGTGAAATTCCCTGGCCTTTTCCTTCTGATTGATTCTGGGCAGCTTTATCTAACAATCAATATCTAAGACATTTAATATATACCTCCTGACTTACCTTGCTTCGGGAAAACAAGCCCAGTCCAGCCACCAAGTCCCTCTCCGAACTGGCCAACCTAGGCATTGTTTTGCGTCCCGTCCGTGCCGCTGTGATTTGGGAGCAGTGGTCAGGAGGCTGTGCTGGGCTGCTGTCCTTAAAGGCGCACACGGAGCTCATCTGCCCGCAGCCCACCTGTACCGCTTGGGTTTTCCTTCGTAACGCCAGGTAGCACCTCCTAATTTCAGGGACTTCAAGCACAAACATGATTTCTTGCTCTAGGTCTGCAGGACAGTTGGGGTTCTGCTTTAGGCTGCCTATGGGCCTCAGATCCCTGTGTCTCATCTTTCTGTGACCGGCAGTGACCAAACAAGACTGTTTGCATAGCAGAAGTTCAGATCGCAGGAGACCAAGAGAAATAGTCAGGCACATGTAAAGGCCTGCTCACCCCTTGCCCTTCCACGTTCCATTGGTGAGAGCAATGGAACTATCTCTACACTACTAGCTCTCAACACACCAAGCTGAACATCAGTGGGGCAGAAACTCTCTCTGTCATGAGTGAGTGTGAGCTAGACATGGGAGACCTGGAGAGAGACGAGGATGATCATGCAGGCTTCTGACGGCTGACCGCTTTTCTGCTTAGATCTCTCTCCCCTGAGCACAGCACACGCTCAGGTGTGGGGGAGCCCTAAAAGCGCTCCTGCATCTCTTTTGATGGCTCTAATCTTCCTCTCGCTCCACAAACAGTCATTTCCCTGCACTCACACACATTACTGGACGTTCCCTTGGCAGGGTAATCCTCATGAAGGAAGCAGATCCACACCGCCGGCCCAGTGTCTCGCTTGGTTTCTAGGCTTTGCCTTCCTCCTGCATAAAAACAGCTTCCCTGGGATCTACCGCAGGCTCAGCACATCCAGAATCATACCTTTTCTCAGCCCCCCAATCTGGCATACTTTTATTCCCAATTTTTTCCATTTGTTTTAAAGCCTCCATCTTTTCTACCCAAGTTCCTTAGGTTTGAGACCTTTGAATCACTTGTCCTCAAATTTTCCTTTTTTTCTTGCAGTTTATTTAATGAATCACTGAACTCTCTCTGATCTTACCCATTTGTTCCCCACTTTTCTCCTCTCCTACTCTGGGCCAGGCTCTTACAAGAACATGCCCACGTGATCCGCCTGGCCTTCCTGCCTCTGCCTCCTCCTGCAGGGCTCTGGCTGCCGCCTGAGGAGTTTGCTGAAAGCGCCATGTTATCCGAGCGTTCCCTCCCTTCCCGCCACATGCACACACATACAGCCCGCAGAGAAGGATGGTGGCTGAGGAGGGCCTGGAGGTAAAGTTGGTCATCGGCCCCATTGTTGCCTAGAGCCTGTCCCACTGTCTCCTGGCGTCAGCCTTCTGACCCAGCAGGGCCAGGATGTTCCCCTGCCGTCTGCACACCAGGCACAATCCCGTGAGTTTGCATTTGCTTCCTTCTTCTGCCTCCGAGATCCCCCGGAGTTCTGTCCTCCAGGTTTGGAAGCCAAGATGGGGAAAGTGTTAAGGAGGCTGGGTGAAGCCGAGGACACACAGAACATAGGGTTCTGATATACTTGCTGGTTACCTAGATTTAAATCATTCAAATTATCCCAGTCCCCACGGAGCTGTCCCTGACGGCCGTGGGGTCATATCTTATCTCCGCACTGCCTAAGAGGCCTCGATGCAGGCTGACTGGGTGAGCGGACCAGGCTGCTGCGGGCCGGGAGGACACCCGAGCACGCAGTCGGTGTAGCAGCATTTGCTGTGTGGCCAGTGTGTCGTTGTCAGTGTAGCAAAGCATGACACCGTGTTTCATAGTTACTGTTCCAGCCCTTTTCTTCCCCCTCCCACCCCTGTGAGGTGTCCTGAAAGCCCGGTGTTATCCCGGGGCGCAAAGACGTGGGCTTCCGCAGTGCAGGCGGTTAACGCAGAGCCCGCTTGAACTAACACCTGCTTTACAAAACTTGACCCCCTGCCTAGACCAGCACTTGCAAGTCTTCCGTTTCCCAGTAACGCGTCAGACTCGTTGGGGCTTCAAAAGTAGTGAGATGTTCTGTCCCGACTTTTGGCAGACTTATGCCAATGCATTGAGGAGCCACTGCGGATAAGCAGTGAGAGGTGGGATTGAGTACAGGATCTGTCCCTGCCAAAACTGCTGTGTGATGGGGGCAAAGTTATCATCGTCACCGTGTCTTTTTCTTTATTCCTGTGTGTGTGGCTTGTCTCCCTGCTAATTAGAAACATCAGGAGGCCCTCATAAAAACATCTGGCGGCCCTCATAAAAGCTTCCCGAGTGCCTCCTGTCCTAGAGTTGGCCCACGGTTGTCCTAGGCTCCTTCCGCTCCGCGGCCTCGACACCAGGGCTTCCCTCAAGCACTTCACTGATGTGGGCTTCAGCCCCTTTTCTGCCTCCTCGCCTCCAGCCTCACGGGCAGATCAGGCACAGCTAAAACCAGAGGCCAGGTTGGCATGCCTGCCCATGAAAGGATATAGCCATGGGATGACTCCCAGCTCTCACTGTAAGTTAATACACACATTTGTTAATTTAAACTGATGAGCTGAAATTGGATGTGCCACATATTGATTGTCATCTCAAGGCTGGAGGCAGCCTTTCTTGTGAAGATTAAATGGAAAGACCGTTACACAACATTGATTTCCTTCCCTTTAGTTATCCACTGCGAACCTCTTCTTTTCAGTTTGTCCCTTAATGATGAAGGGGTGCCACATTCCTGCAGAAAACACAGGAACTCTCTTGGAGGTTGGGTTTTTTTTTTTTTTAAAGCTATTTGTTAAGTCTGGGTAGTTTTGCTGGTGTGGGTTTCCATAGTTTTCTTCTCTCTCAGCACCTGAGCGTTTCCTTTTGGCTCGCCCTAATCATGGAGTCATTTCTTGCGTGGAGTTTGGTTAGTCGTTGTGTGTCTCTCCCACTGGACTGGAGGCCTGCTGAGGGCGGGGACTGGGTCTGTCTGACGTACCGTCAGCGCAGTGTTGGGAATGCCGTTAGTGCCCAGGGAATAGTCACTGAATGGCTAAATGAAGCAGGCTCTTTGCCCCATGTAAACACCGTTTATTCATAATTGTGTTAAAGTTGAAGCTAGGTAAGTTTCTGATCAACGCTAGAACTAGGCTGGCTATGTACAGGGAAAAAAACCTTTTTTAAAGAAAGACACAGAATGAGCAAACTGGAACAGCACCAGACTGAAATGAAAGAAGAACAAGAGGAGTGTGTGCATGTGTGTGTGTGTATGTGTGTGTGTGTGCGCGCGATCACACGTGTGCACAGCCTTTCCTTCAGTCATGCAGAAGCTAATGCTTTATTGTATTTTTCTTCTTGGCTGCTTTCTCCCACTTGGTTTAATGTTGAGTTTTAAGTCCTCAGGGTAAAAGCCCAGCATAGTTTATTGTGAGTAAGGATTTAAGATTATGGTATTTTGGGGCTGGAAATGGCTAAGTTGAAAAGAGATAGAGAATTATATTTGGAAGAAAGTTACAAGGAGAAAAACAGACATTTGTCTAGCTTTAAAAATTAGTCAAACAGGCAATAGAATCCAGATTCTGTAAAATGAGTCATTTCTGTTTCCCACGGTAGAGAACGTCTCAGTAGATGGCTACAACTTTGATTTCATCTTATAATACTAAATAATATTAATAAACCAAGATGCATAAGATGCCTTGCTGGGTGCCCTATTATGCCAAGTTAATGCTTGTGTTTGAACTCTGACTCCCTGTTAGAACCTCTCAGATTGCTTCTCTTTAGACAAGGAAGAAAGAAATGGCCCCCAGTGACCACGTTCACTGTGTTAGACACAGGTGCACACGCTCACTTGGTGTAAGTAATATCCTCTGAGGCGGTGATGCTGGGCCCCGTTTGACATGGCAGGGAGCTTAAACTCAGAGCCGCTCAATGAACTGCCAAGGGTTCACAGCTATTTAAATGGTGGAACTGGAATTCAGTGGTGAGCCTTAGAAAGGGCTTCTCAAAAACAGGGTGCCAACATGCCTCTTGGGGCTCTAGATTTTGTCCGAGGATAAGAAAAAGACCAGACACACAGAAAACGACTCGTTCGCTGCCTTTCCAGACTTTTGGTGCCCCTTTGGAGATTTAAGTAGACTTTTCTCCTCCCCTTTTGGAAACTTCCACTGAGTTTTCAAGTACTGGGTAGTCTCCACTGGACTTAGCAGTAAAATGGAAGAAATAAAAATGTAGAAAAATATACAAGATGAAAAAGTAGAGAAATAGTCTGTCACAATGTAGTCTAACACATCATTTAAACAAACTGAGTATAGTGAATTTGAGAGCAAGAACAATGATTTCTCATTGAGAAATAAAAATCCTTTTGGCTTGAAGAATATTTTCAAAAAATAAATTCTTCATTACCCTAGATAGTTCTTGAAATGAAAATAGTTCATATCAAGCCATGTCATGAAAGACATAATTCAGCAGTCCTTGAGAATTTACCTACTTTCCATTCAAACATTAAAGTGATCGTTTAATCTTACATACAATTCCCCGAACTCTCCCTAAATAATTGCTTTGGTGATTTTAGCTCAACCTTGAAACGGACTTAGATCTGTTGTATATTTGACTTCTTTTGAAAGAGAGAAGCAATTTCAAAGAAATAGAGACGTCAGAGATTTCAACCCTTTGCCTGTGGGGACTAGAAAAAAAGAAAAGTAAAGTGTGTGGGAGCCAGAATGAAATGAGGTATCAGCTCTAACAATAATAATATCACCTGTTATATATGTGGTACTTCAAATAATGTTTACCAGGCATCTTCACATATAGTGCCTTAGCTCATCTTTACAGCAGCCCTTTGAGATGGGCAGGACAACTGTTACAATCCCCCTTTTTGAGGCGAGCAAACTGAGCCTCAAGGACTGACCTGTCCCAGATCACACAACTGAAGAATAAAGTCAGAACCTGCACCCAGGTCTCCAGGCTCCAATCGATGGCTCTTTCTGACATGCCATTTGTCTCTCTTAAGAGACAAGTATTTACTGTGGATAAACTCTCGTTAGATTTGGCAAGGCTCATGCGAAGTTTTTTATTATAATGGAGCTTTTCCTATGTTGAGACATGTGGGTGTTGCCTGGGGACTGTAGCAGTATTTACAGAATGGAATTTGAGCTGTAATAATGCATTCTGAATTATTTTCTGTGTAACATTAAGCTCTCAGGTAAGCTAAATGGAAGTCAATAGTATGAATCAACTGTTCCACTTCTACATAACATGGGCATGTGAGATCCAGGAAAAATCTGAAGCTGTTTAAATCAAAGTAGGATAAGAAAAAGGTAGAAAAGAAGAAACAAAGATGTCACTTAGTGTGATGCAACTCTTAAAACAATAGCTAGCAATGTTTGGAATGAATATAGCGTGGACAATTTTAGAAGCATTTTTCCAGGTAAGTTAGCCTTGTGTCCAAATAGAGTTTGAAATCATTCTTTTTTTAAAATTCATTTATCAGCTTTTTGCTGAGTATCCCCAAAATGCCAGTCACTGTGGTGGGCTCCAAAAATTCAGAGAAAAGACGCCTTTCCTGTCCTTGAGGAGCTTACAGACCAGTAGGTTTTTGCATCATGAATAGGACACTCAGAAGCACAGGTATAAGTTTCAAAAAGTTCTGGCATTCATATTACGGTGGACTTGATGAAGTTTACCTGCCCCTTAAATTTTCAAATCTTTTATTTTCTTGCAATTGGGATTTTCATTATTTTGTATTACAAGAGATACCACAGTCTAATTTGTGAGAAACCTAATTATTGAGACATTCATTCATTCATTTGTTCATTTGTTCGGCAAACATTTGTCAAACGCATACTATGTGCCTGTCCTTCTGCTGGGTATTGGGATTACTGAGATAAAACCAACATATTTCCTGCTTATAAGATGCTCTCAGTCTAACAGAGAAACAATAAACAAATACACCTTATCTGGACTTTGCCACTTACTAGTTATATGACTTTGACAAGCAGTTTAATTTCATTCAGGTTTAGTAACAATAAAATAATGTCTGAACAGCAGTAGGATAGAGCTGGGCACTGGGCAGCCTTCACGTAGTTGCCGCTGTCAGTTATTATGAGAGAAGCAGGGGGCATACAGAGGTCAGAGGGGCCACTTGTGCTTCCGGAGGACTCAGTCAGGAGAGGCTTCTTGGAGGAGGTGCTGCTTGAGCTGCACGGTGGTACAATGGGTTTCCTCCATGCCAATAAGGCAGCATGGAACCCAGGTGGAGGGCGCAGCACGGGCTGCATGGGATGGACAGCTGCCACACTTCAGGAGGTGCAGGGAGGGCAGCACAGTGGGAATGTAAAAGATAGGGAGGACTTTGACCCGGACACTCCTCGGAACAGGGTGGAGAGGTGCAAAGGGGCCGGATGCTGTGCCTGGCCGTGGAGGTGGGGTGTTGTCCTGCGGCCAGGACAGGAGGTTTGCATTTGAGAAAGGACACCTGGTCCAAGTTGTCCCTTGAGAACTCAGGATCATTTTGGCCTATTGTCTCTGAGACTTTTGGGTTAACTATTCTACGTGCCCTGTTATTTTAGGGGGGGGAAATAGAACCATTTTAAAAACCTGCTAGACAGTTAAAAGTCATGTTGAGCATCTGCCTTCAAGCAAGAAATACAAGGGGGAAGGCTCACGTTCTAGTTCTAGAGAAAACCAAAAAAATTAATATTCTGATCTGGTCCAACCAGTGCTGTGAGAGTAAGTCAAGTATAAAATATGTACATTTCCTAGTAACGTCTTTGATTGTTTTGGCAGAAATGACCTATTCAGGATAAATGTTCAGGGAGACAGGAAAGATTTTGGCTTTGTACAGTCCAAACCAAAATCCCTTCTTTTTAAAGGTGTCCGGCACAGCCAGAGCCTGACTCAGTGACAGCCTGCCATGTGAAATGGTATCAAACTCTCTTTTTTTTCCATATTTTCTTTTAGAATACTTTTGTCATGGTGTTAGTAAAAACAGATGAAAAAGAAAACAATAGAAGGAAATGGTCTCCCTTTTCTGAAGAGCAGACAAGCTATGACACTTTAGCTGCCTTTTAATATGGCAGCACCAGTTCTGTCAAAGCGGCTTGCTGGCTCTCACTTTAACCATTTAAAAAATCGTGATTTTTAAAATTATTTTGGCCTTATAGGTTGTTTTCTTAAATGAAAACTGATCACAGTTAGCATGCCTGACCCTTGGTGGCCCGATCATTTTATGAAGAAGAAGAATATCATTATGGATATTATTATTAGGGGCTGAAGATTCTCAGTGGCCTCGGAGCGTTCACTCCGTCAGTGGAGAAAGAAATGGGGCTACGTATGTAGATTGTGGACCGTGGCAGGGTAACCAGTACTTTCTTCGGCTTCCATGGGTTTTCACTTCCTTCTTTGGAAGAATCTCATCTTGGTGGGAAGCATAATTACCCTTGCCTATGCCACTTCGGGAAGAGAACGTGTGTCCATAATCACTGAAAGGAAATACCCCAGCGTGGTGGGAGTCTGTCCTGGCCGGCCTGCTGAGGTTTCGTGGCTGCTGCCAAGACACTGTGCAAGGGGGTGGCCTGGCTGGAATACCGGAGGCATTGTTGGCTTCTGGATGCTCTGGGAAAAAACCACACATTTCTGTGCATAGTGAATCAAAATGATGCATTGATGCACTGATAGCTCTCTTCTCTACATCTCCAATTCATTCCCTAGTTCCATTTTTATTGTGTTTTCCAGAGAATATCTCACTCATTTACTCTCGATATGCCTGTCTTCTTGCTTCTTGAGCACAACGATAGGGTCTGACAATAGTTGTGGTAAAACTGCTTTGCAACCTTAGTTCTGAACATAGAGCTGATGGTGAAAGTATGAAGTTATTTGGGGAAGAGGTGTAATTAGGCCTGTTTAATGATAAAATGTTAATTTTACGTGACATTTTATAGTAGCAAAATACTTTCATTCCACGTCACATTTTACCCATATTACAATCTAGAAAATAGATAAGAGCAGATATTATTATCTCCATTTTACAGTTCATAAAACTAAGGCGAAGAGAAAGTAAGTGCCTGTCATTGTACCGTACAGCTGACCTGGCAGAATTAGACTGGAGACGTTCTGCCAATCCCCTTGTGCCATACTCTGCCCCATGTTGCAAGCCTGATTTGGGCGGATTCTCCATTACTGAATATTTTGAGTTGTAAATGGAACCTGTTCTGATTTTAGAAATACTTTTGTCTCACCTGCCACAAAATATTGGAAGAAGGACTACTGTTACAACGCACCTCTGAGCCCTTCTTTGTTCCAGGCATTGTACGAGATGCTTTATGTATGCTATGTAAGGCCACACAACTTTGTGAGGTGGGCGGCATTGACCCATTTTACAGTTGAGGAAACGGAGGCATGGAGAGATGAAGTGAACAGCCAGTAGTGATACAACGTCAGCGTGGCAGAACTTGAATTCAAACCTAGATCTGTGCCTAATCCTGCCAAGCAGGGCTGATCCTGGATTGGATGCCCAGAGCAGAAATGATTAGCATGTTGACACAATAGATATTTTTATTTATTTAAAGATCCAGCAAATACATATGGGTCTTAATTATTAGCAGTCACTAAAAGATGGAAAAAATTCAAGTGCCAAACTGTTAAAAATACCATAGAAGATTAAAGATGTGAAAGCTTGCTTCCCGCTTTCAGGACGTTACCATCAAGTTGTAGGCAGAGCAGTAACACAAACTCACTTTAGAACGTAAATGACATGATCGTGAAACCACACTCGGAAATTTGGAATCAGAGAGGCTTGAAGTCGGAGGGTGACTTAGAGACTCTGTCCAAGCCTGAAGTCATTCTTTTCCCTCTGATCTGCGTGTCAGCGATACCACCGGCTCCCCAAGACACCAAACCCACAGACACGGAGTTCCAGGATATTCCGTCCACTCCTTCGTCTCCAGTCTTCTGAGGAGCAGCCTTGCAAACTACGTTTACAGTGCTCAGCACTGATATTGCACCCCTCCCTGACCCACAGAGAAAGGAATGAGCCCATGTCAGTTTTTTCACATCCACCCCCAACCCTGCCCACCATGCTTCTCCTGGTTCATAGGCTGTCGATGCTGGGCTAAGAAAAGGACCCTGAACCGGAGCCTTGGACCCCCGTCTCTGTGTAACGCAGGGCAACAAACCCTCTGCAGGCACAGGAGCCTCGTAAACCACAGCCCTCCTGCTGGGCGCCTGATGGAGGGCGCAGTGACTCGTTTCTGCACGGGTCCCCACTTCAGTTGCTCCTCTGCCCCCCCAAAGCCGGGCTCGTCTTCTCTCCATCTCCTCACATACCAGGTTCACACGCCTACCTCTCTGCTTTTGCCTGGAGCGCTAATTTCATCCAGACACCTTCCCTCCGCAGAGACGTGGTCAAAAGGGCATGGACTGTGTGGTTCACGTTGGTGTGGGTCTGGAGTCCGCCAGAGCACCCGTCACGGGTAAAGCAGCTGGCTAAAATGTGGGTGCACCAGTGCAGCAATGGATATTGCCATGGCTCCACTTCCAGTAAGGTGAAGCAAGCTCCTTCCAGGGCATTCCTCCCACAAATAACTAAAATCTTGGTGGTGGGGGGCAGAATGCCAACTCTCTGAAGGGACTAGGGAGTGAGCAGAAGCACACAGATTGTGGGGCAGGGGCGTGTAAAAACACGGAAGGAAGGAATGGCACAGAGTATGTTTCCCAGTTTTATGGCTATTAGTCTGCGGTCAGACTGCAGTCAGCCGGCACATTTGGCTTAATACTCCATTAGGAAATGTTAACCTTTCTGGTCTGAAGAACCAGATGTCACTGTTAAGGGGTGTCATCACCTCTGGAACGTGAGGCGGCATGTATATGCTGGGATGGTCGTCGTCGTCGGCAGCCGTCCGTCTCGAGAGACGATGGTGTAGCTTCTTAAGAGTCTATCTGCACCGCCGAGAATGGCTGTGCAGTCCGACTCGGGAGTGACACGGTATCTGTCTCCTCCCGTGTTGAATCGACATCTTGCGATGACGCTGGAGTGTCCTCTCCAGTGAAGCTGAAGCTACAGAGCCTGGGCAGGGTGATATGGAGGGTCTGCTGTTGCCCATGCAGCAGACCCCCCCTCTCTTCGCAGCTGAAGGGTCCAAGGGAAAGTTGGAGTCGATACAGCTTGGGTTCAGGTGCGCCGCAGGAGTTGCCGGTGTTGACTACAACGTCAAACCGCCTTAGGGACTCCGGCTCCGGATTTTCTGTCGGGGTTTACTCCCTTAGCCTTTCCCCTGAAGAGGTATGCCGCAAGGCAGCGGAGGTTTTTTGGAGTCAGAGTTTTCCTTCTCTGATGTGCCCTGACTGGAAGATCGAACCAGCGACACTTAGCTCGCAGGCCGACGCTCAATCCACTGAGCTAAACCAGCCAGGGCATGGGATGGTAAGACCCAGAAAATGGAAGACCCAAACACATATCACAGCTATATACTAGGAGTTGGAGGCTGTGTTACATAGACCAGTTGGTTGCAAGGTTTCTACTTATTTACTTGAAATGATACTTTGAAAAGTCAAAGGCGTAATCCCTAGGACAACCACCTTAAAAAACAGAATGATGTATAGCTAAACAGTCAATATAGATTAAAATGGAATTCTGGAAAACACTTAATCCGAAAGGGGGTAGGGAAGGAGGAAGAGGAGGGGAAAAACCCACAGGAACAAGAAGTAATAAAGTGGTAGACTTAAATCCAACATATTAGCACTTTTATTAAATATTAAGGAATTAAATACTCAAAGGACACATTGTCAAAATGGATTTTGTGTTGTTGTTGTGTTTTTAAAAAACACAGAGCCAAAGTATCTGCTCTTTATAAAGATTTAGGTTGAAAGTAAATGTATGGGAAAAGGTATTCCATACAAACAGTAAGCATAAAGAAGGCTGGAGTGCATTTAGTCAGATAAAATAGACTTCAGGAGAGTATCACTAAAGGTAAACATGAATATTTAATGATAAAAGGATCAATTCACCCAATATACATAAAAACCATAAATTATTTTTGCCTAATGACAAAGTTTCAAATTACATGAAACAATCTGGTAGAATTTAAGGGAGAAATAGACATTTTTTTGCAATGGTATTTTGTGAATTTAATACCATCTTTATTGATAGAACAATTAGAATCTGATGGAACAATTAGAAAAAAAACAGTAAAACATAAAAGACACAAAAGCATTATCAATTGCCTTGACCTAATTATATTTATACAACACTACATTTCCAAACTGAAGAATACATATTCTTTTCAAGTGTCTGTGGTATATTCAACAAGATGGATCATAAAACATGTCAATAAATGAAAAATGATTGAAATACTACAGAATATGTTTTCTGACTTCAGATATTTGGAAATTAGACACACTTCTAAATAACCTGTAAGTCAAAGAAGAAAGCAAAAGTAAGTTTAAAAGTGTTTCTAATAAATAATAATGAAAATCAACATGTTAAAAGTTGTGATCATAGCTAAACAAATCTATTGCTGTAAATGTTAATGTTAGAAAAAGAGAGAAATGGAACATCAATGGCCTAAGTTTACATCTAAAGAAGCTAGAAGAAGAACACAGTAATCCCAAAGTTAAGTAGAAAGAAGGACATGAATGATAAGGATAAAAACAGGATCAATGAAAGAGAAAACAAAAAATATATAGAAAAATTTATGAATCTAAAAGTTGCCTCTTTGAAAAGAGCAAGCAATTGGTAAAACCCTCGTGAGACTGGCTAAGAAAAGAAGAGCAAGAACATGAATTATAAATATAAGAGCTGAAAGAAGCATTATTGCTACAGATCTTAGGAACATTAAAAGAATAAGAGAATATTATGAACAACTTTATATCAATTAATTTGGCAACTCAGATGAAATAGAAAATTCCTTGAAAAATGGATTTTACCAAAAATAATGCTAGAATGAACAAAATATGAATATCCCTATATACATTAGAGAAATTTAAATTGTTAAAAAACCTTTTAACAACGACAAACTCACTTAAAGCCTGAGTGGTCTCACTGATGAATTCTATCAAACAGCTAAGGAGAAAACAAAACAAAACACCATTTTGCACAAACTCTGACGTATTATGCTTTATTATTTCAAGAAAGGTAAAAACACAATGGAAATGTAAGAAATGTGGAGTGAATAGAGAAGGTGCTGTGACTGATAGAATGTGCCGAAAGTGGTTTGTGGAGTCTCTTGGTACTGTCGGTATTTTGGCCAAATAATTCTCTGCTGTGGGGCTGTCTTATGCATTGGAAGATGTTTAGCAGCACCTCCGGCCTCTGCCCACTAGAAGCTGACAGCGGGAGACAGCCAACATACTCAAAATATCCAAATCAATAAAGTTATTGGTGAAAATGAAAAATGTGTGTTTTATGGAAAAATCATACAGACCCTTTGGTCAACCCAATACTTATATAGAAGAACATATATTATATGATTTCATATATATGAAGTTGTAGAAAGGTTTATTTAACCCATGGCAGAAAAAATCAGAGCAGTGATTGCCTCTGGGGTGGTAAGGGCAAAGCTTGACTAGGGAGAATTATGAAGGAACTCTCTAGTGCAAAAGTAATAGTCTATGTCTTGATAGGATTTGTGAACACAAGTGCGTGCCTTTGCCAGAACTCACTGAATGTACATTAAGATTTGTGCAGTTCACGACCCATGGACATGAACTAAGAGGGGTGGGATTGCTGGAGGGAAGGGGGGTACTGGGCAGAGGAGAGCAAAGGGAAAAGAAATTGGGACACCTGTAACAGCATAATCAATCAAACATACTTAAAAAAAAGATTTGTGCAGTTCACTTAGGTAATTTTTATTTTTTTACTATATATAAATTTTACATTAAAAAGTATAAACTAATATTGTACCCTAGTTAATAACATGCCTTAGAAGTATTTAGGGGAACTTTAACTGGTCTGTAAATTTACTTTGAGTTCTATCCTAAATACAAAATGAATTTGTGAGTGAAAAGAGAGAAAAATAGTTGGATGGTATGTGAAAAATCACTAAAATGTTAATAATAGACTCTAGGCAGGCAGTATTTGGGTATTCACTATAAAATTCTTTCCATTTTTCTCTTTGTTTAATGTTTTCATAAAGTTTTGGGAAAACAGAATTGCAGCATGGACATATGGATCTTACATTTATAGTGGAAAAGAGAATGGAGTATCTAATACAGTATCATTTACATGATTAAAATACCTATATCCAGATTCATGCAAAATGATACACTATAGCCACATTAGAACAGTTGCCAATGGGGAGAGGCACGTGAGCGGGTCTAGAAATGCAGGATGAGTGACAGGTGAGTGCTGGCCAGGTAGGCCTCGCACGGACAGATGGTAATAGGGAGAGAAGGAGGGAGTGTGGCAGGTGGATGCAAAAGCGTTACCTTTAGTCAAAGCTTGGCCTCACCAGTTAATGCCATTTTAGGCAAGTTGTTTAACATTCTTTAGACTCACTTTTCACTTCTATAAAATGGGCATTATTATCTCTACCTCAGAGTTTTTGTGAGCCTTAAAACTGGATAATGTCCAGGACATGCCTAGAATAGCCCTCAATCTATGGTAGACATTAAGCAAAGGTGTATTCTTTCCATTCATCTAGATCCTTAGTGTCCGTCAGAGGGTCACCTTCTCCAACTCAACGACACTGGGCCTCTTTTTCCGGGTTTCCAGACTGGAAGCACTTGCAGCCCATGCATTCTATCCCATTTTGACTCACACATGTGCAGGGTCGCTTGGTCTATATCTATCTCATCTCTTCCACTGACCACTCCACGGCTTCGTGAGTGCTCAGAGTGTGGCTCTGCGTGCCCCCCGGCCCAGCGGGTACCCAGGATTACCGCGTGTAGTTCCTTGTGTGTCTCTCCCCTGACTGGCAGCTCCCAGAGGGCAGGCACGGTTTCTTTATTACTCCCTATTTTGTGTCCACAGGGAAGGAGCTCAGCAGATGTTTGCTGAATGAATGAAAGAATAGACATTACCTGTTTTTCACTAATAGCCACTGCCACGCTGGCTGCCCTTGTCCAAACACAGATGCAATGGCATGAGCCCAGCCCGGTTTTGCTGTGGATTGTCACTCCAGAAACATGATGCCCTCAGAGACAGGGACCCTCTTTTTACTGGGAGTGCTCTTTCAGCTACTCTGTTAAACTATGGATAACACTTCAGAGCTGGAAGTGATCTTAGGTTTTGTGTAATCAAAATGCAGAATGCTAAAAGTTAGATGAAAGGCTCTGAGTGTTCAAAACCAATTGAGATTAGTCAGAGAGACCGCCTTCGTAGAGGAGGTAAGTAATAAGCTGCGTTTATTGGTGGGGAGAGATGTGGGTTGTCTAAAGAGAGAGTGGAACATTCCAAGGGTATAGAGTGACATGAGCTGGGGATTGCAGATGGCAGCAGATATGAGCTAGAGGGGAGCCCGCAGCAGGGTGTTGGCTGCCCATCAGGGTTATCGCATGATATAAAGGGGGAAATGGTGAGTGGATGAGCTGGAAGCCATCGCCGTTCCCTCCCTGCCCTGTCCTCTGCAACACGCTGTCTCATTCTTGATTTGGTCCTGACCCCCTTTCATTTTATCTGGGCCGGAGGCACACTCAAACCCTTTGATTTTAAAATGAAATCCAAACGACACATTTGGGATCCTGTATTTCAGCCCGGAAATGTTGCTTTTGCCATGCGTTTGGGGCAGTTAGCAGCAGCTGAGAGGGCCCCAAACCCAGGAGGGACCTTTGGCACCGCCTTAGCCTGATGTTTCCATGTATTCAAATAAATCCAAACTGCTCATTAGGAGGCCTCATTTCGCCAGCATTCTGCGGCACATGGGGCGGTCCTGAGCTCACCAGGGCCTTTCCTTGGGTCCATCTCATCATTCCCTCTCCATTCCTGCCTTCACCACATTTCTGGGTCTTTGAAGAAACTTGAGGAAACCAGCTTTCTCTCTGGGGGGGCAGATACCCAGGACATATGCCCCTTCTTCCTCTGAAGAGGTCCCTGTGTTAGTTTCCTAACCAGATCACCCCCTTTGAGTGGGTGAATGTGCCGGGGGGTTGTTCCAGCCTTCATTGGGATAACAGGCGCCAGAAGGCACTCTCTGTGGGCAAAAACTGTCTTTCCGGAAGAGCTTGCTTCGTTCTTGCCTAGGGGTTCTTAGACTGCCCTTCCTTTCCTTTCCTCTGATGATTACAAGGGTAACTACTTTCCTGGGTGTCAGAGCCCCTGGAACCTGCCGTTGAGGGCAGGCGATCTGTGCAACACTTCACAGTTAAGCAGGAGAGACCACAGTTCAGGGTTTTCGGGGTTCCATTAAGCGGGAGACAGCACTTCTCCATTTAACCTCGCTTTGTAAATTATGCAATAAAAATAGATTTCTGGAGAAATCTAAGTTGCTATTACCCTTGCTCTTTGAATTTGGATTTTCCAATATTCTATCTTGAGTCTTAATGATGCAGATGATTGCAGTTTGTCGCCTCTCGTGATGCACATAGTAAATCCTGAACTTAGAGGTAGCATTTCTCAGCACTGTCTTATCTGGAATGGAAACTACTTCTTAAATTTGGTTTCTCAGCAGCAGCAATCGAATTATGCCTCTTTAAGGTAAAAAACAAACAAACAAAACAAAACAGAACAACACACAAGAACCACCAGCAGAATAATGTGGGTCCGTGCAGATGCCCGTGCAGATGCCCAGTGGGCACAGATAGGCCGTTCTGATCCAGAGGGACGACGGATAAAGCCCCTGCCTCGCACGGCTCACCGGGGCCTGGTCCTCAGGCCTGAAAAAGCAGAAACCATTTCATTCTTTGCATTTCTTTGTGACCAACATGCCAATACATTCACAGAGCTCAGCAGACAGTCTCTCTAGCACCAGCAGCGTTTACTCCTGCTCCTACCCTGTCGTAAACTGAGAAACAAATATTTAGCCGGCTGTGGAGTGCCGTCTACATGAGTGCTCTCCCTCTGGGGGTCTGCTGCGCACACAACGCCTGGCTGATCCTTTCACATCGCGCCGGACGTATAATATATTTACGTCTCGCGTAACCATAGAAACCTGTTGTGTCGGAGAAGACTTTATGGTTTTGCTGCTCTCCGGAAAGAGATGAATAAAGCCACAGGGCAGCCTGCCACCTCTTGTTTAGTTACTTTGTAATCGTGTAGCAATTAAGACTGCAGTTCGTATTTACTATAATTTTCACATCTGTAGACATTTTATAGAGTATTGAATATACACAAGGAGATAAAAACACTTGAGACATTATTTTAGAAGTCCCATAGTCAACTCAATTGTTTTGATATTACTTACACTATTTGTACTTCATTAATTATTCTTGAAAATGGCTTTTTTTTTTTAACTCCTTGGTAGGGTTTCCTTGAGGGAATCCCTGGCATAAGGAATTCATACATCTTGTTTGCTGGCTATACAATGGGGCTGTATAAAAACACCAGTCTGGGTGTTGGGAATAGTTGGATGTAAAGCCCAGTTTAAATCTGGGCTCTTCTACTTCCTGGCTGGGCTTCCGGGGCAAGTGACTGAGTCTCAGAGGTTTAAGGGGCTCTTAACAAAAACCTATTTAATGGGAATAATAATAATAATAATAATATCTACTTTGATGGATCATTGTGAAGAAAGCAATAATATAGGGAAAATATCTGGCACATGGAAAAGAATCATTACATGGCACTTTTTATCATTTCTCGTATTCTTAACTTTCATGTCTTTTGATCTAATACAGAATATATTGCAAGTTTATTTTGTTTTGCACATATATGGTACTTCGTACTTATCAAAGGCTTTACAAATATTTATTAATTATAAAACCCCCAAGGGAGCTGAGGAATACAAATTCCATCTCTTTTTCAATTAATTCTGCACCTTTCCATTTGGCAAATACATATGTTTCAGGGCTTTTAATAGAGCAAAGAACCCCCTTGGCTCTTTTGTCTATGCCTTGGATTGTTTAAAGGAATTAGCCACAATGTCATGGAAGCTTCGGTTTAGTTGCTAGATGACTTGGGCGACCCCTGCTGGCTGGCTGCAAAATCAGACGTGCCCACCTGCCAAAAGCTGTACCCACCTCCCCCTAGGCCCTGTGTGAATCAGCTGTGGACGGTGGGTGATCGGGTATAATCAAGGCTGCGAAGGCACGGAGTTTACTTTTATTGTTATTATTTTCTTTATTATTGTTATTTAAATGGAAGTATTAGAATGCAGGGGACGTTCCCCACTAGCTAATAACCATTTAAGTTGCATTTGGGGGTTTTTATGACTTGACAACAGCTTTTCAAAACCCCGAGCTGTTAAACCCCCCACCAGGTTAATGTGGCAGAAAAAGACAAGAATGACATCAGCCAGGGGCTTTTGTACAGTGCTGATGGAAAGCATCTGGACTCGAAAAGGGGAAACGGACCCTTTTAGAAAATCCAATTAGAGAGAGAAGGAAATGTGCTTTGCAGAGAGAGAGAGAGAGGGAGAGAAAACAGGTTCTCCCCCAGAGGTAAAAGACTTCGACGTTAACAAAGGAAAACCTTATATCACTTTGACTTGTTTCAGAAAATCGGTGTTTCTGGATATCTTCTCTGGAAACAAAGACCACAAGTGAAAAGGAACTGTCTCCACCCAAAGTTTAATTCAAACAAATATGACTATTCAAAAAATGTCACCCGATGGGGACAATCAGAGACTCTCCATGATTCCTCTCAGACGCATCGGATTCACGTTGCCCCTCGACACTTGTCCCTCTGTTTTAATTAAACAGACTTAAAAAAGACTGAGGGAATAGGGAGTAATTTTAGAAGTCACCCATTCTTTTAGAGACTGTACCCCACATGAAAAATAACTCCCCTCCCAGAGCCTTCCCCTAGCATTTAGTCACACCTTGGCTTCTCTGTTTATAAGTGGTTTTGTTATCCACACCAAATAGACACGGTTTGGGGGCTCTTGGTGACGTTATTTGTATAGAAACTTCAACTGTGTGCAATTTGCCTAGAGTTAGAGGATTGTAAATAAAACCACCACACGGCCCCTGCAGTGTTCCTCACTAAGGGGATCACGGTGTATTAGAAGGTACATTTTCATTGTGACGTATTAGCGCTGGTTGCATCTGTAACAGCTCTGAGGGGCATTCCCGCAGCGTTCCGTGCAGGTTTAGCTGCAGGACTCCCGTTACAAGCAGACACAGTGGGAGCTTTGCTATAATATTCTCATTATCCTCAACCCTTATTTCTTTTCCATTTGTTAAAGGGGTCATTTGGCCTTTTAGTATAACTTATATTAGTGCAGTTGTAGGAAACAAAATTCTTTCAGCACTGACGCAGGCAGGTCTCCCTTTAGCAGCTAGTGGGGATGCCCATACGCCACATGCTACCTTCATGCTGCTCACACCCGCCACGTACAAATGCTCTTAAATGGTACGTAGCATGTACACCACGTGTGCAAGTGTTCCTCGCAGAAACCTTCCTGACTGTCAGTGGACAAGGGAGAGGGACCTTGTGGTGCTCTGTGAAGACTGTTTTCAGTTGTAATAGCCTGTGTTTTACACAAGAACATAGAATCAGATGAAATTCAAAGGCATGCATAGTATATGGGAGCTGCTGCCAGTGCTGTTACGTGAGCTGAGGTCACAGAACCGCTTCTGTGAACTTCGGGCCTCTCAGCCCCTGCTCGCCCTCAGCAGATGTGTCCCTGGGTCAGGCAGCTTCTGAGCCCATAGAGGCTGGGATGGGGGCGTGGGAGGCGCAGGCCTGAACTGAAGCCCACCTGGCTCCTGGGCCCAGCGCTGCTGCTTGTTACCGGTGGGCACTTGGACCAGCGCCTGTGCTCCTCTGAGTCTCCCCCTAGACATCTTTCACAGAGACGATAAGATCTGCCTCTAGCTGTGCTACCAGGATCAGTGCCAGAAGGGCCTGGCGCTCAGCGATCGGCTTCTGCCGTTGTTAATAGCGCGTCAGCTCTGTTGCCCTTTGAATTTGGAACTGGGGGGCCTTGCAGATAAGAATGAGAACCTCATTTCAGATGCCCAGCAGCAGGGCTCCGAGCCTCTCCCCTGGCAGAACGCTCTGCGCACACCCTCACTTACCCTCACACAGTGTGCCCCTCGGGAGACACACCCCTTACATGATGTGCACACTAGATACACGCTCTTGTTGAGCCCTCGCTACCACACACAGTAGGCCCACACTCACCCGCCGCCCTGTGCAGTCGTGTGCACACGCACACACGGCCCACGGTGAAGTAAAGCAGGGCCATCGCGAGCCCGTAGACGGTCCCCGAGCAGGGCGGGGAAAGGAAGAGCCACGGCCTGTTCTAGAAAGCGCCGTGGATTTGGGACCAGCCTCCAAGGGGCACAGCATCCTTCGGTGCCCCAGAAATCTGGCACTAAAACCCAGGCCTGCTTTAAAAAACATCATTTCTATAATTATGTTCCCTTTCTCTGGTCACCTCACAGGGATCAAGTTCAGGATTCTAGGAAGGAAATGGACGAAAGGCGCCTTACCATTGCTGGGAAGGCACTGATGTCTGAAAGGTGCATGTCTGGCCTTTCCAAGGACGGACTCGGCTCTCCGGGGCGGGCTCGGTGCGGTAAGAGCACCGCACGGCAGTGCTGGCTGCGCGCCTGGGGTGGACGCACGTCTCCCAGGCGCTGTGAGGAGCGCACACAGGCCCTCGGCGGTCCTGACATGGCCACCGTGCTGGCGCCGAGCTCTGCCCTGAGCCAGGCCCAGTGAGGAACAGCGACATGTGAGAAAGGACCCTGCGTCCACACACGTGTCTCCAATGAGGGGGTTCAGCTGAGCCAACTGCAAGGCCTCTTGGGTCCGGAGCTTGGGAGCTGTGCACCTGGAGGTGTGCAGAGGAGGGGCGCTCAGATCTGGACAGCGGCGTGCGGGGGCCGCTGTCTAAGGGGAAGACCCGGAGCTGGATTTGGGGGAGAGGCATGATTTCCGCATGTGCGGGTCGGTCAGGGAGAGGCGGAAGGGCAGAGCCGCAGCAGAGCGACGGGGCGCGTTGCAGGCGTGGTATGACGCGGAGGGTGCCGGACCCGGTGGCGCAGGCTCGGCTCAGGCAGTGGGGGCCGGTGCTAGGCGACAGCGGCCTGGGACACCGTGCTTGGCACTCCGTCTCCTAGGATGGCACCTGTGGCGCTCATGCAGTCAGCGCCTACCCAGGGAGCTGGTTTTAGGAAGACAACACGCATGCATTTTGTTTTAACGCCTCCTTTGTCCTTTTGCATTATCTGTTTCCTCTCCCCAAATGCCCTGCTCTGTCATCCCCGCCTACCCCCAGCTCTGGGTCGTTCCTCGACTCATCTCAAGTGCCACTGCCTCCGAGAGGCTGTAAAGGGGCTTCCTCGGCTGAGTCGCAGCCCTGCACCCTTCGTACAGGTGCGTGGCAGCATCTCGCCTGTGGCAGTGGCGTGTGTCTGCGTGTCAGCTCCCTCCTGGGTTGGACGCTCCTGAGGCCACAGACCCTTACACTTGGTGGGCTCCCCCCAGCACCCTGCACTTAGAAGGCCCTCAGAATACCTAGGGGGACGAGTGCGCTTTATTTGGGAGTGCGTTTTTGACACTTCAACTCCCTCTCTTCTCAGAGTCCTGGGAGCCTGATCATCTGCAGATTTCCCCGGGCAGGAAAAGCGCGGCTGCCTGCCCCAGAGAGTCCTGCTGCGCAGAGGGCTGGCTCTGCACGCGGGGCCCCACCTGGGGGAGTGAGGAGGAGCAGGCCAGGTCTCCCTTCGGGTTTGAGGAAAAGCCTGGCTCTAGGGAAGAATCCAGAAAGAGAGTAAAGATGCATCCCTTTCTCCATGCCTAAAGCCAATATGGTTTCCTGGACCAGAAGAGTAGACAGCCCAGGATATACTCTGGTTATCAAATAAATTCCTTTTCTCACGAACTTGTATGTGGTCCTGTGCAGTGGCCAGGATCTGTCCAGTCACAGCCAAGGGGACGAGAACATCACTCTCATGGGCCTGCTGCAGGCTGGAGAGCTGCCAAGGGTGGGGGCCAGGCCTACCTCATCTGTCACCCACTCACCTCAAGGGGTGAAGGGCTGGCAGGGAGGGAGACAGGATTGTCCTTGCTTGGCTAGTGGCTTTGGTAACTTTGGGTCCGACACATGGTTAAAATGGAATCTTGCTTTTTGTGGGCCCTTCGTGGACGTTTTGGAGGGGCCTGGCAGTGTGCAGGATCTGGGTGGGCACACCTCTAGGCCTCCATCTGTTTTCTGCAGGCTTCCTCGAGGCCCCTTTGCAGCCCTTGGCACCTGGTGGCGCACCTCCTCTGGCCTGTCCAGACGGCTTTTTTGGACAGACCTGAAATGAGTCTGCCAGCTGTCCCCTCTCTGTGGACCACGTGTGGTCTCAGGAAGCACTCTTGCATCTCTGACCCTGGCAAACTCTAGCGGTGCAGGCTGGGGCCTCCCCAGATGGGCTGGGGCAAGAATGGACAGTGGGACCCCACTCAGCAAGGGTCAGGCTCCGGTCTTCCCTGTCTCTCTCCCAACTTCAGGGTGCCCGTTTCCAAGAGCTCTGAGTGGTACCCCCATAAAAACATTTCCCACCAGGCTTGAGGCAGAAGAGGTGCCCTTCACTCCTTGCCCAGAATGGCACTGTATGGGGGTAGCTCTCTCCACAGAACTCTCCTCACCAGCCCCTCATCCTGTCTCTCTAGGCCCCCACTGACCCCTCAGAGCTGTTTCCTGTGTTTGTCAGCACATGGGGAGCTGAGGAGAATGCCTGTCCCTTTCGTGGCCGACACCTATCGTACTGGCACTTCAGTTAAGGTCTCATTTTGACATCCTCTTCCTATACATGCACGTATACAAACACATATGCTCACGCATCCACACATGTATGTGCATATAAGTCATACAGGCTTTTCCAGTCACACCTTGGGAGCAATGTTCCCTTGGTGGCGAGACACGGGGGCTTTACATTTTCACTTGGGTACCTTTAAACCAATGTAAATATTTACAAGTAATTATAGTTTACTTTTAGAGTTAAAAGACATAAACAAGATTGTCACCATACTGTTTTCCCTAGTTTTTGGCATTTTCATCAAGGAAAGCACAGATTGCTGCTAAATATTGCTGTGGCTAAAAATCCCCACAGTGTGTGCAGTAACAGCACAATGAGAACGTGCGTCTCTGCAGTCAGCCTTTTACCCATATGGGTTGAATCGGGCTTGATTGAAGTGATGGAGCAAAACTGATGGTAGAGAGGGTCCCAGAGCAACATCGCTGGAGGGGCACTCCATTGCCAACACTTTCTCAGCAGCTTTCAAAGATCAAGGACCAAGTAATGGGCTCTTCCCATCAAGTACAGTCTTTCTGTCTTCACGCACACAGGCTACTGAGCTCGCGAAAGTGAAGCCTTCTCATTGGTTGACCGATGTGTTTACTGAAGGAAGAAAAGGTACGAAGAAACCTACTTCCTCTTCTTCACAGTTAAGTACAGACTAGATTAGTCCAGGCCACGAGATAAGCCGGGCATTCACCAAATGCTTCTGAGTTAAAATCGCACAACTGTAATGGATCCCAAAAGCTGGAGGCTTTTTTTGTTTTTGTTTTATTTTTAATTCAAATGATCATCTTAAGGCATTTCAGGAGAGGACTTCTATTATCAGTGTAACAACCATAGCACAGATCAGGGCTTACTGAGAGAGAGTGTGTGTGTGTGCGTGCGTGTGTGTGGATTCCTGACAGTTAAATGTAATCATTTGTCTTCAGACCAATAGAAGGTTTGTTCAATAAATAATAACCCTTAGGTAATAGTATTGATTACAATCTTGAGGTGATACCGAGAAAAGCAATTTCTAGAGTGATATACAGGAGCAAGGAATTAACTTTAGTTTCATGTAAATATAAGCATGTCCAGAGAGGCAATTGAATGACAGGGACCTTGATTTCGTGATAGGAAACTTAACACCCCGTGGGCAGTGTGTCGGCAGCCGTCCGTCTCGAGAGACGATGGTGTAGCTTCTTAAGAGTCTATCTGCACCGCCGAGAATGGCTGTGCAGTCCAACTCGGGAGTGACATGGTATCTGTCTCCTCCCGTGTTGAATCGACATCTTGCGATGACGCTGGAGTGTCCTCTCCAGTGAAGCTGAAGCTACAGAGCCTGGGCAGGGTGATATGGAGGGTCTGCTGTTGCCCGTGGGCAGTGTGGACAGTGAATGCTGGAGGCGCCACACAACTCGCGTGGATTTGAACCCGTAGATTTGACCTCAGAGCCTGAGCTTGCTGTACCACGTCCCCTCTAGCTGTGCTGAGGAGAATGCCTTCACGTTGTGCCCACGGGTGATTCTAGCGTATTTTTCTCACACTCTCCCTACCCACTGACTTGCTGACCTGCTCTCCTATGTACCCCACAAGTTTGAATGATACCGGGACAACTTGGGCAGATGAGGTACCAGCTTTCTGCAGTAAGGACACATAGGTCTCTGAGGATACCTGTCAACCCTCCTCTCCCTCTCAGTCTTCTCAAATGATTGCTTAAACCAAAGAGGAGGGTTTATAATAAGGTTACAGGGATGAGGGGCCCCATGAAATCCAAGGGCAAGCTTAGAACGGAAAAGGACAGCTGTGGGGAGCCGCTGGGCTGCACAGGGCGACCTTGTTCCTGTCTCTGCTCAGCCACTTCTTTCTGCTCCTCCTACTGGAAACCTCCAGTTTGCAATTGCAGATTCAGAATGCTCCTTGCTCTTAGTCCCAGCGTGGGAAAATGGCCACTAAACAGCTCTTATGCTCCCACAAGCCCACAGAGCGGGCCATAGGAAGGCACCCTCAGCAATCCCGGAATTCCAGTGCCCCAATTTTGTGGAAAGGAATGTTTGGCCTTCCTTGGGGCAGATGTCTGCCACTCGTCCAGTCAGCAGTGGGGGTCATGAAGTATGTATAAATTTGGCACTGGGAGCTCACCCCTGTGGCCCTGTGGATCAAGTAGGCAATTGCTAGAAGTAGAATCTTTATGTTCAGAGCAGACGCCCCAGAGCTGTCTACTACACCACCGCCTTATTTCATCCTAAAGATTCGTGCAGCCTGTTTCCTGCTGTAAAGCCTCGTCCCGGCATCTGTTTCTTGGGTTCTTTGTGAGACAACCCCTGGAAAAGGATGCTTTTGCCCCGCTCTCCCTTTCCTTGCTGTCCCTAAAAGTGAGCCCAAGGCTCTTTTCGTCTTAAAGGTTTACTGCTTATAATCACTATGGAAGAACAGACAGGGACTGGCAAGTAATTCACATGGGAAAACTTCAAAGGTCTCAGAAATCTTGAGTGCCCAAAGTCCCACGTCTTTACTTTCTGGGACTCTTGCTAAGTGGCTTCTGGAATAAGTGTGTTTTTTCCAGCCGTCAGCAGACTGGCCACGCAAAGCCTGGTAAACGCCCGTGGTACTTGTCACCTGTGCAGCTTCATGTCTCCCAGACATTCTCTGCTGCCTGGCCCCAGGATCCTGTAACACAAGGTGTTAGCCCAGCCACACCTGGCCTCTCATGTCAGGAAGCCCAGAATGACTGTGCAGTGGCAGCAAATGAACTCATGTTTGCTTCCTCGTGTTTTGTCAGTCATAAAGAGGTCTGTGCTTTAAAAGAAGGGCCATTTTTCTGCTTCCGGTCTGATTCCATCAGGCCTGTGGCTGATGGCATAGGAGCTACCCACTGCCCGTGCACTGGGACTGAAGATGGGGCTTCCCACCCCTCGTTTCTAGCCTCAGGGCTGCGATTGGCGGGTCTTTGGCAGCTAACTGGTTATCAGTGCAAAAGAAGCCTAGAGATGGAGCTGGCAGAATAGACTAGAAGAGAGAATGAATTAGCGAGGGGATGTTGAGACATAAATAAAAGTGTGCCTATGTGGAGCTGTAAGTCGCACCTGTCAGAGGGATGACGAAGAGTGTGCGCTGGGAGAGAGCAGGAGGCCATGCTTGCAAATAAAAATCCTCTCTGGAGCCTCTTGCCAAGCCCTGTCCCTGAGAATGGGATGAGCTCTGGCACGGCTCTGTGGTGCTTGATTCATGGGCTATTTCCATCTCTCTGGGGAAAGCTGCATGTGAACAGCCTTTTGGAGCCTGCCTCTGGTGATGGCATGATTTATATTCCCCAGAGCAGGCGGGGTTGGACTTCTCCCAGGGGCGCAAGAGCAGATGCTGGCAGGGCAGGTGGGCACATGCAGAAGCTGCCGCTCACCTGCTGGACTCTGTGACTCCCCTCTCAGCCCCTCCCTAGGGTCCACGCTGCCATCCTGCTCTTAGGCCAGCCGGCACGGGCTTTACTTTTTCATTTATTTGGGGTAAATAAATTCATTTCTTCAGGAATGGAATTGCTGGGTCATAGGGTAAATATGTATTTCATTTTATAAGAAACTACAAAGTCTCTAGAATAAGTGTACTTTTCTGCATCTCCACCACCAGTTGATCTGTCTCATCAGCACCTGATATTGTCAGCATTTTAAAATTTGAGCCATTCAGATAGATGTGCAGTGGTATCTTCTCACGGTTTTAATTGCGTTTCTCTAATGACTAATGACATCGAACATTCTTTCATGTGCTTGTTTGCCATCTTTATATTCTCTTTGGTGAAATGACTGTTCAAGGCTTATGCTCACTTTTTAAATTGAGTTGTATGTTTTCTTTTTCTTTTTGAATTTTTAAGTGTATTTTATTGATTATGATGTTACAGTTGTCCCATTTTTTTTCTCTTCGCACCTTCTGCCCAGGACCCCCCTTTCCTCCCGCAATCCTCCCCCCCTCCTTAGTTCATGTCCGTGGGTCGTGCATGTAAGTTCTTTGGCTTCACTCTTTCATATGCTATCGTTAACATCCCCCTGTCTATTTTGTACCAATCGATTATGCTTCTTGATCCCTGCACCTTTTCCCCATTTCTCCCCCTTCCCTTTCCCAGTTGATAATCCTCCAAATGATCGCCATACCTATGATTCTGTTCCTGTTTTGATTCTTTGCTTAGTTTGTTTCGGTTTTTATTTTTTAGATCCTGTTGTTGATAGTTGTGAGTTTATTGTCATTTTAATGTTCATAGTTTTGATCTTCTTTTTCTTAAATAAGTCCCTTTAACATTTCATATAATAATGGCTTGATGATGATGAACTCCTTTAGCTTTTACTTTGGGAAGCACTTCATCTGCCCTTCCATTCTAAATGATAGCTTCGCTGGATAGAGTAGTCTTGGTTGTAGGTCCTTGCTTTTCATCACTTTGATTACTTCTTGCCAGTTCCTTCTTGCCTCCAAAGTTTCTTTTGAGAAATCAGCTGACAGTCTTATGGGAACTTTGTAGGTAAATCTCTTCTTTTCTCTTGCTGGTTTTAAGATTCTCTCTTTATCTTTCACCTTTGGCATTTTAATTATGATGTGTCTTGGTGTGGTCCTTTTTGGGTCCAACGTGTTTGGGACTCTGTGCTTCCTGGACTTGTATGTCTGTTTTCTTCACCAAATCAGGGAAGTTTTCTTTCATTATTTTTTCAAATAAGTTTTCAATTTTTTGATCTTCCTCTTCTCCTTCTGGCACCCCTATGATTTGGATGTTGGTACGTTTAAAGTTGTCCCAGAGGTTCTTAAGCCTCTACTCTTTTTTTTCAATTCTTGTTTCTTCTCTCTGTTCTTGGTGATTGTTTATTTCTTCCTTTTGTTCCAAATCATTGATTTGAATCCTGGCTTCTTTGTCTCCATATCTTTGTAGTATGGCCTAATGTATTAAGTGTCCTGTAGCACCTAGTGGCCCATCCTCCCCTATCATCTAAGCTGGGTACTCGAGGTGCACCCTTCATGTAGGCTGAGTGCATCCTCCTCTTGTAGTTGAGCCTTGGTTGCTGTTGGCAGATCAATGGGAGGGATTTACCAGGCCAGTCAGCTGCAAGGACTGGCTGTGACCACTGACCACCAACCTCTGCCCTCTGTGGAGGATCAGCTGTGCAGGGGCAGGGTGGTGGTGCTCCAGCGTGGTCTGTAGCTGCCCACTGGGTTCACTGGCCCTGGGGTTTGCTGAGTAGTACAGGCCAAGTTCAGCACCTACCTGTGTTTTGCCCAGGGCACCCTTCCTGAGCTATAAAGCAATCTGCTATGGCTGCTGCTTGAGCTGGGCTCAGATTCCCAGGTGAAGCCAAGCTGTGAATCTAGGCTTGCTGCTGTTAGTGTGGGGCCTGGAGCTCACTGGGGTCAGCTGTTGCTTATTTGAGAGGATTTATGAAGTTGTGAAGCCCGAGCCAAGACCAGCCATTCATATGTAAAATTGCTTGGGTGGGCCTGTAAATTGGGTGGGGCGGAGTCTGGGGATCTCCAAGGCAGATCAGACAGTTAGCCAGGTTGATGAAATCTCAGACAGAGCACCAGCTCACTGGCATTGTGGGTGGAAGGTCCAGAAATGTGACAATGGCCTCTGCTTGCCCTGATGCCACACACTTCAGTCTCTCCCAGTATACCACTGGTGCTCCTCAAGCTGCCACCCTGGTGCCAGAGCCCAGAGGGAGTGAGTCTGAACAGGTGAGTCTGTGTGTGGGTTCCTTAAGGTGAAGTGCTTGGGACTCTAGAAGTTTCTTCCACCAACTCAATCCCCACTGGTTTTTGCAGCCAAAAGTTGTGGGGACTTATCTTCCTGGCACCTGGGGGGCCTGGTGTGGGGCTGGGACTCCTCGCTCTTGAGATATCTCTCCGGAACTTTTATCCACCACACGAGGGTGAGGGACCAGCCCGTTCCGGGTCTGTGCCCCTCCTACCCATCTGGATGGATGTGGTTTCTTTAATTCCATAAATGTCAGAATTCCATTCAACTTGATTTCTGATGGTTCTGGCTGATGGTTGTTCTATATTTCAGTTGTAAATTCGATGTGGTTGTGCGAAGAGGTGAGCCATGTTTACCTATGCTGCCATCTTAGCCAGAGGCCAAGTTTTATATCTTCTTGTTGAGTCTGAAAGTGTTTTACAGCATTCCCTCACTTATTGCGGGTATTACATTCTAGACCTCCGCCCCACCGCAATTGGTGAAAATCTGCAAAGTAGGAACCTTACATTTATTTTAGTATTTATATATATTTTAAGGCTTTATAAATCCTCCCCACACACTTATAAACTGTTCTCAGTCCCTTATTAACCTTTCCCACTCCCTTATTAACCTTTTCCACACTTTTATAAACACTACTTAAGTTCTTAAACATATTCTACACTCTAAAACCTATGTAACTTTAACAACATACATATACAGTACTGCAAAATCCCACGATACAGGGAAAAATTCGCGATAAATAAATATAATATTTTACAAAATCCCGTGATATAGTGAGGCCACGATAAGTGAACTACAATATAGAGAGGGACTACTGTATATGTTCTGGATATTAAGTTATTTGGTAGATATGTGGTTTGCAAATATTTTCTCTCAGTCTGTAGCTTGCCTTTTTCTTTTCATAAGTGTCTTCCACAGAGCAAAAGGTTTTAATTGTTTATATCAATTTTATCAATTCTTACGGTGAAATGTCTAAGGAATCTGTTAGCCCAGGTCAAAAAGTTTCTATACATTTCCTTCTTAAGAGTTTTATAGAGTTACATTTTTATATTTGGATTCATTTTGAGTTAATTATAAGGTGTGAGGTTAAATCTGTGGTTCATTTTACAAGATTAATTTTTTTTGCATATGGATGTGCAGTTGTTACCAAGCTATTTATTGAAAAGACTTTCCTTTTTCTATTAAATTGTCTGCACCTTTGTCAAAAGTTAATTGGCCATTTCCAGGTGGATCTACTTTTGCACTTCATTCTGTTCCATTGATCTATATGTCTGCACTTTTACAAATGTGATGTTAGTAGAAGTATAGACTTAGTAAAAATGTAGACGTATATAGTAAGTCTTAAAATCTGGCAGTGTCATGCCTCCAACTGTATTCTCTTTCTTCAAAATACTTTTACCTGGTCTAGTTTATTTACCTTTTCATATGTTAGACTCAACTTCTCTATAGCTACAAAAATTTATTGAGATTTTTATTGGAATTGTAATAAACTTATAATTTGGGGAAAATGCTGTCTTCGTTGAGTCTTAAAATCCATGATCATGTTATGTCACCTATTTTTAGATTTTTTTGGTCAGCATTTTATAGTTTTCAGCATACAGATCCTGTACATGTTTTGTTAGATTTATACCTAAGTATCTTGTTTTTAAGGCTATTATAAGTGGGATCATTTTTAAAATTTCAGTTTGCAATTGTTTTTGACTAGTATACATATAGAAATTTTGACTCTTTGTGTGTTGGTCTTGTATCCTGCAACCTTATGAAACTCAGTGGTTCTGGGGGTCTTTTTGTATATTCCTTGGCATTTTCTACATAGACAATCCTGTCTTCTGTGAGTAGAGTTTATTTTCTTCCTTTCCAGTCTGTGTGTCTTTTATTTCCTTCTCTTGCCTTTTAGCACTCGCTAAAATTTTCCAGTACTGTATTGTGTTCAGTGTGAATGGTGTGAGCTGGTGCACCTTGTGCACACACGATGTTAACTGTAGGCTTGTTACAGCTGCTCTTTATCAGGCTGATGAAATTCTCTTCTCTTCCTAGTTTGCAAGTTTTTATTATGAGTTGGTGCTGGATTTTGTCAAATGCTTTTCTGCATCAATTGATATAAACAGGTATCTTTATCTTTAATCTTAATGTGATGGATTATATTGATTGGTTATTAAAATACTGACCAAGCTTTACATTTCTGGAATAATTCTATCCCCTTTAATTGTGGTATATAATTCTTTTTATGTGCTGGTGAATTCTGGTAATACCTTGTTGATGATTCTCATGTCTGTTTTCACTTGATCTGTGGACTGTTGGCCTGTAGGATTGATCCCCCTGCCATGTTATCTTTGTCTGCTTTTGGTATCAGGATAATGTAGGCCTCATGAAATGAGTGGGAAGGTGTTCTTTCTTCCATTCCCGGAAGAGATTGTATAGAAGTAGCATTATTTCTTCTCTAAGTGTTAGGGGGAAGTTGCCATTGAAACCATCTGGACTAGGAGAGTTCAATTTTGGATGGTTTTCAACTAAATATAATTCTTTAGTAGTTACAGGACTCTTCAGGTTATCTGTTTCATTTTGGATGTGTTTTAGTGGTTTGTGGTTTGTTAGTAGTTGTTCTAGTTTATCAAAGGTGTTGAATCAATATTTGTAGAGTTGTTTATAGTATTCCCTTATTATCCTCTTAATTCCTGTGGGATCAGTAGTTACATTTCCTCTTTCATTCCTGATATTGATAATTTTGCATTCTCTTTTTCTTTTATTCTTGGTCTGTCTTGCTAGAGGCTTATCAATTTTATTGATTTTTTTAGATAAGCAACTTTTTGTTTCATTGATTAAAAAAAATACTATTTTGCTCTTTTTAGTTTGATTTCTGCTCTATTGTTTTATTTCCTCTGCTTGCTTTGGTTTATTTTGCTCTTTTTTTTCTGATTTCTTAAAGTGAAAGCTTATATTATTCACATTAGGCCTTTCTTTTAAAGTATTTTTTCATTAAAAAAATTGTTAAATTACAGTTTACATTTAATATTATTTTTATTAGTTTCAGTTATACAGCATGGTGGTTAGCCAATCAGATGCTTTGCAAAGTGTTCCCCTAATATTTCTAGTATCTTCTTTTCTAATGTAAGTATTTAATGCTACCAACAATCTCTTAACACTTTATTTACATCCCACAAGTTTTATGTTCTGTTTTCAGTTTTCTTCAGTTCAGAATAGTTTTCTAATTTCCCTTGAGGCTTTTTCATATATATATATATATAGGCTTTTTCATATATATATATATATATATATATATATATATAGGCTTTTTCATATATATATATATTTTTTAAGATGTATTTTAAGATTTAATTAATTTATTTTTAGAGGGACGGGAAGGTGGGGATAAAAACATTGTTGGGAGAGAGAAACATCAGTTGGCCGCCTTGCCTCGCCTCTCATGCGCCCAGACATCCCAGGCATGTGCCCAGACTAGGAGCTGAACTGGCGACCTTTTGCTTTGTGGGATGACACCCAACTGAGCCACAGTGGTCAGTGCTCCCTTTGGGCCTTTTTTTTGACAATTATTTAGAAGTGGGTCATTTAGTTTCTGAGTGTTTGGAGATTTTCCTGTTGCTTTTCTTTTTTTACTTCCAGACCTAATTCCATGGTGGACAGAAAACATATTTTGCATGACTTCAGTTACTTGAAATTTGTTAAGGTTTCTTTTGTGACCCCGGGGTTGGTCCCTCTTGGGAAACACCTGTGCATTTGACAAGAACATGCATTCTGCTGTTACTGGGTGGAGTGTTCTCTCAATGTCAATTATATCCAATTGATGGATGGTTTTGTTCAGTTCTTCTCTATTTTGTTAATTGTCTGACTACCCTTTATGTCGACTACTGAGAAAGGAGTGTTGAAGTCTCTTTCAGTGTATCCATTTCTCCTTTCAGCTCTGTCAGTTTTTACTTTATGTATTTTGAAATTCTGTTGATAGGTGAAAACACCTTAAGGATCGTTTTGTGTTCTTGATAAATTGACCCTTTTATCATTGTGCAGTGTCCCTCTTTTTCTCTCTTTGGAGTGTACTTTGATATTAATATAACCACTCCAGCTTTGTTTTCACTAGTGTATATCTTCTTGCATCCTTTTACTTTTAACTCATCTATATTATTGTATTGAAAGTGAAGTCCTTGTAGAAGCACTTAATTGTTTTTAATTATCATGGTTTTTAAAATTTTATTGTATAAATTCCTATATTAGCATCATTTACATTTAATATAGTTATTGATATGTGCAGACTTACGTATGCATGTTAATGTTTGTTTCTCTGTTTTTCATTCCTCTGTGTCCCCCTGTCCCGCCTTCTTTGGGGTTATTTGAACTTTTTTTTTGAAATCTATTTTAATTTATCTTAGTGTTTTTGACTAGATCTCTTTTTATAGTTTTTTAATGATTGCTGTAAAGATTATAATATATCTACTTTTCACAGTCTGCAGCCTACTTACTATTGATATTTCATTAATTCAAGTGAAATATAGAAATTTTACCACCATATGGGAACCTTTACCTGGCTCGCCATCTTTTTTATTTTTTTAAGCTATTCTTTTAAAAAAAAACTTTTATTTAATTTTAGAGAGAGGGGAAGGAAGGGAGAAAGAGAGGGAGAGAAACATCAATGTGTGCTTGCCTCTCGCGTGCCCCCAACTGAGAACCTGGCCTGCAACCCAGGCATGAGTCCTGAGTGGGAATCACACCAGCACCCCTTTTCTTCTTTTATATTGTATTACATGTACATACAATAAGACACCATCAGACAGTGTTAGGAGAAGAATAGTTTATTATATTTACTCAGACATTTGATATTTCTGTTGCTCTCCCTTCTTTCCTGATGTTCTTAGTTTCTTTCTGGTATCATTTCCCTTCTGTCTGAATAACTTCCTTTAGCAATTATTTTTTAGTAGGTCAGCTGGCAGCAAATTCTCTTCACTTGACATTAGTTACCTATTGCTGAACATTAACTTACCTCACACTTAGTGACTTAAAACAAATGTATTATCCCACCATTTCCGTGGGTCTGGCATCCTGTCATGGCTTAGCTGAGTCCTTTGCTTCAGAGTCTTTTTGAGGCTGCAGTTAAATTATTGGCCATGGCTGAGGCCTTGTCTGAATGCTCAGCTGGAGAAGAATCCACTTCCAATTTTATGTGATTATTAGCAGGATTTATTTCTTCTTAGCCGGTTGGACTGTGAGCCTCAGTCTCTTGCTGGCTGTTGACCAAAGACAACCCTGCGTTACTTGCCATGTAGGCCTCTCCAGCATGGCTGCTTGCTTCATCAAGAAGTGCGTGCCCAGAACACAGTAGAAAGAGTCTGTTAGTAACCTGGAAGGTACAGTCTTATATAACGGAATCACAGACGTGACATCCATTAGCTTTGCCATATTCTCTTGGTCACAGATCCTGCCCGTGCTCACGGTGGGGATTGATTGCGCAAGGCATGGACAGGAGCCAGGGGTAACTAGTGGTACTTTGACAGTCTGCTAATCTCTGTCTCCCAGTTTTCTTTCATCTAAGAATGCCTTTATTTCTGAAGGATATTTTTACTGGATATGGAATTCTGGGTTGATCATTCTTTTCTTTTGACACTTTAAAAATATTTTTCGTTTTTTTCTGGTGTCCGTGGGTTCTTTTTTCTTCTTTTTTAATTTTAATCCTCACTTGAGGATATATTTATTGATTTGAGAGAGAGAGAGAAACCTCATTGTGAGAGATAACCATCAATTGGTTGCTTCCCATGTGCACCCCAACCGGGAACCTGCAACCTCAGTGCATGCCCTAACTCAGAGCCTCAACCTTTTGCTGTTCTGGGCGATGTTCCAACCAGCCGGGCCACCCAGCCAGGGCTGATATCCATGGTTTCTTGGAGAAAGCCTCAGTCATGTGCAGTGTTATTTTCTCTGTATATAATGAATCTTTTTTTATCTGGTTGATTTCAAGATTTTTTTTTCTTTAGTTTTCTGCAGTTTGACTATAATGTGTCAGATCATGGATTTCCTTGAGTTTATTCTGTTTATGCTTCACTCGGCCTCTTGATCTGTAGGTTTATGTTAATACCGAATTTGAGATGGGAAGTTTTCATCCATTATTTCCTCGAATTTTGTTCTGCTCTACACTCTCCTTTTGTTCTTCAGCATTAAAGACATGACTGTTAGACCTTTGGTATTCAACCATAGGTCCCTCAGCTTTGTTCATCTACAAAAAGTATTTTTTCTCTCTGTTAATCAGACTGGATAATATGTGTGCTCTTCTGTGTTCAACTACATTGATTTTCTCCCATCATCTTCATTCTGAGGTGAGATATTGAGTCCATGCTGTGAATTTTTAATGTCAGTTATTGTATTTTAGTTCCACATTTTCCACTTGCTTCTTCTTAATATCATCTATTTCTTTGCTGAGACCTTCTATCTTGCCAGCCTCCTAAGGGTCTTTTTCTGTACTTGTTGTAGCATTTTAAGACCTTTGTCAGATAATTCTAGCATCTGTGTCATCTTAGCATAATTCTTTTTTTTTTAATGTTTTTTATTGATTATATTGTTACAACAGTTCCAATTTTCTTCCCCTTGTTCCCCTCCACCCAGCACCCCCCTCCCCCAGCGATCCCCCCCAAGTCCATACCCCTGGTTCGTAAAAATTAACTATCCCCCCCCTCTCAAATATTAGGACCCTTTGTAATCTTGTAAAGGACAATGGGCGAAGGTCTTAGCATAATTCTTAAAGTCATCTGATGATTGCCTTTTCCTATGCGAGTTGAGCTTTTCCTGGTTCTCAAATGCTGAGCAATTTGAGATTATATCCTGGACCTTTTGAATATTATGTTATGAAATTCTGGATCTTGTTTGACCGTTATAGAGAATGTTTATATTTTTATTTTAGCAGGTAGTTGACCTGGTTAGGGTTCAGGTCATAGGCTCTGATCAGCCAATGTAAATTCAATTTTCAAAGTCTCTCCTGTGCTATTCAAGTCTGTCCCACAGGTGAACTACCCACTGGCCTCTCCAGAATCTAGCCAATGGTTTACCTTGTATATAAGTTCTCACAGTTTTTAGGGTCAGATATGTATATGTGCAGCTGGGAGTGAATCCAGAAATTCCTAAACAACTTGAAGTGGTCCCTTCTCTGAGCTTCTCCCTTTCTGTGATCTCAACAGTACATTTCAGTCCCCCGAGTTCTTCTTTTCGGTCCTCCTGCCAGAAAGCTGGGGCCTCACTGACGCTCCTCTGCTGTGCCCTTCTCACGACATGAACCCAGAGGCAAGGAGAGGGGGGAGGACAAAAGCAAAGGGGACTGCCCATCGCCCAGGGACCACGTCTCCTCTGATTAGACTGAGAGGTTCCCTTCCCTCGATTTTTAGACTCCTTCAGGCTCTTACTGCTGCTGTTGTCACCGCCACTACCAACACAGGACCGTTTGTGGCCTGAAACATGGGAGGATGAGGAAAGAGAGTAAGGGAGATGAGGGATGGTCTCTGTTCTCTCTGAGCAAGAGTCGAGAGCCCTTCCTGGAGCTCCGCACACCGATACCCAGCTCTGCATTTGGACCGCACAGAGGCCGGTCTGAGGGGTTCTGGAGGGACAGAAGCAACGTGAAGTTCGCTGCTGGCATGGCGGCCCTTTGAATTCGGGCCTTCTCCCCCATGTGCCTGATGTTACTCACTTTCCGCACCCCTCGCATGGCGACTCCGTGCCGCCCATTCAGGGTTTATAGTTGTATTCGTTGGAATAGATGGGGTCCTGGGCTTACTCCGTTTTTCCTGCAGCCAGAGCCTGGTATGACAGGATATTTATTAAAATATTTAATAACATTTTTTGAGTGAAGCAAGTGAATGAGACATCAAACAGTTGGTTCTGACTTTTCTCCTGAGCATCAGACCTGGATTTCTAATGATCTCCAGGCCTTCTGGGAGGAAGAGTGCCTCAATAATTGAATCAGCATCTGCACACTTGGCATTTCCAACTACATGTCCTGTCTGCACACGCGGCTTGTCCAAACTGGGCCATTCCTCTCCTGCCTGAGACCAGCTTCTTCCTTCAGTTTCTCTCTTTGCCGCCAGCTGCCCATCTGCCATGTTTCAACTGCTCGCTGTCTTTTACCCTCTCCCTTCAATGCGTCTCCCAGACAAATAAGTTCTTTTGGGGTGCTGTTTCTCCTGTCCCTTCCCACGTGCTCACTGTCAGCCTTGCTGCCCTAAGTCATGCATCTAGACTAATGGAATAGCTGGGCCAGCCACGGGACAAGCCAGAATCGTCATTGGTGACAATAGAAACCAAAACATGGTGAGGAATCAGGAAGGCGGGGTTAGAGCCAGGCTAGTCTGTTTGCAGGTGGGGGCCGGGAGCCCCGGGCGGAAGTGGGAGCCGCTCTCCAGCTCTCGGCACAGGGCTTACAGAAAGCTTGCCTCACCTGGCATATTGAGTGAGACCCAAGCACAGTGATGTAGCAACACAGCAATAACTCCTGAGACAGGAACTTCTTATAGGTGTGAGGGGCCAGCTAGGCTTCCCTGAGCTTGACCCTGGGCCTTCAGGGTTGCTTCTGAGCAGGTGCTGGTAATAACTGCCTGACACCCTCCCCTCCCGCCCCCCTATTTAACTGGCATTCTCCGCTCCGGTCCAGTTGACTCCCTCCCAAAGAGCAGCCCTGAGCCTGTCTCGTCCCCCTCTTCAGAGGCCTGGACTGACAGCTCTCAGCTGCCTTCCAAGTTCAAGGCCCTCCCTCCACCATTATTCCCACTTTCTTTCCCACACTTACTCTCTGTTCTAGCTCAACTGGGCTATTCCCTTGGCCCCAAGTAGCCCCCACACTGTCTTATCTCCACAACTTTGCTCATATCACTCTTTCTGCCCGAAAACACCCCCACCCCCCACCAGTCTTCTCCTGTCAGAGTTATAGCCTTCAGAATGCCTCTCAGGCGCAGCTAATTCCGGGCAGCCTTTAGACCCTCCTGTGCCGGCACTCACGAGTCACGCTAGATTGCAGGCACCTGCAAGGCAGGCGGCCCGTGCCCCTCTCCTGCTTAGCCTCTGCAGTCCTTCCACATCGGTCCCACTCCCCAATCGCTGCTGAGTGGAAGTGAATGGGATCAGCACCTGTGGTGATCAGACTAGGTGATGTGCCGTCTCTAGAAAGTTTCTCTGGGAAACGGGGTGGGGGTCCTGATATGAGGACCACCGGTGGCAGGGCGCTCTTGGGATCTCTGCTGTAGGCTACAGTATATTGATGAGGTTTGTTTTGTAAAAGGAAGATTCCCATATCTGTGGCATCACCTCTTCATTTTTCTCTTCAGTGTTAATACTTTGAAGGGTCAGAAAATAGGAAACAACCCCATTAGGCATGAGATCCAGAGGGCTCCGTCTACGGCTGGCTGCGAGCGTGGAGCTGCGAGATAATGGAGCCGATACCAGTTCCAGAGCATTCTTCTCCCCTTTGCAAAGCGCTGAATGACAAGCAGATTTCTCAGCTCCAAGCAGGCAGTCACATACAGATGATAAATGTGTCCCTGGACAGAGGAGCTTGTTGAGCGATATTTACCAGGGTCTCTGTGAAGGGCCCTCAGCTCCCAAGGGGGCATTTCAAGCCGTCAGCCGCTCAGCTGTTCAGCTGACGCCTGTGCAGCGGTGGGAGGAACATAACCTCATTGCCTGCTCTCCAGCAGGATGGAGGCCGTGGCAATTTGTTTAGGGGCTCCAAAGTTTCTCGTGCTTCCTGTAGTCACCCTCACGCCTCCCCTGGTCAGACCTTAGCAGACAGAGACATGGACAACGTGTGAAACTTAGGGCCTTCAAGTGGGAGGGGTGGGGAAGTCAGGGCCAGGGCCTGACTTTAAGACCAGGGTCAGCCCTGGCTCTACCTTCTAGTGGCCAAGTGCCTGGGCTTCCCCACACCTCGGTCTCCTCAGAAATAAGACAGAGATGATGAGAGCTGCCTTACAGGGTTGCGAGATAACATTAAATCTGTGTACAAATATTTGCACATTACAAAATGCTCTCTGGCGTAAGTCATTCACTCAGTAGTTCCTCATGGCATACCTACTGCATGTCAAGCATGCCAGGCGCTGTGCTGGGTTTGGCGGGTAGTTTCCAGGGGCTGTGGGTCAGGAAGCAAAGCAGGCTGATGGCCCCTCCCTGCCATCAGCGTGGTTTTGGGGCAAAGGCTTGCCAAGCTCTGGGAGCCATTATTAGTGACTGAGTCTCTACAAGGAACATGGCTGAGTTGGGCCTCTGGTCTGGTGCCTCATTATGCATGTTAGTCTGGGTTCTCCAGAGAAACTGAACCAATAGCACATACAGGGATTTAGTATAAGGAATCGGCTCACATGCTTTGGGAGGCTGAGAGGTCCCAAGGCCTGCAGTTGGCAAGCTGGAGACCCCAGAGAGCTGATGATGTAAGTTCCAGTCCGAGTCCAAGTCTGAAAGCAGAAGATCAATGTCCCAGCTCCTAGACAGCTAGGCAGAGAGGAACTTCTCTCCTCCGCCTTTTTGTTCCATTCAGACCCTCTATGGATTGGACGAGTCCCACCCACATTGGGGAGGGCAGTTCACTTTCCTTGGTCTACTGATTCAAAGGTTAATCTCATCGGGAAGATCCTCTCAGACACACCCAGAATAATACTTGACCAAATGAGCTGCCTGCCTGGGCCTACTGAAGTCACCACCACCACCAAAAGAAGTACCAGCACACCAGGGTTGATGCTCACGGAGAACATTCAGGTGGACCAGGCAGCTTCCCACCTGTGTCTCATTTGATTCCTAATCACCCAATAAGGGTGGGCCTCATTGCCTGTCTCTGTCCTGTAGTCCCAATGTCACAGGCTCACCAGCCTGGCTGTTTGAAGCAGGTCACGTCCACCTTAAACCTAAATCTTGATGTCAGAACCTCTTCCCTCTGGGCAACAGAAGGTCTGTTCCTTTCCAAAGCCCACTCTTCCAGCATGTGAAAGGCTTGTACATCTGTCTGTCTTCTGCCTCCAATGCCCTGGTGCTGTCCACCCTTCCACACGGGTCCTTCGTCAGCAGGAAACTGGAAACGAAGGTGTCATGTTGGCTGAGAGTTCTCTTTGGGTCAGATGTCACCATCATTTCATGCCGAAGGAGGGTGGGGGCTCAACCCAGGACCCGCCTTTGCCAACCCCGGTGGGCTGGGGTGCACGGCGAGGACTGGAGGGGGGCGGCCCCTCCCCCGCCCCCACCCTTGCCCCCGCCCCCGACACAGGCGCTCCTGCGGCATCTCTCTCCGAATCTTAGGCGCGTGCTGCGCAGCTTTTCCGTTTAATAAGCCTTTGGTCATTTTAATGGCGCTGATGAGTCAGGGCACTCCTGGGTACCTCTGTTTATTTAAAACCCGTTGTGAGATGTTCTATTACATGTTGTCATAGGGGAAATACGAATTTATTAATTCAAATACTGTAACATCCCCATGCTGAGCTTGGAAAACGGGCTCCAATCAAGCCCACATTTCCAACAGCGGCTGCCCTGCCTGACGCCACGGCCCGTGGTGCGCAGGTCTGTCTCCTCGTCTGGAAACCCTTTTTGGGCTGCATGTCCCCAGGCCTCACACGGCGCCGGCACATGGTAGGGGCGTAGGTGCTGTCTCTGCAGTGGAATGGACTGGAGCTCGTGCTGGGAAGGTTGCCACACACTCGCACCCACTGAGCTCTACTGTGAGGAGACTACTCTGCCAGCCGCCACGCCCCTGCCACGCGCTGTCACAGCAGCTGACGCGCCCTCGCACGCGTCCCACGCGTGTGCTAGACAAAGGGAGTGAGTGCTGGCTCCCTCACAGCTCCGGCCCAGCGGGGGCCGCAGCCCAGAAACAACCGACCAGAGTCCTCTCCAGAAGCTCTGGACGAGGGAGGGAAGGAGGCTGAGTGGCACCAGGGAGGCGCTTGGCGCCAGGGCTTTGCTGGGTGGGGAGGGGCACAGGGCCACACAGGAGACTTCCACGCGCGTGCTTCCTCCCTCTGATTGGTGTTCTCTGCACTTTCTAGCAGCGAGACAGAGAGTGAGGCTGGAGACATCATGGACCAGCAATTCGAAGAGATGAATAACAAGCTCAACTCAGTGACCGACCCCACTGGCTTCCTCCGGATGGTTCGCCGCAACAACCTCTTTAACAGGTGAGTGTGGCTCTGTGTCCCAGGCCGGTGCAGGGCAAGGCGCCCTGGATGTAGGTAACGTGCTTCGGCCGGTGCTCCTTCCAGCCGGTCGGGCTTCCGGTCCGTGTCATGCATTTGCAGAAGTGAGCATGACACTACCACAACCCCGTGTTCCTCGGGGCCCCGCTGTCATGGCAGGACCTCTGGGTCAAGTGAGAAAACAGCGCAGACTTGATGTGACGATCTGCACTTGGCTGTGATGGGCGGCAGTTGTCCGCTTCTTCCCAGAGCCGTGGATCTGACTTCCTAAATACCAGGCAGAAGCCAGACAGGGTAGCACTATATACTTCTATGCCAGCTTGTGCCGGTAACTCCTGGGCTGGGGCACCTGTGTTCACCCTCCTGACCTGAGGCTGAGGGCAGCCATAGAGAGTCGGGGTGCCGGCATTGCTGGGGGGAGCACCTGTCCAGACCTAGGCCCACCTGTCTGCTTGAGACCCTGTGTCCCTGTTACTTGATCAAATAGGTCTTGGTGGCTTTTAGATGAGCTGATGCCTAACTGGCCAACCAGCACTGCACTTGGTCGCTTCATCAGGGGCGATCGTGGAGCTGCATCCAGAAAACCAGGGGCGGGCACCTGCCCTGCTCTCATTTGGTTGCCTGGCAACAGCCTGGGAGTTACATTTGGGCAGACTTTCCAGAAGGACCGCTGGGACTTTGGCCTCTGCCACATCCCGAGGCGCTGACTTTTAAGGGCAGCGGCCGAGCCTGGAACATAGGAGGCAAGTGGTGGCGCTCTGGGTGGAGGCCGCCTCTGCCTGGGGGCCCTGCTGTGTGGAGCGTTGTGTGCCCTCGCTGTTCCTACCCTAGGCCCGGTTTCCTGTCATTATTGTGCCGTCAGGGTGACAAATGTGTTTGCTTTCCCAGGGGTGAGCTGAATGGGGTGGGAGGTCAAGGGCCCAAGGTGTAGCAACTGGCCGCTTGGTTGAAAGGAGACCAAATCGTGAAGCTGGTTCACCCCCAGTCCCCCCTTCTTCCCTGCTCCTTTAATCTCCATGCTCGGGCAACACAGCAAAGTAGGCGGCCTGCCACCGCCCAGGGTCCCACAGCAGGCAGGCGGGAAGGCCGAACTTGAGCCCTGAGCTCTCCCCACGTTGAGTTTGCAGCCATTAACCCTCCCCCGGCAGAGTGGAGAGGCTGGCTCGAAGGGCGTGCGCCCGGGCCCACTCCCTGCCTCCTTCCACCCGATCACGTGCACGGACATTAAAGGAGAGTTGGTGTCTAAGTGGCACTCTGACCGTCTCCCTAATGTATAGAAGGCACCATACACGTGCGGCTTTCTGCTGTTTTGCATAAAGTGGGAAGGACAGCACTAAACTTGCATTCTTAAGATAACATGGGTGGATAAACTAGGAAAGGGATGCAGTCTGTATGTACTTGTGCCGCAGGTGTGGGCCCCCTTGGGCTGTGGCCTCACCTGCCCTCCCTCTTCCTGTCCCAACTCATGTCCTTTACATGAGCGCATCCCAAAGGCAGGTCATCGGATGTCCACTGCCCACCTGATCACCGGTGTGCCCGCAGTGGGAGCCCCTCCTCTGGTCCTGGCTGTCATCCCTGATGGGAGGTGGTGTGAATTTTGGATCATGTAGTTGCTCCTTTTGGGAAAATGTTTGTCCTTTTGAGCAGTTCTGAGGTAGGTCCCGCGAGCATGATACTTTGGATTAACTTACTGGTTCATTTAAGCTACGTCGGCTGTGTCCGTAGCCAGGCTGGGGACTGGCCAGCCTGGGGCTGGGTGGGGAACAGCCTGGCCATAGCGCTGGGGCCTGGGCCTCGCTGTCCAGCTGCTCTGCACCCAGCGCCCTCAGCAGGGCCTCACATGGTGCAGGGCCTGGGGCCTGCCCTCAGGAAAGAAAGATTCGGAAGTGGCCGCTGCAGACCCTGCCTGTCCTGACTGTCTAGAGCAGCGGTTCTCAACCTGTGGGTCGTGACCCCTTTGGGGGTTGAACGACCCTTTCTCCGGGGTCGCCTAACAGCATCAGAAAACACATATATAATTACATATTGTTTTTGTGATTAATCACTATGCTTTAGTTATGGTTGGGGGTCAGCACAACACGAGGAACTGTATTAAAGGGTCACGGCATTGGGAAGGTTGAGAACCACTGGTCGAGAGCCTCCTGAGGGCAATTGGATGAAGAGGAACAGTCTGCGTTCTTTCAGCTTCAACACAGCGAGCCATAAAGCCCAGGACACGTTGCTGTGCCATGTGCTCTCTGACACTTTCTGACAAGCCTGGGAAGAGGGGGCTCTGGCCTCCATCGGAGGGGAGCAGAGCTACCGGGGAACCACAGAGGCAGAGTCATCCTTGTCAGCCAGAAGGGGGCAGGTCCTTGCAAACTTCCAGTCCAGCCTTCCATCTCACAGCTGAGAGGCACGTACAGGCTGGGAGCAGGTGCCAAAGCTGGGTTTCAGGTTGTGCTTCCCAGCTGCCCCAGCTGCCTGCGCCTTCCCTCCTAGATGCCTGCCATGTGTGCGTTCTGCCCTGCGTGGGGTCCCAGGCGCCCCTCTCTGCCCCTTCTGTGTTCAGGGATCTCTGCTATGAGCGGCTGCTTAGTCACTGAACGGGATGGCTGAGTAGTGGCTTTTCTGCAGACTCCTGATATTGACTGTGGCTGGCAAAGTACGCGTCCCTTGGAGGGCACAGAGTTGAAGTGGAAGCAGCCATGTGCAGAGGGCCTTGCACACGCTGCAGCAGCACCAGCTCCCCTCAGTGGGGCTCTCCAGCTTGGTGATTCGTGGGTTCCTTGGCCCTTTGGCTCTGGGTGGTTTGCTGGACTGCTGTGGCAAGGTGGCTGGAGCTGATGCGAGTCAAGTGAGCGCTGGCTTTAGAGGTTTCTCTCCTGCCACTGCCGGACGTGGCCTTTGTTCTGCCTTTGCTTTTTAGTCTCTGCACCACTGTTTTTCTTCTTGCCTGTGCACTTGGGCAGAAAACGTATTTGCATGCTGAGCCCCAGACAGGTCCATTAGTGAGGAAAAGCAAGGATTTGTCTCTTGTTTAGCACTCTGGCCCTGGCTGGGCCCCACGGGGCAGAGCAGCAGCCCTCGGAAAGGCCTCTGCCTCTTGTCCCTGCAGAGTGCTTTGGAAGTAATGTTGAGGGCTGGAAGGCCCATGCATGCGTGTGTGTGTGTGTGTGTACCTCGGGGCAGTTAGCAGATCACTGTTGCTCAGAAAAGAAGGAGAGTGGGAGAGGCTTTCAACTGTACCTGCATGCTAGGACCCAGGCAGCACCTTGGCACTGCAGGCGTGCCCATCCAGGATCAATTCGGACCAGTACCCCAGAGCAGTGCTCTGACTTTTGTTGCCGCCACTGGTATGACTCGCATCCTAGGTCTTTACTTTCCCGCCTGTGGCTGTATGGGTGATGCGATGTGGACAGGGCTTTCCTGCTGCCCAGAGATAAGTGGCTGGAGCTGAAACAGGACAAAGAAGTGTTAAAAGTCTCCCCATTCTAAAGAGAGGTGCTGCAACAAGGCCAGAGCCCTCCTTCTGGTCTCTGTGACCTCCAGCTAACACCCCAGCCACACACCCCTGCCTCTGAAAGAAGACTGGGTCAGGGAACCAGCAACTGGGATTTCTTGGCCTGGTTGGGGGTCCTCCAAGAGAATCAATCACAAAGATTGGGTGTCCTGAGAGATGAGGAAAGAGGCATCACCATCCCATGGGACTAGCCTCTTGTCACTGGGGCAGGGAGAAAAGAGGATAAAGAGAGGGGCGTTGCGAGTGTCGGCCCTCCATGGCGTGGCACAGATGCGAGCCCTTCCCAGTGGGCAAGTCACACCAGCTCAGCCACTTGCTGGTTCTCTCACCTAGGAAGCTTTCTGCTGTGACGAGGACCTCAGCAGTAAGGGTTATGGGGTGTGTAGTCAGTGCCCAGACTCAGGGACAGGACAGCCAGAGCTGGCTGCCCTTGTCGGGGGTGGGGGTGCATGGGGAAGCCCCAGCAGGGTCCTCAGAAGCTAGGGGGACACATGGAGGCATAATAACAGTGCTTACCCTCCTCTCCCCCCACCCCATCTTTCCTCAACTGCAAAATCAAGCCTTAACAGTGGGGAGGAAGGGGTGCTCCCAGAGCCTACCCTGTTGTCCAGAATCCATGAGCTAAAGCCTGGCCTGCAGTGGAGGTAGGAGGGGACATGGTGTGTACTGCATGGGAGGACAGGGAGGACCACTTCTGCCCAGGATTCCTAAGGCCTGGGGAAGAGCAGTGACTGTGGAGAAAGGAAACTATTCCCAGACAAGTAAGAAAGCTGGCACCCACGCAAGCCTGGCCCCTCTCATCCATCGTGTGTGTGTGTGTGTGTGTGTGTGTGTGTGCGCGCTCGCGCGCGCGTGCATCCACATCACGTCTGCCCCCAGTGCCCCCCTGAAGCAGCTGCAGCAATGCCACCCAAGTGCCCTGCAGGCCAGGAGGCCCTGGCAGATGGTGTCGGTGTGTCCGGCATTCCTAGGCCGAGGCCTGTTTCTTTGGTAAGGCACAGAGCAGAGGGAAGAAACCCTGGGCTCTGGGGCCGGACAGATCTGGGTTTGGAACCTGACTCTATCTTCCATTAGTGAGTGGGTGGCCTTGAGCCATTTATCTTCTCCTCTGGAAAGTGGGGTGAGGACGTGTGCAGAGGGAGTTGTTACAGGGGCGCAGTCGATGTGATGATGAACAGACACACCCTACTGTGTTGTGAGTAGGTTCTTTCTCTCCCCACCTCGGTCTGAGGTTTCTATGGCATGGGAGTGGGTGAATCTACCACTTTTTGAATCAAAATTCTATCCCCAAACCTGATTGAGTAGCTTGATGCTTCCTCCCCTCACAACCTCTCTCTGGCCGCCAGATACCAGAAAGCCTTTGAACACACGCAGACTGATGATCTGATTGGAGATCAGTTACAGCCACAGCTCTGGCCTTGAGTCTTGAGGTTCTATGTGCAGTTCTGGCTGGTGTCCTGCCAGCCCTGTCCTCTGCTCTCTGTTGGTGGCCCCAAGGCTCCGGGCCAGGATTCTGTCTAGGCCCAACAAGAGGGCTGCGTGTTTTCTCCAGCTCTGACTTGGGCCAGCCCTCACGGTAGCAATTCTGGGCAGGGGCCTTCCCTACCAACAGCAGCTGCATAGGTGGGTCCAATCACTGGGCCTTAGGCAAGAGGCCCTGTCCTCCTCGGGGCCCCCTCCCTGTCCCCATGTACTGTCTTGAAGCACCCACCAGGTTGACAGACCCCTCACGTGCCAGCAGATGCACTTCCCCCCTGCCCTCCGTTCCACTTCTGTGTTTCTCTCTAGGCAGCACAGTTGCACGAGAGGTGAGGTGTGGAACTAAGCAGCATGTCAGAAGTCACTTTAGAATCAGGCCCATCGGGTGGTGACAAGTTTGTTCTGAATGCAGTAGGATTCTCTATAGGTTGCCTCTAAGTATCAAGCTTGCATATTTATTTATATATATGTAAATAAAATACTTTTCTTTATAGACATTCAATATATTTTAAGGCAAATCTACTTTATAAATAATTTTTTCTTTACCACTTGTTTATTTGTTTACTTTCTTGTTCCACAACTTAAGATGGTTTACCAAAACATAAAAATGCCACCAGATCAGGCAAAATAAATAAATGGATGAGAAAACCAAGCTACAAGGAAAATAAAGGTAGAAGAGAGGGAGTGAAATTTATATACAAAACATGTATATGTTGTTAACACTGCTGAAGTCAGGCACGGAGTGGACCCTGTGATTTCCCAGCAGCCAAAGCAGAGTGGCCAGGTGAGCCACGGTCTGCCCCGCCCCCAGCCCCAGCCTGTACTCTCAGTCTGCATTCCAACCAGTCCCCAGGTGCTTCTCATGGCAAGTGAAGTTGGAATGAAGTGCTTCTCCTCCTGCATTTCCCGCAGCCATTGTGCCATCTCTGCCCCAGTGATCCCATGCCCCAAAAGCAATTTACCATGAAGACCTTCCAGGTGAACCCTTTAACGTTTCTGGTCTCCATCCCTCTATTACTACTGCCACGTTGGTTCCTTAAGCCTCACTCTCTTTCAGAATTCGCCATTTAACGTGACCCTAGGGACATGCTTACAAGTCACAGATAGTAAGTGAGGTCATGGCCCTGGGTGCAGAGCGGGGCTCCCCCTCCACCGGCTGAGACTGCTTTACCTACACCGTCCTTAGCACCTACCTTGAGAGCACGCTCTGGTCTTCGCTGCCTCCCTCCAGACGGAGCTCAGGTCACTCACTCTCTTGTCTGGGGCCCCCGGGGCTGCTTGCTGGCAGAGCGGAGTTGAAGTGGCAGAGCTTAGCGTTTGAGTCCTCACAGTCTGGCCCTACCATCCTTCCCATCTCCTGTTTGTCCCTCCCGCTTACCCTCTGTCCTAATCTGAGGGGACCCTGGCCCTGCCCTTTCCTACCTCAGCGCCTCTGTTGGGCACAAGGACATGGCCAAAGAGGGCTTTCCCCTGAGGGGCGCCCTCAGACAGCCTCTTTCACGACTCCATCTTGGATGGTCTTGATTGGGAATAGTTTTTTCCTTTTCTGAAATTCTCTGGCACTCGAATATAATGGGTTTGCCAATTAATTTTTCCCTTGGTGCCTTAAAACCCAGGTACTTGTTCAAATCCGAGGCCAGCTCTTACCTCAGAAGACACAGCTCAGAGATCTGGGGGGTGGGGTGTAGAGCATCTTGGTCAGGGCTGAGGAACCAAAGGATTTACAGGCAGCAGGTCCCAATAGAGCAGGAGCTCTGCTTGCTGTCTGCCAGGGGCGCTCCCAGGAGCAGTCCTGCTGGGAGGCAGGAAGCTGCCATCCAGGGGGGCTCAGAAGCACTTGAGGTTCATGAGGAGCAGAGGCAGGACTCCCCCAGGCCTAGCACAGGCGGCCTGGCTCACCCTGCCGCTGCCATTGGGAGGTGAAAATGTGCGATGAAGATGTCCTGCGAAGGTGAGGAGCCCCGTGCCTGAGCAGAGGAGGAAGTGCGTTGCTGAGAAGAGGCAGCCACACCCAGAATGAGCTCACTACCCCTGGGAAGCAGCCTTCTTCCTCCTCCCTGCCCCCCGCCCCCGGAGAACCTGGGCCAGGAGCAACATCCTGCTCACAGATGGCCCCTGGAAATGGGTGCTCTGTGCAGTGTCCGTCATCCTGGGGGAGAGGGAGCCATCTGTGAGTGTTCATGGCCGGGCTCCCCAGAGAACAGAGGCCCCCAGGCTGCAGGCTTCCTGTTGCCTGACTGTTTGGAGGAGCAGGACGCTGCCCCTGACCTCGTGGCCTCAGGTGAGATGCTTCACTGTGAGTCCTGTTCGCTCGTCTGTAAAGTGGAGGGGCCTGGGGTACTTTGTGGCGAGGATTCTGGTGATGTACACGTGTCCCAGCAGATCTGACCCACACCAGAAGATGCCCCATACCGATTTGTTCCCTTTTGTCCCTTCCCTTATAGTAGTCCAAAAGATGTCATGGCCAGCTGTGCCCGAGGTGAGTGTTCCTGGATTGACTGATTCCACCACTTGTGTCCAGACAGTCAGATGGGAAGGACCCATGGGCTTGGTGGGGAACTGAGATCAGGCGGATAGGACATGGGAAAGAGGTGGGCAAGGGGCAGACACTGCACGGTGGCCTTGGCACTCCTGCCCACGTTCAAGCTTTGAGGTCATGAATACACACACTCATGGCAGCTCCCAGAACTCACTTGGTCCTCGAGACTGTAAGCTCCAGGAGGACAAGGACCCAATCTCCCTCTTGACTGTGTCTTCCTGCAGTCATCCTGGGCCACCCTGGGAGGCATGCATTGCGTGAGGGAGGGAGTGCCATCGCTTCTTGGTGCCGTGGGGAGCCAGGCCCTGGCACAGCCATGTTGCTCCTTTGCGTTTTCATGAGGTGGCACCTTCTCTTTCCTGGCCACTCCCTGGCACTGCCAGCTCTCCATTCCCTACCCCCAGACCAGGGAGTCATGTTTGTTCATAGTCTAGCAGAGTCTGCCCCTTGCAGGGCTGCTTGCTTCCAGGCTGAGGTACGTGAGCAGAAAGCCGGATCCAGCCTGTCCAAAAGCTCTGCTGCCTTGTAGTTCTCCCCGATTGTGCCCAGGCTGCTGGTTCCTCCCTCCAGACACAGAGACAGGTGGGACAGACTCTCAGGCTGGGTCGCTCTGAGCATCTCTGGAGTCCTCAGGCTTGGGGGCCCCGTTTGTTAGTCTCACCTAAGGGGAAGTCGAGACCCTGCTCCTGTTTGCACCTGCTTGTGAGGTCTCTGACTTTGAATGTGAACACTCAGTAACCAACGCGTGTGGTGTGGTGTGGTATGGTGGGGGCTCCTGCACCCTGCCCTCTGCATGGTGACCTGTCTCCCTCCTAAACGGAGCCCTGCGGGGGCCAGAGCACTCACTGCCCACAGCACTGTCGTTCTGCCTGAGCCTTCCAGCTGCAGCCCCTCCCTGGCCCGGACACGGCTGCACGTGCGCCGCATCCATGTGTGAGCGCGAGGGAGGCCAGCACACCGGCTCTTCTGCAGGCCCAGCCCAGTTATAAATCCTCCGGCCTAGGAAATGGAGCTCTTCATCCCTGAAAGGAGATTCACGAGCTGTCAGTGCTACCCAGGCCGCCTGGTGTTTGTCATCATTCCAGAGACATCACTGCGCCCTGATGCTCTGCCCTCCTCAGTAGCACTCCACATTTCATCTCGGAGCTCTGCATTCTGTACGAGCGAGCAGGGACCAGGGGGCTTCCCTCTCCCTGGACACATGCTCGCTGCCTCTCCTCTTCCCATCACCACGCAGATGGCCATGCAGTGGAGAAAACGAATGTTTCTCCAGAAGTAGACTAATAAGCATCATCTGGGGAGGGAGCGAATAAAGACAATGCGGTGTGAGAAAATGCTGAGAGCTAGGCTGTCAGTTAGCCAGAGAGGGTCCCTGGCAGTAAATGGACGGGCCTGGAGGAAAGCGAGCGAGTGCCACCTGCTGGAGCTGTGCGGTGGTGCAGCTGTGAGTCGGGGGGCCGCCCCCCTTCCCTCGCGGCGGCTCAGGCAGAAGTGCCTGCGGTCAGCCCCACCCGTACAGGCCCGGAGGGCAGGGGTCCGGCGAGTGCAGGCCTGAGGGTGCTCCGTGTGCCCCACCTCTGCCCGGTGGGAGGCCTGACGGCCGCCTGGTGCATTCTCTTGCCCTCCTTACCTGTAAAGGAGCAACCCCGCTTCATTAGGCCCTGTGAGGGTGACGGGGGTGCGTCAGGTCCGGCGGGTGCCTAAATGGGGGCCACGGCCCCTCCTGGGGCTCACACTCCTGCACGTGGGGAGCACCCACCGTGAGAAATGGAAAGCCCCCTTCTCTCGTCTTAAGAGTCCAGAGAACTGAGGCAGAAAGAAGTCTGAGGTTCTGTGCCCTTGGGACGGCCGTCACGGGGGGCGGTCAGATGGACCGGACATGGGGTCCTAGCACTTCGGAGTACGTGGTGTGCTTTGGGTGAGCTGGAAGGGGTGCCCTCTGTCTTCCCGGCACAGCTTGGGCTCCTTGGATTCCCTGTTCCCACGGAGGGGCTTGGAGTGGGGTGGGGTCGGGGAGGTGCTCTAGGGCTGAGGCTCTTTCTCCAGTGGGAGCTTTTTAGTTAAACCTTGGGGTTTATGGAGCAACCCCGTGAGTCACGGTGAGGACCTGCAGCCACAGCCTTGTCTGGGGATGTGACACGCTCCCTATATGTCTGTGGCTGGGCTAACCAGACTCAGGTCCCTCAGTCCCTCAGTCCCTCAGTCCCAGCCCACAGTCCAGGCAGACACTCGTCTCGAGAGTGAAATGAGAGGTGCCCAGGGGAGGCCACTGAGTGGTCCCGCCGCTGCCCCATCGCGCTGTCCCAAAGGCAGTACGGGCTCCCCAGGCTGTGATCTGTCTGCCAAGGACGCGAACACTCGCACAGGCTCGTGCGCAGAAGCACATGTGCCGTGACGGACACTGTGAGTCGTGCCAGAACGTCCCCTCGGGAGAGCAGTCTGGTGCGCTCTCCTTCAGGGGTGTGACTGGGGAAAGAAGCCTCTGAGTGCCGCTCCGGGGCTGTGATCTGCGCTTCACTGATCTGATGGCAAAGACAGGCCGCGGCCTCAGTCACTTGTAATTACGTTTCCTGAGTGAGCGAGATGGAGGAGTGGACGTGAGCGGCTCTCCTTGGCTCTTTCTTCCCCGGCAGCAAGCAGGGCAGGGGGAAAGAGGGGGTTCACAGCTTGGCTTGTCACAACACTAGAATTTAGGTCAAAGGGGACATTGCGGAGAACAATGAGAGGGATGGGGAAGGTCAGAGGCTTGAAGCCAAACCTAGAAAACACAAATCTTCAATCATTTCATCTGGTGGTCATGGATCCTGGCCTAGCCCAGGAGGGAAAGCCACCTTCTGCTTTTTCCTTCCGTGACAAGCAAGGAGTTGCTACCACCAGCAGCCCAGGGCACTTACCAAAGTGCGGCAGCGGTCTCTGTCCTTGAGTACTCGGCAGAGACCCCAGAGTGTGCCATGTCTCGAGCAAGGGTGAGAGGCTGCTGACTGTCCACTAGCCACGCCGAGAACATCACCCGCGGCCACAGCAGGCAGTCTGGGGGGCAGGGTCAGAGCGTGGCGTGGGGGCAGCCTGGTCCTTGCATTGGGAATGGGTTTGCTCCCCTCCTGCTGGCTCTCCTGCTCACCTGTGCAGCTTGTCCTCTGCAGGTCCCTGGGGCCTGTGACAGTGCCTGGCAGGTAGCTCGTGCTCGGGAAGCATTTTCTAAAGGAGCAAATGAACGTTCTCATCCTGTGCTGGGAGTGTGAAACTTGGGGTCCTTGGGATGGGAATACCATCTGCATTATTGATGTTCGCTGAAAACACTGCAACATAAATTGAAACGTAAGACAAAGCCCCACAGCCGTGCTTGAGTTGACCGCTCTGCAGGTGCCGCGCGGCCAGCTGTTCCCAGTGACCCCCCCGGTGGGGGCTGGGGCCTCAGGGCCTCGTGCTGCTCTGGGCTCAGGTGGCTGCCCAGCGGCTGACCTGAGGCCGAGGTCGGGGCCAACACGCGGCTTGTCCTGTCCGTGCCTCCGGCCTGCAGATTAATTGGCCTTGGGGCACTGTCCTCCCATCAGTTTGGTGGCTGACGCTGATTCTAATGGCCCTCACGTTTGCCTGTACACAGTCATGCCACACAAGGATGTAATTAAGTCCTTTGAACAGCACTTTGGGACGTTTGATTATGCAGACGATCTCCACAGAAATGGAAGCTGTTGTGTGCAGCTGGTTTACCCTGCGGTTTCCGTCAGTGCTCACCGTCAGTGAGCAGTCCCTGCAAGGGAGGAGAAGGGGCGAAGCCGGGGGGGGGGGGGGGGGGGCGGGCTGGGCCCTGCTGTGCAGCTTCCGCCTGCCCTCTCCGGGACCTGGAGCACCGAGGGGCGAGGGGCGCGTCCCTGCCCGCCCGCTGGCGTCCTGCTTAACCCCTGGCCTTCTCTCCCCAGGAGCTGCCAGAGCATGACGAGCTTGGTCAGCACCACCATGTCACCCACCAAGGACGGGACCTCCTCTCTCCCCAGGAGGCAGAGCTCATTCGCGAGGCCCCCGCTCCGTGCTCTGTACGACCTTCTCATCGCGCCCATGGAAGGGGTAAGTGCCCCCTGGGGTCGCAAGGCTTCTTGGCACCAGGATGCGTCATCTGCTGCTCAGTGCCCATGAGGAGGTTACCCAGAACACCAGTCTTGTCTAACTTCTCAGTCAGCATTTGAAAGTTGGCTGCGTGTTTAGACAAGGCACTGAGCTTCCAAGTTGGCAGACCCGGGTTCAAGTCCTAGCTCTGCTCCTTGCTAGCCTGGTAAGTTCGGCCTCGGGGATCTCTAGTACAGAATGGGTAACGCTCCTTCCCAGCTTCCTCAGACAGTGGGAGGCTCAGGAAGGCACAGGGCCCGTCCCAGCAGTGGTCAGTGGGAACCGCCAAGCAGACGCCGTGGGGGACACGCCTGTGGCCCTGCTGCACCCTGCTGGGGGTGCTTCCCATGGCCCTGCTTCTCGTCTGAGGGTCTTGCCTGAGCAACTTCAGCCCAGATCTGTGCTTTCTGGTGAGAACAAATCCCTTAGCTTTTGCCGTCATCAGGATTCACTGACTGTATCAGAGACCAGTCTCAGAGATACCCTTGCATTTGCGATTTCTCGAGATGGTTGAGTGGCTGCTGCCAGATTCCTGTGGCCCTGGTCTCAGGACATCACTTTCCAGTCTGCACGGAGCTCTCTAACTGGGTGGGCATGCTGAGGGCTCGGGGGTCTTTGTGAATCTGCATGGTGAGCCCATCAGATGCCTTTGCATACGACTGTGTGTGTCAGCCCTGGCTGCTGTGACAAACACCAGGGACGGGGTGGCTTAAACCACAGACGCTGATCTCTTGCATCCTGGAGGCTGGGAGTCCCAGATCAGGGTGCCAGTGTGAGTAGCTTCCTGGGGAGGGCTCTCTCCTCCTGGATCGCAGACAGCCACCTCTCACTGTGTCCTCACAGGGCAGCGAGTGAGCCTGGCCCTCTTTCTCTTGTAAGTGCTCTAATCTCATGCAGTTCCTGCCCTCATGACTTCCTCTAAACCAAATTAGCACCCAGAGGCTGTCTCCAAACACCGTCTCACTGGGGGTCAGGGCTTCACCATGTGAACTTGAGGGAGACACAAACATTCAGTCCATAAGAGACCGCTGGGAAAGCTCGGGTACCGGCAGCAAGTGGAGGCTACGTCTGCACCCCGCCGCAGGCGGCGAGGGGCACGGTGGTCGGCCCTCTGAGGGCTGGCGTCTGCCTGCGCGTCCCTCCTGGCAATGGTCTGCAGCGGGCAGGTGTGTCTCGCGGTGGTGCTGGAGTGACCTCTCGGCAGCTCGCTCTTCCGCGTCAGCCACCTGCCAGAGGTGAAGCGCTTCTCTGGAAACTACACCTTGACAGCGGTGCCTTGTCTCCAGGAAGCGCCTGTGCATGTGCCTGGCCGGCCACCCCAGGACGCATCTCAAGCTGTCTGACAATGTTTAGGAGGTTGCACAGCCTGCGGGACCCTCTGGACTTCCCGCACCTGGGGCACCGGGGCGGGGAAAGCACAGGGCCTTCGGGAGCCCGCAGGTTGTGCGCAAGTCTGGCACTGCCCGTGCCGGCCGGCTGACCTTGGCGAGGCTGCTTCCCCTCCTGAGTGTGTCTCTCCTCCTTGGAACATGGAGATGCTGCTGCTGAGTGTGTCGGTGAGAGCAGGGGTGGGATTAGGTGAAGGTGAAAGGCACCCAGGGCAGCGGCGGCAGCGGGAGAGTGTGGGGCGGGAGGCGGCTGCTGTGCCCATTCCTGCCCCCGCCAGCCGAGCCCCCCTCACCTGCAGCCCCAGGCCCAGCAGCACGCGGCCCAGCCCGGCCCTTCCTCCCCTGTGACGCTCCTCTCCCCAAGAGGCGCAAGGCTGCAGAGAGCACTCAGCGCGTCTCAAATGCCAGGGTGATGTAGTGGGGATGTGCGCTGCCCTCGGGGAGGAAGCGCCCGTCCAGACTCTCGGGCCGGTCTTCCCACTGTCTTCACTGCCTCGGGGACTCCCCTCCTGCCCACGTCGCCTGCCATACTGCTCCTCCCGCTCCTCCGAGGGCTGTTTGGACCCTCCATCCCTTCACTGACTGGGGCAGTGAGCCCCTTTGCATTTCCCCTTTTGCTTCCAGGTCCTGGATTATTTGCTCTGTGAAGGTTGAACTGGCGTTGGCGGGGGTGGGATTGCAGGGTGTACAGATGGAGGCTGGCCTGGCTGTCGGCCTCCGGCATGTGCTCAGAGGCTCAGGTCGTCTGGAGCTGCTGAGCTCCTTGCCCTTCTCTGGCCCAGCTCAAGTGTCCCCTCCTCTCCGAAGCCTTCCTTGCCCTCTCCCCCCTGTGCCCACAGCCTTCAGCCCCTGCAGTCCTTGCCGCCGGCCCCATGTGTCCCTGATGTCTCTCACAGCGCCTGATACTTCACTAGACTCAGGACTTGGCTCTTGGCCTGCCTCTCGTTCTCCCCGTTGCTGTCCACCTCACTCCCTCAAGGCAAGGATGGCCTGTCACCTTTCTGTCCCCAGCAGTTGGCACAGGGCCCAGTGCATGTTGCCACTCAGTAAAGTTTAAGGAATGCTATGCAGTCCAAAGCTGCATTTGCTTTTTGGGCCTAGGCTGCCATAGAAAGCGGAAGACCCGTGGCGGAAATCAGCGAATGGGTTTTCTGCAACCTCTCTCATGTGGCACCTGGGAGCTTTCTGAGCGGTTATGAAGCAGGAGGAAGGGACTGGGCCTGCTCTTGAAGGGCTTTGGATCTGGTGGGTTCCCCAACCCTGCCAACCAGAGTTTCTGGCATATTTCAGGGTAGCATCACAATTCCAGCCAGCATGCCTGCAGGGGACCCATATCTGAGCGCTGTTTCAGTGGCTAATGCTGCCCCAGGCTCAGCACCTGAGACAGAAACCCTTCAGGTGGTGAGCAACGCAAGGAAGAGGCTGGGGCAGGAGAGACGGTCCCTCCCTCCATCCTTCGTAGTGTTGCCACCCTGGAGAGAAGCCACTGCAGTGCCATGAGTCACCCTTGCAGGGGATTCTGTGAGTTTATAGTCTGCACTGTGTGTCTTAGGCAGTTTTACTCCCTGAGGACTTTCCCCTGTGACTTAAAGAATGAAACTGTGCCAATGAGATTAGTAGTAGCTTGTGTGGAGACGTATGTGTTCCCCCAGAGGTGCCAGGAAAGGGAAGACTTATGGATCCAAGCCTTAAACAAGTTAGAACAGTGATTGAAATCATCTTTCTAAAGAAGGGCAAGCCCTGCTGCAGACGTCTTCAGGGTGACGGGGGCCCCTCTGTACTCAGAACTACGCTGTGTGAACGATGTGGCCGAAAGTCGCCGAATAATCTGGAAGTGAGGTGTTCAGTTCACAAGCGCTTCCTTAGTTCTTGGCACGGCTGTTGTCCTTTGTGACTGAGGTGTCTGAACACAGCGAAGGGGCCTGTCCGCTTCAGATGAGACGCAGAGTGAAGCCTGTCGGAGGCCACGGAAGGGAATGATCGGAGCCAGAGCTCCTCCTTGGCGACGGCAGCGATCCGTTGTGTTCCAGTGACAGCGCGCGGCGGGAGGCTGGGCTCTAACCAGGGGTCTCTTCCACCCCCAGTGCGCCCAGTCGTTTGAGTGTTACTGCCGCCTGCTGGCACGCACTCTCCCGGTCCCAGGGAGACTGTGGCGGAGCTGGCGGAGGGGCCCTGTGTGATGCTCAGACCGGCCAGGTGGGACGGACGGGCTGGGGCCAGAGGCTTATGGGCCACACGGAGCCTGGGGAGGTCTGTCAGCTCCTCCTCAGCGGGGCTGCTCATGGGGAGGAGGCGGCCTGGATCACCCCCGGCTTCCCGGGGCCGGCACCCCGACTTGCTCCAGAGGCCACTAGAGGGCGACAGGACACCGTCAGCCTCTCCTGCGCTGGCAGCTGCCGGATGAGCGCCAGATCCTTCTCCATATTTTCATCGAAAATACAAGTCAAAACTGAAAGTCCAAGATTGCGAATCACTGACACTTGGAGACTAAAGCGATTAGTCTCTTCACATGGGGCTTGTAATTATTTGGACAACTGCCTTTGTTTAGCCGCAGTCCTGTTGCTGAGGGAGCAGGTCAGACAGTGTGAAAATATTTTCCTGCAGGCTGGCACCAGTGTTTGATTTCAGCTAGCTTAAGGGAAATGCGGTGGCTCCGCCCTAGGACCACGCTGTCCTCTGCTGTCAGGACGGGGTGAACATGTCCTCTTTGAGGAGGGCCCAGTAACATCTGCACATGAGCCTTCACCAAACATTGTCACATCCTGTCTGATACCCAGAGGAGAAAATGTCACCACAGTGTTTCATGTAAAAGGGACTGGGACCCTGTTTGTGACTGAGGTGATTGTTTTTAATTGACTTAGAGTGAAGGAGAGTAACCCACGCCTCTGAGCCTAGGCGTCCCTTTTTTGTGTGAAAGGTCAGAGCCTGGGCCAGGCCTGCCCCACAGCGGGGACGCTCAGAGCCATGTGCTGTCAGCGCTGTCGTGGGGTCCTGCCAGATGTGGTGGGGTCCCCCTCACCCCCTCAGCAGGCAGACAGGGGCTTCACCAAAGCCAGAGCTGCTTTGATCAAGGAAACTGATTTAGAATAGGAAATTCCGCAGGATTTGGTCTAATCACTTGTTAAAGGTCCAGATTTGGGGACTTTCAGGATCCTTAGAGTTAGGGCCTCTTGTAGTCTTTGTCGCCTTATCGCTATTCCCACTTATTTCGGTTCCCTGTCTCCTGTGTTTACAGTCTTAAAAAGCAAGGTTATAGGACAGAACTCGGATCAGAGAGAAAAGGACACTCCCCACCTCTGCTCTTGACAGATGAGGCTGCCCCTTGAAGGGAGTTACCTATTTCAGAACCGGGAGACTTGCTCACAACTCACTGTTTGTGTGGGTTGGGCTGGAGAACGGTCTTCCTAAGCACTGGAGCTCTGGGAAGTCACCCAGGGCCCTCCTCGGGGAACGTGAGCACGAGGCAGGCATCTGGCTGGCCCAGGAGCTTGGCCCTGGCAGGGTCGTGACTGTAACTGCTGCTCCGAGGGAAGGGACGCTTGCAAACTCAAGTAGCGCCATAACCAGCTGCCCCTCGAACTGATGCCCCGGGAGATGAGGCTGACCATTCAGGTGCCTATTTTCTAAATAAACGGGAGGGTTCGGAGAGAGCCAGGCAGTGTTCGTCCACAGAAACTACCAGACTGAGACCCCGTGGCGTGGAGTGGAAGGTGAGGCCCCTGAGATGGGCAGGCTTGGGACGGGCCGCTGTCTGATTGATTTCCGATTCAGACATCTGTAGTGATATTCAAATGAGGACAGACATCACCCTGGGACAGCAAGCATCCCCACAGTGATCAGGAGAAGGAAAAATGGAGGCAGTTACCACAAGCCATCTGTACCACTGAAATGGAAGGTGAGAGCCCCAGCCTGCTGAGCACGTTCCTGTGAGGTGGGGTCCTCACCTAGGTCGGTGCTTTCGGCTGAGACGCCTCACTCCTGCCGGCCATTGGTCATGTTTCTCCAGCACCCACATTCCTCACCCCTCTCCTTGGGTACTTCAGGCAAGCCAGGGGGTTGTTGTTTGTTTGGCTAAAGAATACTGTTGAGTGGGTTGAAATTTCCATTTTGCATTTCTGGCTGGAATATAGTGTCTATAATCTGGGGAGATTTCAGTCGTGGTGTTAGGGTTACTCACAGCAAATACAGTAGCTCCTCACCCCACGTCAGTGCTTTTGCTTTCTGTGGTTTCAGTTACCTGTAACAACCGTGGCCTGAAAATTCTAGAAATAAACGATTCATAACTTAAATTGCACACCATTCTGAGCATTGTGGTGAAATCTCATGCTGTCCCTCCCAGGACATGAATTATCCCAATTTTTCCACGTCGTACATGCGACTCACCCGTTAGTCACGTAGTGGCGTCTGGGTGACCAGATCAACTATCAGCATCACAGTGTTCATGTAACCCTCATTTTACCACATGCCACATTCACATAACTTTTATTACAGTATATTATTATAATTGTTCCTTTTTATTATTAGTTAATCTATAAGGTAAGCTTATTCATAGGCATGTATGTAGAGGAAACATAGCACCTGTATATCTAGGTTCCGGACTGTATGTGGTTTCAGGCCTGTCCCCTCCTCTGCACCCCAGGCCGGGCCCTCAGCCAGCTCTTCCACGCTGCTTGCTGCCTGACTCCCACTGGGCAGCAGGGGCCCAGCCCACTGGTGACGGAAGGGACGCTCCCTGGGGGGACAGACAGACTGTAGTGCACCTGGCCTCCTAGTCTTATTCTACTTCAAAAGATCCATTTCTAGAAACTTCAAAGGTCAGAAAGTCTGAGTCTTGGCTGGAATTTGTTGGACTTTGTTGGTTGCAGGTGCAGGGCTGATGCTGAGCCTTTTATCTTTCCAACAGAGGACTTGAGAAGCCCGCAAATACCCTTTCTAGACGGACATATGGAGACACATAGTAGCGTTTCCTTGAATTGTCTCTCCTTTTTCATCTCACAGATGATAGGAATTTGGATGGAGACATCACTTTATTTTCTTTTTTCAAGTTCACATTGGAGAAGAGCTAATCTGTCTGTCCAAGGGCAATGCTTGTATATCCTGGAGGCAGAACTCAGGGGGGTTCCCGGGCAGCACCGCCAGCGCATTCAGGCAGTCTCCCCATTGCCTTTCAACTGGAGCTGTCGCTCTGCGTGTGACCCGCCTGCCCGCAGGCCTCCCGCCTTGCTGCCTGGACAGGGGCCCGGTCGGGACCATCCCCAAGGGCTGCACGCATGTGCCAGCTCAGTAGCAGCTACGAAGCATGACCCAGGAGGACCCAGATCTGTGGATTGGGATTCACAGTTTAGAGAAAAATCTCCCAGTCTCCCAGGCTGGAACTTCAGGGACATTTCCCTTTCCTCCCCACTAGCGGTCCTGGCAGGCCGCCTCGTCCCTTCTCTCGGTGAGCGTCCGCAGGTGGTCATTACCGTGCACAGTGCCACCCTGTCTGACGCGGGCTGCCGGCCTCAGTGTCACCTCTGACCTCACCCAGGGCTCCTTTGATTCACACGCAGGTGCTGACATGACTGGGGACTTGTCCTGGCTAAGTCTGTGCCCTGTGGGATGACACTTGACAGAGGCTTCCTGTGGTTTGGCCACTGGCAGCAAGAGGCAGGGAGGGCCTGCGGGGGTGGGGCTGGCGTCCTGTCCAACAGCCTGGCGACTCCGGATCAGCTGAGGGTCGCTCTAGTGTTACAATACATGTGGCAGGTGGCCTGAGTCCCCACGCTGCCCACAGTATGGCTGTCACTGAGCAGCGATCGGTTGTCACTGTCACAGCTGCTGACCCGTCACTGAGGTCAGGACAGCATCAGCCCAGCCACTCCAGCCAGCGTCCAGGCCCTCCAGGCAGACGGCAGCAGCGGCTGGCACTGCTCTCCAGAGCAGCCTCCCAGAGCCACTTCCACCTGCCAGGCTAGGCGGGGGGCTCACGGTGGTGACACCAGGCCCAGAAGCTGACAGATGGTGTGGAGCAGGGCTGTGGGCACCCGGCCCTCCTCGCCCCCGGTGCCAACCCAAAAACACATCACCAACTGCACTGCGGGCATTGACACAGTGCTTCTTCCTTCCTGGGCCCTACAGTGATTTTTTTATGCCTTCTTGGAAAATAGCTCTTAAAGCAAGCAAGAAGAAATTGGCCTAATAAATTTTATTTCTGCTTTCTTTGGATGTATCTAGAATTTAAAAAAGAAAAAAGCCACAGGGGGTTTGCACAGACTGAATGTCCGGCCAGGCAGCCTCACTGTGGGTGAGCTGAGCACCTCCCGCCACCCTCACAGCGGCGCGGCGTGGGGGGGTCGGGTGTGCACGCTTTCTCCTCTGGGGGCGCTCCACGTGGTCGGCGGGCAGGGGTGAGGGTGCGCTGAGCCCGGCTGGGCCTCCTGCAGAGCCAGGGCCCCCGAGGCTCAGGGCTGGGCCGGTGCCCCAGGTACAGTGTTTGCGGGGGCCTGTCGGGCGGCAGCTCCCTGAGCACAGACGGCAGCCTCCACCCCTCTCCTCATTCACGCGCAGCCTGTCCCGTGCAGCGTTCCCAGTGGCTCCCTCTGATGGTTCAGGACTCATGGGGCCTTGGCCTCCATGAGAAATCCTTTTGGACAGAAATGCATCTGTAGAGAACGGAGATGAGAGGGTGTCTGTCTGCCTGCTGGGGGTCTTCGTGCACCCCTCCCTCAGGTCCTGGAGAGGGGCATCAGGAGTGATGGGGGGGTCACATCCCCTGACAGCCCGGGGCATGAATGGGGACAGCGCTGCAGAGCCCTGGCCAGGGACTAGCCTCCCCTCAGAGGAGCACAAAGGCCCAGAGATCACCAGAGGTCACCAGAGGTCCCAGGGTCCAGAATCCTCTCCCCCGGGGAGGTCATCCTGGTTCCCGTTGTTCGCACTGCGATGTTCTAGCCTCTCGTCCGCTGAAACGGGTGCGTGTCCCGCGCTGGCTGCGCTCTTACTGCCTGTTCTGAGGAGTCATTCCAACACTGCTCTTAGTGTCCCTGTGCCAACGCATCGTCCCCTGCCCTCGTCCTTTGGGGTACACCGTGACTCACAGATCTGGGGACAACTGCTCTTTGCATGAATTCCCTGACTCCTAGAGAAACTTCTGGATCTCCTGGGGCTGGTCCTTGTCTTTGTGAGACGGCCACTCCGTGACTGGTGACCCCAGTCTCCCACCCTCCGCTGTGGACTTGAAGAGACTCCCCTGACCTCCTCCTTAGGGCCTGTGGGACCAGTGGAAGCCCCTACTTGGGGATGGTCCTCTGAGCAGCACCCTGCACACCACCCATGTGACCACGTGCACCCTTCAGGTGTGCCTGGTCCTTCGGGCGTATTTCAGTCCCCTGCCCAGGGCTGGCCTGGCACGTGTGAGCCCGGCCCTGCCGGGCCTCGTGCCAGCCCCGTCCGCGTGCTTGCTCTGCAGGGCCTGATGCACTCCAGCGGCCCCGTGGGCCGGCACCGGCAGCTGGTCCTGGTTCTGGAGGGGGAGCTCTACCTCATCCCTTTCGCCCTCCTGAAGGGAAGCTCCTCCAACGAGTACCTGTACGAGCGCTTCGCCCTCATCGCCGTCCCGTCCATCCGCGCCCTCGGCCCGCAGTCCAAGGTAAGGCTCGCGGCGGGCCCGTGGGTGCTGCGCCATCGGGTCCTTAAGGCATGGTCTTGGTCCAGGCTGGGCTCCAAAGCCACGGGGCGCGAGCTCTTCAAACTGCTACCTGTAGTCTGCAGCTGGGTGGGAGGACTTCCGATCTGTATGAGAGCAGGGCACAGCCCGGCAGTTCCTTCCTACTTTAGGAGGCCACGGTTTGGGTCTTCTCTCTTTAAATTTCTTTGCTGTGACATCAGGGTTGTGAGTCCTTGGAGGCCCTAAGCCAGGCTTGAGGCCAGGCCAAGTCCCCGAGGAAGCTGGTTATCCGCCGGCACGCAGGGCCCAGTGACACGCTGAGGTGCAGGGGCCACAGGCAGCTATGGCGAATGACTAAGATTAGTGTCAAGCGGAAAAGAGCCCCACAGGCCAACAAAGGAACTGGAAATAAACAGGGCAGCTTCCAGGGGACCAGGAGGGACTTGGGTCTCGTTCAGCTAAAAGGTCAGTGTGGGAAGAAACATCTGTGAAAATCAAGAGGCGACAATGGGCCGTCCAGTCATAAGTCTCACCCCCAGCCACCTTGGCCCTGCCCCCTGATCAGTCTTTGGGGCCAGCCCTGAATTCTCTTTCCCTTTTTCAGACTCACTCAGAAACCCAGAAACCCTGGCTTCCTTCTTGCCCTCATGGCCCAATGCTCCCCACCCACCTGGCCCAGCTGCAGAACTGTCATTACCACCAGGACCTGAACTGCCCCAGCTTCAAGCCAGGCCATGCCCTCCCACTGCCGGCTGCTCTCAGAGCCCTCGGGCCGCCAGGCGGGGCTCAGTCAGACGGGCCTCAAGTGCTGGGAGCAGTGGGAGAGCTGGCAGGTTTAAAAACTGGCTCCAGGCCCAGGGGGCGCAAGTGGTCCCCCCGGGAACCTGCCTTGGCTGGCCTCTGCTGGCCTCAGTCATTGGCGTGGTTTAAAGCCGGTCCTTTTTCTGCCTCACAGGGTTTTGGAGATCTTGGTTTTGGCTGTTTTTGTTGCAGAATCACACCTTTCCCATGAGACAAAATCAGGTCAAAATGAAAAAAAATCATTTTCTCTGAGTTTTCCTTCTGTCCGTATTGACTGAATCCCAGGTGTGAAATGAGCTGTCCCGGGCGGATGTTTCCCCGTGGCGGGGGGTGGGGAAGCCGAGTTCACTGCACCTGCTGCCAGGAGTACCCTGGGGGTCAGAGATGGCCTCTGTTGAGAGAGCTTCACGATAGTGACGGCAGTGAGCTGGCTGTTTGCCAATGTCATCAGGAGATGGAAGAGGCACCCAAGAGGCAGTTCTCTTAACCACAGTTTAAGGCATCACCAAGCATAGGCACCAAAGTTATTTTGAAATGATTTAATGCGTGATGTTCCCCAGAAGCATCAAAGGCATCATGGGGGCAAATCAGAGCTTTGCTGGACTTCTTTATGCTGACTTAGTAATTCAGTGGTGTTTTTCCTTTGCAGCGCATAAGGTGGAAGGGAACTAGAATCTTTTCAGTAGGCCATGTCTCTAAAGGACTTACTTTGGCCCTGTCTTCCCTGAGTCTGACTTGCTTTTTAAACACAGTTTAAACAGAGCCACCCCCACCCCTGACTCATCAGGAGTGGGTCTCCGCTTATGTAGGGGCACACAGGGAAGGCCTGTAGGGGTGAGAGATGTGGGGCCGGCGGACACCAGAGAGCCATGCCTCCAACACCTTCTGTCCCATCAGTGCCACCTCCCCAGTCCTTCCGAGGTCTGACAAACAGGAAGTGGCCTTCTTACCATGCAGTCCTGATTATTTTCAAGAACTTGTTATAGCAAGTGTGATTTTCATTAGGACATGCACCTGTGTCAAAAAGGTGTTGAAAATTAGCGTGAATGAGGTTATTAGGAGAACAAGTGGAGCCAAGGTAGACCCAGCCCTGGTGGAGGGCTGGCCGTCCCCATGCTTCTGGGAAGCCTGGCCAGTCTGACAGTGGTGTGCTTGTCCTTCCTCCCTCCTAGTGTCACCTGAGGAAGACCCCGCCCGCCTACTCCAGTTCCACATCCATGGCGGCTGTCATTGGCAACCCGAAGCTCCCGTCAGCAGTGATGGACAGGTGGCTGTGGGGGCCAATGCCGGCAGCCGAGGAGGAAGCCTACATGGTGTCGGAACTGCTGGGCTGCCAGCCGCTGGTGGGCAGTGTGGCCACCAAAGAGCGGGTCATGAGCGCCCTGACCCAGGCCGAGTGCGTTCACTTTGCCACCCACATCTCTTGGAAACTGTCGGCCTTGGTCCTCACTCCCAGTGTGGATGGCAACCCTGCCAGCAGCAAGAGCTCCTTTGGCCACCCCTACACGATCCCCGAGTCCCTGCGGGTGCAGGACGACGCCAGTGATGGGGAGAGCATTTCGGACTGCCCGCCCCTGCAGGAGCTGCTGCTCACGGCTGCCGACGTCCTGGACCTGCGGCTCCCCGTGAAGCTGGTGGTCCTCGGCTCCTCTCAGGAGTCCAACAGCAAAGTCACAGCTGACGGGGTCATTGCGCTGACACGGGCCTTCCTGGCTGCCGGCGCACAGTGCGTCCTCGTGTCTCTGTGGCCGGTGCCCGTGGCCGCTTCCAAGATGTTCCTCCACGCCTTCTACTCATCCCTGCTGAACAGCCTGAAAGCCAGCGCCGCGCTGGCGGAGGCCATGAAGGTGGTGCAGAGCAGCAAGGCCTTCTCACACCCCTCCAACTGGGCAGGTGGGCGCACGGCCCGGGGCAGCCTGGAGGGCGGCGCGGGAAAGGCGGCTGGAGATGCCCGGGGAGGGCCCCTTTGCTGAGCCGGGGCCTCGCCAGATCCGTCCTTTACTACCGTAGTATGGAAATCCCGTGGCCGTAGAACACAGCAGGGCTGTAATGACCCTAGATTCGGTGTTCGGAAGACTGGCTTTGCTCTAGCTCCACGTCCAGGCTGCGTGACCTGAGACAGGTTACGCACCCTCCCTGAAGCTCAGTGTCCTCAGCGGTAGCGCGGGGATGGTGGTGGCAGTACTGACGATTCCTCCCTGTCCACATCTGAGACAGTCTTTGAGGAACAGGATGAATGTCTTGTGATGTGTGAGGTGTACACGTCTTAGAGGGCCATCCGCATGCTCCGAGGGGGCCTGCCGGAGGGACCGAAGGGAGAATGTTCCCTGTGACAGTTGGTCACAGGAGGGGGACAGGGACTCTGCCTCTCAGCCCCGTATGATGACCTTTAACCTTCAGGGTCCCTGTGGGCCCTCCCATGCAGGAGACAGACTCCTGAGAGGGGGCAGTCCAAACCCAACTCAGGACCCTTCTCCCACCCAGCCTTTCGTCCATTCGGGGCGGTTTTGCTGACACACCTCGGGACCTGCAGGCTGCGGTGGTCTCTCAGGGTTGGCCCTGCACCTCCCAGGAGGGCCTACTGATTCCGTTGTGACAGTACTGACCCATAAAGCAATGTCTGAAACCTTGATAAACAGGAACAGCAAATATACTACTTAACACCTTTTACATTTTATTTTAATGGCAAAAAATGTACCATCCATGGGTATATTTAAAAGTTGGGAACAAAATGGCCTTCAACTCAGTCTTCCTCTCAGAATCAACCCAGTTGACATGTGCTGATATTGTTGGTGTCACCTGCCAGAGTCAGATAAGCCTTGAGGTTCAGCCATGGCGTTCCCGCGCCCAGCCGACCAGCGGACGAGGCGCCCACAGGGCCGCGGGTGCAGAGCGGTGCCGAGGGGGTGCCAAGTGGATGAGCTGCTGTCGATGTGTGGAAACATCTGTTTACATCATAAGCAGAACACAGCTGTAGTATTTTTTCAAAAAGGTATCCAAAACGATGTAGAACCCGTCCCATTTCTTCTCGCGGCTGAAGAGAAACATGTAGCTGGCCCCGCAGGCCTGCTTTGTGGTGGCCGTCACCTCATGCTGGGTGGGCACAGGGCTCTGGGCCTGGCTACGAGGCTCAGCTGTCTTCTGCCAGGAGAGGCAGACTCTTAGGTCGTTTCCATGGAATTGTGGAAACCTCAGCACTCGATGTCCGTTTTACTACCTGCGCTCGAGTGGTCCGGAGGGGCTTCGGGCCCTGCAGAGCCCCCAGAGCGTACTTCAGGGTCGCGGGAACCCTGTCCCTGTGCCTGGCCATTTATTCCTGACAAGTCCCCTCCCCCTCTGTGCAGGCCCACTCCCTGTCTTCCCAATGTGCTTAGGGACGTGGTATTTTGTCTTTGTTTAGTTTTAGTGACAGGTAATTTAAAGTCACAACTTTGTTCTGGGGAAAATGATGTTTAATGATGTCCTGTTACCCTTAAAAACAGCTTTGGCTCATTCATTCTTTAAAAAAACCCTTTCCCTCTATTATTTGGGGACAGATTGGCCCTGAAGTTGCTTGGTGGCTTGAGGAGACTGCTCCATCTGTGCCTTCTCCCAGCCCTGCTTACAGAAGCAGTGCCTGGGAAGAGGGACAGGCCACGTGGATCTTTGCAGCTCGGCTCAGCTTGCTGGCTCTTAAAAGCGCCCACTGAGGTGACGACGGGTTCTGAAGTGTCCTTATGTGCTCTCCACAGGGTTCATGCTCATCGGGGGCGACGTTAAGCTGAACAGCCCCTCCTCGCTCATCGGCCAGGCCCTCACGGAGATCCTCCAGCACCCGGAGCGCGCCCGGGATGCCTTGCGAGTGCTGCTGCACCTGGTAAGAGGGCCTGGGAGCTCCTCATCCAGGCTTCCCGTGACCAAAACCAGTTGGAAATGCAAGAGAAGGGGGAGGCTGAATGGTTTCCGTAGCACCAGGGCATATGAGCAGGTGACGGGGACATTGTCCCCAGATGTCTGTGGGCCACGCCGACTGGTCCAGGCAGTGGGCACGTTGTGTGGTGTCATACAAATGGCTACAGTCATCCTTGTGAGGAGCCTGGGGGAGGGGCAGCCGAGGAAAGACCTGGTGCAGGGACCCATCCACAACCATTTCTGGGCTACGTGGCTTTGGACAAGTCCCCTTGGCTGAGACTCAACTGCATCATCTGGAAGTTGGGATCAAACTTAACTTTCCAAGGTTATTGCGAAGATGAGAAGAAAGTGACATAAAATTTGTTTCACCTTTCCACCTTGATAACCGGGGAGGCAGTTTCAAATACTTTAGAATTCTTAGCCTCCTAGAGTTGTGTGCAGAAGGCCCAGCCCCGTCCCAGCCCAGGGCCCACACCACATCCATGCTCATTCCAAACTCGACGCACACAGCTGCTCCATGGCCCTGCAGGACAGAGGTGTTTGCGAGGGCGGGCCGGGGGAAGACTTCCGCATAGACCCTGGGACTGGGCTGGAGGCTTTGAGTGGGCAGGTTAGCATCTGGAGGCTGGGTTCTAGGTGGACATGTCCCCTTTACTGGGCACTTACTGCCCCATGGTCCTGGGGGTGGGAGCTCTCCGTGTGCTCCTAGTGATCAGACATGTGTGTTTCTTAAGCTTAGGGTCGGCTTGAGTTTTTCTCAGGCCTGAAAGAAGTCAGGGTGTGAACAAGTAAGAATCCTGTAACCTGAACACCTCTGACAGCCCTCAGGCCAGACTTCAGGTAGCCAGCTGCCTTCTACAGGGTAGATGTGTTCACATGCTTTGAGAACTTGGGGAGACTTCTCAAAAATTTTTAACTTGTGCCTGGAAGCTACACAGAGCCCTTAAGTTGCTCAGCACCTCCCAGGTCCCTGTCCCACCCAAAGTAACCCTCTATCTTGCAGCAGCCCCCACTGCCTCATGGGTAACTGAACTGCCCCCTCTATTTGGCTGCTCTCCATTTGGCCTTGAGGCTCCTCAGGCACATTTAAAGGTTTTCTTTCTTGGCTTCATCTTCTGGTATGACTTCAGGGGCCATGGGTCAAGCTCCCCAGCCCTCACCTCCTTCTGATGGCCCTGGGGACCCCTGACCCTACATGCAGTGTGTCTCCAAGGCCCTTCCAGCCCAATGGATGGGCAGCTGGCTGGTCACCCATGTTGCCTGGGAACATTCATTTTTTTTGCTGCCTGTGATGTCAGCCTGCAGCATCAGGATTTTACTGTAAGAAGTGTCAGGTGCCATCTTAGAATGACTTTCTTATCCCTCCAGTGATGGCACATGTGCCCAGGGCGTGGAGTACATCAGGATGGATCTAGGTCCTCTAGAGAAAGAGCTGCCAGGGGGAAGGCCTGCGGCTGTTGGGAGTTCTACAGAGCGCTCCTGGCAGTGTTAACGCTGTAGCTACTTAATGGGTTCAGCCCACGTGTCCCAGGCACCAATAGAGGCCCTGGAAGGAAGGAGGGGTACTTGACCATGGAGGAGGCAGCGGCACAGGTTCCTGAGGCCAGTGCTGGGGGGATGTGGGGGAAGGATGAGTTGAAAGTATAAGGCAGAGGGGCATTGCCAGCCAAGGCCCCAGGATGGGCACTGCTTGGTGTATGAGGGTCCTGAAGGCCTGAGGATTTATCTGAGGGATGGGAAGCCATTGCATGGCTTAGGCAGGCCCCAGACCTGAGACTGGCTTTCAGACAAATCACTTCCATGTCTGTGGAGGAGAGCCTGGCGTGGGAGGAGGTGGGTTAGGGGAGGGACAGAATTCTTGCGGGTTGTACCAGCCCTTGCTGGCTCTGACTGTAACATCCCTGCCCTCCCCTGCAAGAACCCAGGCCTGTCCAGTCCTCAGGCCTGGGTGCCCTGCTCTGGCTTCACTGTATTCCCCTGAAGCCAGCGGGAGAGAAACCAGGGCTGAGCCCTCTACAGAGCAGCACCTCACTCCCCTTCCTCCTTCTAGGTGGAGAAGTCCCTGCAGCGCATTCAGAACGGGCAGCGCAATGCCATGTACACGTCCCAGCAGAGCGTGGAGAACAAAGTAGGCGGCATCCCCGGCTGGCAGGCGCTCCTCACCGCCGTGGGCTTCCGGCTGGACCCCCCAGCCAGTGGCCTGCCGGCAGCCGTCTTCTTCCCAACTTCTGACCCAGGCGACCGGCTCCAGCAGTGCAGCAGCACCATCCAGTCCCTGCTGGGTGAGCTGCGGGCAGGGCGGGGCCTGGGGGACTGGCTGACCGCACGGGCAGCGGGTGGGCCACGGCCCCTGCACCGAGGATGCTGGGTCTCACAGCTGGGGGGGGAGCGATAGTGTCCTGAGAAATGGCCAAGCCCCAGACAGACCTCTAATTTGGAGGAAACCAGTGCTCTTAACTTGATCTTTGGGTCTGTAATGGCAAGACACTCTGCCTGTTCCGGGGTGACAGGAGGTGATGCTGGGCAAACAGCAGCTGCCATTAATATCTGGTCAGCAGCTTCGGACCTGACAGAGCCATGCAGCCTCCCCAGGGTGAAGCAGGGTGCAGCAGCTCAGCGTGGCCGCTTGTGCTGCACTTGTGGGGTGTTGCGGCCTGAGCAACTAAGTCAGGGTCCTGGGGATGTGACCATGCACCTGGAGGACTGCAGCAGGGTCAGGACTGGCACCTGTCCCCCCACCCCCTGCCTTTCTTGGAGACTCTTCTTTCCAAATCAGACATGGACATATAGGCCTGGCTGTCCTAAGGCCACCAGTGCTGAGCACTTGGGGCTTTTTCCCTGGGGAGGCAGTAGGACTGCGGGTGCAGAGCTCCCTCTGGGTAACACCCATCTCCTCTTCTTGGTTTAGGTCTCCCCACCCCTGCCCTCCAAGCCCTCTGCAAGCTCATCACAGCCTCGGAGACAGGCGAGCAGCTCATCAGCCGGGTGAGTTGAGCCAGGACTGCTGAGCTCAGACCTGAGGGCTGTGCTGAGCCAGAAAGAGTGATTCGGCCTAAACAGGAACCTGCAAGTAGTGTGGTCTCATTGCTTTTTTTAGCCTCTGTTATGAGAAGGAAAAGGCAAACGCTGGGAGCAAGAGAAAAGTCCTCCCTAGCACATGCCAGAGGGAGGGGCGCTGAGTCCCAAGTGCTTCCAGGCCTTCTGAGGACGCTGAAGGGGCTGCTGTCACTGCAGTCTCAGGGCATTTCCTGAACTCTCCATCCAGAGGCCTCCTGCACCTTGTGGTCCCCACCCACCAGTTTTCCTGCTGATGGACAAGCTGTAAACAGCCGCCTTCCTACAGCAGCATGTGGGGGGCCAGCCCGGCTCCAGGTGTCCAGCCCTTCGAGCACGGACGCCGCCTGAAACCGCACAGCAGGGCCACAGCAGGGCCACAAACAGCTCTATTTCAAGATACCACTTAGCAGGGTTTTTAAAATGGGCTTTCTTTTAAGAAAGTGTAGCTCTAACGCAGGTACCTGGAGGATTCTGACACAGCACCGAGCAGGCCCTTCCCAACTTGGTCTCATGGCTTCTGATCTTCCTCCCGGCCGGTGAGGGGCCGGCAGGAGCCCCAGGGGCGGCCAGGCGTGGGAGGGCTTCTGGAGGGCGTAGCAACCCCTGAGGAGCACAGAGCAGTTTTCCCTGATCATCCTCAGTATAGTAATTTGAAAAAATACACATTATTATAAATTTATCAGCAGATAGCATTTTAAACAGCAACATTTGTGGAAATCAAGCTCCTCCACCTAGGATGGGCCTCTGAAACCTGAGTGGTGCCGGAGCGTCCCGGACCTGGGGTGTGGTCTCGCTCCTTCATCCAATTCCTACTCGATTTGTCACACGGGCGTTGTTACGTCTGCTTTTGAACAGAGAGGAAGACACTTCTGGAACGTTGGCATTAAAACGAACCCAGGTGGGCTAGAAGCCTGTGCTCCACAGTTAGAACGCCACCTGCAGGGCGCGACTGTGAGTCCCAAAGGCCAGGTGCTGGTTTCTTGCTTTTGGTGGCAGCACAGGGACTTTGCACCTGACAGCCTCCTGCCTGGCCCCGAGGAGGTGTCCTGGGCTGCCCACTGCAGCCGGGGGACAGTGGACGTTTTCTGGGTCACTCAGGAACTGTGGCCTTTGGTTCACAGTGACCTGTTCATACTCGCTGTGCCCCCCCCCACCCCTTGAGTCCAGCCTGCCCTATTCACCTCCTGGCAAAGGGTGGGCCTGGCTGACCCTGACCCCGACCCCTTGACCCCAACTGAGCGCTTCTGGCCTGGGTGCGGCTGCTCACTCTCCTGTGTCCCTGCTGATTCTCGCTCCTCTCCCCTCCGGGTCGGGGCCACAGGCCTGGAGGGGCGCTTCCTAAAGCAGCGATCAGCTCGTGTTGCATAACCACCTGTGCTTGAATCTAAACCGTCTTCTTTCTCTCTCTCTTTCTTTCTTTTCCTTATAATCTGCTGGCCGAAGGCTGTTAAAAATATGGTTGGAATGGTGAGTACTACTTTAAGTAGCAACTGTTGTCAGGTGAGCCCCTCAACCCACCCACCCCGAGGTCCCCTTGGCACGCCCTGAGCGCAGTGCACAGATGCTGTTTCTCGGAGTCGCATGCACGTGCCAATGCGCGCTCGGGCCGGGTGACCAGTGCCGCCGGCTCAGGCCGTCCGTCCCCCTCCTCTGCTCTGGCTCCCCCTTTCCTGCTCCACCCTCGTGTGTTCTTGATTTGACCTTTCCGCTCTGTCAGCACAGCAGGGGCAGCAGCAGCTCGGAGTGAGCCCACCAGGGCTCCCGGGCAGTGTGCACAGAGCCGGGAAACCCGCAACGGCGCGGGTGCCTCAGCAGGCTCTGTGGGCTCGCTGCGCGCTGAGTAAGGCTTTAGAACATAACCCGGGGTTCCGCTTCACCATCTACCTCAACATCATAAAGATGATTTTAATTAAACAAAAAAGGGAAGGAGATGACCAGGCCTCTAACCCACCCCTCTTCCAGGCCCCAAGCCCCTCTTCTTGTGCTCAGTGGCTCCACAACGAGTGTGTTTGAGGGGAGATGTGAGGCTGGAAGCAGACGCCCCGACCGTGGGCTGGCCCACGGCCGTTAACACCCCCGGCCCCGTGGGCTTCCCACGGAGAGGACTAGGCATGAAGGCCCTGTGCGGAGAGTCTCAGATGCTACACACGTGAGGTCATCAGTGATGACAACAGAGGTGACACAAGGAAGGATCACTTAGAGACAAATCCGAGGCGGGCCGGAGGGGAAGGGCGTGTTGGGAAGGAGCGCTCACGCTGCGCCCTCTCTCAGCTCCACCAGGTGCTGGCCCAGCTGCAGGCCTGCGAGAAGGAGCAGGACTTCGCGTCGGCCCCCATTCAAGTCTCCATCAGCGTCCAGCTGTGGCGGCTCCCAGGCTGTCACGAGTTCCTGGCGGCTCTAGGTAGGACAGACGTAATTGGTTTCTTTAGTTCCACTTTTTTAAATCTATTTTTCTCCTCCTAATTTCTATGGGGTAATGTTGGTATATTCTTAAGGGTTTTCTATCGTCTTAGATATTTTATTACTCAAAAACAATCCCCTCCAAGGTTCCAGTGCTTTAGTACAATTCCCACATGGCTCCCCAGCTTTGTCCCATTTCCCCTGTATTATGATTTCATGTCTCCCACTTGTAGTCATCATTTGAATATGAAATCTGCTAGATTCAGTATTGCTGGGAGTCAGGCTATGATGAAAAGCTGAAGAAAACAGTCATAAAACAACAGTTTTCATGTTTCCCATCACTGAGTACTGGAAAACGGCAGAAAGGGAATCCTGTTGAAGCCACTTTGGACTTGACTAGGGCCCCAGAACTGCACGTGCAGGGTCCCTGCTCAGCCAAGGCAGCTCCTGACGCAGCTCCACCACGTGCCTGTGTGACTTGCAGAGGAGTCCTTTACACCACGGCTTTCCGGGAACACCTGATCTGTGCCAGGCGGTGTTCTAGGCACTGGGCACGCAGCCGTGAGCCAAGGACGGAGGCCCTGCCCTCTCAGAGCTCGCATGCTAGTGGGGAAGGAGCGCAGACAGTACACACCTGGCTCGAGGGAGGCACCGGGGCAGACCCCGTGGGCCGTGAGGCCGTGGGAGGCCTGGGGTTTGTAACCTGAGGGAGGGGCGTCTTCGGAGGATGACACAGCCCAAATTCACTGTCACAGAGCCTCACCATCAGACAGGCAGGGCAGCAAGTCCTTTAAAGGAAATTTTCTTCTGCTTGTGAGGACCAGACCAGGTATTCAGTATTGGGCCATCTTTTCTAACCCATTTTGTAGTGAATGTCCCCAGCCCACCTCAACTTAGGGCTGGCTCCATTTGCTTTTGAAGGTAAAAAGGGAAACCCACAAAGCCCTCCCTCATTCCCTGTGAAGACCCTTTGATGTCCTTTATGTCAGTGGTTTCTGTGGCTTTAAAGCAGTGTTCTCCATGTAAACATGGCAAATTCTACCTAAATGCATGCGGTCAGTAGCCAGTGGGGCAGGAGTGAGAAAGGCCAGGTCTGCGCCCAGGCCGGCGCTCTGCTCACCGTGGGCCCGTCTCGGGGCGGCGGCACAGGGGAGGTAAGAAGTGGGAGCCAAGGCCTTTCTTTATGAAGGAAAAGCTCTTCCTCGGCAGGACCGCAGCCTCCCCTGGGTGTGGGTGGGTGAGACAGAGCCAGCCCCTCACCTAGAACTGGATGTTCCCGTGTCCTCGGCCAGCGTGTCACTACAGGCAGTTTTTGTTGATGTTCCTCTGCTTCTCCGTACTTCCCACATCCCGCTGATACTCGAGAGGTGCGTCAGTGCGCAAACACGAACATTTTCTAATCCTCTGGACTGAGGTGGGGTGCGGAGGGGGAGGAGTTTCTGCAGGCCCGGCATCTGGAGAGGCGGCTCCCTCCCTCAGACGCCCCGCTTCCAGCCCTCAACACTGAGCACCTGCCATCACAGCCTTCGCAGGGCTGTGCGTCATTGAGAGGACTCAGTTCTGATGGAGCAACCAATTCAAACCATTTTGGTAGAAGTAGAGGGTTCTAGCTAAAATACTACATTTATATTAATTTGTTTTTAAATAATGAGTTCTCTGAGCCCTTCCTATTGCTTTCAGGGGCTGTGTTTATTTATGAGTCAGAGGAAAATGTCCCATAGCAACCAGAATGCTGAGTGGCTCCTTGAGGAAACCTGATTCCCAAAGGAATGATAGTCACAGCAACATCAGAATCCTTGCGTAAGAAAAAAAATACACAAATTTCTCCTTTAGTAACACTCTGCGTCATGAGTGCACAGCGTGCTGACGATGGCCGCACCGCAGGTGACAGACTGCTGTCACTAGAATATTGAGGGAAAGGGCCGGGTAGCCCAGGGGCCTGCCCGCGAGTCTTCAGCACCAAGCATCTGCCCCATTTCGGGGGGAACTCAGTGACCTGCTAAGGAGGCGGAGAGATGATTTTCAGTGCCGAGGGCGCTTTCGGCCCGAAATTCTTGCTTGGCAGTGCCTTTCTGTGGACACAGCCCCCCTGGGTCACAGCATGTTTGGCTTCTTCCTCCTGAGGATTTCCTGGAGAGATGGACTTACTAAGACGCTGCGGAGGCATCCAGTCCAAGTGGCAGAAGAGCTCGTGGGCCAGCCTCTTGCTCCGGAGGGCACGCCCTTTGTCGGACCTGCTGTGTCAGTAACCCCTTCGATCAGGGGAGCCGCCTCTCCTGGGCGTCAGCAGCGTGGAGGCCCTGCAGGGCAGTTCAGCCGAGAGCTGCTTCTCCACCATGGCAGAGAGCTCATTCCAAAGCCCTCAGGGGCGGCCACTGACCACGCTGGAGACATCATCCTTGCCCTTGAGAAGTTCCTGACTTCCCATGCACAGCCTTTAAATATTGGATTCAATGCCAAAGGGAGTGGCCAGTTTCTGTCCTGGACAGACTCCTTTAAGTGGACTGTTCTGCAAAAGAATGGAGAAGACAGATGTTAACAAGCCTTACTAATCCCGACCCCCAGCTCTCAAGAACGTATTTCAGGTAGCAGGTGGCCAGTGCTCTGTGAAGGGCCAGAGGGCAGCCCCAGCACAGTGCTTGCTGAGGGTCCCTGTGACCCTGTGTGAGGAACCCTACAGCCCTCCCCCTTTTCAGGATGCGAAATCTTCCCAAAGGAAGCAGATATTTATACTCTTTGTTCTTCCAGGTTTTGATCTCTGTGAAGTTGGTCAGGAGGAAGTAATCCTGAAAACTGGGAAACAAGCCAATCGAAGAACCATGCACTTTGCACTCCAGTCCCTGCTCGCCCTTTTTGGTAAGAGCTCTGCCCAGTGCCCCTGCAGGCAGGTGCCAACACACCTACCAACATTTCTGGAAGAGGAAAGAAACATTTTGGGGGTGTGCATGTGTTAGAGACTGTTCAAGAACAGTAAACAGAAACTCCCTGCCTGCATCGAACTAGTAATTAAAATACACGTAGTCCATTAGGTGAGGGTTGCCAAGTGCTATGAAGAAAACAAGCAGTGTGCAGGACTAGAAAGGACAGGGGCAGCCACAGACAGGACAGGGAGGAGCCACCTGGGGCCACACCTGCCTGAGCGACCTTCTCAAAGGGCCCAGCTGGCTGGAGCGGGAAAACAAAATCCAGGCTTGGATGGTAGCCATGGTTTGAAGACGGAACCAACCAGATCTGCTGAGGAATATATGTCAGAAAGAGAGGATCAAGGTGATACCCTGTTTTTTGGAACAACTGCCAGAGGAGCTCCCTTTTGCTGAGTCTTGAAAGTGGCAGGAGATATGGGTTTGAGGTTCATCTTGGACATACTCAGTTTTGAAGTATCCATTAGACACCCACCCAGGCAACCGGTTATATGACTTTGGAGGTCAGGGAGAGGCCATGGTAGACACACACATGTGCAAACAGGTCCAAGGGGAAGAGGACTGAGTCCTGAGAGCAGTCCAGGGTTCAAAGGTCACAAAGATGAGGCAGGGCTTCAGTGAAGGCAGGACGCGATCCACCATGCAGAGCTCAGCGGTGAGCACAGATGTGGTAGCAGGGACGTCACTGGTGACCTTTACAAGAACTGGGGAGGACAAAAGCCTGACAGAGTTGGGCAAGAGGAAGTGAGAGGAGAGGCGGTAGAGCTCGTGAGTGTAAGCAGCTCCAGAGGAGGCTGCTGGAATGTTCAGTGGATGGGCTTGGGTCTAGGACAGGGGACATCCAGATTGCCCACAGGCTCTGGTCAGAGCAGGAGGCAGACGTGGGGTCCCAGGAGACAGGAGCAGTGGAGATGGTGTGGGGGTCTTTCGCGGGGCTGTGGGTCTCCTAGGGTGTTTTCCTCCCTATGTAAGATTTCTGTGTTTCTCAGGAATGTAAAATGAGTTCAAGTTGTACATAAGCAGCACTTGTATACTTCATTGCTAGCTTCAATGCATACATAGATGCTTGTGATTTTGGGGAGAAAAATCAAAACCACATAGAATTCTAACTGCCCTCTGGGCACATGCGTTCTGTCTTAGATTCTACTGAACTGCCCAAGCGCCTCAGCCTTGACAGCTCGTCCTCCCTGGAGTCCCTGGCCTCGGCCCAGTCAGTCTCCAATGCCTTGCCCTTGGGCTATCAGCACCCTCCCTTCTCCCCCACCGGTGCGGACAGCATCGCCTCCGATGCCATCTCTGTGTACAGTCTGAGCTCCATTGCCTCCTCCATGAGCTTTGTCTCTAAGCCTGAGGGCGGGTCAGAAGGTGGGGGCCCCCGAGGACGGCAGGACTACGACAGGTCCAAGAATGCTTACCCACAGCGATCCACCCTGCCTCGCAGCCAGCTCTCCCCCAAGACTCGCCCTGCAGGCAGCAAAGATGAAGAAGAATATGAAGGGTTTTCCATCATTAGCACTGAGCCTTTGGCAGCCTACCAAGAAAACAGAAAGACCCACTTCTCACCAGACCACAAACAGTCCCTAGGAGGGAGAGCTGGGGGTGTGAAAGTTTCAATGAGCTCCAAGGGGAGTGTTAGCACTCCAAATTCTCCAGTTAAAATGACTCTGATTCCCAGCCCAAACTCACCCTTTCAGAAGGTTGGAAAACTAGCAAGTTCAGATACAGGAGAATCAGACCAGTCTAGCACAGAAACAGATAGTACCGTGAAATCCCAAGAAGAAAACAACCCAAAACTTGATCCACAAGAGCTGGCCCAGAAGATTCTGGAGGAGACACAAAGTCACCTTATTGCAGTGGAGCGTCTTCAGAGGGGCGGCAGCCAGACCAGCAAGAGCGCTAACCCGGAAGACGGCCTTCCTGTGCCACACAGCGCTGCCGTCTTCAGAGCGTCAGAAACCAGCGCGTTCAGCAGGCCCACCCTGTCCCATCAGAAGAGTCAGCCCTCACCAGTCACTGTTAAGCCAAAGCCCCCAGCCAGAAGCTCGTCCCTGCCCAAGGTGAGCTCAGGATACAGCAGCCCCACCCCCTCAGAGGCGTCCATCAAAGACGGCGCGAGCCAGCACAGTGGCCGGCCATCGCCAGGCTCCGACTCTCAGACTTCCCTGACCGACCAGCCTCTCTTTAAGTTGAAGTATCCCAGCTCTCCTTACAGTGCCCACATTTCCAAATCGCCGAGGAACACGTCCCCAAGCTCAGGCCACCAATCACCCGCTGGGAGCGCACCATCCCCAGCTCTCTCCTATTCCTCTGCGGGTTCGGCTCGCTCAAGTCCAGCTGATGCGCCCGACATAGACAAACTGAAAATGGCAGCCATTGATGAAAAGGTGCAGGCTGTCCACAACCTGAAGATGTTCTGGCAGAGCACACCCCAGCATTCCACAGGACCAATGAAAATATTCCGGGGGACCCCTGGAACGATGACGTCCAAAAGAGATGTCCTCAGTCTATTAAATTTGTCACCTCGGCACAACAAGAAGGAGGAAGGAGTAGACAAGCTCGAACTTAAGGAGCTGTCTTTGCACCCCCACGGAGAAACACCACAGAAAGGCCCCCCCAACGGACACTGGCGCAGCGAGACCACCACGCTGAGCACACGGCCCCCGCCCGCCGGCCCGCCTGCGGCAGCTCCCACACGCCCTCTGAGACTTCCTTCTGGAAATGGCTACAAGTTTCTGTCCCCAGGAAGATTTTTTCCTTCCTCTAAATGCTAGAGCATCTTTTATTCCCAGTGACACACTGCAGCAGCCTAAAGCGATCTCGTCACTCACTCGGCCCACTCCTGTCTGAGCGCCGTCCGCCCGTGAAGCCAGCAGCCATCCCACGGAGGCCGCGCGCTGCAGGCGAGGGGCACCACGTCCAGACACTGCAGGCACCTCCACACACACACACACACACGCACACATGCACGCATGCACGTGCGCGGCTGGTGGCTTCTCTGGGACTCTGGGCCAGAGTCACCAAAAGTCAGGACTTCTGTAGGGTTGGTACAGGAGGCTTGTGGAATTTTCTACACACTTCACCAAATGTTTACCTTTAAACTCTCCGCTTCTCATCTTTGATGTGATTCTTCAACAGGATTTTTGTATAGAAATGATCATGGTTCTGGGTTGGGAAGAGGAAAGGAGCACATATTTTGCTAAGAGGTATATATGCAGTACCTTTTATACACAGAAATACAAATAGAGCTTTTTTAAGGCTTTCAGGTGCTGGTTTGGGGTGGGATATATAAAATATCTCTAACTTAAATTCTACATGGAAATGTTATATTAGCCAAAAACAGAATAATGGTTTAAAAATGCCAATGATTTGTAACTGTAGCAATTTTGGGTTCACGATAGTGTAACATCACAGTAACAATGCAATAATTCACATCACAACAGCGCTTCCAGCCTGAACTCTGCTTCATTGAGTCTTCAAATGTTGAAGCCCACTATCAAGCAAACTTGAATTTTCTTAAAAAATTTATGTAACTTTTATCCAGGCATTTTAGAACTATGCAATTGTGATTTAAAATGCAACTTTGTGCTTTTAAAACATTACTGACCTTTTTTGTACATGGATAAACAACTTGGTTTTATTATCAATAGTACTTTGCATTTATAGCTATTATTTTTAAAAGCTCAAATGAAAGTTTTTTAAAATGTCAAAATCTGAATAGACACCAGTAAGTAATTATCAAGCTTTGGGGTGCAAAGACTGAAATTATTCAGTTTCCTTATAAGCAAAAAAAAAAAAAAAAAAAAGAAAAAAAAATTCCTCTGGCTAACTAGATTTAACCAGAATCTAGCCTTCCACCTCCTATTCACTTTATTAGCTGCTTGATTTTATTCTTTTCTCATCTCCAGGCCTCTAAAACCACTTCTGTCTAAAATCTGCTGCCAGGTTCCTACAATCCCAGCACCCCATGTCTGTGAGCTACACAGGGACCCGCATCTTAGCTGTGACCAGGGTCCCTTGCTTCTGCGTCTGAAGGACAAGGCCCCCTCCCCTCCCCTCCCCCAGAGGCTTTAACGTCCACAGCCTGAGCTGCAGGGCCTTTGCTGGGATTTGCATCCACACACAGAAGCATATCCCTGAAAGTGCTGTCACAGAAAGCAAAGTGGACTTCTTTTACAGCTGTGGCCCTGTGCTGAAAGTGTTGAGCTGGAGGAGACAAAAGAACAGTCTAGGGAGGCATAATCTTTAACATATTCAAATAAATGAAATGCTATCATTAGTACTCAATTTATTGGAGAATTTAAAGAAGCCCATCTTAGGTAATTCTAAAATCAAAAGCCTACCACCCTCACTGTGAGGGTATCCGTGTATCACACAAAGGTGGGCCTGGCCTGGGACACCAGCAACCCGTGGAGCGGACATGAGGGGCCTGGCAGAAGGCACATGAACATTAAGAGCCCCAGGTCGAGTTTTTAACCTTGGGTTAGGATCTCACTTTATAAACACACACTGACCACGTGCCCCGTTCCTCAGTGTACTCTGAACATTTATTCTGCTTGTTCTTCTCTGCCGCTCTGTCGGAGAGATTCTTGCATTTAACCCAACAGCCATGTTGACAAAAGCAAACAAGAAGGATGTCCCATTCTAACCCTGATCCAACACGGAAGAGAAATACTTTATAAAGAAACCAGCAATTATGAGGATGTCTTTATGTTAGTAGGGGAAAAAAAAACAAATGGTAATGAAAGTACTAGGGTAGCAAATGAAAGCCAAGTTTATAGCACTGTGCTTTAGATAGCAAAATCAGGTCCTCAATAATGAAAACTAAACCTCAAAGTAAATTTCTGAATCCTTATGTAGATAGTTGGGCTGTTCCTTTCTCAGCAAACCTCAGCCTCTTTCCCAAGTGCCAAGGAGCCCTGGAGGAAAGGCCGGGGGCCTGTGCTCCATCCATGAGGGTGCAGGTGCTCCCCGTTTGCCCACCTCTAGCACGCCTTCCCCCCAGACCGCTTCCCATGGTTATCAAGCCAGCTAGGAGGACTTGTGGACCCTAACCTGGTTTTAGCCCTACTCTACTGTGGTTTTACATTTCATGTTGAAAAGCCAAAAGGTACACGTGTTTTCCTTTTGTTGTTCTAGCTATAAGCTTCAGAGAAGGAAAGCTAAGATGATGAAATAGGACCAAACTAAAAATCCCTGTAGAATCATCACTTCTTTATGTTAACTGTCAGTCTTGGTGTTTTCTGTATGAGTGAAATGGATGTAAAATCAGTGAATTTTTCAGGCTACACTGAAAAAAGAATGCAGTTAAAAATTATGTGAAAGAGTATAATTCACAGATTTCTTTGTATAGATCAGAAGTTGGCAAACTACAACCCACAGGCTAAATCTGGTCAGAGGCCTGGATTTTTACAGCCATGAGCTAGGAATGGATTTTACGTTTTTAAATAGTTATCTAAATACCTATGTAATATTCCTGACTTTGACTCTTGGCCCACAAAACCTAAAATATCTAAATACCTGGCCTTTTAAAACAGTTTGCTGACTCCTGGTTAGATCAATAAAATCTCCCTTTCCTAGAAACCTTAGTATGACCGCAAAGCAAGGTAGTAGTAGACTCTACCTTACTTCTCACCAGTGACCTACTCAACTCTTTTGTCAATCTTAACTAAGTCAAAATACCAAGACACAATCAACTTCTAAAATTTACATTTTGATCCACATTAGTGTGTAGTAAAATGAAAAAATTCTTACCTCCATCCCCTTTGAAAAAAATCATGGTCCACACTGATACTTGCTGGGGTCTCAGCAGGAGACCAGGTGCTGCACACACTGTCCCTATCCTCATCTTGTCTGTCCCAGTGACTCTCAGTAGGTGATCATTGTAGCAAGTCTCCAGTATGGTGCCTGCCTGTCCCACCACCTCCTAACACAAGGAGAACTGTCACTTTGTTAAGTTTCAGTTCAGGTTGGAAGAAATACCACGCAATAATCTGGTTTGCTTTTAGTAAGTAGGCAGAACGTGAAAATTGTATAGTATTTGATCACATATTTTGTTGTTTTATCTAAAATGATTGTACATGTGGTTTGTGAACTGGGCCCCTGTTTGTGCCAGATCCTTCCAGATGTTCCATGTGAGGACACGTGCGGTCACTCTCCCTCAGACCCCTTCCCCACTTGGCACTCACCCCCCCTTATATGCAGTGTTTAGCCATCTTTGGCCTACGTGGACATTTTTGTAAATTACTGTTTCCAGATGGCACTAAACTTTTTATATTATGAAATTTATCATGTAAAAAGAACTTCATATTTTTATTGAGATTGCTAAGGCACTTGGCCTTCCTTTGTGATTTCAGTGTCTATTAAAGCATGAGTTTCCTCTGTTTTAAGTGCTGAATCTGAATTGTGTTCTGTGCACATCCCCAACTTTCTAGCTTTCTCTGCAGTACACAGTGGCCCTGTGTCATTAATGAGCATGCATCTCTGTGTGGAGTATCAGCCTTGTGAATACACTGGACCCTCACACTGGCCAGGAGAGCCCGGGAGAGCGCACAGCAGAACGGACCAGAAAGCCGCCTTCTCCAGCCCCAGGGCACGAGGTGCCTGTCAGTGGGTGGCTATGTAGATGCCAAATGCTTCTGATCTTCAGTGAAGTGGCTGGAGGAACAGAAAATTCTACTGTTGTATAAGTGTTTAGACAAAGCAAAACAGGAGTTCACTATCACCAGGTCCCTGTATCAAAAGAAACGTCCAAGGAAAGTATTTCAGAAAGAAGAAAAACCGTCCTACATCTAAAAGTCTGAGAAGCATGAAGGAATAGTGAACAAAACTAGGTAAATGTGAATAAATAAAAACAAATATTGATTGTATAAAAAGGAATGTCTCATTTGGGTAGTGATATAAAATTGAAATACTAAACAATAATATGTAAAATAAGGAAGTTAAAGTGTTCCAGGTTGTTTGGGAAGAGAAGAGAGCATAGATTCCTCTTAGAGTAAATTAAATAAATATACATAATCACCCATAAAAATAAAAGAGGGTTATAGTTCCAAACTAGGTGGGGGACACGAGAAACAAGTAAATTTTTAAAAATTTAATTGATCTAAAGGAACAGAAAAAGGAGGGAACAACAACAAAAATTTTAAAAGCAAGACATATAAGATTAAAGAATAAAAATTACCAGTAACTGTTAAAAATGGCAGCAAACTAAACAACTAAAATGGAGATTGACAGATGATGGCAATATGCCACATGCTCTTTAAGAAACTATGCTGTTTGGGAAAAGTAAACAAAAACTACCAATGCATTAGGCCCCAAATGGTTGGCAATAAAAGGATTACCAAAACAGATATTAATAAAAACAAAGACGACTCATAGTCTAATATTTAAAAAAATACTTAGCAAAAAGGCAAAACTCTAAAACTCTATACAGCTAACCACACAGCTTCCAATCTCATTAAAATAAAAACTGGCAGAACTACAGGTTTGCAAAACTACCATAATTGGAGAATTTACCTTCTACTCTCAATAATTGATAAAGCAGATAAAAATTTAGTAGTACTCCATTGTGTAAATGTTCTACAGCTTTTTTATCCACTCATCTAGGTTTAAACAGATTCAGCAAACAGGCTTATGAAATGGAGAGAACCTGGTCTCCGATCATGAATCGCCTTCTTCACAAGCACACGTGGGAATACTTACTGAAAACACACCTCGCATACCGGCCACACAGCGAGTCTCAGCAGGACTGAGGAATCAGTATCATTGCCACCAATTCTGCTTTGCTTGCCACTATCAGGACATACTTACATAGTATATAATAGTTTAAGAATAAAATTAATTGAAAAATCCCATAAAAAAGCTGATGAGATGCAGTTAAAATGTCATTTTAAAGAAAAATGTATATCCTTAAATGTTTATATGCAAGGGTAATAATATTCGGAATGCATAACTGAATGAGCCCCAGCCAAGGGCCGCCCGTCCTCGGTGGCCAGTGCTGATACTAGTGCACTGGTGTCTGTTAGGAAAGAGTAATAACCACTGAGCAGGTGACCGATCCAAGAAGTCAGTAAAACAGCAAACCCAGCGAGAAAAGAAGGAAAAAATTTGCAACCTTTTCATTTCATGGAACACATAATTACTAAAAATCTGTGCCACACTAAAAAATATATTTTTTGCCAATCTGACAAAAAAAAATAGGTGTAATTTTGATGCATCATACACTGGATGGCTATTGTGTTGACTGTTGTCATTTTTTTTGACAAGCCAAGGGAAAAGAGGTCAGTGACCCTGACTACAATCAGGTATTGTATGTTTTTAAAATTCTTGTGGCATACCAGTGGAAAATTGCAGAGATATATACATGTATATATACATACATACATATATTTTTGCTTAATCCCTTCACCCTTTATTTCACCTGGACCCCCAACCACCCTCCCCTGACATCTGTCAGTCTGTTCCATGTATCTATGCTTCTGTTTCTGCTTTGTTTGTTATTTTGTTCATGAGATTCCGCATATAAGTGAAGTCATATGGTATTTGTCTTTCTCTGACTGCCTTATTTCACTTGGCGTAATATTCTCCAGGTCCATCCATGCTGTTGAAAAAGGTAAAGATGTCCTTTATAATGGCTGAGTAGTATTCCATTGTGTAAATGTCTACAGCTGTTTTATCCACTCATCTACTGATGGGCACTATGACTCCCAAGCTTGTTATAAGGGCTTTCTGATGCAGTGCAATCTTCTAGATCACCTGAGCAAGGTGCTCCAGAAATGTGTCTCGTGTGAGTTATTTGTCCCCTGCTGCTGGAGTTGAGTGTTGACAGCTGTTAGCCCATTTGTGGGTGGAGTTAACCCTCAGGCTGACTGACTATAAGAACAGACATCATTCCCCATGTATGAGTTGCTGTTCAGGGGCTGCCCCCTGCGGTGCAGTTGTTCTCAGCAGATTCTTGTGCCTGCCAGAGTCCCCACCCCACCCCTCAACTCTGGCTGTGCCATTTGTGTGGCTAGTTGGGTCACGCTGTAGTGAGGTTCTGAAGCCCACCACCGGTTGTGCTGGCTGTGGGCCCACTTGACAGGGCTCTGGTGCAGCTTAGCGTCAGACGTCCTGTGTAACCAGCCTTGGGCTCCCTGTCTGGAGCTCCCATACTGTTCACAGATTGTGGCCGCGTTCACTGGGCCTGGGTGTGTGTAAGAGGGGCCAGGCTGTGTGCAAGGGCCGGCTTCCTGCAGCTCTAAGCTGGGAGCAGATCAATAAAAGGCACCAGGCTCTCTGAGGTTGGCCTCCACCTGTCAGATACTGTCATCCCGAGAGTACCTGGACTTCCTTTTGAAGACAGACTGCAAAGTGGGCCCAAGCTGGCCATGCCCCCCTTCCCCTTCTGCATGGCAAAAGCTCAGCAGGGTGCGGTCGCCTGCTTGGGGCAAGTGTGGTCAGGAACTCAGTGGGGAGAAGGTGGCCCCTTCTCCAGAGCCATACCACAGCCTCTGCTGGCATCTCCAGCTCCGGTTCCCGAGGAGGGGCACAGCACCATTTCAGGTTGGCTGCAGCCAGCTGTCCCCACTGCAGGAGCAAGCACAGCGCTCAGCAGGGTGGGGCCACTGGGACTTGGGAAAACAGATCAAGACAGTTTTCCCTTAGGATGGTGCTGGCCGAGTCTTTGGGAGGGGAGCAGGCTCTCCGCCTCCCCTTAGCTGCATGGCCACACCTGCTCAGACTGGAGTCTCAGAGGGTCCCAGCTCTGACCTGCATTCACTGCTCCCTGCCCTTCTGAGCTCAGCAGGGTGGGGCCACCAGGACTTGGGAAGACAGAACTAAGTCTCCTGTTTTGGTGGCGGTGGGGGGTGTGCTGGCTAAGCCTGCAGTGGAAGGGAAGACTGGCTCTTTTCCAGAGCCTCGCAGTGCAATGTCTGCCTGACTGTCTTCCTATAGTTCCTCCGGAGAACGCGTGCACCAGAGGTCCCTGCTGCGGGCAGCCAACAGTTCCTTCTGCGGGACTCAAGCTTGACAGAGTGGTGTCGCCAGAATTTGGAGGATCAAGTTAGTGCGGTCCCCCAGCCAGTGCTGCAAGGACAGGAGTGCCCTGCCCTGGGAAGATGGCGGCCGAGGGCGGTGTGGGGTACTGACTCCGGACCCAGGCCTCAGTGGCTGACCCCCGAGATCTCTCTTCATGCCACCCAGGTCTTCTCTTTGTGTCTTCCAAGTGCCACGTTGCCTTCCTTCTACTGGAGCCCTGGGTGAGGGCCTGAGAGCAAGATCCGGTGTGTTGGTCTTTCAGAGAGCACCCTGGGTCTAGGAGACTCCCTCCTCTTCGGGCAGGGCAGAGTCCCCGCCGATTTTCACTGCCAGGTCCTACGCAGGTTCCACCTCCCAGCCCGCCCAGGTGCTCTGGGTTGGGGGCCCTTGCATGGGGTGGAGGCCCCAGGCTACTCAGGGGGCACTTCTGCAGCCAAGATATCCATCCGGCTTCTTAGCCGCTGCGCCTGAGTGCAAGGGCCAGCCCTTCCCGTGCATCCACGCTTCTTACCAGTCTCTCTGTAGCTTTTTCTATAAATCCTTGGATATACTACTACTCCTGTTCAGCTGTCCTTCAGTTGGTCATTCAGGACGTAAATCTGCTTTAGGAAGGAGGTGAGTAGTCTCTGCCTACCCTGCAGCCATCTTGAAACCCAATACGTTTCTCCGTTTAAAGCCTTTCTTCAGCTTTCCGGTGGCGCATGCACACTTACAGCCTCCAATAACACTAAATAATGGCAAACAGCAGGGAGCCGACAGACTAATGCTGCATCTACTCCAGCAAATGAGGCCTAAACATCTGGGTCCAAACACATTAAAGGACATATTGGCATTACGGAAACATTTTGCCTCTCAAATGAAATTATATCCAATCTCAAAATATTTATTAAATTTGTAGCAATTTTGCTTTTGGGCTGCAGAGAACAATAGTATTCTTAAAGATATAAATATTCTCTATTTATATTAAGCAAAAAAGTTTTATGATTCTAAAACAACTTTAGATCCCAGCAGCAGAACTCAAGAGTTTACCCTTGTAGTTAATTGGGACAGGTAAGTGAACTTGATTTCTAATCTGCCTGGCAGCATTCTGGCAAAGTCTTTTTTTTTTTTTTTTTTTTTTAAATATACAGAGATTTCTGAAGTATAGCCATTTTCTTTTTGAACCAAAAATGCAAAAAGGGGCAGCTCTTATTTATTTCAAAAGTCATTCATTCCACAAGTATTTGCTGAGGGTTTGCTGTGATCAATAGAAAAGAGGCAATAAAAACTTAATAAGCAGAAAGTTAAAACAGGTGTTAAATAAATAAAGCTGGTGCACTTCCCTTAATCAGACACCATTCTCTCCTGTGTCACACACAACCCGCAGGACCTGAGGAGCGAGAATGCTAGTTACTGCGCCTCTGGCCCCTCTGCCGCTCCTGGGAAGGTCCTGGGCCCAGCCCTGAGGGATGATAGCAGGCAAAGGCAGCTGTTCCCGGTGGAAGGACCGACTCTCTTGGCTGCCGCTGCGGAAGCCAGAGCAGGGCCACCAACCCTGAGGGAGGTCAGACAGGAAAAGTCCCTTCTGTCACATTCCTTTTCTCATGAACTCAACCCAGAAATATTGCCTCGATCAGGTGTTTGCAGCGGAAGTGAGAGGCACAAGGTGATGACGTTCCCGGACGGCGGCACGGGCAGGTGCAGGTCAGCAGGGGCAGGGGGGAGCAGAGGAAGCCAGCGGAGACAAAAGGGAAGAGAGCTGATGGATGCAAAGGCCCCTGAGAGAGACAAAGGAAGTCCCTGAAGCGGCCAGCTGTCGGCCACTCACAGTCCCGTGTTCAGTTACTTGCCACTTGAGGTAACTTAAATGGACTTTTTTCTTTGATTTAATGGCCTTAATTGTGGATGTCTGCTTCTATGGTGCAACAGAAGTAAGTTAGTACTGGAGCAGGGAGGAAAGCCGTAGAGTCAGGTAAACAGAAGACAGAAATGACAGCAAAGGAAAAAGAAAGGTATTTGCATATATTTTTAATGTATATAGGGGTGATATATAATATGAAAAGCAGGACACCCACAATATGGAAGTCGGAGGCCACACAGTGAAAGGCCCTTTATGGCCTTGGACGCTTGAATATGAATAATAGAATCAATCAGGAGAGAAGCCCCATGTTCCTTACGACTGAGGCTTGGCCTGCCTTCCTAGTGCTATGGGGGGCTGTCGGGGTCCCTCGCCCGACCCACTCTCACCGGCCTGGTGAGGGACAGCGCCAATGACCCTGCCTTTCCTTCCTGCATTGTCAGACTCTCCCCATCAGACGAATCATTCCTGTCTGCACATTAAGAGGCCAAAATCTCTCCAATCCGCCATATGCACATTTCTCTGCTCTTCTTTCAGACCAAAGCTCCAGGCTGGTCTCTCACGTTCTTGCCTCCAACCCAAGATGAAGAGCTACATCCATATTGCAAAACCTAGTGGTCAATTCTTAGCTTCCCTGCAATGCAGCACAAAGGATACACCATCACTTAATGAGGTAGTCTTGAACTAAGTCTCATCTGCACTTAATTAAGGTTTTAAGTATGTGCATATAACTTTCAATTTACTGTAAACACAGAGACTACTAGAACGAGTTACACAACACCACGAGGAAACAATGCGGCAAAGCCGGACGCTGGGGCCGCCCACTCCACCCAGTGCCCTTCGGTCGACTTCCTGCCGCGACAGAGATCTATGCTGTCTAGTCCAGGGGCCCCTCGGCGCGTGCGGCTGGTGAGCAACCAAAATACGGTCAGTGTGACCAAGGTTCTGACTTTTTATTTTACAATAATTTTGATTTATGTATATGTCTAAGTCTGGTCTGGTCTCTTAAACCAATACTTAAAGAAAAAGTAGAGGCTAGGTACTCTTCAAGAATGGAAGAATTTTAAGACAGAGCACAACCAAATGCAAATACAATTGTAGTTCTATATTTTAACAACAAATACTGGAAAACAAAATTAAAACTAATTCTGTTTACCATTATGTCAACAAGCATAAGAGTTGATTAAAACACACTGAACTATATAGTTAAAAGGGGCGCAGTTCATAACTTGTAGGTTATAACCCAATGAAGGTGAAGAAAAGTACTGTACTTAGAATAAATCAAGCAAAAGTCAGATAACACTTTTACACTGAAAACTACAATACACCGCTGAGAAAAATTAAAGGCATAAATGGAGATACCATATTCATGGATAGATTATTCAATATTGTTAAATGTTAATTCTCCCCAAATTTATCTACAGAGTTAACATGACTGCAACCAAAATATTGATAGAGAAAAAAAACTGACTTCATGGCTTTAAAGTTACCGTTAAGACGGTGGTTTTAGCATGTAAACAAGTAGGTCAGTGGGTAGAATCTAGAAATACATGGAGAGAGCCCAGACATATATGGTCAACTGATTTTCAAGGGAGTTCAATGGGTAAAGGGCAGTATTTTCAATATATGATACAAAACAACTAGTTAGGGGGTAAGAAAAGACCTTAACAGTTACCTCAAACCACACTCAAAATTTAATTCAACATGGATCATAAACCTAGAGATGAAAGCTGAAATTATAAAGCTTCATATATATAAGAATCTTTAACCATAAGTCAGGAAAAGATTTCTTAAGATACAAAAAACATGAACCATAAAAGTTAATAAGTTGGAATCTCAAAATTAAAACTGCCTGCTCTTCAAAAGATATCACTAAGAAAACGAAGAGGAAAGCACAGCCCAGAAGAACACGTTCATGATACTTTTTCACGGCGCCTGGACCTGACAGAAGACCTGTATCTGTGATGTATAATACACCTGCAACTCAGTAATAAAACATCAAAAAATAAACTAAAGCAAATGATTTGAACAGAATCTTTACAAAGGAAGATATACAAATGATTAATAAGCACATGAAAATGTGCTCAGAATAATAAGTCATCAGGGAATGCAATAAAAAAAAAACAAAAAACTTTCCACCTTTAAAATGGCTAAATTAAGACGACTGACCATATCAAATGTTGGTGAAGATACAGAACAACTAGAACCCTCACACCTTGTTAGCAGGAGTGTAAAAAGGATACTCTTTTGGAAAAATGTTTGGCAATTTTTCATAAAACTTCTACATTCACCTAATTCTATGTCCAAGTATTTGCCCATGAGATTCTTCCAAAGAGACTCATACAAGAACGTTCACAGTTGCTTTATTCATAATAGCCCTCAAATGGGAAAAACAAAACAAAACAAAACAAAAACCCAAATGGTTACTAGCAGGTGAATGGATAATCCAATTCTGGTCTAGTCCTACAATGGAATAAATTGATGGACACACAGCATGAGTGAGTATCAGACACATTATGCTGGGTCAAAAGATGTCCAACACATTAGAATTCATACTTTATGATTCCATTTATATGAAGTCCTAGAATAATCAAAACCAATTTTTGGTGAAAGAAATCAAGAGTGGTTGCTGGTGGAGAGAAAAGGGGGTTGACTAGAAAGGGGCATGATGGAACTTTCTATGGTGATGGAAATATCTTGACTGGAATGGATATATTTGTAAAAACTTACCAAAATTTACCCTTAAAATGTATATATTTTATTGTGCATAATTATATTAAAAACCCCAGAAGGAGTTGGGGTGGGTCAGTGAAAATTCACAAGCTGGTTCTAAATTTTATATGGAAATGCAAACAGTCTAGAAAAAGAACAAAGATGGAGAAGTTCCACTCCCAGAAATTAAGCTGCATTATAAAGCTCTAATAATTAAGACAGAGTGGGTTTGGTACAAGGATAGACAGATGAAAGAAACATTATAGGAAGTCTGGAAACAGGCCCCACACCTGATTTAATACAAAGATGATTCTGTAGTACAATGCAGAAAAAATGACCTATTCCGTAAATGAAGCTGGGTTGATAGGATACACATATCTTTAAAAATTAATCTTGACCTCTACATCATACCACATACAAAAAATCAATTCTTGGAGAATTGCACACCTACACCTGAAAGGTAAAACTAAAAGGCAGTAAGTCCAGGGAAAATAGTTAGAAAATCCTAGAGACCATCTATAACCTTATGGTATGCAGATAGGGGGGGAGCCAGGTGGCCCAGGGAGGTAACAGCCCCCTCAGGGTGAGGAAGGCGCCCCTGACAAGGGCAGGATGTCAGAGCACAGGTTAGGTTGGCTGGGGAGGGTGTCCACAGGGAGTGGAGATGATGTGGGGTGGGGGTGGGGCTCGGCCTGGCTCGGTGGGGGGAACAGCCACCCAGGGCAGCGGTGGCCACGGCGATAAAGGCATGTTACATACCTTGGGGTTACACAGATACACAGATGAATATTACAGTTAATGGCAGTAAGGGTTCTCACTGTTGTAAATGGAGTTACAAATACAGAAAAGTAGAATGGACCCAAATGGTACTGTACTGGAATTGGAGGTATGGATGTAAACTCGTGGCTAGTAACAAATTATACTGGGGCAATCCCGGGCTCACACATTTTGGAGATCAGTATCCAGCACTGCCTAGCATCTAAGGTCCCAAAACTTCTGTTTCCCATACTCAGTCAGATTTTTGTTATTGTTTAAGGCCTTTGAGGAAGTCTGGACCCTGTTACTCCAAAGGCTGGAAGTGGATGTGAAGAACCGGATATTAACAATGTTTCCAGGTACTTCGCTACAAAATATCTACTAATTACAAAAAGAAAAAGAGTAACTTAACATAGAAAAGCCTGGCAGATATCATTTTAACAAAGTGACCAAAATAAATATCATCAGAAATGGGACAAATTGGAATCATGTGCCATTTTATAATGACAGTCCTTACTGGATACACTGAGATCACAGCGTTTACTTCTATGATCTTCCTGCCAAAGATGTACAACCTGAATCTCATCACCAGGAAACATCAAACTCAAACTGAAAGGCATTCTACAACACAACTGGCCTGTGAACTGTGTAAACATTTTCGGAAGTAATTTGACAACTATGAAAGATGTTTATACCATGTGACTCAACAATTTAACTCATAAATATATATTCTAGAAGAGTGCATACATGTGTACAGAAGAGACTTACTGTAATGTCCATATGGCATTATTACAGCAAAACGTTAAAATCAATTTAAATACCTACCAACAAGAAGAGAATGGCGAAATGTAAAGCAATGAAAAAGAATGAACTAGAGCTACACATAGCAACATGGATAAACCCATTAACCATGTTGAGTGAAAATTATTACAGATATGCACGGGGATTGTAACAGCAAATTTACAGGGTGGGTATGGAGGGAAGAAAACAATCTGGGAGGAATATATCAGCAGTTTCAATTGTATTTATAATGTTTTATTTCCTAGGATAAATGGTAGACACGGGTTTTCAATTTGTTATTTTCCTTTCCTTATGTCTGAAACTTTATTACTGAAAAATGTTACTAATCTAAGTTGAAAAAAAATCCATCCAAATTGGTTAAAATAACATTGCTAAAACAGGTTTTCTGAAAAATGTACTCATAAGGAAACTATGCAACTAATATCAGATAAACTTTCACAACATTAACAATAATTTCCAAAACATTTGGCTAGTTTTGACAGTGTAGCAAAGGCCATCAATTTCATCTGGAATCTGACCAAATTGATAATTCATCCAGATCTGAATAACTGACAAAGCTTTAATACATCTTGAAAGACTAAGTGGGATAGCTATTACCAACCAGCACAGACAAGAAATGATACACAGGGTATTTGTCACATACTTGTAGACAGCTGCGCATGTTCAATTTCATCAAAACAACTTACCAACCAAAAATTGTATTTTTAATTGGGAGTCAAGCACACAAATCAGATGAGTTACAGGATAAGAGTCTCAAGTTTCCTGTCAGAGGCAATAGGGTAGTGGTGTTTCTTTCCTAGGCTTTGCTTAGGGCAAAATGGAAAACTCATTTAGGTTGACCATGTGGGCTAAAGAACGCTTTGATTTTAATCGGAAAAATATATAAATGGAGCCATTTCAAAATGGAGTTGGAGCTGCCATGCCAGAGAAAAGGCCTTGGACAGGTCTTGCTCCTTGCTGAGCCTTTGGAATGTTTCAGCTGGGTAAAATAACCTTTGGACTGGGACAGACTAACATTGTTTTCCAAACAACTACTTCAGACACAATGACTAAAAGGGCTGAAATTTAAGGACATTTTAAATAATCAGCACCATCATGTATAGCTAAAGAATAACTTAGCTTATCAGCACCCATAGAAGTCCTTTTCTTCTATTCACATAATCATTTCCCTTCCCTTTCTCCTAAACACCCCCTGCCTTCACCCCATAACTGGGACGTAACTTGGGTTTCTGCCTGAATCTATGCCCCAGATTGCAATTCTTTACGATAGCAAATAAATATGTGTTGCCATTCACTTTGGCTTTAAAATTTTTTAGGTTAATTTTAATCTTAAAAAAAAAAAATCAATAGAAGTGCTTATGTGTGCAGGGTTCTAAAAACGCCAATGTCCTCACAGCTGATGAGTAGACAGACGCCAGATTGCTTTCTGAGATCATCCTGGTTCCCAACCCTTTATACCCAGTTCCTACCCAGACCCTGACACAAAGAGACCCGCATATGGGACTTTTCAAACGTTTAGAATTCACAGAAGGATGGTGCGGTTTCTACAGAACGATGTGTTTTTGATACATCTTCCTGGCCACAAAAGAGCATCTGGCATTTAGCAAATTCTTTTTGAAGAACGAGTTACAAACAATGGCTTTTTTCTTTGAAAATATGTAATCAAAGAATTCTTTTGAAAGAAAATCCACGTGCAATAAGATTTGCAAAATGCTTTCCATAAATCACAAAAAAACCTGTTTTTATATCAATTTGGATATTCTTGTTACAATAATGCATGCAAAAACACATACACACATATATTCTTCAGCTTCCAAAAAGGTTTTGAGACATTCTCAATGAAAGTACAGAATAAAATCCACAAAAGCAAAAATAAGCATCAAGTAACGAAGAGGGCGAAGGAAGAATGTAAGTGAGCTACATACACTAGAGCAGTGGTTCTCAACCTTCCTAATGCCGCGACCCTTTAATACAGGTCCTCATGTTGTGGTGACCCCCAACCATAAAATTATTTTCATTGCTACTTCATAACTGTAATTTTGCTACTGTGATGGATCGTAATGTAAATATCTGATAGGCAGGATGTATTTTCATTGTTAAAAATTGAACATAATTAAAGCATAGTGATTAATCACAAAAACAATATGTAATTATATATGTGTTTTCCGATGGTCTTAGGTGACCCCTGTGAAAGGGTCATTTGACCCCCAAAGGGGTCGCGACCCACAGGTTGAGAACCGCTGACCTAGAGGGTTTTATCAGATTTTGGTCTGTGGTCACTCACACAGCTTCTGCCATAGCCTTGTCCCAAGGGCTCCTCTAAGCAGGGACGGAACAGAGCAGCCTGGTGCTCTGCTCGCTGAGACACTGGGAGTTTGCACCAGTGACAGGTGGCATCCCCTCTCTGTAGTAGGCCTTGGCCTGTGGTCCACAGCCTGCTCTTTCTGCAGGCTTCCGCCAACCACCCCAGGCAGCAAGGGATGACCAGGGAAATCATCCCACACAACGGACCAGAGCTCTCTTATTCTTAGCTCTGTTAAGTTTTTTTTTTTTTTTTTTTCTAAACAACTAAGAAAGCGTTGGGATGACTTCCAGAAAACAAATGTGGGGACCCTGGGAATCCGTGAGATCACAGGCGATTTTCTGGGCCACTGAGAGGAGGACTCACCACAGCCACGTTCTGCTCCCAGCAGTGCGTCAGCACTGGACATTTGTCATGAGCTGGAGGAGCACAAGGTTACTGAACATCTCCCACTTACTAGTTTCTGGATTTTCTGTCCTGACTTTTCCTTTGCTGTCTTGCTGTGCTCTGAACTCCAGGCAGAGGATTTTATGTTCATTGAAGAATGAACTGATAAAGGGAAATGGTGGAACTGAGAGGGCTTTCTGTTAATGTGACTCATAAACTTTAATGGTTTATTACCCTGAGAGAAATCTAATTACCACAGCTCTAATATCTTGCTAATCTTGTATAAAAAAGTTTTTTAAAGGGCAAAATGACAATGAATAGTATTGCTAATTTCCATTTTCTGAAAACCTGGCTGAACATTAAAATGGTATCATGAAAGTAAAATTTTTAATCCATCAGGATTAGACTATGATTAACAGATAAACAAATATTTCCTTTTTATTTTTCCAGATAAGCTTAGAATCCCTCTTTCAGAGCATTATATCGTACAATGATGTGCCAACAAGAACATTCAGCATGACTTAAGGAAACATCCAAGATAGTCTAAACTTCTTATCTTGAAAAGCACCCTGGATTCACTGACCATCTCCACAGCTCACATAAAACAGATCTTACTTAAACTCAAATTGAGAATTTTTCCTTAACTGGTCATGAAAAAGACATAACATTACCTTATGAAATAATAATCTACTCCATTTTGTGAATCAACTTATATTTATAAATGCATATGTAGAAAGATAAAATATAACCAAATCAAAATAACATTACCTTAATCCTATTTTTAGCAACTAATTTTATCCAACTCTAAAACTATGATTTTGCCTGAAAAATGACAATGAAAAGCTATTGTATTTTTCTGTAATATCCTCTAGCACAATCAAGCACCATGGGGTGGCTCCAAAGGTTGGATTTATCATGACCAAAGGATAGAAATTTGGCATTTCCCTCCAAACTCCCTAACGGTAAAGAATGAGAATCTAAATTTGAAAGTATTTCTAGGTTACGTTTTTAACAGTAAAATGGCCGATAGAATTGGCACCCTTTACTGACCCCAAACAGAAATTGTTTCTCATTTTGAAGAATGTATTTTTCAACATTCCAAGTTGTGAATTACAAACATCCAGGCTCCTTAAAAAGGAAAACCAAAAACATTTTAGGGTAGAAAAAGTTTCACTGAGTTTCTCCTGTTTTATCAAACTAGATGTCATATATGCTCTCTTGGGATTAACTGCAAAAATAAGTATATTTTCTACTTACAAGGAACACATAAAATTACAGCGATGAAAGAAAAACCCAAAATGCCACCACCGCTTAGATAAAATTACTTTTAACATTGGTTAAACTGCCTTATAAACATTTTCTATTGTGGTAAAATACTCATAACAAATTTAGCATTTTACTCATTTTTAAGTGTACAATTCAAAGGATTAAGTACAAGCACTATGTTGTGCGACCGTCACTGCTACACATTTCCAGAGTATTTTCATTACCCAAACAGAACCTCCATACCCGTTTGTTATGGGTTGAATTGTCCCTCAAAAAAAACAAAAAGAAAAATGAAAAGAGATATTTAAGAGCTAAGCCCCGTACCTCCAAATGCACTCTAATTTGGAAATAGCGTCTTTACAGAGGTAAGAAAGGTAAGATGAGGTCATCAAGGTGGGATCTAATCCAACAAGACCAGTGTCCTTAAAAGGGAAATCTGGACACCAACCCAGATGCACACCGAGGGAAGATGCATGAAAAGACTTGAGAGAAATCCATGCGGAGAGGGGGGATCAGAGCAGTGCATCTACAAATCAACAACACCAAGGGCTGCCAGCAAACTAGCAGGAAGACGCAAGGCAAGATTCCCCTACAGGTTTCCAAGGGAGCATGGCCTTGCTGACACCTTGATCTTGGACTTCTCGCTTCCAGAACTGTGAGCCAAGAAGTTTCTATTTTTAAGCCACCCAGTGTGTGCTACTTCGTTATGGCAGCCCTAGGAATACACCATTAAACAGTAACTCTCCTTCCCCCTACCCTGGCCCTTGGTAACCTTTATTCTCTTTTCTGTCACTATAAATTTGCTATTCTAGGTACCTCACATAGGTGGGAATCATATTTGCCCTTATGTGTCTGACTTATTTCACTTAGCATGTTTTCAAGTTTCATCTATGTTATAGCATGTATAAGAATTTCACTCTTCTTTATGGATGAATAATATTCCATTGTATGTATGTATCATCCATTCATCTATTGATGACACCTAGGTTATTTCTACATTTTGGCTATTATGAATAATGCTGCTATGAATTTTGGTGTACAAGTGTATGTTTGAGTCCCTTCTTTCTTTTGGGTGTACACCTAGGAGTGAAATTGATAGGTATGAAGTCCAATTTATTACTTTTATGAAATATGTTCGGAGTCCCACCTAAGAATCAATGCCTAAACAAAAGTCAAAAAGACTTTCTCCTGTGCTATCTTCCAGAAGTTTTATAGTTCTAGCTCTTATACTTATGCCTATGAATGATTCACTTGGAATGAATTGTAGTGTGTCATGTTAAGAGTCTAAGTTCTAATTTTTCTTCTTCCTCTCTTTTTTTGGCATATGAATAATACCCAATTGTTCCACCATCACGTGTTGGAAAGACTAGCTTTTTCCCATTGAACTGCCTTGTCAATTCTGCCAAAACACCACATGCTTCTAGGCAACACAGAATAATAGTGGCTATATTTACCATCCTGCAAGAAACCAGAAAACAGACAATATATGAAACAGTAGTTTTCAGGACACTAGATACTACGTAACAAAGACAGTGATGCTGAGAGGCGGGGAACAAATGGGGTGAGCACTCAAGTGCCCTCCCTAGCTTACCACCTTGGTAAGAGATACAGGAAGGGAAACCTAGAGGGGTTTGGTAGACTCCTCAAATTGAGGAGATGAAGCTTAGGGTGTGAAAAGAATAAGGTGGCTAGTCTGCAGGACAGAACAGCAGAGAAGAGGTAGCTGCCCAGAGAGACCTCTGGACATCTGAGACAGTCGCCCTGAGTACTCAGTCGTACTATTTACATTCCCACTAGCAGTGTATGAGGTGTGTGATTTCTGCACATCCTCAACACCACTGGTTATTACCTATTGCAGGGATTTTCAACCCTTTTCATCTCATGAAACACATAAACTAATTATTAAATTTCTGCAGCACACCAAAAATATAGTTTTGCAGATTTGACAAAAATATAAGTATAGTTTTGATTCATTCACATCAGACAGCTATTGCAGTGTTGGCTGGTGTCATTTTTTTAATCTGACAATCTAAGGGAATAGAAGTCAGTGCCCTTGACTAAATAGTCAGGTACTGCATGTTTTAAAAATCCAAATATATGTTGAAAAAATGAAAATGAAAACCCAACTCCTCAAAATGTGTGGAATGCACCCTGGTCGCTATGGCTCATTTTTTGGGCATTGGTCCACAAAGTGAAAGGCCAGCAGTTCGATTCCAGGTCAGGGCACATGATTGGGTTTTATGTTGGGTCCCCATTGGGGCATGTGTGAGAGGCAACTGATCAATGTTTCTCTCCCTCTCTTCCTCTTTCTCTAAAATTAAATAACATCTTAAAAAATGTATGGAATGCAGCAAAAGCAGTTTCAAGAGGGAAGTTCATAGCTATATAAGCCTATCTAAAAACAAACAAAAAAATACCCTTAAATAAACAACTTAACCATACACCTAAAAGGACTAGAAAAAGCAAAAGCAAGCAGAAGGAAGGAAATAATAAACATTAGAGCTTAAATAAACAAAATATAGACTGAAACTATGCTGGTTCTTTGAAAGAACAAACAAAATTGACAAACCTGTAACCAAGAAAAGTTTTTCTTCATGAAGAAAAAAAAAGAGCCCAAATGAATAAAATCAGAAATGGAAGAGGTTACAACCAACACCACAGAAATACAAAGGACCATTAAGGAATACAACAGACAATTATATGCCAACAAATTGGACAACTTAGAAAAAATGGACAAATTTCTAGACATACATCTTTCTAAGAATGAAGAAACAGAATATATGAACAGACTGATTACTATCAACAAAATTGAAGCAATAAAAAACAAAAACAAAAAACTAAAAAACAAAAGTCTGGGACCAGATGGCTTCACAGGTAAATTCTGCCAAACATTTAAAGAATTAATATATTCCTTCTCAAATTATTGCAAAACAGCTAAAGAGGAAGGAATACCTCCAAACTCATTCTGAGTCCGGCATTACTCTACACAAAGATACTACAAGAGAAGAAAGAGGGTAATATTCATGATGAATAGAGAAACAAGAACTCTCAAAAATATTCAAGCAAACCAAATTCAGTAATTCATTAAAAAGCTTGCATGCCATGACCCAGTGGAATTTATCTCAGAGATGCAAGGGTGGTTCAACATCTCCAAATCAACTGACATGATCCACCACATAAACAAAACCAAGGAGAAGAACCATATAATTATCTGAATAAATGCAGAAGAGCATCTGAAAAAATTCAGCATTCCATTTATAATAACAACTCTCAACAAAGTGGTTAGAGAGGGAACTCACCTCAACATAATAAAGACTACACGTGACAAACCCATAGCTAATATTATACTCAATGGTGAGAAGCTGAAAGCTCTTCCTCTAAGATCAGGAACAAGATAAGGATGCCCACTTTTACCACCATTATTCATTATAGTATTATAAGTCCTAGCGACAGCAATAAGACAAGAAAAACAATAAAAGGCATTCAAGTTGGAAAGAAGTGAAAACTGTCACTATTTGCAGATTACATGATACTACATACAGAAAATCCACAGGACTCTACCAAAAAATTATAATAAATGAATACAGTAAAGTAAAAAATACAAAATTAATATATAGAAATCCATCACATTTCTATCAGGAGAAATTAAGAAAACAATTCTATTTCCAATTGCATTAGAAAGAATAAAATACCTAAGAATAAATTTAATCAAGGAGATGAAAGGCCTGTACTCTGAAAACCATCAGACATTGAAGAAACGGATGCAAATGTAAATAAATCCATCTTCATGGATCGAAAGTATTATTGTTAAAATGCCCGTACTACCCAAAGCAATTTCCAGATTCAGGCTAAGGCGAAAGGCACTGTCACACACCAGTGCTAAGTATAAATTGGTACAATCCCTGTTGAAGGCAGCTTCTTAATAATCTTAAAAATTAAATATGTACCTTTCATTTTATCCAGCAATTCTAATTCGTGGAATTTATCCTACATACGTGAAGTGACTTTGCCCCATAGCATTGTTTAGTACCAGCAAAAGATCGTAAAAAAATCCGAATGTCCATCAAAAGGAGAGTATAGTTGACTCTTGAACAACACAGGTTTGAACTGTGCATGGAGTTTTTTCAATAAATACAGTTGGCCCTTCATATCCATGGTTTTATATCCCTGGGTTTTGTTATTACAGATTCAGAACTGCAGATTGAAACAGTATTCTCACATTCCCAACACTGATTTCCCTACTGTGGTTTCCCAACAGTGGAGAGGTGGATCGAAAATACTGCTGAATCCAAGGACATGAAGGGTGCACTGCAGTTAAAAGTTATACAGTGATCCCTCACTTATCGCGGGTATTACGTTCTAGACACCCTCCCCCCCCGCGATAGGTGGAAACCTGTGAAGTAGGAACCTTACATTTATTTTAGTATTTATATATACATTTATATATAACCAGTCCTGCTACAGCCGCTCCACCATCTACTCTGTCTCTGCTGGAAGGAGGGTTACATCCCCCAGGATATGAGAGACGCCAACATTATCACCATGTACAAGAACAAAGGAGACCGCAGTGACTGCAACAACTACCGGGGCATCTCTCTCCTCAGCGTCGTCGGCAAAGTATTCGCCCGGGTCGCTCTTGCCCGCCTGCAGACCCTTGCTTCCCGCGTCTACCCAGAGTCCCAGTGTGGCTTCAGAGCTGGCCGATCAACAGTGGACATGATCTTCTCCCTACGCCAGCTGCAGGAGAAGTGTCACGAGCAGCATAAACCACTCTACCTCGCCTTTATCGACCTCACGAAGGCGTTTGATCTGGTCAGTCGAAGCGGACTCTTCAGCTTGCTACGGAAGATTGGCTGTCCACCACATCTGCTTGCTGTGGTCATGTCCTTTCACGACAACATGCACAGCACGGTGTCCTACAACGGCGCAACCTCTGAGGCCTTCCCAGTCAGCAGCGGAGTAAAGCAGGGCTGTGTCCTCGCGCCTACGCTGTTCGGAATCTTCTTCTCCATGCTCCTCCAATACGCCTTTAAGGACTGCAGCGAGGGTGTCTTCATTCACACCAGATCCGATGGCAAGCTCTACAACCTGGCCCGTCTACGAGCCAAGACCAAAGTCAAAGAGGTGCTCATCCGTGAGATGCTCTTCGCCGACGACGCAGCTTTGACATCACACTCCGAAGAGGGACTCCAGCAGCTAGTCACTTGCCTTTCCCACGCATGCAAGGAGTTCGGACTAGCCATCAGCCTGACGAAGACGAATGTTATGGCTCAAGGCACGGGGACTCCCCCATGCATCACCATCGACGGATACACCCTGGAGGTTGTCAACGACTTCACTTACCTCGGGTCCACCATCTCGAGCTCTCTGTCAGTCGACTTGGAGGTCAACCGGAGAATCGCCAGGGCAGCCACAGTTATGGCCAGACTGAACCGGCGAGCGTGGAACAATTCCAGCCTCACTGAGAAAACCAGACTGCGCATCTACCAAGCCTGCGTACTCAGCACTCTCCTCTATGGCAGCGAGACGTGGACCACCTACGCAAGGCACGAAAGGAAACTCAACAGCTTCCACATGAGGTGCCTGCGACGCGTCCTGCATGTCGCCTGGCAGGATAAGGTCCCCAACACCGAGGTGCTGAAGCGAGCCAATATGTGCAGTTTGCATGCAGTTCTTAGCGAGAGACGCCTCAGGTGGCTCGGCCATGTCAAAAGAATGGATGCAGGCCGTATCCCCAAAGACCTCCTCTACGGCGAGCTAGCAGAAGGCCAGAGGATGACAGGGCGCCCAAAACTGCGGTTCAAAGACATCTGCAAAAAGGACATGACACAATGCTCCATCAATCTCAACACATGGGAAGTTCAAGCAGACGACCGCCTAGCCTGGAGGCTCGCGGTCAGGCAAGGTACGTCACGCGCGGAGGCTGCGCGCAACGAGGAGGCAGTCCAGAAAAGATCGAGGCGGAAGCAGCGTCAGCAGCAGCAACAACAGCCATCTGCCTTCACCTGTACCAAGTGCGGCAGGGATTGTCACTCCCGAATCGGACTGCACAGCCATTCTCGGCAGTGCAGATAGACTCTCAGGAAGCTACGCCATCGTCTCTCGAGACGGACGGCTGCCGACGACGATATACATTTACAGCTTTATAAACCCTTCCCACACACTTATAAACCATTCCTAGTCTATTAACCTTATAGCGAAAAATCCGTGATAAATAATTAATTATAATATTTTTTAAAATCCCGCAATACAGTGAGGCCACGATTAAGTGAATGCATATGGGTTTCTGAATGCATGGAGAGTCAGCACTCCTAACTCAGCACTGATAAATACCTAAGGCTCTGCTCCTTACAATGTAAGAGGTGCAACAGCTCTACCTAATACACAGAGGCAAACACAGGAGCTTGTCAAGTTGAGGAGACAGAGAAGTATGGCCCAAAAGAGGGAGCAGATCAAGGCTCCAGGGGGAGAACTAAGGGAGGAGGAGATAGCCAACTTAATAGATGCAGAGTGCAAAACACTGGTGATGATGATGCTCACAGAAATGACTGAGTACAACAAATGCATAAGTGAAGAAGTAAAGGTGATACTAAGTGAAATGTAGAAAAATCTACACACAAAATCAATGGTGAAAGGAAGGAAGCTGGGGTTCAAATCAATGTATTGGAACATAAGGACGAAATAAAGTCAACCAGTACAGAAGGAAGAATCAAGAATTCAAAAAAGTGAGGAGAGGTTTAGGAATCTCTAGGACAACTTTAAACGTACCAACATCCAAATCATAGAGAAAGAAATTGAAAACTTATGTAAAAAAATAATGAAGGAAAACTTCCCTAATTTGGCAAAGGGAATAGACATACAAGTTCAGGAAACACACAGAGTTCCAAACAAGCTAGATCCAAACAGGACCACACCAAGACACATCATAATTAAAATGCCAAAGGTTAAAAGATAAAGAGAGAATCTTAAAAGCAGCAAAAGAAAAGAAGATAGTTACCTACAAAGGAGTTCCCATGAAACTACCAGCTGATTTCTCAAAAGAAACTTTGGAGGCAAGAAGGGACTGGCAAGAAGTATTCAAAGTGATGAAGAACAAGGACTTACAACCAGGATTACTCTATCTAGCAAAGCTATCATTTAGAATGGAAGGGCAGATGAAGTGCTTCCCAGACAAGGTAAAGCTAAAGGAGTTCATCATCACCAAGCCATTATTATATAAAATGTTAAAGGGACTTATTTAAGAAAAAGAACATCAAAACTATGAACATTAAAATGACAAACTCACAACTATCAATAACTGAATCTAAAAAAATAAAAACAAAAACAAACTAAGCGAACAACTAGAACAGGAACAGACCCATAAATATGGAGATCATATGGAGGGTTCTCAGTGTGGAAGAGGAAAGGGGAGAATGGGTGAAAAGGTACAGGGATCAAGAAGCATAACTGGTAGGTACAAAATAGGGGGATGTTAAGAATAGTAAAGTAAATGGAGAAGCAAAAGAACTTATATGTTTGACTCATGGACATGAACTAAGTGGGGGTGACTGCTGGTGGGAGGGGAGGTACCAGATGGAGGGGGGCAAAGGGAAAAAAAATTGGAGTAACTGTAATAGCATCATCAATAAAATATACTTGAAATAAAAAATAAAAACATTTTCATCTTATACTAGATTTGCTATAGACTAGCCACAGAAATGAGGACTTAGAATTCTAATGGAAAAATCATAGCACATGAAACAATAAAGACGCATCATATAAGTTCTATGTTCACATTACACTAGAGCAACAATTTTACTATGTATCAATATTTATGTTAGAACAAGTTTTCATTGGCTATGATTTTATGTTACCAGCAATAAAAGATTATATAGTTTTTGTTTTGCTTTTAACTTTATAGGTGTGCCATCAAGGTCCTCTAGTGTTGTGATACTAGAACAAGTACTAGTTTTGCAACCAGGTTCCACCATTATTTATTGATTGATTCTTAACCACTTTAATAACAAATATTTTAAAGTTTGACAGTTTTGAAACAGCATATATTCTGAAATCTTTCTCCTGCCACAGCTAAATCTTAGGAGAAGTTAATTGTAAGAAAAATGAGAGAAACCAGAAAATGTTATTTACTATGAATGGGAAGGAAAGGGGAATGCAAGTCACTGTACTACTCCAGTTTAGCAGAATGTTCCCTCTAGCACCAAGTCTTATCTCTAATAAATAATATGTGAGATTCTAGCAAGTGAAAACAAAATACAATTACATTTTATTGCAGGAAATTTAGAAACATATTTTTAACAAAGTTAGCTATTCAAAAGTGTTACCTTAGGCTGTCTCTTAATAGCTCCTTTTCACAAGTGTGAAATTTAATGAAGGCAACAGCATTTATAAGCAACACCAAAATGGTATCTTAATTACTAGCTGCATTTTCTTAGGCAAGAGATTAAATGGAAAGAGAAATTAGTTTTACAAATGGCATCATACATCTTTATGTTACAACCCCCTCCATCATGTCACAGATGGTTATGTATCTTGAACTTCCTAATAATGCAGGCAATTTTCTTTTCCTTGGGCATACCCAAATCCATCACTACTCTAAATTATATATTATTTTTTGAATCATTTACAAGGACTGAAGCTGTTTGTCATAATGACTTGACATTTACTGACCACATGAAATGGGCCTTCCCCTTCTTAGGCTCTACAGCAGCGGTTCTCAGTCTGTGGGTCGTGACCCCTTTGGGGATCGAATGACCCTTTCACAGGGGTCGCCTAAAACCACAGGAAAACACATATATAATTACATATTGTTTTTGTGATTAATCTCTATGCTTTAGTTATGGTTGGGGGTCACCACAACATGAGGAACTGTATGAAAGGGTCGTGGCATTCGGAAGGTTGGGAACTACTGCTCTACAGGAATATGAAACAAGACTTATTGAACCTATTAGTCCTGTATGTTGGCGTGTATTCGTTATACAGTTTGGAGGAATACCTCCACCTGATCTAACTAACTCTAATTAAGAGTTCCTACTTCCAAACCTAACAGCTAAAGCCTGGGGTAAATTCATGGCTAATGTTACATAAGTAAGTCTGTCACCTAATTCATGTCTTAAAATAGGGTCTCGGGAGGGCCCATGTAAGACTGCTCTTGTCAAAGGACTGCCTATAAAACTCATGCACATTAAAAACAGCCCAGAGATTTTGCTTCTAAGTATGGCCAACTAACACATATTAGAACAACAATTCCACATATAACATCTATAAAATCTGGACGAAATATTGTTTAAAACAAAACAAAACCCAACTACCTGAAAGCATTGGAAAGCAATCAAAACCAGTAAGACACTGTAGTGGAGGACTGAGCAGTAGGTTGAGTTTTCTGTTTTCCACTTTGGACAGGCCCCAATCCATGCCAGGCCAAGAGGCTAAACCTCAGGTAGAACATATACCGTTTTACTTTTTTTGTCTCAGAGGAAAAGGCTTCAGGGTAAATGTAGCAGCTGGTGCAGAGGAAAATACTACAAAGTGGAGAGCAAGAGGTATCTCCAAATTGTGGTTATAAACACTGCCCTAATCTCTGGTTAACCTATAAAGTACATGTGTAAAGAGCAGATTCCAGGTAGCCCAGATAAGGCTGAAAGAAACAAACAAAAATTTCAACTACTGCCCACAGTGGAGAAGATAAACAATTTTCGGTTCCAGTTCAGCCAATCTAATGGCCTGATATTTAAAAAAGAAATCAATACACTTAGGAGAAACATAACAGAATCCAGTCTTTATAACACATCACTCACAATGACTAGGATACAATCCAAATGTACTTCATATAAATAGAAATAAGAAAATGTAGCTATACTGAGACATTCGATGGAAACTGACCCTGAGAGGACTCCAAATGTTAAAGTTCATATTCAAGGAATTTAAAGCAGCTATTAACACTATGTTCAAGGGCATTAAGGAGAATATATTTAAAAGAAATGAAAAGATAAACTCAGCAGAAAAACAGAAACTATATAAAAGAAATAAATGGACATTTTATATTTGGAAATTACAATTTGTGAAATAAAAACTTCACTGGATGGGATCTATGAAATTTGAAGAGACACTAATAAAATTACAAAATATTTAGAAAAATATATTTTAAAAAGTGAACAGAGCTTCAATCATATGAAGGATGACATGAGGTATAACATGTATGTAACTGGATTTCTAGAAGAGAAAAATGCAAAAGAAAAACTACCTGAAGAAACAAATAATGCCCCAAAACTGACTCAATATGGTGAAAGACAAACCTATAGAAGCTCAGCAAACTCCAAAAAAGGTAAACGCAAAGAAAAATATGTGTAGGCACAGCCATAATCAAAATGACAAAAACCAAAATTAAAGAAAAAATCTTGAAAGCATCCAGAGGTGAAAAAACAAAACACACACACACACACACACACACACACACACACACACACACACACACTACACACAAGGGAATAATCAATGATTCAAAGTGTCTGCTGACTTCGCATTAGAACAACAAAGGCCAGAAGAAACAATGGAACAAACATATTTAAAGCTCTAAAAGAATAAAAAGAAAAAAAAAGCAGAATTCTTTATTCTGTAAAAAATATTCCATCAGAGTTAAGGTGAAATAAAGAAAATTTTAGGTTTAAAAAAACCTAAAAAATTCATTTTTAGTAGATATACAAAGGAATACTAGAACAAGATCATTAGGCAGAAGGCAAAAGGTACCAAATGAAAACAAATTTTTACAAAGAAATAAAGAGGATTATAAATGGTAATATGGGTTAAACATAAAAGACTATTATTTTCCATTAATTTCATTAAAATACACGATTGTATAAGCAAAAAATTATAACTTGACAATATCAAGTGCTGGTGACAATAGAACAGCAATTTATATATGCGCTGCAGGTGAAAGGGTAAATTATTATAGCCATGTATGGATACATAATATGAATGGGCGTGACAGAGATCTGACCAGTCACTGGGGAGCAGTAGGAGGGGCCGTGGGAGGCGTTTGCCTGAGGCAATGGTAAGTCTAGGACGGGATTGGCTGAGAAGCTGAAGGCCTCCAAACCCCCTGGAATTATGGGTGAGGAGACTTGAAATAAAAGGGCTCTCTCCAGGGCTCTGGCCCTCTTCCTCGAGGGTGCCCGGGTGGCCGTGCTGCAGCTGCCTGCATTTCCAACCGGATGGTATTTTTTTAGATGGGAAGGAACTCTGGGTGCAGCTTAGGATCAGGCTGGCCTGGCAGTGGGTGGCAGGGTTATTCTTTGGGTGTTCTAGAGCGGACGAGCTCTGAGGCGGAGCCTGCCGTTCTCCCAGAATTGTGCAGCTTCTGTATCTCAGGTTTTAGTTTGTAAACTAACCCTACAGAAATAAGATAATTAAAACTAACAGGGGGAAATGATAGAACTCAGGTGTTAGAGTTTAGCCTTAACTGACAGGCTTAAGTGGCTATTGCATGTGGAAAGCTGTTGTTCCAAATTTGTGAAGCTTTTGAATAAAGACTCCTTTCCTTGATCACCAAACCTTTGCCTCTGGAATTCTGCCTAGAGGGTGGCGGTGGGCAGCAGGGACCCCAACTGCTGTTGGTAACACGGGTACACCTATTCGCATTCTTATTCGTGCATGAGGATGAAAAGTGGTTGATAGTATTTGGCTCCAGGGATGCAGAGAGAGGGATGGGAGAAAATTATATCTTAATCTCAATTACTGTACGTATTGTTCTCTGAAAGCTGTAAGCTTTTAAATGATTGCCAGTCACTGAACACCTATTACATAGCAGGTAATGTGTAAGACAGGTGCTTTATATACTTCATATCTTTTACTCCTCGCAACAAATACATGTTGTAGATATTAGTTCCTTTTTATAGGTGAATAAATTGTGTCTCTGAGAGATTAAAGAATTTATTCAAGGTACATAGCTACCAAGTGGCAGAGCCAGGATTCAGGCCGAGGGCTTTCTGCCTCAAAGCCCAATCCTGTCTCTCGCAGTGGTACAATGTTACCACTGATGTGCTAGTGTTTAACAAAATTAAAGCATTCTTTGGAGGTATTTCTAGTTTTCAAAGAAAGTTTCAATCAAGATAATTCTCAAAATGGGGAAAGGATAAATAGGATAGCAAAATGCAGAGTAAGCAAGCCAAATGAAAGCTATAGACCACTTCCCCAGAAAAGTGTATATAGATATGAAATTATGTGTAATTTCAGTGGTTCACAAGTTTCCTGGGTGATGGTTCATGTCTTTCCCACTCTCTAGTCCTCTTCAATATTCCCTCATTCTATCCATTTTCTCTTTAGATGTAATGTACAATTAGTTACATAGATTTCATGTTTTCTACAACCTAGCTAATTTTGAATGTTTTCTTTCCCTCAATAAAAACATCTAAACTGGTTACTTTCTTAATCTATCCTTGTGGTTTTCAACTGAGTCGTTTTTATATGAATCTTTAGATAGGAAAGGGAGACAATGTCCGTAATGTGTGCTAGTTCAGAGTTATGCTACATCCAGCACACCATCTTTTCATTTATTTTATAAACATGTGTGCTATGCAAACAATGCAACTAGTGAACACTTGTGGGAAAACTGAAAAAGTTACAGAAATGCTCTGTAATGTCCTAATTTTTCTTAACGATTGATAAAGCATGTCAACCACAAATTTTAAGGCTAGTTATCTTTTCAGTCTGCCTAACACTTAGGGGGAAACTACGATATAAAATGACTACTTACCAGTTTGGCAATTAACATTACCTCCTTGGGTTTCACACCTCCTAACTCGAATACACAGGAATACAGTTAATCCTGCAGTTAATCTATTCTTATCTCTAAGTAGCTTCTGGGTATTGACCATAACATCCTTTTTTCCATAACTGAGAACAGCTATGTCATAAAGTTTGTCTGCATGCCTCAACTTGTTATTTTTATCTGGAAAAAAGTCAGGTAGTGGGAAGACCAGATATTGAAGTTTTAGAAACGTGAAGTTGAAACCTGGTTCTGTAAACAAGCTAGCTGAGTGATTTTTGCACGTTACCTTGGCTTTCTGAACTGCTTGTCCCGCCCCCCCCTTTGTAAAGCACGCTAAAATACCTATCTCATAGTGATGTTTTAAGGATAAGATGAAATAAAGCATCTTTATCACCTCAAAGCTATTCCTAGTTTCTAAAAACTCCCTGAAAGAGCTCAAGCATGTGTTTCCTTGAATCCTTGACAGTGACTAGATAGCACTCCACGTATCGCAGAAGCTCAGGGGATCCCAGGGAGAGCCTCAGGAGGAAGTTTCTAGCTTCTTCGTAACCATTTCACTGCTATTACTCTTTCAGAGAAGGAAAACTCTGATTCCAAAAAACCTCCGCTGCCTTTCAGGGGAAAGGCTAAGGGAGTAAACCCCGACAGAAAATCCGGAGCCGGAGTCCCTAAGGCGGTTTGACTTTGTAGTCAACACCGGCAACTCCTGCGGCGCACCTGAAGCCAAGCTGTATTGACTCCGTCTTTCCCTTGGACCCTTCAGCTGCGAAGAGAGGGGGGGTCTGCTGCATGGGCAACAGCAGACCCTCCATATCACCCTGCCCAGGCTCTGTAGCTTCAGCTTCACTGGAGAGGACACTCCAGCGTCATCGCAAGATGTCGATTCAACACGGGAGGAGACAGATACCGTGTCACTCCCGAGTCGGACTGCACAGCCATTCTCGGCGGTGCAGATAGACTCTTAAGAAGCTACACCATCGTCTCTCGAGACGGACGGCTGCCGATGACGATGATGACTCTTTCTGAGGCAGCCCTGATTCCACAGGTGTATTCCAGCATCAGATATACTGCGTAGGTTTCCATGGAAGTGTTTGAATGACATTTTTTATTCTTTCAATAACCTTTCAACAGCTTCTCATGGTTTGTAGAGTTCTATTCAAACTCTTTACTGTGTCCTAGTGATCTGTTTAGTTCCAGCTTCTTTTTCTCCCTCACTTAAGATGTTCTAGCCACACCTGACCTCTACTTGCTCCTCAAATACTCTAAGCTTATTCCAGTATGAGGATCTATTTTCCTCTAACTGGGAATGCCTGTTCCTGGCTTCACAGGCTGGGCTATTTATAACACTGAGCTCAAAAATGACCTCCTGAGAGTCCTTCCCCTGATTACTTTGCCTCCCCCATAAACCTATTTTATTTTATTCACAGAATAGCACTTAGCACTATGGCAAATTCTTGTTTCCAAGGGAGGGCAGGGCCTATACCTATTTGGTTTCCAAACGTTTCCCCAGTGCCTACGGCTGTCTTCACTGTGATCTCTGGGCTACAACTCATCCTAAAGTCCACATTTTGGCGTTCAGGCCGGAGCCCGAGTATGGGTGGGAGGTAGTGGGGGGCATTCACGGTGGTTGCGCTAACGTCTTCCCAGATCACGCCCCTTTCCTGGGTCTGAAGGGCGAAAGCCTCTTTTCCCCACGGGAGACTTGATCGGGAATGTTGAAAGCACCTCCTGTCGAGTCACAGCAACTGTTGACATTCTAAATTCCAGGGCAGAGGTCAGTCTGGGCGTGGGGCAACGCGTGCGGCCACAGCTGTTGGCCCTAGCACGGGAACGGCTGCACTCCAGGGGCTTCTGGAGCACGCACGTGAGCGTGAGCCAGGCGAACCTCCTCCCGCGGAATCGAACGGAGCCACTGAGGGCAGCAGCACCTGGTGGCGTCCGCCTCGAACACGCCAGCCGTCCTCCCTCGATGCGGACTTCGAAAGGGAAGCGTCTGTCCAAAAGGAGGACCTCCTCTCAAAAGCAGGGAGAGTTTAATTCTAGTCACCGGAAGCCGGCTGCAACACTCACCGGAAAGTGTAGGCAGCACAGATGCCCCCAAGGAACTGGGCTGGAGGGAGGAGCCTTTGGGACAAGACTAGCCACCTTGCGTGGAGCCTGCACAGCCGCAGTAGAAGCCTCGGTAGAAGCCGCACTCCCTCCCGCGGGTCGCGCCGACCCGAGGGCCAAGTGTGCCCAGGGTGGGGCGCAGGGCTGGGGAGGAGCCAGCCCCTCGCCCGCGCTGACGCGACCGGCGTCGACGGAAGGGTGTAGACGCGCAGGCGCAGCCGGTGCTGCTTGGCCAGAGAGGCGGGGTCGCGCAGGCGCCGTGAGCGGCGTTAGCGGCGGCGGTGGCGGCGGTAGCGGCAGCAGCTGTGAGGGGGTTCCGGGAAGATGGTGCTGATTAAGGAATTGTGAGTGGGTCCCTGGGCGCGAGCGAGGCTCCAGAACGGCTGTGGCGGGAGGCTCATTGATTGGGAAGTGATGGATTATTCCTGAGAAGGAGCAAGCCTCGGGCGGCCGCTCCCTTCGCGCGCCCCCTCCCCCAGCCCGCGACCCCGGCCCACTCGAGGCTCGTCCTCGGAGCTCCCCCAAGTTCTTCGTCTAGTCGGGGCTGTGGGAACACGACTAACCCCTCTCCCGAGGTAGAAGCGGCAGTGTCCCGACCGGAGCGCGTGGCCCGGGAAGCCGTGGCCAGGAGTTTCCGCTGGGACCTGTCTTCTCACCAACCTCCCACCCCCAACCCCCAACCCCCCCAACCCTTGTAGGACCAAGGGTTGGAGAGAAGGGGTGGGCTTGACTGTGATTTGTCGTCTGGGGTGGAGCCTGCCTGTAACTGGCGGGAGATGGGCTTGCCGGGTGAAGGCAGCACTGGTGTCTGAACTCGAGGTGGGGGATCTGGGCGCCTTGAAGTTCACGCAAGAGCCCGGGGAGCCGGGAAAACCGGCGCCCCGCTGGGCAGCTCAGTGGACTGGACGGCAGAGCCTTCTCTCTACTCTCAGTCTCAGTTTCCATCTCTTTCAGGTGGGGAGACACTAGGCTCCACCCACTCGGGGTTGAAGTGAGGCGTTAGTTAACACGTGGTCTGTCAAAGAGAAGGGTCTCCAGGTGCATTAGACCAGCGACGTGTTTTTGTTGAAAAGTTAGGCGTTTCCTCACCCGCGAGGACTGAATATCACAGGAAATCTGGTTGGCAGTGATTATTCAGCTGTCACAGCTGGTTCGTTTTGTCATCATCCCTTGGGCAACTAGGGATTTCGGGTATGGCCCTTTGGTCTTTCAAGGGCTGCTTTCATTTTAAATTCTTCTTTTCTTTGAAAAGGAAGAGATTGGTGTTGCTTCTCCGCTTAAAACCCTCAAAAGATTCCCCGTCTCACTGAGAGTAAAGTCGAAGCCATTACAATCGCCTAGGAAGTCTTACACTTTTGTTTTGTTTCGTTTTGTTGGCCCTTTCGTTGCCCAGGCGGAGCTCACAGGCTTCCTTGCTGCCCTGCCTCTGCTCCCAGAAAGAAAAGCTCAGTTCCGGGGCTTTCTGCTTGCTGTTCCCTCTCTCTGAAGTGCTCTTCCTGCGCCTCTCACCTCCTTCCTTCAGGTCTTTTCTTAAATACTGCCTTCTTCGGGAACCCCTCTCTGAAGTCCCAATTGTAACCCCCACCTTTGGTTATCTGTTCTCCCTGTTTTCTTCTTCCCCCATAGGAATTATCGCCATCCACTATGCAACACAAGTATTTTGCCTGTCTTATTATATGTATTCTCTTACTGCATGTAAGCGCTGTGAAATCTGTCTTGCTCACTCCCATGTCCCCAGCTCTTAGAATATTCTGTCCCTGGCGTGTAGTAAATGCTCAATAAATATTTGTTAGATAAATTAATGAAAAATTTAACTTTAGTCAGTGACAGGGCTACTGAGACCAAGACACATTTCAGTTCAAGCTTATTTGTAGTACTGAACTTTGGATTTATATAAGATTTTTCTTCCAAGTCATTTACACAGTGTGTCATGCAAGTGTCTCATTTATTACTCTGATGTCTTTGTAATGTAGGTAGGTGGCAGGTACTAAGGCAGATTGAGGAAATAAGACAGAAATTGACTTGGCTCAGGTCGCGCAGGAAGTGAGTCGCGGAACTGATTTTAGTTCATAGGTCTAGACATTTTTCTTTTATTAGAGTAATCTCCTCCCTCCTAAATTATGAATGAAGTGTTCAGTAGATTCTGTTGACAGTTGTGTGAGTGTCAGGCTAACTTATGGAAATCAATTCCCATTGGGAAGTTACACACTATGCTTTTTGTGAACCATTACTTTCGTTATAAAATTAGAATGTTCTGAGGTAACATGTCAAAATGTGCCCCAAGTGTAATAGTCCCTAAAGTTATAAATTACATTTCTTGATACTCTTCATGTACACCTCCCCTAGAATTTATTTTCTCCTAGACTTTTTGCAGGTAGAGACTTTATTTTTGTAAGTATTCCCAGTATCCAGCATAGCATCTGGTCTAGCACACTGTAAGTACTTAGTGTTGTTGAGTGAAAAAAATGAGTCTTCCTATTTGCAAGTCAGCTTTCTAAAATTGTTTTTGGTCAGGAGCAATGAATAGGTCATTCCTATGTAAAGATGTTGGTAAACTGTAAAATACTTTGGCAAATGTTTGTTGTCTTTAAGAATGCCATCTATTTTTGACATGAATTAAAAGGTTAGAAGTGACTTTTCAGGGCAGGGAGTTCCCTTCAAGTTGTTCCTTAAGCAATGGATGACATATCTATTAGCATAAAGTCCTGGTTTTAAAGAACTAGTTGCTAGTTCATTTGGAAAATTATTTTCATGAGGATTTTTAGATAAGTTCGAATATTTTAAAATATAGGCATACTTCAGATGCTGCGGGTTTGGTTCCACACCGCTGCAATAAAGTGAATATCGTATTGAAGCAAGTCACACGAATTTTTTGGTTTCTCAGTGCAAATAAAAGTTATGTTTACACTACACTGTAGTGTGGTAAATGTGTAATAGCGTTATGTCTAAAAAAAGTGCATACCTTAATTAAAAAATACTGTCTTGCTAAAAAATGCTAATCATCATCTCAGCCTATTGGAAAAATGATACCAATAGACTTGTGCAACACAGGGTGGTCATTGGGTTGACCAAAAAGTTTGCATATTTTTTTCCGCAAAATGACACATTTTTAAATTATCACCAATAACTATTGCTTTGGACATTTTGAGTATGTCGGCTCTCTCCCACATGGTATAATGCTGATTGTTCTCAGTTAATGTCTTGAGTTGATTGCTATCAACTTGAACTGGTTTACCTGACCATGAAGCGTGGTCCAGCGAGAAATCTACAGCATGAACTTCACATTTGATCAGTCACAGCACCTTCTCCATACACTACACAAACCTTTTTTTGCGTTTTTACCTTTCTTGACATCATAAAGCATGATATGCTGAAAATGTTGTGTATTTTCTTCAATCCCCAATATAAAAATGGCACCAAAAATTCACCAATTTTGATGTTTTCTTTTTAATGCACACTGATATGACAGCTGTTACAATGCAGCCTAACAGAATTGTTTAGAATGAAGTTAAAGACAGCTAAGGGCTACTATAACCGTCTTACAGAAAAAAAAAACCAAATGAATTTTTTGGCCAACTCAATACAAACCTTCAATTTGTGAAAAAATGCAATATTTATCTGTGAAGCACAATAAAACAAGGTATACCTGTTCAGGTTTCTCCTACTATCCAAAAGTAGAGCATTCTTAATGAAGCCTTTTGTTCACTAAAATGGTGTAAAACGAAGAAGCAGTTACCATTAATTAATATGTTTGCTTCTTAGAACAAAGCATGGAGTTAGGGCAACCAACACCTACCCCTCCACCCCCAGTTAAAAATTTGTATAGAACTTTTGACTCCCCAGAAACTTAGTTGTCCCTTGGTACCCACAGAGGATTGGCTTCAGTATCCTCACGGATACCAAAATCCACTGATGCTAGGTCCCCTGTATAAAATGGTGTAGATCAATGCATACAGTCAGTCCTCAGTATCCTCGGGCTCCCATCTGTGATTTGAAGCAGTACAGGTGTTTATTGGAAAAAGTCTGCATAAAAGTGGACTTGCGCAGTTCAGACGCCTGTTGTTCAAGGGTCAGCTGGATGTGAAAAAATTTTGAGCATTCCCAGATTGCCCCCAAAAGTTACAAAATCACATCAAATATGGTTAATTGCATCCAGTTTTATGCTAAATGTAATAACCCTATGATCTCTTAGGCTTTTCTGATACCTTAGGACACGTCTTGCTAACAGATGCACAGAGTAAACTGAGAGAAAGCCCAGACACTCACAGACACACTTCAGAGCTGTGGCAGCTTCATGCTGAAATCCTGAGTGTAGTTCTTTGGGTAGGAGCTTGGCAGGGGCCGCTCCTGCACGCTGCCTCTGTGACAGTCCTGCAAAACTAGACACTTATTTTCACTCCTCCTCCATTCATGATAGTGAAAATCCTCTGTGTATTTCTTCCTGTTAGTGAAAATAAGTTCTAATGTAATCCTTTCCTAAAAGTGAAGTGGCACACTCAAAATATGGGGGATACCTGTAATACTGCTTTTAGACTGGTAATAGAAAATCAAAATATGCCTGTTCCTTCCTTTTCTTACTTTTTATTAAGTAAATCTTGAAGAAATTACTTGACTCATCATTCATTCAGAGTATCTTAAATCAGTCACTTTCATTTTGTGAAATAAGTTTTCCTAGAAGTGTTATGTAAAAGTAGGGATCTTCCTGTTACCCAGAAGTCACATACCCAGTATTCCCTCACTTACCGCGGGTATTACGTTCTAGACCACCCCCTCCCCCCGCAAAGTAGGAACCTTAAATTTATTTTAGTATTTATATATATTTTAAGGCTTTATAAACCCTTCCCACACCCTTATAAATCATTCCCAGTCCCTTATTAACCTTTCCCACTCCCTTATTAACCTTTTCCACACTTTTATAAACAGTACTTATGTTCTTAAACATATTCTACACTCTTAAACCTACGTAACTTTAACAACATACATATACAGTACCACAAAGTCGTGTGATATAGCGAGAAATCTGCGGTACATAATTAAATACAATATTTTTAAAAATCCCACGATACAGTGAGGCCGCAATAAGTGAACTGTGATATAGAGGGGCTACTGTATTCTGATGTAACATAGTTCACCATGGTATTCTCTTTTGGAATTCATCTTCAGGAGCAGTAGCCTCCATTTTGGTCCTTTTGTATGTCCAGTAACAGACTCTCTTGGACAAGATCAAACATACATCAACCTTACATTGAATCCACCCCGGAAGGCATTGTTATATTTTTAAGGCTCAAGGTATTTCCCATAAAGTTTTTGTTACTAAGTCTAAAGGACTGTTTACTTGCTTTTCTCTTAATAAAATTGAGAAGTAATTGGGTAGTAGGGATCAGTTTTAGGAAGCATTCATTAATGAAATTCAAGATATTATTGTGTGAGAAGTATCAAAAAATGCATAGTATATAGATGGGGAATGAAACCATACTAAAACTTTCACGTGGGCAGCGTGACCAGACAGTATACAAATAATACGTTCTGTACCCTGCAGTATTAAGATGAGGATGCATGCGTTCAGGGTAGTATGGCCTTACCACTCTGCAGTGTTCAGTGATGCGTTTTCTCTTGCTCTTTCCTCCTCACAAGAATCTCTGCAACTGCATTTTTGGGGTCCTGGCACAATTTGGATGCTAAATGCAGTGATTGTTGAGAACCCTGAATGGTAGTTTTATTTTCCCAGTTAGACACTTATTTAGAGCTGTAGGCATTGTAAAGACAGTCTTCCATAAATGACAACCTTGTACCATGCTATCATTGGTTTTACAGTAGAAGTTCTTCTAAGCATGTAGATGTGTTTTAAGGCCAACTATTTCATATGTAACATATATTCTTTTTCCTTTTGTCTTTTTAGTCGTGTGGTTTTACCCTGCTCTGTTCAGGAGGTAAGTCATGATTGGTTCTGTGTTATTTTGATACAGTTCATTTTGATATGTTAATCTAAAGTTATATTTTTATTGTGTTTTTGTGTTTATTTACCTTTACATTTTAGTTTATGTGACAAAATAAATTAAGGTGAGTTAACAGTTATTACACAGATAATTACAGATAATTGTGTAAGTGAATTTCTGTTACACTGTTTTGTTTTCGAAGAGTCTAAAGAACATAGTGGAACTTCCTGTCTAGTGCAGAAATTCTGTTTACAATATTCCAGAGAAAGGAGGTTCTAGCCTCAACTTAAGCACTTTAAGGTTAAGTAACTTGCTTAGAGAAGCTGCCTACTTTACTGTCGGTTTTTTTAAAACATTTGTCTTTACTTTTAAACCACAATCTGCTTTCATATAATGCTTGACTTGTTGAAGTTCCTTCCACTTGAGCAATGGGAAATAGGCCTGTTCTGTCTTGTATATGGTAACGCTTCGGGTTTTCTTTTGGGAGTTCTTCCTCCTCCCCTACTCCCTTTTGTTCCGTCTTCTTGAGGTCACAAGGTTAAACATTCCCAGCATGTTCATTTGGCTTAATATAACATGACCTCTAGACTTCCTCACCAGCTGGTCTCACTGCTGCATGGGTGTAGTTACTGCTTTCAACTAAAAATGGTATTCCAGACATGTTTGACCAGCATATAACTAAGAGATTATCATCTCTCTTGATCTGCACGAGATACAGAAATACATCACCAGTTCAGAAGTTGCATATTCTGCAGTTTTAGTTATCTGTAGTAGAGCTAAGAACGAGGATAACGAAAGTAGAGAAGACTTCTGAGAAATAAAGATACATGTAGCGAAACACAGAAAGCCCTCTGGGTCCTTCTGTAACTTGCACACAGTTTGCCCTTGCTCAGTTACCTGGTTTTCTAAGAGCCGACAGTAAATTAGAAGCAGTGAATTGGAAGTGGGACAAAACAAGCTGATAACCTAAAAAGTGACAGCTGACAGAAGACAGACAGAAAAAAATAAATAAAATGCAGGAACTAGAAACAAATAGCAAGCTGGCACTGTTTAATGTGGACTCGAATGTGGTTGTGTGTATCTCAGTAGTGCCTGAGGTTTCACTGTATTAAAGCCCTCAAGACAAGCCGCACACCCCTATTCTTTACTCGGATAGTTGATTGTTTGAACATGAATGTGGAAATTGACATTTGTTTTTGTTAATTTTTTTCTTTTGGTTTTGGATAGTTGGATCAACTTACTGAAATCTTTGAGTCTTGGTATTGTCACCAAAATAATCTCAGCTCTTTTTTATACTCAGACTTAATAAACGTGCTTCTTAACTTAAGTTAGTCTTTAAAATGAGGATGAAAGTCTGGTAGCATGCCACACATTATTAGTCCATTAAGAACATTTTCTGGATACTGTTGTTTCTGTGTAAACTTTTGTTACTCTGTTTCTGACCGAGATCAAATTTACCTTTTGGCTTAGACATACTAATTCTATTTTTAAAATATGGAAAGTACATTTGAAGGACTTAAGGATTGATTGTAGTATTACTGGACTAACACTGATGTTGTTTCATGAAAACCAAAAAAAGAAATACAACCCTCTCTGTAGTCTAAAAATCCCTACAGAAACCGTGTTTTGATTTAGTTGAAAAGTGCGCTTGGTTCCAGCTTCCTGAGAGACAGAGACGGAGAGGAGATAGGGAGGGAACCAGGAGGGAGGGAGAGGAGCGAAGGGAGAGAGAATGAGAATTAACCTGCAGGATAGCGTCGTATTCCCATGGGCTTTTTAGAGATGGGTATTTACAGAGCTTACAGCTACCCCTATTTTTTTTTTATCCCTCATAATAAAGTCTTAGTTTTGAATTACTGGTTCTTAGAGGTAGCTTTTCTTTGAAAATACAGTTATAAAAAAGAAAAACACTTTCAGGCTGTCTTAGTTGGGAGGAAGAAATTTAGCCAGATTTGAAGAGATAGGAAGGAGATAGTGGATTGTTGAGTCACTAGGAACAAATTAGAACACAAGAGCTTTGCTTTTTATTCTTTATTGGGATGGTTAGCGACTCCAGATTGTCCTGGAACAATACGGCCCTCTCACAGGTGTTGCAGACCACTGAAAATTCTGGTTCACTTTAAAGCGAAATAGAAACCACTGACAGCAATTTCTTGCCTTTTGTGGTAATACTTGTATATTTATAATATTTTACAAACAGTTTTTTTCACAGTTCTGATCCTGGATACCCAATATGGTTTCTGTTTGGACAAAAGACAAATTGGGTATACCTTATATAAATGGGGGAAAAAATTCCAGAGGTCTGCTGAAATTTGGACTGTAATGGTTCTTTGTATTTTCAGGCTTTTACTATTACACTTGATCACCCACCCCTTTATTATTGAGAATGGTATTCTGGTTGCTTAGCTTTGTTAATTGGCAAAGTGATAATTATATACTTGCCATACCTTTGTCCATATTTTGTAGAATTAATGAGATATATTAAGTGTGAACATACTTTGAAAATACAAATTATATTATTCAATAACCTGAACTAAGAGTCAAGGTGTTTTCTTGATAGGTGGATATTAAAGTACATACTAAAGCACCAGAATGTTTGTAAATAGCAGTTTTCTTGACTAATGGAAATCTTGTAAAATATTACAGTGATATCTGAGCTAACGAAGATAATTCGTTCTGGAATCACATTCGTTAGCCAAAATCTTTGTTAGGCGAAACATGATTTCCCGCAGGTTTCTATAGAAAATCATTTAATTTGTTCTGGATGCTGTCCACGGAGCATGCACCGTGCTGACATTGGTATGAGAAAAGCTTCTCTCCGCGGCACTCTGGAAGTCCCTCTCTAAAAGGCCAAAGTGATGGCCCTCTCTCACCTTCTGATATATGTCGTCATCAAACCCGAAGCAGCTTATGTTATCACACGTCTCACTGCTCACTGCAATCTTGAATGTAAACAACCCAGTTGAGTTGGTGGGTCTCCCCTATGCAACATGGTCAGCTCATTTCTTTGTCACACGCATACAGACGGAAAAGATAAGCTCATGAAATGGCCCGACTGTTCATGTTTGCTGCTTTATGTTAGCACGCGCATCCACTAAAACATTCATTAGCTGAGTCTGAAAAACAGTGAAAACATTTTCATTAGCCAAAAAAATCGTTAACAGGGTCACTTGTTAGCCGAGGTATCACTCACTGTATAGCGTTTCTTGAAACTGTAGGAGCATCTGGTGTTTGTCTTCCGATTCATTTCCAATTTGAGTCATGTTTTCATGTATAACATATGTGTTGAATGGTTGGATATGCTTTTCTATATCATATCGTAAGATTTTAGCATATGAAGTTTCCACAGTTACTACTGACTTACTGAAATTCTGTACTCTTTAAAATTTCAGTATCAGGTTGGGCAGCTTTACTCTGTTGCAGAAGCTAGTAAGAATGAGACTGGTGGTGGAGAAGGAATTGAAGTCTTAAAGAATGAACCTTATGAGAAGGATGGTGAGAAAGGACAGTATACGCACAAAATCTATCACCTAAAGAGGTAAGCCGGTGTTCACATTTGATGCTTAGTCATTATATGAAATAATGAGGCTTTAACTACTCAGCTTACTTATTAAGCGTGTTAACTTACCTTAGATGTGCTGATGTACTTTTTAAATTTTAATGTGAAAATATGTGACATTTAAATTTTTTGATAGAACTCTTCTCCTGCTTTATTGGTTGTTTTTATTTATTTATTTTCATTTTCCCCAATACTTTTATTGATTTGGATGTTTTTAATTTTTAAAATATATTTTATTTATGCTATTACAGTTGTCCCAATTTTTCCCCCAGTGTCCCTCTCCACCTGGTACCCCCCATTCCCTACAGCAGTCCCCCCCTTGGTTAATGTCTATAGGTCATGCATATGAGTTCTTGGGCTACTCCATTTCCTATACTGCTCTTAACATTCTGTACCTACCAATTTGTATTTCTGAATCCCTGTATCTTTTCCCCGATCTCCCCCTCCCCCTTCCCAACTGATATGTCTCCAAATGATCTCCATATTTATGATTCTGTTTCTGTTCTGCTTGTTTGCTCAGTTTGTTTTTTAGATTAAATTTTTGATAGTTGTGAGTTTATTATCATTTTAATGTTTCATAGTTTTGATTTTTTTTATTAAATAAGACCATTTAACATTTCATATAATAATGGTTTAGTGATGATGAACAACTTCTTTAGGTTTACCTTGTCTGGGAAGCACTTATCTGCGCTTCTATTCCAAATGATAGCTTTGCTGGATAGAGTAATCTAGGTTATAGGTCCTTGCTTTTCATCATTTTGAATACTTGCCAGTCCCTTCTAGCTTGCAAAGTTTCTTATGAGAAATCAGCTGAAATTCTTCTGGGAACTCCTTTGTAGCTAACTCTCACTTTTCTCTTGCTGCTTTTAAGGTTCTTTCTTTATTTTTAACCTTTGGCATTTTAACTATGCTGTGTCTCGGTGTGATCCTCTTTGGGTCCATCTTATTTGGGACTCTCTGTGCTTCCCGGACTTATGTGTCTATTCCTTCACCAAATTAGGGAAGTTTTCTCTCATTAATTTTTCAAATAAGTTTTTGGTTTCTTGCTCTTTCTCTTCTCCTTCTGACGCCCCATGATTTGAATGTTGATCCATTTGAAGTTGTCCCAGGGGCTTATTAGCCTATCCTTGTTTTTTGTTTTTTTTCTTTATTCATTTTTCTTTTTGCTTTCTCATAGAATATTTTTTTCTTCCTTATGTTCCAGATCATTGATTTGATTCTTGGTTTCATGTACTCCACTGTTGGTTCCCTGTAAATTTTTCTTTATTTCACTTAGTGTAACCTTCATTTCTACCTAGGTCTTTTTTATGCTGTTGAAGTACCCACTGAGTTCCTTGAGCATCCTAATAATGAGGGATTTTAACTCTGCATCTGCTAGATTGCTTACCTCCACTTTGTTTAGTTCTTTTCCGGAGTTTTGTTCTGTTCTTTTATTTGGGCCATGTTTCTTTTGTCTCCTCATTTTGGCAGCCTCCCTGTGGCTGTTCCCATGTATTAGGTAGAGCTACTCTGACTCCCTGTTTTAGTAGAAAAGCACTCAGACAAGTTAGGTGGGGCGGAGCCTTAGGTGATCTGCAGGTCGGGGCAACCCGTGTGAACCAGGTTTATGGAGCCTCTGATATGGTGTCCACTACTCTGTGTCGGGGAGAGCTCAAAACTCAGGAACAGTGCTGCTGCCTGGCCTCTGGAATTCTGTCTGAGAGGAAGCTCTCCCCCGCACTTGCCCTGATGCCGAACTCTTTAATTTCCCCCCATATGCCACTGGTGCCCTTCCAGCTCCTGCCCCAGTGCTGAAGCCCAGAGGGAGTGAGTCTGTATAAGTCCTAAGTCTATTGTGGGCCCTTTAAAAGGAGACTCCTGAGAATCCCGCAGTTTCCTCCTCTACTCCAGCCCCCACTGATTTTTATAGCCAGACTTATGGGGACTTACCTTCCTGGCAGTGGAACCCTGGGCTGGGTGGTCTGGTATGGGGCTGGGATCCCTCACTCCCGAGGTATGCCTCCTGATTTTTATTCACCACACATGGGTGTGGGACCTCCCATTCCGCATCTCTGGGTCTCTGTGCCTCTCCGCATGTCTCCATGTAGCCACCCCTCCTGCCTGTCCGGATGAATGTGACTGCTTTCATTTCTTGTCAATTTTCTGATGATTCCAGGTGATACGTGCTTTGTAGTCCAGTTACGATTGTTGCTGTGATTGTACTAGGAAACAAGCCATGTTTACCTATGCCTCCATCTCAACTGGAAGTCTGGTTATTTTTAAATTGTAGGAGTATTATATCCACTTCTTTAAAAAAATTCAAACAACAGAGAAGATAAAATAAAAACCTTAGTCCCCACCTCTTGCCTTCACATATATATAACCACCCCCCAAAAACACTAGAATGATTTATAGTTTATCCTTCTAAATCATTTTCTATACATACTCAATTTTTAAAAAAAAAACAGAGATATTACTTGTATCATTTTTTGTTTTCTGCAGCAAATGAGATCATACTATATATATATATATATATATATATATATATATATGGTTCTGCAGTTTGCTTTATGTTTTCATTTGTTGATATATCATGAACATCCATGTTATTATTTAATGTCCATTTCATTCTTTTTAAAACTGGGTAAAATTTCTTAGTATAGACTTAGGTATATTTTGGTGTTTCCCAGTTTTTGTCTGTTATAAGTAATACTTCTCTGAACATGGCTGTGCATGTCTTTATGCCTTAGGTTACTATTTCTCTAGGAGAAATTCATAAAAGTAGGATTGCTAAAAGGACATGCTCATTTTAAATTTTGTTATTATTGCCAGCTTGCTATCCTAGAGTTTGACAGAGTTCATTTTCCCATATTCTTTTAAAATTTTGCCTATTTGTTGATACACAGAAAATAATCTCTTATTTAAATCTGCATTTCTTTATTAGCGAGGTTGAATGTTTTTTCATATTGACCATTTGAATTTCTTTTGTGACTGTTCGAATCCCTTATCATTATTTTTGCCTCTGATTCTAGAAGTTCTTTTGCACATTCTCCTGAGTTTGGCAGTTAGCTCTATCTTTGGCATAAATGTTTTAAAATAGAAAATTCATATCCCAATATTTATTCAAGGACAAAAGACTAGTAATGGTTTTTAAGAGTCTGTTTTGTCAGTTGTCTCCTTAGTTTATTAAAGGTAGGAGTGAGTCTCTGCTTTTTTCATGCCTGTATTTTTAGTATTGAAATGAGTAACAGCCATGTTTATAGAGCTCAAAATTATAGATGAGCTGTGATAGTATTTTTCATATTTTCTCTGTTAAAGGCTACTGCTTGGTTTATGGGAACACGTGAATATTAGGTAGATTATATCACTTTATAAAACCTTAAATTTTATTCTTATTTTCTCTTAGACTCAAAATATCCTTCACTTGAACACTGAGAGTTGGAATATTGGGGAAACGTTTGCTCTATTATTACACGGAGAAGACTAATTGCTAAATATGTACATAAGTATGAATGTGTTACATATGTTTTTTAACATCTCCTGGAAGTTAGCCAGTTTGTATCTGGTTATTTTCTTTCTGCAAATCAGGGAATTTTAAGTTATTTTGTAGTTTGATTTTTTTCCTCCTTGCCTCTCCATTTCACCTTCTTCCACCTGCATCTCTACCGCAGTAAAGCACGGGACCATTACCTCTTTCTTGAACGTCTCCAGTCGCCTGCATGTTGATCTCTTGCCATCCATTCTTAGGACTATTACAAATACTAACGCTGCTGTGAACGTTTTTGTACATGTTTCTCTGTGTTTTCATTTCTCTTGGTGTCATATATATCCGTATGCATATATGCCCACACAAACCTACATTCAGAATCACCAGATCACGTGCTACCTCCTCACTTTTTGAAGAACTGCCAGATTATTTTCCAAAGTGACCGCGCCACTTTAAATTCCCACCAGCAGGGTACAAACGTTCCGCAGAATTGCCAGGGCTTGTTGTTCTCAGGTCTTTGGCTTTTGTTTTAATGGTGGCCATCCTAATGAGTATGCAGTAGTATCTTACTGCAGTGTTGATTTGCATTTCACTGTTGATTAATGGTGTTGAGCATCTTTTTATGTGTGTATTGGTCGTTTGTAGATCTTCTTTGGACAAATGCCAGTTCAGATCCTTTACCCATTCTTCATTGGGTTGTCCTTTTGTTGTAAGAGTTCTTTGTATATTCTGGATACTAGTTTTCTGTCAGATGTATGATTTGCAAAATGATTTGCTCATTCTTTGAATTATTTCGCTTCCTTGATAGTGTCATTTGAAGCTTAGGTTTATAATTTTGATGAAGTCCAATTTACGTGTTTTTTCTTATTTATGGTTTTGGTGTCATATCTTCATTGTCCATTCCAAGGTCTCAAAGATTTAATCTATATTTCTCCTAAGAACTTGATAGTTTTAGCTTTTTACATGTAGATCTTTAATTCTTTTTGAGTTAATTTTTGCCACTATCTATTCTTGCCCACCCTCATTAATTTTTCACACAAAACCAGAATGATTTTAAAACTTAAATCAGGTTATGTCATTCGTCTTCTCAGAGCCTTCAGCTGCTTCCCATCATACAAAGAAGAAAATGCCAACTGTGGCCTGTAAGGGGCCCTGCGGTCTCTCTGTTTCTGCCCACCTCACTGTCCTCATCTGTGTCCCTCTGTTCCTTGGTCGCTACAGTCTCACTGTGCTGGAGGCCTCTCGGGGCCCAAGCAGGCCAAGTCCTTTGCTCTTTAGGACTCTCACCCCATGTCTTCATGTGGTTGGCCCTCCTCACAGTCGGATCGTCACTGTAAAGTCACTTTCACAGGGAGGCCTTCCTGAGCACCCTTGCCCAGGTATTCACTGCTCAGTGCTGTGTTCTTAACTTCACTGCATTTCAGGAGAGGTGATTCTCTGCTTTTTTAATTGGCCAGTGTTGTGTGCTTTCCTCCCTGGAAAGTGAGCTCTGGGTAGGGATTGTCCCTGTCTGCGCACCATTATTCACAGTCCCCTGGCACAGTGTACATTCAGCAAATACCTGAGTGAATGAATGAACTTGCTTTGTCTTTGGCCAGTTACTTTCATCTTAATTCTTCCCCATGTTTTTCTACATTTTGATGTTTATCCACAGTAGCATGGAGAAGGATGGGAAAGTAGACCTGTGAACAATTTTATTTATTTTGTTTACAAGTAGATGTAAAAATTTTATGGGAAAAGTACAGTTTGAAATGATTTGCCAAGGTATCATTTAGCTCAGGAACAGCATTTTTTTTTTTTTTTTTAGACTGCTCCTAGATCAGGAGTTTAGTGTACATTATGGTCATTTATTGTCTTTTAAGCCTTATTAGCGCATAGTCTTCTGGTACCACTGTGACAAAGTTGTCTCACTGCAAAACAGGTTCACAACCATTTGATAATAACTGAGCTTTGGTCTTAATATTATCTTTTCTCAAGACAATTGATAAAACATTTTGGTTGAACTTTACCCTGAAGTTAAATATTATTAAATAACTTTCCAGTGGGAGGAGGCTATCTATTGGCCAAGAACCTTTGTACTTTTGGGCATTATGCTATGGCTGACTTTAAACAGTTGAAACCTAGATTAAGTTTACATTGAGGTAAGCACTTTTATCAGTATTGGTTTCTCATGAGAGAACATTTCATGAATAGTTTGGGAGAACAAGAGGAGGAATGTCCTTCCTAATTTGTTTTTTTAAGGCCTAACACCATTTTGTTAATTCCATTAACATGTGTCCCTTTTCTGAGAATCTCTTAAGCTTCCAGAACAGAATTTTCTTCATTTTACTAAAGTGATTTCCTAAGTGAGACTGAGGTGGAAAAACAATGTATATACCACGCTCTGAGTTCTATATGTAAGTGGCACACTTGAATTGCCTTGTTAGGAATATATTAAAGTTACCATTAATGAAAATTTCTCTCCTGTAAAATAGAATTGAAATTTAATTTTATTTACTCCATTTATGCATTTTCCCCAGTTTTAGTCACTTACTGAGATTCATTGAGAGAGAGGTGTGTTTGTTAATGTTCTCATGTTGAATGTAAAAAACCAGTAAATTTAAAACAAAATTGACTCAAAGATTAGGTTGTGCCTAAGTCAAAACTTAAAATGAATTATTAGAACTCGTGTTGTGGGAAAAGCACCCTGGAAGTAAGATAATAGGCAGTTTGAGAGCAAAACGAGGAAATATTAAAGCTTTCTTGTAGATTGGCTGTTGGGGGCTTTTTATGACTGCCAGTTTTCTTCTGTTGGGGTCCGCAAATTTTAGGACTTTTGATCAGTAATAAGGTTTTCAGAATATTGAGTACCCTAGAAATAAATAGGATAGTATTAAAATCTGTTTCTAAGCTAGTACACAGCTAATTTTTTTTCTGCCTTTTTCTAAGTTAGCCAAATGAACCATTGATAGATATTCGTCATATTCTCAGAGAGTGATCTTGTAGCTTATATTAAAAAAAAATTACCATTATGTATTATAGTATATTCTGATTAGACCTCTTCCATATTTAAAGGGATTTTGGATAATGGAAAAAATAATTTGAACTGCTAGATATCGTTTGACTTTTAATGTGATATTATTTTCAGTTATTCTGGCTTCATTTTTCTGAAGTTATACCCCTTTGCATGAATCTTCCCAAGATTTGAAAAGAATAAGTGCTCAGAGAATTAGCCCTCCTTCATTATTGTCTTTTAACATGTAAAGGCACAGGTAAATCTCTCTGTGCCTTTGGAATCGCACTTGTACTGCCATGTATAAAAGTCGTACTTCAGCTTTTCTGGTGATATAATTTGCCACAATAGTAGAAGCTCCAAATCCTGCACCTGCTTCTGTGCTCTGGAGAGACAGCAGAAGGGCTGTCTCTTCTGTGACCTCACAGCGCTCTGGCTGGTGTGGGATCCCTTACATCTCTCTCAATCTTATCATAGGGCCAGAGGTCCACTTGGGTTTCTACAGTTCATTAGTTTGTTCATTCTCTTAGTTTAGGATATTAAGTTGTGCTTGAAAGTTCTCAGAGAAGCTGCTCTGATATGGAAAATAATATGTAATAGCGCTTGTAGTTGGAGGATATAGTTTTGACATAGTTATTTAGCCTCTTCTGAATGCTTACCTCACGGTGTTGTTAGGAGATTTAAGTGAGGAAAGGCATGCGAAAGTACCCAGCTCCATGTCAGCTGGGAATTGAGAAGCAATAGCTACTGTTCATTGAGCTCTCACTGTACTGCACAGTGTGCTAACCGTGTTACAAGATTGAATCCCCTCAGTAACCCAGCAGAGTAGGTAATACGGACTCCATTCAACACGAGGAGTTCAGAGAGCTAAGTAATGTGCCCAGGGTCACACATCTTCTAAGTGGTGGTGATGTGATTTGAATCCAGTCTGTGCGAAAAGCCTGTACATCATGTAGAACTGCTCTCACGTGATGAAATGATTTTAAATGCTCATTTCATTTGCAGTTTTTGAGGACTGGTAAGACTGGGTATCCATTTGTTCGTTAACCAGTTGTGTTTTTATTTGTAGTGTGTCTGGATATCCTTTGCCTGTTTTATCTGTTGGGATCTTTCCCAATTATCTTAGGAATATGCACAATCTCATATATTATATATTTAACCCTTCTCTGACCATACTGGAAACAGCTAGTGACATTCATCTTCCAAACCCGCAAAATTTTTAACGTGGATATGTTTTAATATCTCCTTCTTGTCGTTTTTCTCTGTTTATTCTGTAAAATGTGTGAAAAGGCTTTGACTCAGGAATACTCCCTTATTCTGGGGCTTCTCTTTTTTGCCTCAAGAAATAGCGTAGTGCCGTCCTGACTGCACGAGAGAGCTGCTTGTCATATTACGTGCAGGTCAGATGGCTTCAGGTGGCTCTTAGATTGCACATAAGAGAGGTAGCTCAGAAGCCCGTGAGAAAGAACTGCCTCTCTCTTTCAGAAAATGCTGTGTGTGGTTAAACATATTTATAATTATTTTGTTGTTTTTACATTCATTTCCCACTTGATTACTTTGGGAATGAGGGTAAACTGTTGATAACAGTCTCAAATATGAGTTCATGAAGCTTAGGACAGAGTCGACTACCTTTGATTATAATACTCTTTGAAGCAGTGTGAAGGATGCCAGCAGAGAAGCAACGGCGCTGTTGAAAACGTATCCACTACTTCTCTCCCCACAGCAAAGTTCCTGCGTTCGTGAGGATGATTGCTCCCGAGGGCTCCTTGGTATTTCACGAGAAAGCCTGGAACGCATATCCCTACTGTAGAACAAGTAAGCCTGGTTCCCAGCAGCCATGCCCCCAGTGAGGACACCTTTGAGAAGGGGGACACCAAGCAAGCCTTCTGTGGGTTGTCGGGTAGTCACTGCACTAGCTGTGGCAGAGGATTGGTTGCATTGGGTTCCTCCCCCCCACACCTTAAGGTGTGAGGGGCATAGGTTCAGTCCCAGAGGACAGCACAAAGTGAAGGCAAGACCCTCCACCAGCAAAAAGAGTCTGACTCGCTTTGTTGCAATTCTCGCTATATTGTGGTGGTGTAGAACCAATCGCAATGTCTCCGAGGTGTGCCTGTAGAGAGACCTTACAGAAAGATCATCCACACTCAGGAGTGTCTTCTGCTGTAGTTCTAACACGATTTTATGTCTGTCGCCATGTAAGAGAGGAGTGACATGGCAGCCTTGTTAAGTTAGTATTATACATGGCATCTTTACTTTGGTGTCGTTATTCCTTTTATTGCTGTCTTACAGTTAGATTACTGATCCGTAATCTAAAGTCTCCTGCCTGCAGTGTGACTTGTGCAGAAATTGTGCTTTTCGCGTGTAAACTATTAAATGTTCTATTTTCAGGTAGTTAAATCTTGTGACTTTAAATATTGTGACAGATAGTTTTGACTTTGATTAATATTCTGAAATTTTTCCCTTTTTCTTGCCTACCTGTCCATTACGTCTCAGTCGTAACGGTGAGTAAAACTTTTTGTGTCACATACTCCTCACCTTTAAACTTTGCTTTATATAGTAATTATTTTCCATTATTTCTTGCTTTTTTTTTTTTTTTTTTATTAGAACTGCCCACCACTGCACGGCCCCGGCTCTTAGCTTCTCCCAGCAGCCTGCACTCTGCCGCATGTTCTCACGGTTAATGGGCTTGCTTCAGCCTTGACTCAAAACCTCCCTCTTGACTTAATGTTGCTCCTGCTACTTTTTTTGAATGCCAGATTTGCTCACCAAAGCTCACAGCTTCTTTAATATTAGCTCTATATCCTGTATAACAACTAGAGTTGTTTGAATTATTTAACAGCATCTAACTTTTGGTTTGCCTGACAAATCTATAAAAATAGGTAGCTAATGATTCTTTGTCATTTGAGGATCAGACTTGTAGACTCAAAGGCATGGATGCTTATGCTGGGGAAGGCTCCTGCAGACATGGGTCCCGAAGACCTGCTGAACGATCACTGTCGTTTTACTGTTGTGTTTTCTGCAGAATGAATATATGAAAGATGATTTCTTCATTAAAATTGAAACATGGCACAAACCAGACTTGGGAACATTAGAAAATGTAAGTTTCACCTCTGGGCTGTCAGTGAAGAAACCCCTGGAAATGAGAATACTATAGTCCATTTTGTCATCACCAAAACGATGCTACCTGTGTTAGACTGGTACCTGGCCACCCTGGCTACACACCAGGGATGTGTCAGATTGCGGTGAGGCGAGCGAGCAGCCAGAAGCAGCTGGGCCTCCCGTGATCTTTCCCCTTGCCTTGGGGCATGAGTGCACTTTGGTGAGGTTGCTGTTTTTATCAGCAGCTCTTTCTCTGGGACAGTGAGAACGTGGATAAGAAAATTTGCAGGTAATCCCCAAACTGATTTTAGCTGTTACATTTTAGATTTCTTTTATCTTTCATCTGTGTGTGTTTGCCAGAACTGCTCTCTATAGCAAAATTGATTCCTTTAATTTTCACCTTTACTCCACTCTACTGGGATATGGGTTCATATCAAAGGAAAGGCCACAATGAGGGGGAAGGTGCATTGACTAACATACAAAAATGTTGATGAGTTCCTGCTTTTTACAAGTTGGCACTCATTATCTCTAAAATAAATTTCAAGGAAGTCGGTTAAGACTCAATGTAATCATGAACTCTTGGTAAGGTCTGTCAGGGAGCTTGGGAGGGCATCTGGTATAGGTTGATGCCCTTGGACTAGTGGTTCTCCAAAGTATGGTCCCCAGACCAGCACCAGCATCTGGGAACTTGTTAGAAATGCAAACTCTCAGGTCCCATCCCCCATCTACTTAGTTAGAACTTCTGGGCCCAGCGATCTCTGTTTTCTAGTGTCCAGTTGAGAACTGCTGTTCCAACCTTAGGATCATTGTTGTATAGGAGAGTAAGTTGATGGTAATTGTGATAAAGTCCGTTTTTACTGTGCTTTTTATTTACTGGTTCCAATTAATAGAACTTTTGGGTTATAATTTGTAGTATTTTGACCTGAGTTTTTAATCCACGTGAGCACTTGACATTTCATTTTGTTTTTTCATAGTAACTAAAATTTAGAGTCTAAATGAGATGATTTGATACCTTTCAGCTTTCAAATGAGTATATCTTTGGCAGTTTTTAAACAATTCTTAATTGGTTCATAGGTGGAGTTTCAGAAATAAATGATTGAACTTGAAAATAGAGGACTTAATATCATACTGAAACGGAATAGCTTTAGGATAATCAAATTCAGGAGAGGTTTTAGACCATACAGTGCAGCTTTTTGAAATCTTAATTATAATGTCACTTTATGTTTGTCTGGAATTTGGAGCTTTTAAGGACTTTGTCATGTATTTGGGTTAAACATGGGTCAGGTACATTTCGTTAAATAAATCATCTCTAAGGACTACCAGAAAATACTGTACAGGTTTCTGGTTTTTGACAGCATCCTCACCCCATCTACCCCCTTGTTATTTGGGGTTTTAAGGGATAACAGAAGATTTCTAGATCCCCCAAGACTTCAATAGTTAATTTAATGAAATAACAATTTGGATTTTTTATACTTCATAGTGTACTCTGAGAGACTCAAGATAAAGATTATACACATAAATATAATAGTTATGCCTAGTAAGAACAGTCTACAGTTTGTTTTGTTCATTTCTCTTTGTCATTTATAGGTACATGGTTTAGATCCAAATACATGGAAAACTGTTGAAATTGTCCACATAGATATTGCAGATCGAAGTCAAGTTGAACCAGCAGTAAGTACTATGTACTGCTCAATGACATTTTTACCTGTTGCCTCTTACACCTAAGAATTATTTTCTTTCTTTCTTGTATGGCCTACATTTCTACACTGAAATGACCCTGCAGCTTAGGTCGGGCTGTGCAGCAGAAAGACCAGAGGGTTGGAGAGAAGGTGGTTTGTTTTTGTGCAGACTTCACCTCTCCATAAGTGATCACTTTAAGAATCTCAGTACCTGAAATGTAGAGGTTTGTTTACAAGGGGGCGAGGGGAGAAACAGTACTTTACAATAGATTAAGAAAGCAAAAATTTAATTTACATACAAATTTTCAGTAACTTAGGTTAGCCTAAAATTGTCATTTGTGGGAAATGTTTGATGGTAGAACATCTCAATTTTAACAGTTGTGTAGCTTTCTGTTTTGATTCTTACTAGATGTAAATGTTTGTACTTTAGGCGTTTGGCTTAAAAAAAAAGTTTTCAAGAGCACTGAAACCTTTATTTTACCACATCCCTGCACCCCTCCCTGCTCCAAATTAGGGTTCTTATATTTGCCACTGTTCGTAAATATTAACTCACTACTTGTGCTATACTGGGTGCTGCTTCAGTTTTGCAGTGCCCGGCTGTGGACTTTTTACACGGTAAGACAACCTGTGACCCCCTTCTTATTTAGAGAGAGCTAAGACTTTGAAATAAGAGTGACACCTCTTGTTATGTCATGGTCAAGCACAACATGTTTAGTTAACACCTCATTTCAGTCTTTCCATTTCATTTTCAGTGTTTCTTCCCTGAACTTGAACACTACTGTAAGCTGAAATAACTCAAATACTAAATGTCTCATGTTGCTGTTGAAGTTTAAGTAGAAACCTTCTAAAACAAAAGCCCCTAATTTTTTCTCAGAAATCACTGGGGTTGGGACTCCCAGCGGCGACCCTCTGCTAGGCTGGGTCCTGTTCTGCTAGGACCCCCTCCCTGAGTAGAAGTACTTGGGAGCACTGACTCAGGATCCTTGTCATAGGAGATTTTAAATTTCAGTTGTGTTATGATATGAAACTATTCATTCAATTTTAGAGCTGTTTCTGCCTTTGAAATTATATAGGACTTCTTATCCTCAGAAGTGAAGCGTATATTCTAATGAAAACAATGTCTGTTTTGCTCTCTTATGTCTCTTAGTATCTTTTCCAGCCATGATTTTCATGTGTAAGAGTGGTGGTAGTAAGAAAAATCACTGGGAGTGCGTAATGAGTGAGTCAGTTAGTAGCTAGGTCAGGACAGCTTCCAAGCCCGGAGCAGCAGGTCACAAGGTAATGCTGAGCTGCAGTATGGCACGCCGGGATTGGGGGCCCTGAGAAGCCATTCAGATGATATTGTCAGTGTTTGAAAAAGTTGTGCTGGCCGAACAAAATGGTTGGTTCCATGACGCATTCCTTATTCTCCGGCAAAGGACAAGGCACCTTTGGTTTTGCTGGGGGCATAAAAGTAGTTCTTTTTCTTATTCTCAGGCTAAAATGGGTTCTCAGTCAGTGCCTGCAGGCTCCAGGGCACATGGTAAGAATAGTGAAGGCAGATTGGGAAGAGGCCTGGAGCCCTCAGGCCCATCCCTTCCACCACAGCGTGGCCTTCGGAGAGGAGAGAAGGCAGTGTGTATGCAAAGGCTGAGCGCGGTCCTCTGTGTGGCACGGTGTTTGGGATGAGTAGGTAGTGAAAGAGAAGGAACTGGGCCCACGTGATGAGGGTCTGCATTGTGAGTCTGGAGCTGTGGCTGAGAACATTCATTCTGAAAGGCGTTAGCTTCAGATTCAGATTCTGAGCTTTTGCTGCCTGCTGGCTCTTCAGTCGTGGGCAGGTGCCTTAGACTCTGTGCCTGTTTTATCTTTTGTAAAATGGGGCTAATTATCTCACGGGATTTAATATGAGGGCCTGCCTTGGTAATTGTTCTCCATTATTGTCATATTATTAACTCTGCAGCATTCCCTCACTTATCGTGGGTATTACGTACTAGACCCCCCTGCGATAGATGCAAATCCGCCGAGTAGGAACCTTACATTTATTTTAGTATTTATATATATTTTAACCCTTCCCACTCACTTATAAACCGTTCCCACTCCCTTATTAACCTTACAGCAAAAAACCCACGATAAATAATTAAATATAATATTTTAAAAATCCCACGATACAGTGCGGCCGCGCTAAGTGAGCCGTGACATAGGAGGGACTGCTGTAGTTGTGCAGGAGTTCTGAGAATCTGTGTTCACAACAGGTGTTTGGGGAGTGAATACGTGTTCACGTATGTGTGTATGATTCTGTTTTTCAGTGTCCGTGGCTCCTGTTTTCCAAGTTACATTTTAGAAATCAGTAAGATAGAATTTTTTTTAAGTTTATTGGATTCGTGGTGCATTTTTTATAGTGATAAAATAGACATAACATAAAATTTACGATTCTAACCATTTAAAAATGTACAGTTCCAAAAAAAAAAAAAAATGTACAGTTCCGTGGCATTTAGTACATTCACATACAGGGGTGAACAACCATCACCACCACCTAATTCTGGAATGTCTTCATCATCCCAAATGGACACCCCGGACCCATAAACAGTCATCCCCTCCTGCCCTCTCCCCTCAGCCTTGGGCTACCGCTAATCTGTTTTCTGTCTCTGGATTTACCAGCTCTCTATTCCCTAGAAGTGGGATCATGACGGTATGCGGCCTTCTCTGTCTGGGTGCTTTTACTTTAGCATAAGGTTTTCAAGTCCGTGCATGTCGTTGTGTGCGTCATTACTTCATTCCTTCTACGGCTGAGCAGTGGTTCGTGTGTGGATGTACCACGTTTTGTTATCCAGTCGTCCTCTGACGAGCAGTTGTGAGCGGCGCTGCTGTGAACATTTGTGTCACAGAAGCTTTTGGTTTATGTGTTTTCTCAGCTGTGGATACTAAAAATACAACTGATGGCGGAAATTCTCAGTTTTTGACAATAAGAAAAGAACCCCGACATGCACATTTTCTGCTATAAAAGGAGATGGAGACTGTGGTGGGAGGCGAGGGTGCCCTTGACAGCGTTTAAGCCTGGAGGCGAGGAGCAGAGCATTGCGCTGCCTGCGGGGGTGTGAATGCTGCGGTGGGTGTATTGGTGGGGGGCGTTGTAGGACCTGGCGTCCATTCCAGCAGGAGGTGGGCAGGAGACCCAGTGTGGGACAGGGACTCTGGGTCTGCCCTTGTCTTCTGCACATTCTCATCTCTTCACTCTGCTGGCGCGAGACAGTTGTACCAACACTGCCGGTGCCACACCATCTGCTTCCCTTGTCTAGTTCACGTTTGTCTTAGGTTAGCATCTGTGGCGAACACCTGGACCACCTGGCCATCCTCACTGTTTACCAAATCCAGTTTGGTTTTCTCTTGAGTTAATCTATTCATTTGATTCCCTTCCTTTTTTATGTTCTTGAAAATTCTAGTCCAAGGTGTTGGGAAAAGGAGGCTTTAAGGTCATATTTATCATTCTAAAGTGGCAGTGTGGTCATAGCTGCCATCCTGTCTGTAGTGGCTGCTCAGTCTGCGCTGTCTTCGTGGCGCTGCTGTAGCTATCCCAGACTAAGGAATGCCCTCAGGAGGCTTACAGTCCTGGCGACGCACGTCCAGGGCAGCGGAAGAGTTAACAAACGGCAGAGGCTTATGTATGGTGCAGAGAGCTGCGGGATTTTAGGTAAGAGAACAGATGCTCTGTGAGAATGGAAATCGGAAAAGACAATGGGAGAGCCCTTACATGAGGGTCAGAAGGGTTTTGTTGGGTGAGATGGTTCACCCCCGCCCTCATTACCAAGCTTTTCCCTCTTACTCATTCTCTGGCGTTTTATACATTTCTTTCTTTTTCTCTCTCCCTTCCAAATAGAAGCTGAACCCCCGAGGGAAGAATCATTGTACTATTAACCATTGTCTCCCCAGCTCCTAGAACAGCACCGGAGACATAGTAGGTACTCATGAATGTGTGTTAAATCAGTGAATGAATTGTAGGCAAGTGCACAGAAGTGAAGGTATACGTTATTATCCACCACTGAGGGAGAAGTCGGAATAATTTTTAGAGTTGAAGGGAACCTTGGCTACCTAGGCGTGGTTGCTTTCAAACTATGTTTTGCGTAAACCTGAGTTTCCTAGAGCCCACTAGTGGTGTCAGGATGGAGCAGCTGGAACATGGGGCTGAGGAGTTCCCTCTGTCCCCCTCTCTAGCATAGTTCTGCTTGTTTGACGGTTGTCCTCACCATGTAAGATTTACTTTGGACACAGTTCTGCAGCTGCAGAAAGTTCAGTCTCAGGGCTAACCTCTCTGTTTTCCAAGTGAGGAAACTGAAACCCAGATAAACTAGTTTTCCTCAAGATGATTTAGCTCATGCCAGAAGTGGAAATTCTAACTCTCAATCCAGTGTTCTTTCCACTGACTCTTGATTCCTTCCAAACTAAGGCCCTGCTTTGTCAGTCTTGGAGCTGCCACCCGAGCACTGTCTTCCTCTTCTCACACTGGTCTGCCACTCGCCGTGTCATGGGATTTTTCTGTCCTGGTACACTGCTTGTTCTGGCCTCCTCTTGGGACTCTGCCTCTGCCCACATTTGTGTCCTGCAGGACCTAGGTCAGTTTTCATTTCCTCCAGGGAGCTCGCGTCCAAGTTGCAAACAGTCTGCCCCTCTGCTGAATTTCAGCTCTTGTTCATTTCGTTCACGTGTCTCGTTCTCTCTGTTCAGGCACCCATCCTCTTTTCACAGAGTGGGTGACTCATAAATACTTGCTGAATGATGAGCTTGAGGGTAATGATGAAAGAAGCCTATATGAGTGAAGAATTTGTATAAAATTAATTGAAAGCCAGTTTGATATCATCTGGATTGGCAAGGGGTGAGGAAACAGACACATTACATGCATTGCCTAATGTATAGGTGGTCCCACTTGTGTAGCACAGTTACAGATGTGTGTGTCCTTGGACGCAGTGAAATGGCACTGCTAGTAGTCGATCCTACTCTGTTTGATTAGAAACAGTCTGAAGTCTAAATGTCTGTCCATTGTTGGAGAACTGATTGAAAACATGGTAGACCCATATGATGGAGTTTAGTGCAGTCGTGAAAAGGGCAGGAGCTCTGTTTGTACTGATGGGGAATCTTTTCCATGATAATGTGGAGGGGAAGAGGTGAAGGGTATGTGTAGTATGTTTCCATCTGTAATGTAGAAGAGAGAAATATCTATATGTACTTATTTACTTATGTAGAGATGGTCAAGAATACTGTGTAAGATAGTTGTAGTGCTTCCTTTGTGAACTGGGGGAGCTAGATGGCAGGGGAACAGGTGGAAGAGTTGAGGTCTGGCAGAGATATGTACAGTGGGTTTAGGGATGTCCTCTCCTTACTAATGGTATTGGTTTTCTATTGCGTGAAAAACTACCACAAATTTAGTGGCCCTGTAATGTAACCTAATCAAAGGAATGAGAACCATCGCCTTTGTCATCATCTATTGGTTAGAAGCAAGTCACGGGTTTTCCTTATTTCCAGAGGAGGTGATAATGCAAGAATGTGATTCTTGGGTGGGTGGGGTTCATATTAAGGTATGTGCACCCTACCAACAGTCAATATTCAGTACCTAAAATTTGCTCTTCAAGGGTTTAAGTGACACTGGAATTGGCCAACAAGGCGGAATTTCAGTAGGAAGGCCTTCTGCCGGTGTGGGGGTCCCTCAACCTTCAGGCTGGGACACAACTCCTGAGATTTTAGTCTCAGTCTTCTTAGTTCATTGATTTTCCTTTTGCTTTTAATGAACTCTTGATTTTTCTTGAAGGAGCCACTTTTTCTAAAATCTTATTAAGTGAATCTCTTTCCTTATTACTTGCTTTATAAGAAATAAAAACCGTTAATTAGTAATTTTGAGACGATAAGTAACCAAGTCGCCGTCCGAAGCAGGACAAAGGTGAAATAGTTCGGAGGTCAAGAAACAAGAGGTTGGAAGTGATGCTCAAATCTTTTAACTCCACCTGGTGGGGGTTTTCTGTCACTGCAAGTAGCTTTAATATAGATGTAGCCCTAAACATTTTAATTTAGAGTGACTGTTGATTACTTTTAGGGTTTAACTCTGCTGGGTTGCTGGTGTCAGACAGCTTGTATACCGCTCTGTCATAGACTTTTGGTCATGCCTATGAACCGTGCACAGAAGTGATGTGATTAGACCCACAGTGCAACTGAATACTTGGGGAGTTGCTTTGACATATTTACATAATTGAAGGGAAACATGGTCACAGTAACTCTAGGAACAGGATTTATTGTAGAAGTCTGTCAGTGTGACCCTGAGTGATAGGCTACAGAAATCATATATATTTAAATATATGGGTTATTTGGGGGGAGGGGGTGTTGATCACTTATGGAAAGTATGATTGGGACTGTTAGTATAGCCATTAGTCTGCAATTTTCTAGGAGATACATCAGTGCCTAATGAAACAAACTAAGCAGTTTGGGATTTCTGCATAAATGTCCCCACCCAATTTCTTTGACCACAAAACAAAACAGATTTCCTATTTCAGGGGAAAGAGGCCTTGTAGTGTCCTTTAAGAAGGAAGACTCCTTCTGCTTGACACTGAAGCAGCCACTCAGCGCACTGTTCCAGCAGGACACGCCCCCTCACTCCCACCCTCTCCCCATTGCAAATATAACCCAGATATCACTACTGAAAAGGCTTCCTCGGTAAATTGAGTCCCTTTTGGCGGCCTGCCTGTACTGTACCCATCGTCTGTGTTGCCAGGACCTAGCAGGGTGCTCAGTATTGAGCCTGATGTGGAGTGAGCTTTTCAGTAAAGGCTTGGTGGATCAAAGAGAATATGCAGATTTTTCCCTCTGGTGTTAAAGGAAAATAAAGTTTGAGGAAATTGAAATATTTGTTCAAGTAGTAAATGAACAAAGTGCTACTTTAGGTCCTGTGTTTGCTAATCCTAGATGGTGAAGTATGTTTGATGTGTCTTCATTTCTAAATGAGCATATATCTTTCTGTCAGATTGAAAAGTGTTTTAGATCAAATTGTAATAGGAGTCAAGGTATCCAGCATAACATACCAGAATATAATTAAAACTATTACTAATTCCTAAAGTTGTCATAGATACATAGCCGCAACAGAAAGTCACGAATTCTCTAAATGTCCTGATGAAATGCACGTGCATATCTTCAACTCATTTCCAAAATATACACAAATGCGTCCGTTGACATCTGCTGCTGCTTTTTTATTTTTAAGGTATACATTTGAATCTGGCCCCTTTTAATCATCTCCAGGACTTTGTCTAAGTAGCTTTCCATGATTTGTATACAAAAGTCACTTCCCAGGAGAAGAAGACTCTTTAAAGTGTAAGCCGAAGTATACACACGATTAACATCAGAGACCTTCGTTTTTTGAAGTAATTTGAAAGAAAATGAGCAGGTTTCTTTTTTTTAAGAAAGAAATTGGAACCACATTTTTTAGGCATTTATGTGTGACCAGAAAGGATTGTTTTCAGCCTCCCCCTGTAGTAGAATATGCTTCCTCTGTATTCCTATGTGACCTTATAATTTCCAAGGTTATTTTTAGCAGAAATGTTAACTCAAATTTGTAAGGCCCACAGGTTTAAAATTGATCTAGCTTAACATCTATGTCTTAAATGTCACTAATAAGCAAATATTAATGAAATGAAAATATTAAATTATTTGGGAGATTTAGATTTAAAATATTTCACAATAAAATGCAGCAAGTTTAAAGAGGGAATTAATTTTTTCCTCATGTTTTAGCATGTTGGAGTTCACTAGTTTGTGGTGAAAGGGTTTCTCTAAATTAAGCACTTCACAGCCAAGAGTTGCCCTATTTTGTAACTGTACTGGTGTTTCATTGAAAATGGTATTTCTAAAAGGAAGCGACAAAAACTAGAAAAACTCATGTGCCGTGTTTTTTCTGGGTCACAGAAAGGATGTGCTGGGTGTGCTCAGACTGATAGGGTCCTTCATGGGGACTTCCCAGCACAACTTGAAGGCACTGTTAATGCTGGTGACTCAGAAAGCTTGTGCTCTTAATTTGGTAAAGCTCAGATTTTATTCATACCTCTTCCTTCCTTTGTCCTTTATAACCCCCTCCGCCCCAGTTGTTACTGACACATTCCTCTTTCTTGCCTGCTCAGGAGTATAATTGCCACATCATATTTACCTGAAGTCTCCATCCTTTTTTTCCTGCTCCCTCTCTCCACTTGCAAATGCTCCCTAGGGGAGTGACAGGAAAGGGTGTCTGACACTGTGAGCGCTGAGCTCCGGAGCCACCCTGATGCCTGCCCCACATAACCAGACCTCCGTCCCTGGCCTGTCACTGCTGCTGGACTCTGGAGTGCTTTGCGCCACCTCGTCCCAGCAGTACACTTCCTGAGCAGCTTTCTCAGCATGAGCTGCTGGAACAATGTGTGGCTCCACTTCTAAGTCACAATTCTTTTCTTGATTCTCCAGGGAGCACAGGCACTCCCAAGAGAGGAATGGCTTCTGATAAATCTGATCCTCCCTGCCATACCTGGAGTCGCCTCCATTCAGTACAGCTCACAGCCTCTCCACCCATGTTTGGTCTCCCTTAGAAAACACCCCACCATGGCCATGAGGCAGGGTCTGTACATGTGTGAATCCCTGTTTCGGCTGGATCTGCCCATTGGTCCTTGGAAGTTAAAAGACTCTTTTTAGGGCCCTTGAGGCCCTCTGGGGAGCATTGTGTCTAGGACTCGGGCCTAAAGGCTTGAGCCCTTTCCATTTAAGCAAGGTCAGCCTTGTTAGAAATACAGGTTCTCACCACCCGCTCCCCAGCCGCGCTCGCTCTCCAGGTGGTTCCTGGGTCTGCTCACGTTGGGCTGTGCTCCACGTCACTGTCAGTGGTGACAGCTGTAGGAGGAGATACCTTCTCTAGGAGTTTGGGAGCAGAAGGAATCTCAGTTGGAGGCCATGGTCCGAAACATTCACGTCAGCCTCCATTTTTACTAAGGAGATTGGGTCCAGGGGCGCTCTGAAAAGATCCCTGAGCCCCATAACCAGTGGAAGGGGTGCTGAGACTCATTCCTAATTCAGTTAGAAAAGGCAACTGCCTGCTCTTCCAGCCATCTTCCCTAGTCCCCCGAAATAGCAGTTTTCACCAGTGGCCTTGGTCACCTCCTCCCATAACTGCTGAACTCTGGTATAGTTTGAATTCTGCATATGAGCAGTTATAATAAAAGGATTGGAGGCCCTAAGATGTCTTCTTGGTGTGGGATACTTAAGAATGAACACTACTCCTACATTTTCTCTCTTCATTTAGTGAACATTTATTGGGACTTGCTCTTTGCTCTGTGATGGTGTGGTAACTTTTTCCAGATAGAGAAATAATTGTATCTGAAGAGAGTGCAAGATTCTTCTTCAGTGTTAAAGTATTTCTAAACAACTTCGACTTCGGGGTTCCTTGGTTCCAACTGTGGCTTCTGTAGTGCAGCAGCGCTGAGTGCTCCTCCACCGAAGGGCTTTCTTTTCTCAACTGATAATACCAGTGCTGGGCTCCAGGCCGCACCAGAGTCTGGGTTCAAAGGCTAACCAGGGCTGGGAGGTTCGAAGTTTTGTGCTTTGTTGAATAAAGAGCCCCTTCCAATTTAATTGTGTATCAAAAGACAGGATTGGTGGGTTCATCTGAGCTGCGTCTAAGCCTCTTGTAGAAGTCCCACAATCGCCCTTTTAAGGACTGTGACGGCAAAGAAAATGAATTGGCTTTTAAAGTCTGTGCTTTTTTTCCTTATTCTTTCTAGCGTTGACCATTTGTTCTTTGATTATGATCCATTTGTTTGGTGAGTATGTTTTGGTAGAACAATGTCCTGTTTTAGTTGAGAGCAGAAATAATGTAAGCAGTACCTGATTTTCTGGAAGTGAACCGATAAGACTTGCTTTTCCATTAATTTAGATGGTTTCACTTTGAACTGCCATTTCATTATTTGAGTGTTGAACAATTGTTTTAAACCATGAGTGTGAATTGTTTTAAAATTATTGCTCTTTTTAAAGATACTTTTCCCCAGATGTCAGCCTTGGAAAGCTGATGAAACTTAGTTTAATTTATTTAGGCATGCGAGTTTTGGTCACACCTTAAGCAGTCCCTGTTTTCTGTGCTCTAGGAGGATTCAGGCGTATCTGGTCCTTTGATCAGACATTCTCCGAGACAGTGCCCAGATGTTACACATTTGAGTAGATAGTCTTGGCAACATATGCTTTACTGCACTGCCTTTAGAAAACAACTTCATAATTTTAAAGAAATGTGCTTTCTAACTATGCTTTCTAAATCATCTTTGTAAGACTTGTTTTTTTTTTCCCCTCTTTAAAATTAAAAACACGATGAAATCTGGATGGAAAAGGTTAAATATTAGATCAAACTATGTGAAATCATTAATATTTACCAGCTTTTGAGCTATGAAAATGACTTTTTCTTACTGGGTCAACCTACTAGATCTTTTTAATTAACCTTTAGTAGAGGATAACCTTAAATAGTCAGCGCTGACCGTCGCTCTTTTTCTCTCACAACTTTCAAAAAGCTGCTGCATTTTAGATGTTACTTTTGTTCCAACTGCTGCCTCTTACTTCCTAAGAAGGGCTTTCTGCTTCTCAAAGCTGTGCTGTGGCTACCCAGTCTTTCGCCCTGAAAAGGGCTTTTGTTTATTAAGTCTGTGGCTGAGACCCAGCAAGTCCAAGGAGAGCCTGTGGTTGCCAACTGCTTCTTCAGTTTTCCTTGGTGTGAGCAGACACTCAGTCCAGTAGAGTACCTCTTCCTTTTGCTGTTAAAGTGAACCGAGACATCCATTTCTATCTTAAACGTTGTAACTTGTCCCTGGTGTACGTGTCAGAGCCCCAAAAGCTCTGTTAAAGTGTGAGGTTTGTGACCCAGCCCCTGACTTGTCATAGGAGCCTCCTTCCACCCAGGAACAGAACATATCAGTTCAAATCCAGCTTTTGAGGTAGCGGCGATTTTGCTTTTGCCTAAGAAATGCTCACTTGTCAAACGCTCTTTTCATCTTACCTTTGCTGTGCTGGGAAGCAAACTGTTGTCAAGATCCTTTTTGTCATAGTTATAGGTTTTTTCCCTATCCTCAGAGAAGATATAAATAAATGTTAGCATGGTTCTTATTAGAAGGAAATGTAAAAATGTTTCCCACTGTTTTCTGCTGCCTTACATGGTTAGATACTTTCAGAACAATTACAATATTTGCATCCAGAAGTGGATTTAAGAGAACGGAATGTCCTGTGTATTTGAAGACCGAGTTGGACGGCAGCGCCCTCTTGTGGGGTAATTACATATTGCTTATTCCACGCTTGCTTAAATCTTAGCAAGGACTTTTCAATTTCTCTTCAAGATCTGTATGCACAAAAGCATATTTTGCACAAAATACCTTTTTACTGGAACCGTGAAACCATTGGTAACTTAATGTTTATTTCTAATTTCTTCCACCTTTTAAAAGTGAAAAAATAGTGAGGGTGGTGAAATTGGTAGGATGTTTAGTAGACTTGCTCCAGTTCCTGGCTACGGGAAAATTCTCTGGTAAAAGAAAATGTTTTTGTGAGTAGCTAATGGCACATATTTTTAAAGAAATTCACATAAACAGCTCCAAATAGAGTTTTTAAAGTGCACTTCTGATAAAAGTCCTTTTTCAACAATGTAAAGTCTTTCCTAGGGAAGGCTCTCTGGGCTGGGATCCCCTCAGGTACTTGAGTCTTCTCAGTGATAAAGTGTAAATTGTATCACATTTTTTACAGTGAAGTATTATGGCTAGCCTGGGTGTCGACAGAGCAGCATCTGAGTACTGGCTCTTCTGAAGTAAGTCCTCCAAAAATAGTAGCAAGAATGATTCTTCTTACTGGATTTTGCTCTTGCTGTTAAAAAAAATTATGTTTAATTCATCCCACCCCCACCCCCGCAATTATGTTCTATTTAATATTTGTTAAATTAGTGCTGTGGGTTAAATGGGGTCCTGGGACTTGGGAGCTCTTTGTCTGAAGGGAAGAGCCTTAACCAGTGTGGGTGTTTTACTGGAGAGGGTTCAACCTGTAAATTTTAAATAGGACATGTTCCCCTCTTTTTATTTGAAGGAATTTGATGTGCTCTGTTCTGTGTTCTACTTTCATTTAAGAAAATAAATGCATTTTGTGTTAAAGCTTTCCTAAACATATTACGTAAATTCAGGCATATGTGATTTATTTTTAAAATAATGTTTAACAAGCATCTTTAGCAAAACTGACTTAATATGTTAAAACATTTTGTTGGTGTCGAGTTTATCTTCATTTCTAAATGATATAGTAAATATATAAACATAGTAATAATAAACATACTGTTACAGTAACGAGTGTATTGAATATTTGTGCACGAAACACTGGCTTAGCCAGACCAGTAGCCCACCGTCTTGGGCCCTCTAGGAACCCCCTTTTCTGTGCTCCAAGGGCTTCCACTTTTGCCTCACCTGCCCGCCTCGTCTGGAGCAGAACCGTTTGGTTTTCCTGCTTGGCTGTGGAATGTGGAGTCTGTCATGTCAGACTTCCTGTTGTAACCTCTTTTCGTAGCTGAAATCCCAATTTCTTCCTCTTTCTGTTAATTTGTAACGTTCCAGAGGCTTTGGAGGTCCGCCTTGACGGATCACATGCAAGAGCAGGGAAGAGGGGAGTGGCCTCTCTGTGCCCTAGGCCGTGGCTGCCTGTTAGCAGATAGCTGCTGTCACCTTCCCGTCCTGTCCCCGTGCTCACCCCATCCACCCCGACCCCCACTCCAGGTCTCTATGTAGGGTCTCTATGAGGGTAGATAGACTCCAAAGAAGTGTTCTGTTTGGGTGTGTAGGTTTGATTGTATTTCTCAGTTCTCACTGCAGTTTAAAACTTCAGCTTTTAGGATTTTATGGTGGAAAGCCAGTAAGGATTAATTATAGGGCTGAATTAGAGAATATTTTTTAATGCAGTTTTGTTCCTCTGAGGTACATTCAGTAATAGAAACTAGGCCAACAAGTTACTGACAATTAGTGGTCCTTTGGGAATGTGCTTTAATGAATAGATAAGAATTATTTGTAATTAGCATAATAATTATATGCAAATGAATGCTTCTGAATTGCTCTAAAACACTTCTGAACTGTTTAAACAGCCCTCCTGAGATCTTGTTACTCTATTAATTTGTGTAGCAAATCCTTTTTTCATAGATCATGCAAAGATAAACTTCAGTCCAGCCCCTGTCCAAATTATTATGAATTCCAAGGTGGTAGGACCTGAATTAATGAGATTTACTTATACTATATTAATGGTACTCTGTGGGAACCTGAACCGGTAAGGAGTCATTGGGGAAATGTAATTAAAAATAGAAATGAACACTGCTTATTTGAAAATAACTGTTCAAGGGAGTTTCTTAAGCAAGTTAGTAAATGTTATTTCTCTTTACTCCTCTGTTACCTGCAAATTTTAATGCAAACATTTATAACTAATAGGCTTCCCCTTTGGAGTCTGGCTTGAATTTTGTCAACTCCAATTAGTTAAGCGCTAGGGTCACTGGTGATAGGATCCAGGAATCCCTTGTTTTCTAAGTACCACAATAAAAAATGCAGAGCAGTGCTAATAATGATATTTGGTATTTACCTTCATATTTAATTCAGCTTTCCCCTCATCCCGGTCTTTACTTTTAGAATGTGATTAGAGGAAATAAGCTTTGCTAAGTTGAGCAGCAGTACCTGTGCATTTTAAACTTAGTGCTTATCTTTGAGCTATTTGAATAGACACCTAATTAATCATGCTGTGCTAAAGGAAAGCATTTTACAGCAGGCTGAGAGATCCTAATGTCTCTCTCAAGTTTTTATGTTTCCCTTGTAGAATTGTTTCTCCTTTTCGGGGGGCAGGGAGGTGGTGTGCTGGGGCTCTTTTATGAGCAGATGCCAGGAGTTGCTAACGCTTGTGTTTGGGGACCTATTTCCTTAGTTTGTGTTTAGCCTCACCTGGGAACCTTTGCATGGTTCTTGAAGCAGTTTCTGGTGTCTGGCGTTCATTTCTCTCTTTCCACAAGCTGTCAAGACACTCCTACCAGCCCGGTCCTACTAGCACTTCCTGCTACTAACACTTCCTCATTCATAATCAAGAGTTAAATCTGGGCTCAAGGACCTTTAGGTTGTCTCAGCATATGTTGGGGGACAGCGACTGTGCTCAGAGATTCATAAAACTAATATTGTCTTCAACATGACTCTGATTTCTGTTAAGAGTTGCTGTTGAGAGCTGTAGTGAGTAATGGATGCACACCCACGAGGCAGCACAACTTTTGTGTTCTAGTGACAGAAAACAGGTATTTGTGAGAAGCGAGCGAATGTTTTCTGTGACTCCAGCTTGGAGACTCAGTCATTCATTTAGTTACCGTATAACATTTTATGTGTCCTCCAAAGGGTGTCTTGTGCTTGCCTCCTCCTTTACTTCAATAAGAGTCTTCAGTTAAATAGAGTTGTGTTAACACTAATCCGAATCTACCTTATGCTGATACCGTTGTGTTTTTCTGTTGTTCAGTCACTAGTATTAGTGGAGCAAGCAGTGTCTAGGGACCTTACACCTAACTTGATAATGATGGTTTTACTAAGCCCTTAGTCTGGCCAGGCCTCTGGGCATTATACAGATAATTAAAATTTGATCATAAAAAATGTTAAACACAATGCGCATTAGCGGTAAGGTTTTTCTACTTCTAAACATGATTGTAAAACTCATTTTACAAATACATTTCCTTGGCCTAGTGAATTTGCTTTTTTTTTTTCCCAAGGATTACAGAAAATGCATAGCAAATTCAGCCTTCAGAATACCCAGGAGCTGAAGACTCAAGTAGGCTACAGCTGTCTTCAGCTGCAGTATTCTAAAAGAGCTAATGAGATGAGAAGTCTGCAGCTGGTGGCGAGCACAATGAACCACGAGCCAAGGGCTCCTCTTCATCAGAGCCTCCCTTTCCCCCTGGGATCCCAGAGGAGACAGAATACTAACAAAGCCAGCAGGCTGTCTCATTCCACACTACTGCTCATTTGCAGCTATAATTGGTAGCTGAGGTTGCATTCTGTATGCTGCAACTGTCATACATGAAGGAATATATTTGTTCATTGTGATACGGCTATAAATCGGCCAGTTCTCAAATACAGAAAGACCAAACCAGATACCCCAAAATAAAATTGCAGCAAAGAAGATACTGTTCAACAAATTAAATATTTGTTACAGAAATACAAAACTGAAGTTCTTAAAACTACACCTGCTTCCTGCTTATTTTTCCTTTTTTTTATTGTTGTTCTGTTGCTTCCTGCTTTTTAATATCTTTCTACTTAATTCAACTGATTAAACATTTATGCATTCAAACTAACAAAAAAGCCCTAAAATTCCTAGGTTTTGACAAGATGCATTATTCTCATATGTCAAGATTAAGGTCCTGTTGTTAATAATTGGGTTTTGTTACATTTTCAGTATACTTTAATGTTTGCTGCTTTGTATTCAAGAGAAAAAAGCAGAGAGGGAAGCAGACGTAGCTTTAGAGTTGTATGTATATGTGTGTATAGCATCTCATATGCGTGTACTCATTTCTTATAGGAAAATCCACTTTGGTCTCTGATGCTGCTGCTTTCTGGTATTTTTGAAATGTGCTTTTGCTTACCTGGCATTTGTAGACACCCTTCTGCCCCTCTACTGTGTAGAATACCAGAGGGAGCCCAGGACAGAGGCTAAGAAGCCTTGTGTTGAGGTCCTAGGTGAACCATATCGTCTCGTTGTTGCACTGTGGTGGCCTCATCTATAAAATGAGGTGGCTCAGACGGTCCTCAGGGTTTAGTTCACCTCTGCAGTTCTGTGAATCCATAGTTCAGAAAAGCATCCAGGGAACAACGAGCACAAATAGTGAAGGCTCAGATATTCTCTGGGGCACAGTAGATCAGTTAGGCTCCGAGTGGAGGAGTTTTAAAGTGTTATTCCATGGTCTTCAGTTAATTAATCTATGTCACATAGATACTGAAAATCTCAGCTGGGTTTAGAAAGAAGAAGGGGTATTGTCAGAGAAGTTCATATGATCCATCCTCTCACAGTTTTACCTTAACTGGTGCCATAATCACGCTTAGGCCCATCTCCTGGGGTGAGTCACCCCCTTAATTAATTTACCCCCATATGAGAATAATTTATGCTGGCCACAATTTAGACCAAGTTGTCTCTTGGTTTGTGTTCTATCCTTCATGTATTCCATCAGTAGTCTTTCTCCTATAGCCCTATTGGTACGTGTGTACACTTTGTGTTGTGGATTTGTTTTCCTTCCTTGGAGTGAGCAAATTTATAATGCACAGAGCCGGTTCTGCAGTCTATTTCATCCAGTCAGAGAGTCCTGTTCCCTTGATTTTCCCCTCAGTCGTGTTGTATTCAAAATCAGGGTTTGTACTTCAGTCACAGCATATGTTACTGGCAGAATGTTTTCCTTCTGAGTGGTACGTAAAATAATGGAGCACCTTTCTTAGATTTAGGAAATGTGGTATTTACTGTTCAACTCATGTAAGGCTCTGTACCATTTCAGATTTTTAATCAAAAAAAAAAGGTGAGCACCACACAATGAAGTCACACCCCAGTTAGTGACAAAGAAGAAAGAATGTCCCCTCAAATGGGATTAAACTCGCCAGGACTCTGGGCATTGTACAGATAATGAAGATTTAATCATAAATAATTTTAACACAATGCATCTGAGCAATAAGATATTTCTACTTTTAAACATGATGTTAAAACTCATTTTACAAATACAGTAGTCCCTCTATATCGCGGTTCACTTATCGCGGCCTCACTATATCGCGGGATTTTTAAAAATATTATATAATTATTTATTGCGGATTTTTCGCTATATCACGGGATTTTGTGGTCCTGTATACCTGTGTTGTTAAAATTACGTAGGTTTAAGAGTGTAGAATATGTTTAAGAACATAAGTAGCATTTATAAAAGTGTGGAACAGGTATAAGGGAATGGGAAAGGTTAATAAGGGAGTGGGAGTGGTTTATAAGTGTGTGGGAAAGGTTTATAAAGCCTTAAAATATATATAAGTACTAAAATAAATATAAGGTTCCTACTTCGCGGATTGTCACCTATCGCGGGGGTGGGGGGTGGTCTAGAACATAATACCCGCCATAAGTGAGGGAATACTGTACATTTCCTTGGCTGGTGTCAGTTAGTTGCTTTCAGTTCTGACTAATTCTCTCCATGCCCTGTTGGCAATTAACGGGTACTCCCTGGGCTTTCGGTTACCTTTTCTTTGTTTGCCTCTGTCTTTCTCCCAGAGAGACTGTGGCTTATAGGAGGGAGAACTAGGTGTTGGTTCTCCCTACCTCTTGGACTACCTCTTAGCGTCCTGTGCACTTCCTTCTTCTGCGTGGTGGCTGATGAATAAATATACCTTGATTGAGGGAGAGGGTGTCAGAAGTGATTATTTGATATGACATTAAATGTTTTCAATTTTGGAGAAAATCTAGCTGGTCTCTCGGTTTTAATTCCAAGCCCCTGACCTAGAAGAAAATGTTTTGTGGAGTCCCATGATTGTTAGCATGATGGCCAATTTCTCACTGCGAATCCAGGTCTTGAGTGACCACCCCTGCGCAGTTGATTCTTTTCTCAGTCAGCAGTGAAGTTGTTAATTCTTAGGGTGTGGTACAAAATAGGAGTTTGAGAACTCCCGTTCACCAACAGTAACTGCACCTTCTGCTGATGCGCCCAGACACATGAAGTGACCCTGGCTGTCCGGCTCCTTGCAGTCGCTCGTTCCTGTTGGCCACCCCTGGACAGCACTGACTGACCTGATGCCTGTGGCTACATGCCCCACATGGCGTGTTTCAGACAGTGTGGCCCTGTGTGGCCTGCTCAGTTTGCCTGAGTAATAATTTTAGCCTGCTATCGTGCCTTTTTAGAGCTTTTTAGACAACCTTTACACAGGCTTCGAGTTCAAGGTCATATATTTACCCAGGTATCTTTCAGGTTTTGTTTTTCACCCAAACCCCACATTTTTTTTCTTCCTCACATACTTTATAACTTTCTCTTTAGGAATTATTAACACGTCATACGCGTTTACTGAGTAGCTGTTGAGTCCCGATTGGCTGCTTCTCAACATGTTCTCACTGAGTTGTGAAAATTTGTTTTATACTTTGTAGTATGCTCGGTGCTGATCTGTAGAACAGCCATTTTCAATCGGTGTGCAAGAATTTTTAAAACATGCAGTACCTGACTATTTGGTCGGGGATACTGACCTCTTTTTCCTTAGATTGTCAGGTAAAGAAATGACAGCAGCTAAGAGCACTAGGCACTTGGTGTGAATGAATCAAAACTACACTTATTCTTTTTTTGGTCAGATTGGCAGAAAATATATTTTCTGGTGTGCCGCAGAATTTTAGTAGTTTGTGTGCGTCATGAGATGGAAAAGGTTGGAAAATCGCTGCTCTAGAACTATGATTTTTTTCATATTGACTTGTATGGTCCCTCCACAAATGTTGTGAAGGACCTCTGATTTAGAAATTCTGCTTGAGAAAAGAAGGGCTCTTTTCTTTGTGGTATTTTCAACTGACCTCTGTTCAGTTACTATTACAACTCATCTAAACCTGAACTTTAGTTCTTCAAAGGTAATTTTATTTCTTTCTGTACATTGTGTGCATATATATATGTAATGACAACAGAACTTTTGTAAAGCAGACAGATTAAAAAAGATTTACTTTGTTCATTTCCTCTGTTCTATCAGGAAGAGTGTATTAAGGGAAATAGAATTTACACACACAAGAACCTTGCATAAAACCCAAATGTTAGGCTTGTTCCCTGTGACTTGGTATATAACTGAGGTGGTCCCATAAGGAGTCATAAACTCCTCCCTCGCATTCTTGCGCAGTGAGATTCTGCCATGAATGAAAAGGCTACCTCTTCCATGAGGAAACCAGGACACGTGTGCTCATGGCTCTAGACAGGGGTTCAGAGAGGCTGACTTCCAAGTTGAGGTGTCCACCGCAGACCCAACCAGGGACAAGAGAGGAACGCTGCGGGGTCAGGAGTGCTCATCTCTGTTCCCAGTGGCAGTAGTTGCTCTCTAGTGGGACATTAGTCCAGTGTCGTCATCTGTGGGTATTGGCAAAACTGGGATGGGTATGTTTTATTTCTTGAATGGGATCATACATTTATCAAAATCCTGGAACTGTTGAAAAATGTTAGATCTCTTCTTGGAGGTAACTCTCCAGGAACCAGTGGACAGCTAGTCAAGGCTTTAATTACTTTTTATTATGTAGTCATTTTGCCTTAAGGTAAAAGTTTAAAACACAGAGAACCAAAGTAAAAACTTAATGTCATATAGAAGCATAGTTCTACTTTTATTTTATGCAAAAGCACAATAATCCTAATGAGTTTCTGTCATGTGTTCTGCTAGCTGCAAAGCACTATTCTGGCAACGTTAAAGAATTTTCTCAGGGTTTTTTCGCTACTTCTGACTTTGTTTTGCTTTGCAGGACTACAAAGCTGATGAAGACCCAGCGTTATTCCAGTCAGTCAAGACCAAGAGAGGCCCTTTGGGACCCAACTGGAAGGTACTGGATGCTGACCGTTCTGACAGGCAGAGTCTTGGCAACAGGACACTTGACAAGTCTTGAGTCTGGAAGAGCTGGTGATGTTTAAGTGAAAAATAGAAATGGCACAGAAATAGTTTTATTTTGCGATAAGGACTTACAGCCAGTTGCAGTTGGCCAGCAGATCTGTGCTGCATTAACAAACAGAACATAGCCAGACTGTCACTCCCAGCATAATGCTATTCTGATAACTTTTAAAAGAGACAAGTGATCTAGTCTTCAGGGATTTTACTGTTCTCTTTTGAGACATGAAGCAGTACAAAAATCCATGTTAACTGAAGGTTTATAGTTTAAATTTAGTCTTAGTAAAAACCGAACAAGCTCCCTTCACCCAAGCTTATGTTCCTGGCCTTTTAGTAGCTATATTTTGGAAAGCAGGATATCAGAGACCAATTTTGATGGCAAGTAGTTGTTTTCTAATAAAGAGCACATCCTTACTTTATTCAGGGAAGTAAGAAAAGCAATGTCAAAGTAATCATTTAAATCGCTGTAGAAATGCAATGCATTTTAAAGACATTGGCTAAACTAAATGAAAACCTTTACAGAAGGCTTAATGTGTTGATGGCAAGTTGACAAGAGAATAGGAGCATAAAATCTTAAACCTTCTCAGAGCAGATTTTCACCAACAGAATTTTACTTGGTAATGAATCTGTGTATGTTGAAGCTGGTCGCAGGTCATTGATAAAATGCTGCCTGAGTGCTAGTTGTTGCTTGCAGGTAGAGGATTACTGTAACAGCCCCACAAGTAACCCATTGCATGGTTCTTCATGAGTGTCAGGCTGTTTTGTGGACTGTCTTGCCTGTCAATTAAAATGAAGAATGAACGTTGTTTTTTTTCTATAAGAAAATGATTCATAATGATCTTATTTTCATTTTTGTTCTCTGGGTAGAGTTCAATTCAAGATTCTTCCAGTTTAATGGCTATGACTGGAGACTTAACTTATACCCTGTAAGTGATACATGCCATTTACAAATCAAGGAACAAATTCAGTATGCATGATCTAAAATTAATCTACTGGATCTGTTTTGAAAATCCCTGCCCTCATCCAGATTTCTAGCTGTGGACTTCAGTGCTCATGCTGAGTCACAGGAGATTTAACAGTGGCCTTCTGGGAGGGGGTGCTGTGCTGGAGCAGCAGACAGGTGGCACCTTCCACGGTTGCCATAGCTTCTAAAAGGCCGTCTTGCTCCAATAAGTAGTAACTCTGTAGCCGGCATTACTTTTACAGGGAATGAGGGGCGTGTGGCTGAGACTCAGGTGAATTAAATACTGACTTTTCTTCAGATCAGTTTTTCAAGTGTAAACTTCAAAGGGCAATCAATGCTATATTACGTGATGGGCTGTTAGGTTTGGGGTCAAGGAACTCCTAACCAATTTTTATAACTGTAGCAAAAGTAGTTTGAAACTATTACTTTTACCTGATTTCCAACCTTTTAGGAACCTGGAGTATGGTTTTTATTCCTTCTTTATTTGTGATTTTTACCTTTTTAACTAACATTAGTTTGTCTTCTCTTATCGATTAATGATTATTTAAAATTCTAGAATATGTTTAGTTTTTTAAAATAAGGTGAATTTTGCATGGTTTCAGGATGCTCTATAGCAGTCTTTTCCCCCACGTGTGTGTGTATGTATTAAACATAGGTTATTATTCCTCTGAGAGAGTTCTGGCAGATAGCGATATCCTCCTGCCCATTTGCCTGTTGGTTGTTAACTTTAGCCAAATAGTGGTGGCTGTAGCTACTCTTATAAGTTGAGTTACTGCTTAACTGAATTTTAGTCAATTACCGTGATCAGAAATAACTAGGGTAATTGGAATAAACTAATTAAACCATCTGTTTACTCTTGTGAAGGGAAAAAAAAAGAGTAAGAGTAAGCTAATAATACAACATAGAAAAATAGGAACCTAGCGACAGATTTGATCTTACCCGTGTTCTGTGGGCCCTGTTTGTCAGTAAACGCACTCATCATGGCATTGAAGGTGGCGCTGGGAAGGGTGATAGTTGGAGATTTCTGTACTTCTGAAATATGCGAGTAGGGAAGAAGCATATGGCAGTTAAAGCCAAGAGGAAGAGGAAATCTTGTTCTGGACCCACTTGCCCAGGATGGTGTGTAAGAAGGCTTCTGTGTGAGTGCTGCCTGGTAGTTCAGAGCCGCTTTGAAGACCTTCCATGCCCCGGCAGAAACTCACCTTACTGGTACAAACTCTAAAGTATATTCACAGCTAAGTGCAAACTTCACGTTTTCTTGGTAATCTTTTTTTTACTTATCCCACAGCAGTGTTTTCCTTCTGAATTATTGCAGTATTTACCGCTTGTCTGTCCCAGACTGGAAAGGCGGAAAGAGCGTTGTCCCTGGTGCCAGGCACTATACAAGGTCGTATTTAATCTTCACAACCTTCCTGTGGGGTGAACACAACTGCTTCATTTTGTAGATGAGAAACTTGGCTAGAGAAGCACGAGTGATAGCTGTGGAGGAAGCGGCAGGATGTCTGACATTTCTGTAGCACCTGATTCAGTGACAGTCCCAGAGCTGGTAAGGCGTGGGTATGTAGCAAATTCTGACTCTTAATCCAGTGATTCCAGGTCACTGATCTGCACCTTTTATGCTTTGTCGTGTCCTGGCAGTTGTGTGGTTCTCTGAAGTTGGGGTATTTTCCAGAATTTGGTATCTCCAGTAAATTCCAGTCATATGTTTCCAGTGGTCAAGGAATCTGTAGGTGATAGTGGCATTAAGGGAGATCCAGTAAAAACTCGTCAGGAATCTGTCACCAGCTGTGACTTAAATAACTTAATCCAAACTCTGAGCCTTTGTCTTTACAACTCTAAAATGGGAGTGATATTAGTAAGTACCTCAGCAGGCTGTCGTGAGGACTTGAAAGAAGGAAGGAATGTCACATTCCCAGCAGAGAGGACGTGCATGATACATGGTAGCTCTTGTTGTCACTGTGAAAAGCCTTCATTGGCTCTTGGTGTTGATGAGATCAGTATCTGTGATACCCTGTTTATGACACAGTTATTCCTTTTCTCTGTCTAGTATCTAGGGGTTTCCTGGTTCTAGGATCTGGGGGTTGGCAAATACGTCCTTGTTCACCTGTCCTTAGCTCCTGCGGTTATGTGCGCTTAATGAGTGCTTGATTTGGGTTAGCCCTAAAGCAGAGGCCACACAGTTCTGAAAGTCCTCCTAGCAGGGGACCATGGGGGTGCCAGGGAGATTTTCATATTTTACACATTGGTTAAGAATACAGACCTTTTTTTTAGCCTGTGCTATGATGCATGCTTTTTATTGTTTTCAAAAACTACAGACCCAGAGGTGCAGGCCTTAGTTATGTATTCATTTTTCCTCTGATAAAAAATAATTTTAAAAATCTGATAACATAAATTATATTTTGTTGTTTAGGTCCAACACTTGATTAAGTGACATAGTAATAGGAGAGCAACTTACAACCTGAGAAAGATTTTTGCTTCAGGCAGAATTGTGTTTCTGTGGATGTAAATGTCTTGCTTCTCTGTACCACTGCACATGCATATGTGTGTTCGTGTGTACATGTTTTGGTTTATTTGTGTTTGGGGGGCTTTGTGTGTGTTGTGGCTTTGGTATGGCTACCTATTCAGATGATTCATGAAAAATAATTTACACGTGGATTCTTTTAGTTTTCCAGTTTGCCACCCCTGATCTGGTGAGGAGTTGTCGTCTTAACAAATTGAAACACCACCTTTGAAAATTATGATGTCATTTTTATCCTGTGGCAAGGCCTCATTCCTTTCTTCATTTAATCCAGATGCCCCAGAAGACTTAAGCTTTTGTGTCTACATATATACAATAGTTAAAATTAGGCCTGTGAGGATCTGTGTAAGAGGCTTTGCCAAAGCATCTGGCCCTTACGATGCTTGACTGTCTCCGAGGACTCAGCCAGTGTCTGAACGTTGGAGTATAAGGGGATCAGGTCAAATAAAGAAGTTGACCCAGACATCGTGGTGACTTTTTTATTATCTTTATACGGGGTGGGGGGAGGGCAAAAGTAGGTTTACAGTTGTGAGTGCATGTAACAGTTTATTTTTGTATATTATTTATTAATTGTATTACTTTCCATACTAACAGTTATGTGTTGTTTCTAATCACAAAGGCATGTCCCATTTGTCTTCTACACGGTTACCTCAGCAGAAGGTCTGGCAGTGGGAGTTTAGCCTTTCAGAATAGTTTGTCATGCTGTTTACCTGCTCAGCCATGCTTCAGAAGCATTTTAGAATTGCTGGAAAAGCCGATCTGGATCCAACAAGCCAGTGGAGGGCAGCGGTCTTGGTGCATCACTGGGACGCTAACGTGTGTCCTGCCATACTGCCGAGACTTCTTTCTCTTCCTGCCTCCTATTTGTGAAGGAAGGTGGCGACCAAAAGTAAAGGTACCGCAAGGTTCGGTTGGCTGGCAGTTGGTAGAATAAAAGTGGGGGGTGAAGGAGAAGTTGACACTCCAGGAGATCTCTTTGAAATAGAGACTGCAGGAAAGTGGCCCGGAGAGTCCTCACGAGGCTAATGAGCACTGCCCTTACGGATAGCCACCCAGGGAGAAAGGCGGGTGTTCTGTGTGTCTTCATTTAGACGTGGCTGTGAGTCCCAGGAAGGATGTGAAGGCATTTTAAAAGCTGTTCCCTCCCTGTAATCTGCATCTGAAACCCATAGTGGGTGGTATAATGAGGCTTAGTTAGTTTCTGATTAGACCACATTGTGAATTATATATAATAAAGCAGACCTTAAAACATGGCTGATTATTTTGAGTATCTGGTTTGACAATTAGGTTTTTAATTCACTTTTTAAAAATATGCATTTAACACAATATAAATTATGCAACTCCTACAGGGGCTACCAAAAAGCTGTTGCGTGTCTTCAGGAGGCTAAGTGCCCCAAGAGCAGCACATGATTAGTTCTAGACTTATCTTGGCTACTGGGTGCCTCTGTTCTCAGGCAGGACTCAAGAACTCGGGCCTGAAGGAACGAAGAGTCTCCTCAGGTTCAAGCAGTGAGTGGGCAGGCTGGGCTTCTTCCGAGTGTTTTATTGACACTACCAGGGACTTAGTTTTCTTCATGAGTTTCATTTGAAGGGCGAACTTGTGGTGTCACTTGTAAATGGTGTCACTCACTCTTAGAGTAATTGGACACAAGCATGAAGCACATGTCAGAGTTCTTACTAGAAAATGGGTGTGAGCCACAAAGATAGGAAGTTTGAAGACATGGAAAATGTGACTATCTTCTCACAGGCAGTAAGCTTTCCTGTCTTAATTTCATTTTGCTTATTTTTGTGACATAAATTTACCTTCCAGTTAGTTTAATCTTTTGAACTTTATCTCACATTTACTTCTTCCATTTAACCTCTCCCATTCGCCCGAACAGATAGGAACCTCCCCCCTCTGCACCCTCCTGGAAGCCTTTGTGGATGGCCTCACGGCACCTGTCTTGTATCATGGTGGCGGTTTCTCTTTTCACTCTGTCTTCCTTCCCAACCTCCCGTGTTCGTGCGACATACTCGCTGCATTTTTGGCCACAGCCTCTGCGTCTGACTTAGCTTGCCTGGCTCAGATGTTCGCCCGTAGTAGATACTGAGGAGGTGTTTGCTGGATTCCAGTCAACTATCATAAACCGAATAAAAATCAAGTGTTGAGCCCTGGCCAGGTATCTTGTAGGTTAGTGTCATCCCGTACACCAGGGTTATGGGCTCGATCCCTGGTCACGGCACACACAAGAGTCAACCCGTGAATGCACAAATAAATGGGGCAACAAGTTGAAGCGTTTCTCTCCCTCCCTCCCTCCCTTTCCCTTTGTCTCTCTCTCTCTCTAAAAATCAATCAATCAAAAATATCAAATGTTGGAATTGCCATATACTTAACAGAGAATATATGTCCAGTGTAGATCTATCAAAATGACTACCAAAAACCTAAACAGAGATGAGGAAACGGCTGTGAGCTGGGGAATTGGGCTTTGCTTGAAATTACAGTACACATACATCACATATATTCTGTAATCTTGTGTTGATATTTACTGATGCGTGTGCTGGCAACAGCCCCAGCAGTGCATTTATTTTTAACTTGCTTAGTGAAATCTGGGTTGGAAACTTACATTACAAAATCAACAGCTGAAATTGAGCATTCAGACTGCCTTAAATTGAAAAATTAAAATATGAAGGGAGTGTAAGTCTTTTAGAAACTGCTGTGTCCTTGCAAAGTAATGCCTTCGGTTGAATGTAACGCATACCTGTTCCATCTTCGTCCCAATATATTTTAAATAGGAAAAGGTATATGGAGAGTTGACGTGTATTGCGTTGGCCAGAAAGTTTTGTTTCTTTTTCCATAAGATGGCTCTAGTAGTACTTAGTTATCTCTAACTTCATTCAAAACAATTTTGTTAGATTGTATTGTGACAGTTGCCGTATCAACATGCCTTAAAAAAAAAAAATCAAAATTGAATTTTTGCATAGCCATTTTAATATTAAAGATGGAAGAAAAGGCATATTATGCTTTATTATTTCATGAAAGGTAAAAACACAACTGAAATGAAAAAATGAGATTTGTGCCATGTATGGAGAAGGTGCTGTGACTGATCCGACGTGTCAAAAGTGGTTTGTAAAGTTTCACGCTGGAGATTTCTCGCTGGACAATGCTCCACGGACGGGTAGACCCGTCGAAGTTGATAGCAATCATATTGAGAAATTAACTGGGAACAATCAATGTTATGCCTACACAGGAGATAGCTGACGTACTCAAATATCCAAATCAATAAAGTTATTGCTGAAAATGAAAAATGTGTCTTTTGTTTTACAGAAAACAACTATACGGACTTTTTGGCTAACCCAATAGCACAAGATTGTGTGAGAACTATGATTTTAGAAAATGAGTTTTCAGAATGCCTTTGGCTGTGGTTTTTGTTTGTTTTAATTTTCTTGCATTTGAATATATCTGTCATAGATACAAGAAACTAGTCTTATGGATAACATGGGCTGATTGCTCACCATTGCAGTTAAACAGGCTGGGTTTTGTTTAGTTATGTTGTGTGGCTTTTTTATACATTACTGCCCCTTAGGCTTCGTCCACATGCCTCAGAGTAACCTAATATGCGTTGTTAAATTAAAAACATGATTTGAGTTTGGGGGCTTCATTAATGGTAAGAAACGTGAAATGCAAGGAATTCAGTGAATACACAAAGTACTTAAATAAAATTTTGGAAACACTTCACAACTAGCTAGTGCTAGTTACATTACAGATGAAGTATAAATTATTTAGAGATGAGTCATAATTTTGGGTTCTTCTGTTAGCCCGTGATTTTCATTTTATAGAACTTCTGGTTGTTCTTGTGTTTTGTTAACCAAGCATATTTTACCTTTTATTTTCAATTACTCTTTTTAATTTTTATGCATTAATCTATATAAATCTTGTATTTATCAGCAAAATAATTCTATTTACTTGTAGATTAGGAGTGTTAATCCTGTTTTACCTTAGGTTAGGAAATATTAGGTTTGGGCTGATGGGGATTGTGTGTGAATGATCTTAATTAGGTTTTGACTTTCTTTGCTGTCTGGTTATTTTTTTCAAATGATAAAGGGAAAAGAATCAGAAAACATTTGTATTGTTTAAGGTCAAGGAGAAGGCTTTGCCTTGCCCAGCAGTGAGCCTCCTGAGGGCTGGGAGACAACCTGGAACTCCTTAGGGTTCCGTGGATCCTGGAACATTGCTTGGAATGGGGGCAGGGGGGGTCCCAAATAGTTGTTCCATTGAGATTTTTCACATTTTAACAGTTAGACACTTTTTCACAGAGTTATTTCTGATAACTCTGAGGATTTGATTATATTTTGCTATGCTTATATACCTTGTTTTTGCTTTAGAAGTTAAAGATTAGGAAAAGTTAAATCAGACTAAACTAAAGTTACATATTAAAGATCTTTCTTAGTTCAGCTTTCAGCTTGATTTTGTTTAGCTTTGCTTTGTTAAACATCAAAAAGAAGAAAGGCAGGAGAACGTTTGGATTTTTTATAGTCAAAGAAGAATAAATATTTGAAATAGTACCCAGATAATTCAGGGAAAAATAAATTTTTAGAGTTTTTAGAATTTATTTTTTATACATATTAATTTTTAATAAAATGATATTTGTACTTTAAGTTTTGAAACTCAAGAATTGTACACAGGAGAGAATAAAAATCAACTATAGGCATACTATTTAATTATTGTTATATTTTCTGATCCATGTAGTCTATTTGTTACAAATGTTTATATCAGATTCCTATTTATATTCATAATAAGCTTTTTAAATTTTTTCTCATTGTTAATCATTATTTAAAAAGGTGGTTTTTAACAGCTGTTTGCAATAGAAGGCCATTGTTTGGAAGACCTATGAGGTATTTCAACTCTCTCCTTCAGTAGGTGTCGAGCTTAATAAGTCCAAGTTTTTGGTGTTATAAATAAATCTACAGTGTTTTTATTTTCTTACCTGATGAATTGGAATGTGCTTCTGAAAGTAGAATTACCAGGTTAAAAGGTATATGGTTCACATAGGGTGTGAACAGCTTTGAGACTTGAATCACATCGTGTTAGATTCCAGCTTCAGAAAGAGGGCATCAGAAGGATTCTTTTAGCCTTTACTCATTGTATCTAGGCAGTTTCACTGTTTTCTGTTTCATCATTGTAAGCATAAAGACTTTTTAAAGTTGTTTCTTTAATCATTTGTTTTAAAACCATAGCTCAAACTAAGAGGTGAATTGCTTGAGTCATTTTTAGGATTGGATGAAACCTCAACCATTGCATATATTAATAATAATAATAATTGAAGAAAAATATATAGCTTCTACATCCTCGGCTTCTCCTAGGGATATTAGAGAGTCTGTTCCTGTAAGTCCCCTTCTGGCCCACACTGTGTGAGGTATTAATACCGTGGCAAGTTAGGCCGAGAAATAAAGGCAGCTGTTTGTTTGTAACTGGTTTCCATATTCTTCTCTGAATTTCTTTTTTTGAATAATTGTTAGATGGAAAACAAAAAAGCAGATCGAGATTGACTGTACTCTAGATCTGGGGAAGATAGCTTAGAGAACTGGTTCTTCTTTGTCCTGGCACTTACAGTCTTTAAAACTAAATTTTATTAGTCATTATTACTTCATAAATAACCAGTATTATTGTAACTGATTTGAGCAGCCTGCAAAAGACACTAGAAGGAATCTGAGAAACAATGTAGGTAATTGTTGAAATCACATGTGAGCTGTTCTTGGAGCCCTAGTTTGGTATAGGCATGTTTATATTAAATTCAGCTTACTCTTTAATTGGAACCATGCTTGATCCTGCTGTTTTTATAAAATGGTGGGAGAATTCTGAAGAGGCGATGTTCTACTAGAAATACTCAAGGTTTTCAGTTAGCTCAAATTGTCTAATGATTTGGACTTATAGAGCAAAATTACCAGCCGCCCGAAACAGTAGGACCTTGGAATGTCCCATCTGGAGGGTACCTCAGGTCCCATTAGGGGAGTATCATAGGAAGTTTAGCCTGTGTGGGCAGGGGATATTTTGTGAAGCCCAGGAATACTGTTGGGGGGCGGGGAATGCAAAAATATCAGAAGTTTTAAGGCAAGGCATTGGATGCCAAGGCCATGTGCATTACCACCGCAGCCCTGGGCTGCCCCTGACTCTGAAGGGGGAGCTGAGTTCGCTCACCCCTGCTTTTAGTGTCACGTAAGTGGAGGATGGCAGTTTTCATAGAGCCCAGCTTGTCCTTTTACAGACAGAAGTGAGGCCTGGAGAGGTGACGGGTCCTTCCCCCCTTACATGGCAGTTACTCTGCATAATGGGAACTGTTGGGCAAGTGTAGCTGACAATTTTAAGTGCTCTGTTCTGCATATACCCACATTGTGTTTCACATGCAGGTTTGCAGTGACACTCATTGGGTTAGAGAGCACTGGCGCACTGCTCACTGAAAAAGGGTCTCTGAAAGGCCAGTTCTGTCACTTTCAGTAGGAATGGGCACTCAGAAGCTGCGCATGTCCCGTGGGAGATTGGTTGGCGACTTCCACACCCTGCAGTCCAGCTTAAGTGCATGGGTCCTGCAGGTCAGGGTGGGAGAGGGGCCCTGCAGATTTGTGCTTTATGCCCAGGGCCATAGCAGCCACAACAGAAGGGTGTCCCTTCTGAGAGATTGTTGGCACCAAGGGTAGTGGTTGTTATCATTACTTACATACATAATTACTCTTCTCTCTGCCAGCCACTTTTGTGTCCTCTGGCAACACCTAGCACAGATTGGGTTGTAAATGGCACCCACTTAACACTTACTGAATTAAACTTGTTCATAAAGTATGAGAAAGGGGTGTGTGTTTGTGCTCAAGCACTGAATTTTACAGCGGTACTGTACTCTCTTTTATGGGAGGGAAGTCATGGAAAAGTAGAGCCAAGCTAGCCAAGTTCTTCTGTTGACATAGAACTCACCTGGAAAATGACGGTTTGTTGTATGTAATCTTACTTAAGTGCTTGTGGTGTTACCCCATTGATTTAACCCATATACCAGACCATTATTCAGAAGATGAACCGTTAGTACAGAAGAGATTTTCTGAGAAAAGTTGATCAGTCATTCAGGATACTTAGTAGGACATTGAGTTCTATTAATAATACCAAAGTAGAATTTTTTCATATATCTTATCCTTAGAATTCACTTGAAACTGGAACATTATTGAGAGTTTAGGGGGGGAAATGTGGTCTGGGGCTATGATTCCACAAATGAAGAATAATCTTGGAGTTTTAGAATAAGAGCTAGAAAGCCATCATTTTTTGAGTTTACGCATATGTGGCTAAATGCAAAGAATATTTGTTCACACAATGAACTTACTGCAAGTGGGATGTGTGAGTGAGTTGAAGCTGACAGGAAGTGACAGTGGCACACAGTGTGACTGACGCTGGCATTGTAATGCCTTGAATGCTGTGTGAAGCTGAGAACAATGGCAGGGAAGGGGAGAACCCTTGTAAAAGGCTGCTTTATTTCTTCACTCAATAATTTAGCTTTTATGAAAAAGGTCCTCATAGTGTGGCACATGACTTTCTCCTCTTTTGAGAAGCTCTATTTAATTATTTTTTCAAATACAAACTTGTAAATATGACTAAGAAAGAATAAGGGGGAGAGAGAACTAATGTGTATTATGCTTTTGAGTTCTACCAACTAAGCACAACATATACACAGCTCAGTTAGTAAACCAGTGCCTTGTTTTGAAGACACAGAAGACAACTACTTCGTGATCTTTTATTGTGCCTCCCTCATACATGGTGGTGATATGATAATGGCCTTGTGAGAACCCTTACATATTAAAGGCTCACTGTTGATAAGATGTGAATAGAACTTGGTATTTCATATGAAATCTGAATGGTGGAAGGAGGGTCTGTAACAGGAATACTGCTGCTTTTGCTAAAGTGGTTTCAGGTTCTCAATACCTGACGTAAACACGTATGTGAGATAGTAATTTTCTTCATGTATGTCTGTGATGTCATTACACAGCAGTCAGAATCAAAACATAATAAGTCACAGTTTCCCCTTTTCCGTGTTCCCCCTCTAGAAGGAGCTGGCAGGCAACCCTGACTGCCCTCAGATGTGCGCCTACAAGCTGGTGACCATCAAATTCAAGTGGTGGGGGCTGCAGAGCAAAGTAGAAAACTTCATACAGAAGGTAAAGTCTGCTCAAAATGCCTTAAATTTAGGTTAAGATTTTGAGGTAGCTATTAATGGGATATTTTCTCTGTTACCGCTTTTTTTTCCTCGTAAGGTAAAAATGATTGTCCCTGTATAATTCCTCTCTGCCCTCCTTTTTCTCCCTAGAAACAGCAAAGACAAATGCCAGTAGAGGTTCGAAGGGTCTTGTTTTAGGGAGGAGCATAGCAATTTTCTGTTCAAAGCGCTTTCCTTATGGTTTGCCCAGCTCTTCTGTAGAGACCCCTTTCTACATGCATCGTGTCCCCAAGGGGACATAGTGTCCCAAACGGGCTGAAGGGAGAGGCCAGGCCTGGCCTGCAGAGGTGCCCCTTCATCCCAGCTCAGCTGGGTACCCCTAAGACCTTCCACACAATCTCTCCTGACATACACTTTCTTGGGTACTTCACAGTCTTTTTGTGGCACGTCTTCTTTAGGGGTCCTCGCTGAGAATAATCACACATAATCTGAGGATCCCAATTCTGATCATCTCTTTTTTATGACTTCTGTATTAAAGTGAAAGTAACAGGGGCAGTCGATCTATAAAGAGGGGAGAATTGCAGTTGTATAAAAATACACATGGCTCTAAACACACAAGGACCATGGGAAGTTCTTTGGTATTTACTTTTCCTGTAGGGTGAGTGTGTATTCCATTATCATTATAAAGAAGCCCCTTTTATGTCTCTGGACCCACTCTAGTTGCGGTGGCAGAGTTCCACCATAATTTTTTTTTTTTACTTTTAAACTGCAACTGCTCTAACAGTTTTGTTTTGTTTTTTAAAGGATCTTAAAGTCTGGAAACTGATTATTCTTGGGCCTGCTTGCAGTTGGCCCACAGTAGGCACTCTAAATATTGGCTCCTTCCTTCCTCTTGGATCATAATAATAGATTAACAATCTAGTTCTGATAAATAGAAGTCACTCATGTAATTGATGAAGTCCCTTCTGTTCATGGAAAAAAAATGCTAAAGTTGAAGATTGTCCAAAAATACTGAAGTACTCACTGTTCTTGGGAAAGTTTAATAAAACTTAAATAATCCAGCAATTAAAATCACTAATAATATATATGGGTATGGTGTGTGTGTGAGTGAGTGTGTGTGTGTGTGTGTGTGTGTATGCAGTCATATGAGAATAGAAAAATTAATGGAGAGTATTAATAATTCTTAATTTAATTAAACATCTTATTCCAAGAACCCACGACTCCTCTTTCAGTATCTTACCATATTCTGTCTCACAGTATTCCTTTGAACTGCAGAGAAGTTAAGAATGATAATGTATAGTTTTACAGCAGAAGAAATTGAGTTGACCTTTGGTGATTGACATTTAGAAGAAGGTAAGGAACAAATCAGGTCCAGCAGGTGTTTATGTAAAATTAGAGTATACACGCCACATTTTTTTTTTTCCGTTTCTCCTAAATCATACTTCCTTTACAAGGAGAGATTGTTTCACATTTCACAGGGAAATCTTTCTTTTTATTATGTTGTACTAAATGATAATAGTATGAAATTAAGATTTCTACTAATCAACATAGTAGCCTTTTCAAACCAAGTATACATCGATTTCATCTATTGATTGGGACATATAAAGTTAATGTGTCATTAATCTTAGAGTTATACCATCTCACACTACTTTTCTTCTTTGTTTTAAAAGCAAGAGAAAAGGATATTTACAAACTTTCATCGCCAGCTCTTCTGTTGGATTGACAAGTGGATTGATCTGACAATGGAAGATATCAGGCGGATGGAAGACGAGACTCAGAAAGAACTAGAAACAGTAAGACTTCCTGTTTGTGGAAACTCTTAACTTTCCCTTTCTAGTACTGGATGTGGGCTTAGTAAGTACAGACTTAGAATTAAGAAGTGTTATTAGAAGCCATCTCTGAATCTGTATGTCCTTCTCGAAATTGAGTTTCTCAGACACTAACATCTCTTTATATGTCTGGTTTCTCTTGTTGAGCATCTTTTCTTGAAAGTAGACTAGCACTTTCTTCATTTAGAATTTGTTATCTGTAAGATGTCCAGTGGTTTATGAATTCTTTATTCTAATTAGTTCTCTGATGAGATCTGGTTCATAGTCCTTTCAGACACCCACTTGATGAGGACACAGTGCCTTTGGCTCGTTTTGTTACCAGAGTAAGTTACTAATGTTAGCGCAGGAAGTCGCAGTTCCCTCCTCTGTGGCCGGGATAAGAGGAGTGGTACTGTCCCTGATTCTAGAAAAGCCTCCTCCCCTCCCACAACAGGCAGTGAGTCTTATTTCTTTGTAAGCTTTCGGCAGAAATAACATACAAGCGACCCTAGGGGCTAGAGGTCGGCATGGCATGTTTCCAAGTCAGGACCCACATAGCTCCTCCCCACCGCCGTGAGCAGGCCCTTCCTCGCCTGGGCGCCCCGTTTCTCCCGGGGCAGGGCCTTCCCTGACGTCCTCTTGCTCGCGTGTCTCGTTTTGCTTTTGCTCTCGGCTGCGCTTCTTTTCAGCTGTAAGTAAGGCCCCGTTGGGGAGCGGGGGGTGAGCCCAGGGGATGTCCAGGGTGGGCGCATGGTTTCCATGCCGTCATCGCGGGTCCTGCCAGCAGTGTCGGTTTGGGAAGCCCTGCAGGCGAGCGTGTTTGACAAGCGCCTGTGTGTGAGGCAGGAACTCCATTTAATCACAGGAGAGTGGCAGCAAATCAGGTTCTTTGGCACAGAAAGAAATCTATTTGTCTGGAACAGAGCATCGTGAAGAATCTGTTTAAAATTGCTTACTTTCAGTGATTACGGCAGATCTGCTTCTAATTAGCTTTATACAAACCTTCTGAGAGGACCAGGACATATTTTCTTTATAAGGCAATAAAATGTTTTAACCTTATCTTATACATAAAGTAAACTCTAGGCAGTCTCTAGCTTATGAATGGATTTTGTTCCAAAAGTTTTTAAGTTGATTTTTTGAAATTTGGGGCATGTTTTCCCATAGAGCAAACACTATAAATGGGGGTTTGGTGTGTAGGCCAGCCAGTTGGAGCCTCTCTGACCTCAGTTTCCCTTACTGCCAGTACGGGGTGATCAGATGGCAAGCATGGGAGACTCATTTTTAGGCTGGCCCGGTCAGAGTGTTTCAGCAGGCAAGGACCAGTCGTGGTTGGGTATGTCCTGGCTTTCTGTGCCTCTCACCAGCTTCTGTGTTCCCTAACTCAAGAGTCAGATGCCCTTCTCTGAGAGGCTCTCCCCACCACCATGCAGCTTGAGTTCCTTTCCCTGCCTTGCCTGGTTCTGCTCCCTCCAGGTGTGCCAGGCTCAGCAGCACCGGCCAGCTCTGTCTCCCGCGCTTTTGAGCAGCTGGTGTCAGCCAAACAGTGAAAAGAAAGCAGTGTTACACTCCAGTTTCTCTTCAGAGCACACAAATCTGCTGTCTTTTATTAACGGTTTCTGTGGGGAGGAACAATTCTAAGTTTTGGGAGAAAAAAGGAAAGAAAGAAAACATCATGGTTACACTCATTCTCACTAAACCCATGGCACAGCCTTAACATCTCCAAAAATGAGTTACCAACACTAAGATAAACCAGCAAACAGACTCCTTTTTATTGGACTGGACTCTGGTGAGGAAGAGTGGCCACAGTTGAAGGGGAATGAGTGGAGCCCTCTCTGGTTTGGGCTCTGAGCCCTACCTCTCTCTGGACCCCTTGGACAGAACTTGGCTGAGACCTCTTCTTCCCCCACAAGTTCTTGGTCTCCTGATACCTGAACACAGAACAGCCCCAGTGCCAACAAGACGAGCGGCCTGGCGAGGACGTGGCGCCCCGCCCCCACCCGCGGCAGTGCACCTGCCGCCTCCGCTGCTTCCCCGTGCGGGAAAGGCGGTGTAAGGCCGCCGAGTCGTTTCCCAGAGCCATTATTATTGTACCCACAGGACTCAACCTGATTGCCCCAGGAAGTTGGGAGGAATCTGTCATTGGTTAAGGTTTGGAGGTACATGGCAGTTTCTTTGTTACAGATTTCAACAACATTTTAAGGAAAATTTCAGCATTAACTGCTGATCATCTTAACATAAAATCCCATTTCAGCTGTTTTGCTTTAGGTCATTGGGGAGTGCTCTATTCCTTATCACATATGTCCTAATGGCTGGTTTATGAGCGTCTCAGAGTCTGGGCAGCATCATGCCTGTGGGCCAAACCGCCTGCCAGAAAGCACCCGCCTCCTGAAGGGGCTTAACATTTTCAAGTCTTCTTCGCCAGGGAGGAATTTCCTCTCTTCTTGAGGTCCTGCTTTCCTGACACCTGATGATAGAACTTGATACATTGTAATTCTCTTCTTAATTCACAAGTATTTTAAGAACTGGATTTCTTTCAAGTGGCTTTTGGCCCTGGAGGGAAGGCAGAGCATCTGAGAGGTCAGGCTGAATGGCAGCGCCAGGGCCTGGAACCTAGGAGCCGTCCTGGGGGGGGTGCCCAGCTGCTGGGAGAGCGCCTGGGGCAGTCCTCCTGCGATTGTTCTCAGCGGGCACTGCTGTGGGGGTGGGTGGGAGGGCTGCGTTTTAGAAACGTCTTTATTGCATTTGTCCCTTTTCTGTCCATTCTTTTCCGTAATTTTTTCACTGAGATTTTAAAACTGTCTGTAGGCTATTGATATGAATGTCTGTCCTTTCTGATGCGTCCCTGTGTCTGTCCTTCATTGTTTCTCGGACATTGTTTCTATGCTTGCTTGTTCTTCCTCTTTTCGCTAAACTTCCCATAAAGAACTCCTCTGGGGAACCCTGGTCTCAGAAGCAGCAGAGGTGGCCATTCCTCACGGCTTCCTTTCTGGTCTGAGAACTGTAAGAGTAGGAGGCAGACCGTCAGGCCGTTGCCACACCTCGTGTCGGTGAGCGGTCGTTCCCCTTGGCTGTGTCTGATCATTTCACATCACTACTCTGCAGGCTTTTAGAAACAGACACACATTTTTTTATGCTGTGTAAGAAACTCCTTTTGAAAGATTTTCTTTAGACCAAGATTACTAAAGGGGCTCAGAACTTCATTCTCTATGTGGAAATGTTTTACATAGGCAGTGATCACTTCATAATCTCTTCTAGATCTTCTTTTCTCCCCCTTTTTACTAACCCAACATAGAGTCTGTGATTTCAGCAGCTCATGATTTTATTTTACGTTTAGATGCGTAAGAAGGGTTCCGTCCGAGGCACGTCGGCTGCTGATGTCTAGATGAGTCCCCTGTAGGGTCAGAGACAATATCACACTGTGTAAGTGAAGACCTGGGTAAAAAGGATACTTAAAAACCAATACCTTTTTGGTAATGGGTAATTAACTTGCTGAGGAGGAACTACGTGTTGAATGTGGTTTAATTTTTAGAATTTAAGAGATTATATTTTAGAAATTGACAGTGAACATTTGGGTTATTATTGTGTAAAAATGTTATCCATGGAACAGGTTGAATTTCGTAATCCCAAACTACTTTTTAGCGTCACTGGGTTAGAAACCAGCTGCTAAGTGTGCTGTGTAGCATTGTCCTAGAAGACAGCTGATTTCTCACTGATAGTCAGTTACCTGCCCTGTTTTTCAATGGGACCAGTTGTGGTTAGTAAGGAAATATATAAAAGCATTTTAAATCAGATCTTTTATCCCGTACCATAAGGGCCAATCTCAGTAAGTAATGCAATTTTTTTCTGAACACCAGAAAGTCTTCCTTTCTGTTGATTCTTCAACTATCTTTACAATTAGCTTTAATTTGTTTAAATACACTTTTGTTTTTTATTTACAACGTAAACATTTTTATGATCTTACTTATCTAACACAAATTTATTTGTTTAAATTAGAGATTTTCCTAGAAGGGATAATAGTGTCTCAAGCTATCCCTCATATTGAAACCAGTGTGAGTAAACAAATACTGACAGTATACTGGCGTCATTTGTTAATATTGAACTGCGATGTTTATTGAGGAAAAGCACAAGACAGAACACTACTCACCCCACTGTAGTTCTTTGCTGCCCTTTACATGTGATACCCACTCTTAAATTCTAGAACATGGGAGACATGGCGTGTTCAGTAGTGAAGAGAAGCAGTTGTACCAAACACAAGCAAATGAACTCTGCCAGGGTCCCTCCAAGCCCTTCCTTTAAATTCAGTGTTCCATTAAAAAAAAAAGGAAGAAAGAAAACAGTCACTGTTTTCGTAAAGTTCTACATTTCTGTGATTTGTAGTCGATTTCTGTGATTTTTAGTCGCTCTTAATATATTTTCCCTCTGATGAAACAAAATGTTATGCCATCAGTGAGATCAAAATTGTCAAGAGGTTGAATGTAAATTTTTTAAATGTAGTAGTTGGGGTCCATTTTCTGCTACAAGTTTTGAAACATTGAGGGGTTTTTTCAGGACAATGTGTGTAACAAACTACTGTCGAACATGTTCTGTGTCTCCCAGAATTTTAACACTTTGCCCTTCTTCCGCTTTCCTTGCAGTTACGTAACCAAGGACAAGTGAGGGGGACAAGTGCAGCCAGTGATGAGTGAAGAAGAATCTGAGCAGTATCTGCAGTGTTGGCATTTCCCAGACATGTGCTTGTGATTATGTGCTCACATGCACGGGTTCCCATCCACGTGTATATATATGTTTGTGTGTGTATGTCTGTAGCTGTATATAAAATGCATGTAGAGCTACAGATCAAAGTACATACACTTGTGTATATATGTACATATAAACATAAGGGATTAGTACTTCTCCAAAGTACTGTACCTATCTTCAGCAAGAATGCAAAAGAAAATATTTTCAATATATATAGCTGGAACAGATTTTAATAATCAGAGTAATACCATTCATTAATGGACAAATTGACTGCAATGTAATACTAGCTGGTATGTTTCATAAATGTCAAAATTGTGGACCAATATTATAAATATATATATAATAGCCTTTTATTACTTTTCCGTTCTTTTAAATCAATCTCTTACAAATTTTTATTTTAGTCTCTAAAGCAAAGACTCCCACAGAAAATTTTATTCAAAATCTTTTGCTATTCCAATGAATCTGGAATGTAAACTCTGAGTGTGTATATAACGATTTATTTCTGGATGGTCATTATCTTACAGCCAAATTGGACAATATCCATTAGTAAAGTTATAGGCCAGTTTTTACTTGTTTTCCCTGAGGCTCAAAATCCTTTTTTTAAAAAAAAAAATCCGGTTTTTATTGGATTTTGTATTTTAAATTTCAAGTATTTTTCTACATCAGACAAAGCAAAAAATGGAGACGGTGGTTTGTGATCTATAATAAACACTATACAATCTTCAGGCTCCTGTTAGGCAAACAAAGAAATTGATGAAGAAATCAATAGCGTTGTAAGCTGTTCAGACAAATCGGAAGAACAGTGCTTCCACAGAGTCTTGTTTAGGAAAAGACCGTCTTCTGAAATTACAGCTTGGAAACTATGCACGTGACCTGGGTTCCTCACAGCTTACACGATAGACTAGAGATAGTGATGGTGTGTTGCTCTTTTCATGTTGAAACAGTTTGAAGGAGGAGGCGCTGACTTTGAAATAGGAAAAATGGAAGCGGCAGCGTGAGGTTTGCCTGCACACAGTTAGGAGGCCCTGTGGAGGGGCCGGGCCACTTCCACCCGTTCGGCTGTGCTCTGAAGTAGCATGTCATTAAGAACATACCCTGAATGAATAAGCCTCATGAAAAAATGCCGGTTGAAAGCTGCTGCCACCTTTTTGTTTGAAAGAAAGGACCGGATAGCTAGGTAAGAATTTTATCAGCTTTCTCTGTTCAAATCCAGTTGTTCTCCTGTCAGTCCTGGAAGCTTGAAGAGAATGATCTTGTTGAAGCCTTCAGGTTGCAAACTGTCTTCTTTAACCTCCCGCCCCCCCTACTACACACCAGCTCCTGTAGTCACATCATAGTAGTCATCTGATTTGCTGGCAGTCCTGCCCCCTCTGCCCTGCTTCTCTTTCTCCCACATGCCCTGTGTCCCCACCGGAGTGATCATGCTGGCTCAGACAAGGGTGTCTCCTGCATCGCGACACACTGCTGTCCTCAGCTACAAGCCCCACGCCGCCGGTGTCCTCTGTGTCCTCGGGATCGAGACGGATGTTGACTCTGAGCGAGTGCTGTTGTGAGATAGGTTCTGCCAGCACATAATCACTGTCTGCGAAGTGTTCGATGCGAGGACAATTATTGCTAATTGTGTGAAATAAAGAGTCTCGTCCTCTCCTGTTAATGAACTTAACTCTCACTGGCATCTGCAGCATCTTTGGGAGCCTGGGCGCACATGGCAACGAGAGCCCAGCGCGTGGATTTTAATGTTTCCCTAACAACTGTGGAGATTTGAGGGAATATGTGGTGAATGTAAAATACCTAGTTTACTTGGCAGTCTCTTGTGTAAATTACAGTAAAACAAAGTAAATGAAATTTAAACAAAAAATAAATTTGATCACAAAATGCCACTTGTGTGCTTGAGTGGTTGTTTCCCTGATGCTGCGTCTGCTTCAGAGCACTGCAGACCGCTTCTTTGCTGTTTTTTCAAGAATTCTCTAATTTTCAGCACTGCCACTCTGGGAAAAATAAAGAAAAAATGGGTTTGTGTGTGTGTGTCTGTGTTTAATTGCAAACTCCTGTTCTTGAAGTGCGCCTCTGCCACATTAAGTTGTTACATTTGGCTTCTTAAGTAAATTTGTCTTTAAAAGCTAAGCAATAAACTGAAGAAAGATTATTATTAGCCTCAGAGGTTTTTTAAAAATTATTTTTAAAGGGGAAAAATATAGAAAACCCATAGTACTTTTAAAAGCACTCAGTAAGGATTTTGCGTAGTTTTACTTCTCTTTTAGGACTTTGGAAGGTCTGCTGTTTTTGGACATGAAACAACTATTTTCTCGTGGTTCCGGCTTACATTATAGAGTTGCTCAACGTTTGGCGAGGCGGCCGGCCGTGTGGATGTGTTTAGTGTATAATGTTATATTTCCAGGGTGTCGCTCTGTTTGTTTTCTGAGGTCACTTTCCCAGTGTTTTGTTTCAGACACAGTGTGTGCACGCGCACGCAGCCGGCTGAGCACTTGCAGGCCCGGGTGAGTACAAGCAGTCCGCAGCCCGGTGTGGCAGACGGGAGTTCTGTGTGATATGCGGTCATTTAACAGTATGGAGTTGTGTGAGAGAGACCTCTGACATTCACATTGTACAGGTGGGAAAGCTAAAGGTCTGGCTGGGATCCGAAGAGCCCAGGGTGCCATGAACAGTGGGCATGGGGTCAGCACACCCCCTCCGGCCCCTTGCTGAGTCCCAGACTGTCATGGAGGCCACGATGCCCAGCTGGAGCGTGTTCAGGGTCTGTTGAGATGTTATATCTGCTAGCATAGGGTATGCCCTCTGTGGTGTGAATTCTCGCTTCCTAGTCCATTCATTTGCCAGCCTGCCTCCTGGTTGGTCTGAGATCACTTTGGACCTAACACCTGGCTTTTAGAGAGCTAACTGTTCTCTCCCCTCTTCAGTTTGCTAAGCTGTTAAGTTTCTCAGCTCAGCCTCCTCAAATCTCGTCTCTGAGGAGGTAAGAGACATTAACAGGTGACTGGTCCATCTCTTAGCAGCTGGGCTGATGGGGTCCGTATGAAGTTTCCTGCTCTTAACCCTTTGGAAGGAGAAACTTCTGACTGTTATTCATCCTTCAGACCTCATATTACTGAGTGCCACTGTGTTGTGAGACAGTTCAGTGGATACAGATGGAATTCCTCAAGTTACCCTCACCAGCAGTTACAGAGTTCAGGGCCTCACATGCCGGGAAAGAGGGAAAGTGCTGGGGGACAGGTTAAAGATGGGCCTGTGGAGCATGGAGCAGCCACTGTCACAGGGAGTGCCTCCTAGGAGCCCTGCCGGTGTCACGGGGCTGATGTTTCCCAACTGGGAAATACTGAGCAACCATTTCTTCAACTGGATTGAATTAGGAAACGTCGAACTGCAGATACTCTAAAGCAGCCTCCCAGAAGCTCCAGGGCCGTGCTACACATTAAAGCAGTACTCAGCAGCTCTGGATGGTTTGAAGAACTTCAGCCCAGGTAAACCGGAGAGGTTCTCTGCTCTGGCTGCATCTTAGAATCATGGGGAGCCCTTAAAAAAATAAATTTCCTCCCTATGGCTTGGGTTGTGTGTACCCTATTTCCAAAGGACAGGCAAAGAGAGCTAAGAATTCCCCCTCTTCCTGGAAGATCATGAAGAAGACTGCTTTCTCTCAACTAGTCAGATTTTCTACCCATTCTTCAAAGCCAAGTACTACTGACTGCGCTGACCACCTTCACCTGGAGTGACTTCTGCAGCAGGCCGCACCCCTCATTCGGCTCTTAACAGACTCTAGGCTGTCTTGGTTAATACAGTAAATGTCATCTTTTATATATATGTTTTGCATCCCAAGTTAGGTTGGGAACTCATGGGCAGGAGTCACAAGTGCCCAGTAGTCACCTTCCCCGATGGAAACTGACTCCAAAACTGCTCCTTTTACCCACAGCAGATACCTGCCTACCCTCTGTAAGACCTCTTTTGAGTCCAGAGTTAGAGGAGGGGAAAGTAGAACCCCAGAATCTAAGGTCTGACTTGTGCCTTCAGAGAATTACATCCTGACAAGTAGCTGCAACAGGAGGTGGTACTTCCGGCAGCTAATAGTGCAAAGTACGACGAGAGAACAGAGGAGGGAGCTCCAGGTCTGCATTTCCTCCTCGCCTTCCAGATACCTAATCCAGAGCTATGGTAGACTCTTCAAACTGAAGGAGTCTAAAAGCAAACTCTCAGTCTTTTCCTTTTTCCTCAAATGTACTATCCAAGCCAGAAATTCTAATTGCTTACAGAGTCTTAAAAAGTGCTTCAAATGCCTGGGAAATCCTATTCCTCTTGTATATCCTGGTCTAAGCCGTGTTCTGATGAGCTGTCCTCTCTAGGGAAGGGACCCATAGATTTTCTGTAAAAGGATAGATAGTAAATATAGACTTACAGGCCATCTCGTCTATCACAGCTCTGCCCTTGGAAGGCAGAAACAGCCATAGGCGTGTAGAACTGTGTGTTCTGATAAAACTTTATTTTCACAAACAGGTAGTGGGCTGGATTGGGCTGGTGAGGCTTGGACTAGAGCGTGGAGGACAATCTGGACCTGGCAGAGGTGACATTCTAGAACACCCCTGATTGTACTGCACCCCTGCTTGGACACCTTCATGAAAGACCAGTGCAGCCAAAGCCTCATTCCGCTGTCTGAAGTGGAGCCAATGATGCTTGTCCACCTCATGGCTGTCGGACGGTCAGGCATGTGTGCTAGTGAGCTGATCTCCCTCCTCCTGGGGCCCGATGGTGGCCTTGGAAAGGGCTCTAAGCCGAGGGAGGCAGCTGCTGAGGTTTGCCATCCTGCTCCCAACCAACACCAACCGGAAGTTGCAGGATAGAGAGCAGTGATGGGCTAAGAAAGCTGTTGTATGAAGTACAGTCAGGTCATGCTGGCTGGCTAAACTCTTCTCAGTCGGCATATTTTGCTTCACAGTGTGTCTGTTGTCCAGAAAATACCACCTGTGGCTGTTAAACTAAATTCTCTCCTTATGCAAAAACTCATAGATGCCCTATACATTTCCCACGATTGAAACCTGGCTCTCTAGATACCACTGCTAATGTGTTGGCCTGAGCCTGGCCCTGTGGCTCCTGATGGGGCAGAGTAAGGCCAAGTCTTTGCCTAGAAAATTGGCCCAGAGTTTCCCTGAGTCAGTGACACTTGACCTCAGGCCGAATCTGTTTACTCCTTGAATTCCGAGAAGCAGTCAAGCTCTGTGACGTGTCTTGGCCCCGCTGACCCCTAATGTACTCTGACACCACCTCCTAATCAGTCCGGAGTAGAATTGCCTTGCCCTCCAGACTGAGGGCGGGGGTTTCATGAAGTGGAGCGGAGGAGCGGCTTATGGTGTTTATGAATGTATATGCTAAACAAAAAGCCTCTGGGCATCCCATTGCACACAGAGGCCCTGCAGCCTGGGAGACGGTGGCACTCTCCATGGCTCTGGAGGTCCCGGGACAACTGAGCCCGCTGGCAGGTGCTGGAGTGCTTCCTGTTGATGGTGTTCTGTACCCATCGTTCCAAAACTGTCATTCCCAGAGAGGCACTGTGTAGGGCGGGAAACTTCTCCCAAGTAAGGCTGGAGGGAGGCCCAGGGTCAGGCCCAGAACAACCATCACACAGGCCATTCACTTAGATCAGGGGTTGGTAAACTCTGTCGAGGGCCAGGTAGTGACTATTTTGGACTTTGTGGGGACATACAGTCTCTGTTCCAAATACTCGCCTCTGCCTTTGTGGCCTGAAAGCAGCTGCAGACAGTATGTAAACAAATGGGTGTGGCTGTGTTCCAATAAAACTTTATTTACACAAACAGGTGGTGGGCTGGATTTGACCCAAGGGCAGTCATTTGCCAATGTCTTCTTTTTAGAGACTTCCCTTCAAAAAGTCAACACTTTATAGCACTTACTGTGTCAGGCGCCGTTATTCTAAGCACATAACATGAATAAATGGCCGCCTCTAATCTTCACAACCAGCGGATGAGACAGATCCTGTTATCACCCCCCCACACACACACACACCTACAGATGAGGAAACTGAGGCCCAGGTGTCCTTTTGCTAGGTCATATACTGAGCACAGCAGCGCCAGGGTTATAACCCTGGGGCCACTACTGCTCAGTCGGCCGTCGGCACTGCCCATCAGCCTTCCTGTCCTTCAGAATCGCAAACTTCCACGTCTGAGGCGTGGACTAAGTGTCCCTGTGAGAAGCAGCCATAATGATAAAAAGTTTTATTGCACACACCCTATGTTCTTAAACACCATTTAGGAGCAAACTTGTATGACTGATTCTTCCCAGAGGTCGGAGCCAAGAAAACGTTTCTTCCTAGACAGAGTCGAATTCCCCTCCGTATTGGTGTCAGGAAACGCCCAGGTTGCATCTGTCCCACAGAGGCAACCTCTTTAGGCGGGGTTTCCTGACGTCATTCCTTCCCCCCATCCCCTCCCAGCCCCCCATCCTATGCCAGGGACTTGATTTTCCTGATGGCTCTGTCAAATTCGAGGGGGTGTGGCTCCCCCGTCTCCATCCCTCCTATGTAAGTAACCTCAGAGTGCTTGGCGGGAGTGGGGGATTTACTGATAATTCTGAAGTGTATGTGGAAACACAAACAATGTCTGCTGTGTCGAGGTGAGAAGTCAGGACTGCAATCCCTCTTCAGCTGCAGGAAATCTCTAGGCCTGTGAACATCTGGAGGGGAGCCACCGTGGTGGTTTTGTTAGCATCATGGGATTGGGGGTGGTTACCCCTCCCCTTTCGGAATTGTCTTCAGCATTTCACTGTACAAGAGAATCTTAGTTAAACCTATTTTTGTAACACACAAGGCCTTGAGAACACTTCCCCATCCGTGAATGCCCAGCAGTGCCTTCTATCACTGGGGATAAGATTTTTCCCTTCAGCATCTGGTGGGCCATGAGCTCACTCTTCTTCCTAGGCGTGTGCCAGAAAGCCGTCTGGGGTCGGGGCTGGGGGGTGGGATTCAGGATTCCTCCCAGCCCCTTCCAACCCGACAAGCTCAGATTTTCCACTTGTGCGATTGAGGTCAGCGCCTGCGTGCCGGCTGGCGAGCTCCCCGCACATGCAAGCGCCAGGCCTCAAGCAGGGGCTTCTGGCACTTGCTTTGGAATTTACCCACCTCATAGGTCCTCTGGATCCGCAGGCTGTTGGTGCTCTGCAGGGCACCCAGGATCCTGGGGGAGGGTTTTGTGGAGGGGGGCTTCATCAGTGTCTTGGGACAGCCCGGCCTGGCCCTGGCTCTGGGCCACCAGGATGAGATGGTGGCCCCTGTGTTTGCTCAGGCCTTTGTGTGAGCAGTGAAGGACGGCCTGGCCAGGACAGAAACAGTAGGATTACTGTTGCTCGCAAAGAGCTTCGGTCCCTTCCTTGCCAACCTCCCAGAGAACATGGAGCTCAGCAGCCATGCCTGCCGCCATTGGGTTTTACTAATGGTCGTCGCCGCTGTCTCTCTCCAAGAGGCCACGCTGGACATGGGGGCTTTGGCAACCGATGCCTGCATTCCAAGCCTGCCACGTCCACTTACTGAGCAACGGCCAGCTAGTAAGTCTTGGCCCCTCTGAGCCTCTGTGTCCTGCCTGCAGAGATTTAGGGTAATTATACCAATGCGGAATGTGGCCATGAGACAAGAAATGTGTAAGTAATGCGTGAAAAATCTCCCCAGCGCTGAGTCTACCCCTTGGTTTTCCTACTAATCAGCTAGGGTGACTGGTCTTTACAGTTCGCTCAGGATGGATAAGTTTCCTGGGAGGCTAGACTCTGGATGTTAAAGCCAGGACAGTCCTGGGCAAACTGGGAGGGACAGTTGGCCACCCTATTTTTAGCCCCCAATGTCAGTATTCTCTAAACCAGCAGCTTTCATTTAAAAACAAATTAAAAAGCTGAACTGACTTTGTATAGGAGGCAGGCAACCTTGTTTTATAGCTGATGTGCCCCAAACCAACTGCCTCCCTGACCCCCAGCCCCAGCAGGGCTGACAGGTGCCGGGGTGAGGGGGCCAGGTTGTGTGGTACCAGTCTCTGAGAGGTGCTGGCCGGGGGGCCCCGGCAGGATAACTCCTAAGGGGAGAGTGCAAATGCCCCACCACCAAGCCTCCTCTGCTGTAGCGCACAGTTCCTACCTTGATCTTGTCCAGGAAGCCAGGAGTTACATCTTTGAGGAAACTGGGGTGCACATAGGTCCAGAAGCTGCCCTCTGCTGAAAGGAGGCAGAAATTCCTGCAGCCTATGGCCTCTCTCCCAAAGAAAGGAGGGCCGTGCTGTGCCTGAGAGGTCATGGCCTGTTGGCCTGGCCACCCTCCCAGTCCTACCTCTTCACCTCCCTGCTGCAGCCATGCTTGCCTCGTTCTCTGAGACCTCAGAGACCAAAGCCCCCAGGGTCCTCTAGGCCTGGAGCCCTTTTCCCACCCTGTTCAACCTTTGACCTCAGCCCAGGAACCACGTCTTCAAAGACACCTCCCCTGACTTCCCAACTAGGCCGGCATCTTCACTGGACACTGCCACAGGGCAGCTGCAGGTTCAAAACCTGCCCACTGCCTGCCATGGAGTAGTCCGTGCTCCACAGGCCTGCTGGAATGAACGGAGCAGAGAAGCCCCAAACGGAACCCCTCTCTTCCTGCACCTTTCCGATCCAGCGTCCGGGCAGTGTCCCTTAAACTCATGGCTAACTATCCTCCTGCCCCCGCCTGCAGCCCAACTGAGGCCCGTCCCAGCGAGAACCACGCCATCTCCATCCCCTCCCGTCCTTTGCGAGGGAGGAAATTTTTTGGTTTTATGACTAACTCTGCTCCTCATTTCTCTTGCGTTATCTTAATGAATTAACTGGGCTCCCATCGCTCCCCCGGCCCCCCGCAGTTTACGGGCTGTACAGCGATATCTGCGATCTTAGTCAACCCCACACAGTTGCTGTGCTGGTTCCTATTACAGTAATTGGCATAAACTTTATTCTTTTGCAGAGAGATTTTTTGGCCCGCTGAGACTGCATAACCATCTGCCATAAATTGAGACTAGTACGGCTGATTTTGGTGAATGCAAAATTGGATCCCATTCTTTACTCCGTGGCTTGATTCAACTTCCAGATGGTTAATCCACATGAAGTAATAGGAATGCACCGCAGCTCTGCTTAGTTGAAGATGGAGACGTAATATTTATTTGCTGATGTGGAGGCCTCAGAATGCTGCCCTGTCGGGATGTCAATATATAACGCAGCAGCACAAAAATGTCAGCTTGTTCCACAGGAGCGACAGCGTTCCTCCGAGTTGCCATGGGGGACCCCCGGATGTCATCTTTTTTTTTTTGTCTGCCCTTGACCTAATCTCAAGAGGTTTTGTTCTCTCCTGGGCTGGTTCTTATCAGCTCTGTCTGCCCGTGTAGCTGGCTTCGCATCTGCTTTGACTTTAGTGCCTGTGACATTTTCATTAATACTTCTCCCAGGTTGAGCCTTTATTCCAAATATCCTGCAGCTCACGGAAGCCGGAGTTCAGCTGCGCTCAGCTGGGGGCTGCCGGGAAATTTGGCCCGGCAACATTCACGAGCCCGGCCGTCTCCACCCAGTGGGGGTAATCAATCCGTTTTCATTTCTGCTTCTCCCCACACCAGCCCACCACGCTGGAGACACTGTGAAAGGGATCCAGGTCAGCAGATTCAGGGGCTTAGACCCCACGGGTGCTTTCACTCCCAGGAGTCTTAACTGTCCCCTGCCTGGATTACCCGTCCTCGGCCAACCTTGCCCACCTCCTTTACCTCTGGACTTCACAGCCTGGCCACGTTTCCCCTCCTACCCCAGGCAAGATTGGGGCTCAGGGCCTCCTCTCCTCCATGCGACCGTTTGGACCACCTGCATTTGAATCCCCTAGGGGACATTATTAAAATGTAGACTCACCGGCAATCCTGTTTGCACAGGACTGCCCCGGTTTTAGCACCAGAAGCCCTGTGTTTTGGGGAAAGTCCTCAGGTCTGGGCAGATGGGGACGGTCGGTCACCCTTCTGGGCCCCCCTCCCCCAGCCCCAAGAATGAGAACCCCCGAGGACTCAAGCCTAGCGTTCTGCATTTTGATCCATTTCCATGGGTTATTCTGATGAGCACCTGAACCATAGCAGGGAGCTCCAAGTGCCCTCGGGGCTCACGCTGTCTCACTCTGTGCTTGGCACACATGACACTGTCATCATTCACTGAGGCAGAATGCTTGCTTTCTGAGCCTGAGGTCCTCCAGGGAAGGGCTCGGCCCAGACCACGTTTGTGTGCTCCGTCCCCAGCTCTGGGCCTGGCCTCCAGTCCACACGGCAAACAGACTGGCTGAAGGAATTATAGATACAAGTGATTATTCCTGGGAGGGAAAGGGGCCCAGACCTGTTTACCACAAACTTCTCCAAAGTTCTGGGGTGGACTCGATTAGAAATTAGATCAAGGAAACTCTAGTAGGGCAGGATTAGATCTGGGATGTTTTTTAAGGGAATGAAAACCTTGAAAGCTCCAAGATGGAACAAATAAGGAATTAGATCTAAGAAATTCTAAAATGGAATGGACTGCAATCGCGAATGTTCTAAGACAGAACGGCTCTTTCTTCCTTTATCGTCACTCCACAGGCAGAAAGAACAAGAGGCCAGATGCCTCGTACCTGATTATCAAAGCCCAGCATCGCTTAGTGCTTTCAAATGTTTAAGGCCTGCCGCTCCCCAAGTAATCACAGCTGTTCATGAAGACGGACTCAAGTGTGAGGTCTCCGGGCTAGGCGGTGCGGACCGGGGAGCCCAGCAAACAGGTTGAGTCAAGCGGGAGGAGAGGGAACCAGTGTCTGGCCCCAGAAGGCCCCAGGATGACAGTCTTTCACCCTTAACCTGGGCAGGGCTCTGCCAGGTGGCTGCCATCTGCCCATCACCTGAGCATGACCCCAGCTTCATTCCAAGTAGCGCCGTTGTCTTGGGCAGCAGCTCTTAGCACCTGTGAGTTTAGTTTCCTCATCTGAACCATAAAGGTGGAAAGACTCCCCTCTTTTCTAGACTGTGGCTTTAAAGCAGGTGCAAACACAAAGGATTGTTTGGGTGAGTTTTATCTGGCTGAAAACACTGGTTTGCTGGGGGCCCTGCTCCCACACCCTGCTCGTGATCATCTTATTGCAAAAGGGAGTGGACGCCAGGCATTGAGTTTGCAACTACAAACAGGTACCCAGAGATTCACGTTGACAAGGGATGGAACCTCCAGCTTGCAGCCACTGGATGCAACGGCAGTCGGCATGGTTGTCCGAGGGCATATATGGAGGCTCCAGGGACAGATGGCTGTGGAGAGAGCCTGGGCCACCGAGGAGCCGGAGACCTGGCTCAACTGCCTGACTGGGTGACGTGTGCCTCCCAGGCCTCACGTTGGATCCTCTCGGTTCCACCTTTGAAATATGTCCCGAATCTGACCCTTGTCACCATATCCACCACAATGACCCTGAACTAGCCTGGCTACTGGATTCTTGCTCAAGACCTTTCTAACTGGCCCTTTCCCCTCCCACAGAGGAGCCAGAGGCTTCTTTTAAGTATCAAACAGATAGATCACATCCCTCTTCTGCTGAAAGCCCTCCCATATAACTCAGTGATGTACAGATTCCTAACTGTGACTCTCCTCTCTGTGTCCTCCCCTTCCCAGTGCTCTTCTCCCTCACTCCACTCCAGCCACACCGGCCTCCTGCTGAACACCTCTTCAACACACCAGGTAAGTCACCTCAGGGCCTTTGCACTGGCTGCTCCTGCTGCCTGGAACACTTCCGCTGGAGCCCTTCACAGATCCGTCTACTGCCTCACCTGATGCTCACACGTCCCCTCTTCGGGGGAACCTTCCCAGGTCAGAGCCATGTATCTCTCACAGCACTTATCTCTCCCGGCACCGTGTGTGCATGCATATGTGTGTGGGAGTTGCTTCTCTCTCCCAACTGGACTAGAAGTTCCACGAGAGCCAATTTTGTCTTGTCCTCTGTGCCTGGAACCAGGCATGGTCTGTACTAGGAACTGAGTGAGCATTTGCCAATGAGTAATGCTGATGTTTCTCCCATGTGAGAACAGGCTGGCAGGTCTCAGCGAGCCCCGCATGGTAGTGGGAAGATCACAATGTAACTGAACAGGGCTGTCCAAATGTAATAATGGCCATTAGCGTCTCTGCACCCCAGAGCGGCGATTCTGGAGCATTCTGTGTAATTGGAGCACAATTAAGCATATGGCAGTGTTTCCGCCAGGCCGTAGATCTGATCCCAAGCTTCCTCGACGTGGCTCTGGTTTCTTTCTTTTTCCCTGTAACAATAAACTTGGATCCACCGTCGGGCAGACCCTGTGGTTTGGATCGCAGGGGAATACTGGGGAATGAGATTCATGCTTACAGGCTTGAGTCCTGAGACGTTGGGCTATATATTCAGTGGCGATTTCCTGGATTTTGCAGCCAACATAAATAACGGTGAGAGGATTCCCGCCGTGTGACATGAGGTGCATCCTGCTGGTCTGGGGCAGGAAGCTGCCCAGCCTGGGCTGCTGGGGATGGATCAGGCAGGGCCCCCTGATGGAATCAGCAGAGCTGCACCTCGCTCCCCAACCCACCTGGGTCAGACCACTCGCTGGCCTTGCACACTCGTCTGGGAGTGCCAGGCGCTCTCAGGGCGAGGAGGGTGTAGAGGCCAACAACAGAGATGGGAATTAAGACACATATTTGGCACGCCATTCAGCTGTGTTGTCTTCTGTAGGTACAAACCATGTCTTTCCAACGGGATCATGAACTTCCTGGGGTTGAGGTCTGCCTTTGAGGCAGCTGCTTGTGAAACTTGGCAGACACCTGCGGCACCACATTTTTATAGAAGGGAAGCAAGAAGTCTAGTCCGGCAGGGTTTGAAATAACTTACATGCCCATCCATGGGGAAATGGATGGGTAAAATAAGGGATGTTCATAAAATGGAGCATTATTAAAAATATAATACTTCAGTAGTTAAAAGGAGTGAGCTACCTCTATACTTTCTGGCAAGGATGAATCTTCAAAATTGATGTTTATGGAGAGAGTAGATTGCAAATGAGCCACAGAGGATGATATCACTAATGTCCGTTTGAAGACCACCTACGCGAGGCAGTGTTACTTGTTGTTCCAGACACATAGGTGGCAGATGTCCTAGAAAGATGAAACTCTGTTAAATACATGATGGCCCATGTCTATAGCATCAGGGAGGGGAATAGACTGGGGGTGAGGGTCTATCTAGACCTAGGATGATATTGAGCCTACAGATGAGTGTCCTTGAAGGGATCAATTCATTCTGTGCACCTGCCAATCAAAAGTAAGTAACTCGGGCTCCCAGCATCTCCCATCCTGCAATGGCACAGCCTCAGCCTGGGTCCCTGCACTGCCACGCACCTCCTCTGTGGATCTTCTGTGCGTGGGGCTTCTGCGTTCATAAAACCGATATACATGGCATGCTTTCTTGGCTAACAAAATATCCTTTATTGAATCCTGAATATGAAAATCCACCCCCTCATGCATTCTCCCCCTCTCCCTGTGAGATTCTGCTGATCCCTTGATTTTCACGCAATGTCGACAGGTCTGCTTGTTCTTGCTGTTGTGGTTGTTGTTTTTGTTGTTCTATCTGCTTGTTCTTGCTATGGAGGTCTGATCCGGCTGTGGCAACCCCCGCTCAGAGGGCCCTTGCTGTCTTCCACCAACAAAGTTTTTCTTTGGTTCTTTTTTTCTGCTTCTTTTTATTCAACCCACTTTCCTGAATAGCTTCTCTGTGCCATGAGCTCTGCTGGGTGGGGCCCAGATGTTTATGCAAGTTAGTTCCTCCCCTCACGGGACTTCAAATTCAACAGTCCCCCCTTTCTCAGGTGGGTCAACAATTGTAAGGCAAGGCCAGGGGTGGAGGAACAGGAATGACCAAAGGGGAAGGTCTGTTCCAAGCAGAACTTTCACAAATACCATCGACAACCAAGTGTATAAGCAGAGGAGGGTGTGCAGAAAGGAGAGGGAAGGTGGACACTGAGTGTATGAGACATGGAGGCAGGGCCTGAAGGCCACATTCCATTTCAGAGAGAGGGGGTCTCTCACCTCTGCAGCCCTCCAGGGTCCCGTCGTACAGGTCTGGAAGAAGAAGGGCCCCAGCTGGGAGTGTGCGCAGGTTGGGACAATTAGGGGGGTAATTTGGGCTGAGTCATCTTGGCAGAGGGTAGGAGAGCCGTGTTCTATGGGTGGGGGCCCCATTGGCATAATTGCTCCAAATTTCTGCTCTTTGACATGGCAATAAAGTAAGTTAATCCATGGCTTTAAAAGGGTTCTGTCTCCTCTTGCAGTGTGGCATTAGCAATAAAATCTGCCTGAACCCGACACCAGGGTGACCTGGGGAGGACCCTGTCCCAGGACAGGAAGCATGGAACATAGGAGGAAAAAACAGGAAAATTATATCCCTACCCCAATATATGGAAAACAGGAATAACGCCACAGTCCATCAATTCTAAGAAGTCTTTTTTCTCTCTCTCGTATTTTAATATTCCTAAAATTGAAATGTGGTTTACAGCTGATGGTGTCTTAGATTTGGTGAAACCTGGTAATAAGAGAAAAAGAGAAGAATCACTGTCGCTTACAGGGTGCTCACTCTGAGCCAGGCAGTGTGGCCAAGGATTTTCCAGTTTCATCCTCACACCAGCCCCATGAAATGGATACTGATTTCACGCCCATTTTATGGCTGGGAAAACTGAGCTTTCGAAGGTCATTCACACGCCCTGGATCCCACAGCCAGTGAGTAGGGGATGCAAAATTGGGCGCAGTGGTTTTTGATGCTTACACAGGCACAGGCCATTTGAAAAGAATGAATTCAACTTTTCAGCTCGGTGCCCGACACATAGTGGGTGCTTGATTGTTCCTTTCAGATAGTCTCTGCTCAGAGGGTGCCCAGTTCTGCTCAGCCCATGGGTCTGCCGAGGCTGCATACGGCCACAGCAGCAAAGATGACCAGGAAGCAAACACAATGACATATTGGCAATGCTCAGTAAATGATTGTTGAGTGACTGTCTGGGGAGGGGCCTTGTATCTAAAAGAAGAGGAGAAGGAGAAGAAGAAGAAGTCCCAAAGGAGTGACTCAAAGGCAAAGAATTTGGGGCCAGGATGGGTGAGGGAAGTGAGTCAGGTCGCGTCGGCCACCTTGCCGGGGCTGGAGCAAAGGGGCACGTTTGGGGCCAGACAAGCTCACGGTCGGAGCCCCACTCTGACTTTCAAAGTGCAGTGACGCTATCCACATATTGAGTTCCAGGTTCCATGTCTATGAAGCGGGGAGAAAAAACACAAGGTCAATGAGTTGTCAGGAAGAGTAACTAAAATAAGCTTAAGGCCTCTAAAGCCAGCTCTGTCCACAGACACAAGGCACTTCTTCCACATTCCTTAAAAGAAGGGGCTCTTTACCCAGCACCTAACGCTCTAGAATTCTCCACAGAGCCTGGAGCCTGGGACGCTCTGCGGTTATCAGGCCGTCGCCTGCCGCGAAGTCATAATTGCTGGGTCAGATTTAATTGCGCGCTAAAGAGCAGATGGCCACGCCGGGCAGCTCTGACGCACCGTGCTGTTTGCTTGGCTGACAGCGCGGCCCCGGTGGGTCCAGGGGCCTTTGTTCTTAGGGTTTCAGCAAAAGCCAGGCTGCAGCAGTGCCGATATTTTCCAGGCTCTTCTCGTCTGTCACAGAGGCTTCTCCGGCCATTGCTTCCTGGTGTTCTGTGATGGGGACTTGAGACCCAGTCTTAGGAAGCAACCGCACGGGCACAGGAATGGTTGGTGAGGAGAAGTCCCCGGGGGCAACAGCTTCGCCTTCAGCTCTCAGGAGGGCTGTGACAGTTGCAGTCCCAGGCAGAGGACAGCAAACAAGATCATGCGGGGACTCTGTGTACCAGCTCAGAGCCAGCAGCCACCACATGCAAATGGCTTCCCCTTCCTGGGCCTCACTTTTCTCATCCCTAAAATGGGAATAATAGTAGATGTAGAACGAAGGGATAAAACTGTAAAAAAATCTTAAAAACAGCCCAAGGGGCTGGCACTCTGACCCCACCGCTCTTTTCTTCTTTGTGCCTTCCTGCTCTGTCCGGTCCCGGCTCGCTAAGCCCACGTGGCCACAGGCGTGGTAGGCAGGCGGCTTCTCCTAACCTTTCATTAGATTGCGGTCCCTCAAGAACGATCTGTTCAGTGACACAGAGACCTGTCACCACAGCTTTGTGCCCTTCCTCCCGCTGTTCCTCAGCTTGAATGCTGAACCTACTCTTCCATGCTCTGTTTCAAGGCCATTCACATCAGAACTCGGTTGCATTTTGCATGCTGACATCATGGGCTCTTAGTACCCCTGGAAGGGTGTGTTATAAATGCATGTCCCCTAACCACTGAGTTGAATTCTCTAGGGGTGGAGCCCAGAAATCAGTTTTCATAAGCGCCCCGGAGGATCTTCCGCTCCTCTGCTGTGTGACATTCCACTCTGAGTCTCGGTGGCGCGGTCTGTACAACGGGCATGATCTACCTGAAACGGTCACCAGGGAAATGGTGTGACAATATTTACCTAAAGCCCTAGCATGGTGAGGGACGCTTTGGAGATGTTCTGTAACTCTCTCTTGTAAGGTGACCAGCTGTCCCCTGCTGCCCTAGACTGAGAGGTTTCCTTGAAGGCAAGGCTTTCGGTTTTACTGCTGGGAAGGTCTCGGGCAAATCAGGGCCAGTTGGGTGTCCCCCATTTCTTGCTTTCTTGTTCTTGGATCAAAGACCTTGTGTGCCTGCTTTGGCCCTTACTGGCCGGTCGAAATCACTAAATCTGGGGCCCCAACAGAAGGGCTGGAAACTCAGTGAACAAAAGCACAAATAGCTTTGAAAATACTAAGAACTGGTGTTTTCCTTCCAGGAGTGATGTAGTCTACATGGTGCCATGTCCCACTGAAGAGGTCACATTAGAACCCCCAGCCTCCCACTCCCTGGTCTCTCAGCCTCGCCCACGTTCATGGTGGAGCCGAGAAAGCCATATTGGCCAAACTCCGGCTTGCGTTCTCTGAGTTTTTGACACTCCAAACCATACATCTAAATATTTCCTCCATGAGAGTCTTAAGGGATTTTTTTCCCCCTGCATTGAGTTCCTGGATTTATTTTGAGCCAAACAACTCCTCACCCAAACTCCTCTGCCTCCTTTTCAAACCCAAGGCCACGTCCAACCTCGCAGGCCCAAACCGCGCTTACATAAGCTGCAGTGACACTAAGTGTTTGTGAGGCCAGCCGGAGCGGGGCTGGGGCCGCCTGCTCTGGAGCACAGGGGACATTTTGTCCTGCAAAATGATGCTGTTTGGGGTGTGTGCGTGAGTGTGTGTTTTTCCTCTCTTGAAAGTCAAAAACAGCTTCTTTTGCTCAAGCTGTCAAAGAGGAGAAGAAGAAGGGAAAAAAAGTCTGCAATAATTTTAATGCTGGGCCCAGATCAAGAATTGCAAATGCTAAGAGAATATTTTCCAAAGTTATGAAGCAAGTAGGAGTTGCCGGATTACGGGAAATCAGAGGCTGACCTTGTGTGGTTTCCAGGGGCTCTGTCTCCTGGCTGGTTCCTCGTGGTGATGGGGTTTTCACAAGGATCTGGTCCTGACTGTGTGCCGGGCGCTTCTATCTCTTACCTTATTTCTTCCTTACAGGAGCCAAATCAAGGTGGGAGAAGTCGAAGGGACTCGTCTAAGGTCAGTACATTGATTACTGGAGAGTGATGATTTAAATCCACTTCTACCTGGCTCTAAAAACCAGACTTTCACCACTGCCTGACATTGTATATAAGCACCTACTGTGTGCAGATGCATGTATTTCCATCTTTCATGTGGCTTTCTTGCTGAATAGCCAAGACTTAGCGTTCAGGCTTCTAACCGGTCCTCCAAAGGTGGCATTTGATGTTTCTGGGGAGGGAGAGGGGATGTTACATTCAGGAATGTGACACCTGTAGCCACACTGTGCTGCTTGGACAGTAGGGCCTGTGACAAATAATCCAATAATCTATGCCTTTGATGAAGAAATCCGAGGCCTGGGACCAACCCCAAAGGGCCACTTAACTCAGAATCTGTCTCCATGAAATGGGCCAAAGAGAGAAAGGAACTGCCATATGGTCGAACACCTACTATGTGTATTATATATGACCTGGTTTGGTTTAATTCTTTCAAGAACTTTCAAAGCCAGGGAATCCTGTAAACACCCACTTCGGACCCAGTGAAACTGGGTTCAGCGAGAGAGAGGGATTGCCCAAGGTCACACAGCCAGTAAGTAGTGGAGCTGGGATGGAACTCAGGTTCACATAGTCACCGATGTGTCCTGAGTGTCTGCTCTGCGCTAGATGGAGGCCCTGGCCATACGAAGGTGAATGAACCACACATACTGTGTTTAAAGAATCTAGTTGGGGAGATGGGCCAGTGATTTTAATGGAAGACAGTACTGGGATGGAGGTAGCACAGGGAAGGCCCACAGGAGCCCTCTGCACAGTCAGGGAAAGCTTCTTGGAGGTGGTGGTTGTCTTCACTGAGACCTGCCAGCCCGAGAGATCCATGATGGCAGAAGCTGTGTTTGTCCTTGTCACTACTGTGTCTCCAGCACGGTGTCGGGGACATTGTGGATACCATACACATTGAATCACTAAACAAGGAGGGTTATTCGAGGCAAGAGGAAGTGGAGTAGTAGAATAGTGGCCCCTATTCTGCCTACATCCTAAACCCTGGATCCTGTGAATAGGTTTCCTTGCATGGAACAAGGGTCTTTGCCAATGCAATTAAGGTTAGAGATGGGGATTACCCTAGATTATCTGGGGCAGGGGACAATGTAATCATATGAGCCCTTCAAAGCAGAGAACCTCTCCCGACTCTGTGCAGGCAGAGATACAACTATAGAAAGAATAGTCTAAGCAGTGCAATGTTTCTGGCTTGAAGATGGAAGAAGGCTAATGAGCCAAGGAACGTGGCAGCATCTAGAAGTTGAAAGAGGAAAAGACAAAGACAATTCTGTCCTAGAACCTTCTTCATTTTAGTCCAGGGAGACCCTACCCTCCAGAACTGGAAAGACTCCCAACATGTAGGACTATGAAATCACAAATTGGTGTTTTCAGTCACGAAATGTGTGGTAATTTGTTACAGCAGCAACAGAAAACTAATACAGTGGAAGAGAGTTCCAGGCAGAGGGAACAGCATACACAAAGGCCTGGAGGTGAGAAAGAAGATGCAGAGCCAGTGGATGCCCCTGAGGCTGCTGTGCCCGCTGCAAGTCCTTGCCCTCACTTACCAGGACAGATTGCCAAGGAGATAGGCAGACACTTGCCAGCATAGGCAGGGTCCCCTCTGTCCTCCCCACGTGGGCCCATGGCCATGCTCTGGGAAGTGAGTTAAGGCAGATACACTGGCAGGTTGCACCCCCTGCCTTCTTTCCAGGGATTTTGTGAGAGCGACGTGATTAGGACCCTTTGGAAAAAGGAGAGAAGCTGACCAGTGAAAGGTTGTCAGCTGCCTGCGTGGGGCCCACAGGCTCCCTTCCTGGCTGCTCTCATTGTCATACACTATTTCTTTAAACAACGTAGTCTGCTGCATGACCTTCCCCCGGGGCCCGTAAGGTCTGCAGGGCCAAGGGCCAATAGGTCTGATACGCAGGATAACCAAGGTGCTCAGAGAGGGGCCCTACCATAGCCAAGGTTGCCCGGCCTGCTGGGCAGAGCTCAGCTGGGACCTGTGTCTTCGGTTAGTCTTTCCTGCCCCCCATTTCACTTCTTGCCTAAAAGGGAAGTGATCTACGTTTTTTGTTTTTGTTTTTATTGTGATAAAATACACAATATAAAATGATCATTTTAACCATTATAAAGTGAAGAATCAGTGTGGCATTTAGTACATCCACAATGTTGTGCAACCATCGTCTCTGACTAGTTCCAGACATTTTCGCGCACAAAGGAAACCCTGTAGCAGGGACTCCCCAGGCCCCACGGCCCCCGCTCCTGGCAACCACCACTGGTCTGCTTTCTGTCTTTCTGGATTGTCTATTCTGGATATTTCATGTAAATGGAATTATACAATAGGTGACCTTTTGGTGCCTGGCCTCTTTCACTTAGCATAATGTTTTCAAGGTTCATCTGTGTGGTAGCATGTATCAGTACTGCATTCCATTTTATGGCTGAGTAATATTCCATTGCAGGGATAAACCACGCGTTGTTTATCCATTCATTGATGGACATTGGTTTGGTTCCACCTTTTAACTATTGTGAAAAACGCTTCTGTGAACATTTGTGTACAGGTTTTTGCTGGAACACCTGCTTTCCATTCTTTTGGGTGTCTACCTCAGAGCACAGTTGCTGGGTCGTATGGGTGACTCTGTTTTAATGTATTAAGGAGCCTACAGGTTAGAGTGTGCCAGCACAGGGTCTGGCGCACTGTTTCAGGTCAATAAAAGTGTCCGGATGTCCACCCTCACTAAATGCCAGGCTGTCCAGGTGCTGTCTTTGGCGCCAGGTATGCAGCAGTGACCAAGGCAGACATGTCTGTGACTCCCATGGGCCATCGGGGGAGCGCATGGATGTGATGTGTCCCCTGGGGGAGCGCTGAGATATGGAATATTGTAGCTTCGACTAGGTGGTGATGTTCAGGTGTGCTGTGACCGGTGAAGAAGAGCTGTCCGCAGAGGGGAGAGAGACGGCAAGAGAATTCTGGGCGAAGGGAACAGCATTACCGTGACCTGCAAGCTGGAGAGAGAAGCTGAAGCCCCGAGGAGGGACAGGACTGGCCCAAAGCTTACTATGGCTTAAGACCAGAGACCACGCCAGCTACTGATTAGTCTGAGTGCGCGGATCTTGGCCAGTTTTAGGAGAATGGGAGGGACCTCGACGTTGTCCCCTGAGTCCCCCTGGCCAGCGTGTGTGTGCATGTGTGTATATGTGCATTGGCATGCATGTATGTGGAGTGCTTGGTGCACACGCTTCCTCTGTAGGCCTGTCACTTGTTTCAGAGTTGACCATGGCCTTTGCTCCTGCAAATGGCCTTCTATGAAACTCTGGTCGCATCCCTCTGCTCTGAGCTCCTGCTGTGCCCAGCTAAGTCAGGTATGGGGGGGACTCTCAAACAGATAAACATCTAGAGTCTTTTCAGATGCTTGTGATGCACAGGACCCTGATGTGAGAACATGAGTCCAAGCAATGACCAGACTGAGCCCAGGGTCTCAAGCTGTGGTTTGATTCTGTGCAAAGATCATTTGGTGGCTAACAGGGTTGAGGCGCCTGAAAAAAATGCACCCGGCAAAGGGTGGGAAGTTGGCAGCAACTTTTAATTTGAAATCCTTTTTTCTGGAGACGTCTTTTCTCTCCGGGGTGGACACCGCTGAGGTCCAAACAGAGCTGGGTTCGAGGGGTGCCACAGCCCCCGCCTAGCTGTGTGACTGGCCAAGTCGCGTCACCTCTGGAACGGGGCAACAAGGCTGAAAAGTGTTTCCCAGGGTTAAACTAAGAAGAGCTGCTGCTTTTCACCTGGTGTCAAACTCTTTAAATATGTCGTCATGTTGGGTACTCAAAATAGGTATGTGGCTCAGTTGGTTGGAGCACTGTCTTCCTGTACACCAAAAGGTTGGGGGTTCGATTCCTGGTCAAGGTCAAGGCACATAACTATGTTTTGTGTTCAGTTCCCAGGCAACTAATGTTTCTCTCTCTCTCTCTCCCTTCCTCTCTCTCTAAAATCAATCAATCAATCAATATATATATAAATATATATATTCTTAAGTATATTTTATTGATTATGTTGTTACAGTAGTCCTAATTTTTTTCCCCTTTTGCTCCCCTCTTCCCAGTACCCACCTTCCCTCCAGCAATCCCACCCCCCTTAGTTCATGTCCATGGTTTGTGCATTTAGTTCTTTGGCTTCACCCTTTCCTATACTATTCTTAACTTCGCCCCATCTATTTTGTACCTACCAATTATGCTTCTTAATTCCTGCACCTTTTCCCCATTTCTCCTTCTTCCCCCTCCCAGCTCATAACCCTCCAAATGATCCCCATACCTATGATTCTGTTCCTATTCTGGTTTGCTTAATTGGATTTTTTATTTTTTTATTTTTTAGATTCATTTGTTGATAGTTGTGAGTTTGTTGTTATTTTAATGTTCATAATTTTGATCTTTTTTTAAGTAAGTCCCTTTGACATTTCATATATTAAGGGTTTGGTGATGATGAACTCTCTTAGCTTTACCTTGTCTGGGAAGAACTTCATCTGCCCTTCCATTCTAAATGACAACTTTGCTGGATAGAGGAATCTTGGTTATGGGTCTGCAAGGTCTGTACTGGACATAAGCCAATGGCGTGTGGATATGGCTGGGGGTTGTAGGTTCTTGCTTTTTATCACATTGAATAGTTCTTGCCAGTCTCTTCTTGCCTGCAAAGTTTCTTTTGAGAAATCAGCTGAGAGTCTTATAGGCACCCCTTTGTAGGTAACTCTCTGCTTTTCTCTTGCTGCTTTTAATATTCTCTCTTTATCGTGAACCTTTGGCATTTTAATTATGATGTGTCTTGATGTGGTCCTCCTTGGGTCTAGCTTATTTGGGACTCTCTGTGCTTCCTGGACTTGTATGTCTATTTCCTTCACCAAATTTGGGAAGTTTTCCTTCATTATTTTTTCACATAAGCTTTCAATTTCTTGCTCTTTCTCTTCTCCTTCTGGCACCCCTATGATTCAGATGTTGGCATGTTTAAAATTGTCCCAGAGGTTCCTAAACCTCTCCTCACTTTTTTCAATTCTTATTTCCTTATTCTGTACTGGTTGACTGTTTTTTTCTTCCTTATGTTCCAAATCATTGATTTGAACCCCGGTTTTCTTCCCTTCACTATTGGTTTTGTGTGGATTTTCCTTCGTTTCATTTAGCATAACCTTCACTTCTTCTCTTATGCATCTGCCATACTCAAGCATATCTGTCAAGCCTGTGAGCATCTTTATCACCAGTGTTTTGAACTCTACATCTCTTAGGTTGGCTAGCTCCTTGTCACTTAGTTCTCCCACTGGAGCCTTGCTCCGTTCCCTGTTTGGGGCCATACTTCTCCGTCTCCTCATCTTGACAGACTCCTGTGTTTGTTTGCCTCTGTGTCTTAGGTAGAGCTGCTGCACCTGTTACATGGTAAGGGGTGGAGCCTTAGGTATTCATTAGTATAGGGCGACCCATTTCACCACTTTGTGGTGCTGTGTGGGGAGGAGGGGTTTGAGAGGGAACAGTGCCATCTGCTCAGCACTTGCCCTTTTTCCAGGCACTTCTCCCACTTTGCATGGGACTGGAACCTCTCTAGCTGTTGCCCTGGCCCTTGTTCGAAGATTGGGTGGGTCTGTGGATGTTCTAGGACCGTGGAGGCCCTTAAACAAGTGAACTCTGCTGAGAGACCAGCAGTTTCTTCCTCTGCCCCAACCCCCACTGGTCTGCACAGTCAGAAGCAATAAGGCTTGATTTTCCCCGGCGCTGGGACTGTGAGCTTCGCAGTCTGATCTGGTGCTGAGAGTGCTCCCCAGCTGTCCCTCCTGATTTCTTAAAACGTGTGATTGTGCTTTCCGCCAGCCTGCCACTGCCGCCACCACTGCCGCAACCACACCGCAACTTCTCCACCCTGGCTCCGCCCCTCCTACCTGTCTGGATGAGTATTTCTTCTTTATATCTTTGTTTGTTGGGCTTCCATGTAGCTTGGTTTTCTGGAATTTCTGGTTTTCTCTAGTTTTGAGGTAGTTGTATTCCTTCTTAGTTGTGGAGGGAGATGCAGTGTATCTGTCTAGGCCTCCATCTTGGCCAGAAGTCTATTATAAACATATTTTTTTAAAAATTAAAAAATAGCTGTGTTAAGGTAGGAGGAACTTAGGCACAGAGAGATTAAATTAATTTTTTTATTGTGATAAAATTCACATAGCAAAATTTACCATTAAAAATTAATTTTTTAGCTTTATTGAGATATAACTGATAAGTTAAATTTTAAAAAATTAAAAATGTACAGTGTGACAATTTGATATACATATACATTGTGAAAGGATTCCTTCCATCTAATTAATTACATGTCCATCATCTACCCTATATATTAATATATATCCTTTGTATTAGAAAAATTTACATCCTATTCTCTTAGCAAATTTCAACAAAACAGTCAAGTGTTACCAGCTATTCTCGTCACGTTACATGTTAGATCCTGAGATCTTATTTGTCTTACAGCTGAAAGTTTGTACCCTTTTACCAGCCTCTCCTTATTTCCCCCACTCCAACCCCCACCACTGTAACTATTTTAAAGTGTATAATTCAGTGGCATTTAGTGCATTCACAGCATTGTACGGTCACCAGGTTTATCTAGTTTCAAAATGTTTTCATCGCCCCAAAAGGAGACCCTGCACCCAATATCAGTCGCCCCCACCCCCCACTCCCTCCCCCTCCCCTCTGCGCGCCGCCCGCCTACTGATCTGTCTCTATGGATTTGCCTATTTTGAACGTTTCCTACAAATGTAGTCATACAGTATGTGATCTTTTGCGTCTGGCTTCATCACTTAGCATGCGTTCAAGGTTCCCTTTGTAGTTTGTATCAGTATTTCATTCTTTTTATTGCTGAATAATATTCCAACATGTGAATACAGCACGCTTTGTTTATCAGTTCATCCATAGACGGACACCTGGGTTGTTTCTACATTTTGACTGTTAGGAATAATTCTGCTATAAATATTCCTGTCCTCCAAGTCTTTGTTGGAATACCTGTATTCAGTTCTCTTGGGCATATATGCCCGGAGTGGAATTACTGGGTCCTATGATGATTCTAAGTTGAACTTATTGAGGAATCTGAATTAATTTAACCTGCCGTTGGTCACGCAGCTTGTGAAAACCCAGGTAGAGCTGGTATTTCTGATTCAAGTCCAAGTGCTTTGCCACAGCGCTCTGCTGATTCTGAGAGGCACAGAAGTGTCTGAACGCTCCAGGCCACTGCACCGCGCTGAAGAACTGTCACTGTCATTTATTAAAAACACAAGTGCAGCTGGTTTGGAGGGGGTGGCATTAGTTGGCAGGAGCTGTTCTGGGGGAGGTGCTCATGTGTGAGTTGCGTAGGGTGTGTGTGGGGTCAAGTGGCCATCAGCCTTCCTCCAGGGTGGCCAGTGGCGTAAGGAGCAGAGGTGAGGATGTGACTGTCAACAGCATGAAGAAGGCACACAGGAAGCAGTTTAGAACATCCAACAGACCCAGTTCCAGCCAGGCTCGGTCACTTAGGGACCTCCGTTTTTCCATCCATAGACTGGGACTACCAGCCTAAGTCTCTTAAGAGCTGAGGATCGAGAGCAGCAAGCATCGGTGGGACAGCACCTGTTAGAGGCTCTGTGAATCACCACTGGCATTGTTGTCATGAAGGCCGTTAGGGTTATTTTGCCTTAGAGACTTCCTAGTCCAGCCTGAGGCCCGAGTCTGCCCGGAGCTAATCTTGCTCCTGATAAAAACGCATAGGGCAGATCTCATTTAAATGATCACTCCCAAATTTGAAACATACTCCTTAAACAATTTCTGAACCATTTCACATTGTGATCTCCCTTGCCCTGCTGATATCTTTAGGGATTTAAGAAATATATTTGCAACAAAGAGGCCTTTGTCTGCTGAACTGGGGCAGCCTGGCGGGGATATTACGTGAAACCTGATCGTCAGACGCTGGCCACAAACCTGCGGCATTGTGCCCCAGTCACGGCAGCGGTGACGGCTGCTGGGTTAAATTGGGCCTTTGTCAGGGAAGAAGGGTCATCGGCCACATGACACAGTGAGACCTTAACCCTGCAGGGGTCAACGACCCCTTTCCTGGAGTGTCCTGGCCTTGGTGATCTGTGCCAGCACACAAGGGAGCAGCAGTAGCTCCATCCCTGCTTTCCAGATGGGGAGCAGGCAAGGGACTTGGTCAAGGTCACCCAACATGTCAATGGCACAGCTGGGGTTCGAATGTGGATCTGAACAAAAGCCTTGGGCCACTCTGTGAGGCCAGGCATTGGGCTTTAGGTCCGGTAATTTAGCAAATGTATGTTAAGGAACTACCACACAGAGCCCCTGTTCCAGGCACTGGGATCCAGAGTAAATAAGACAAAAGCATTAGTTCATTCATTCATTCATTCCACTAATATTTATTGAGCTCCTACTGTGTGTCAGGAGCTAAAGAAGCAAAAGAGGGCCTGTCCGGCAGGGAATCCACTTCGTATTTCACACACACCCCTCTCATGCTATGCTGCATGGACCCAGAGCTCAAGGGAGCAGCCATGTTTCCAGCTTTTTCCCTGTTGCTTTCCCAGGGTCTGGCACCACACCTGGCACATAGAAGGTTGCTTCAAAGGTAACAACTCTTTGTACATTCATGTTCACAGCAGCACCATCCACAATAACCAAAAGATAGAAATAACCAAATGCCCATCAGTGGATGAATGGACACACAAACAGGTCCATTCACACAGTGGAATATTATTCAGTCATGAAAAGGAATGATGCATGCTACAGTGTCGAGGACCCTCAGAAACATTATGCTAAGAGAAAGAAGCCTGACACAAAGGTCCTATACTGTATGATTCCATGTGTATGAAATATCCACAACAGGCAAATTCGGAGAGACAGAACACAGACTGGTCATTGCCAGAGGCCGAGGGGAGAAGAAAGAGGGAGTAACTGCTTACCGGGTGCGGGATTTCCTTTTGAGGTGATGAAAATGTCTGGAACTAGATAGCAGTAGTGGTTGCACAACACTGTGAATGTTCTAATCCCGACTGAATTGTTTACTCTGAAGTGGTTAATTTTAGGTTATATGAAAACAGAAGTGACTTTCCTAGTAACTCTCCAGGGCATAGAATTTTAACTACTACATTGCATAGATGAGTAAATAGAGTCTCTGGTGGGTGCACAGAGGCTGTCCTGTGGTCCTCCAGTAGCCCGGGCCTTCTCTACAGCCCCTGCAGTCGCTTTGCCAAGGGGTTTCCCACTGCTCCCAAATGGTCAAAGGTCAGGGCAAGTGTGGGATTCTGCTGGGAACTTGTCTTACCAGTGGGGACTCCTGAGAAGCCTAGGAGAGATTGTCAAACCAAATTGAAGGCCCTGTTGTTACAAAGTGCATTTCTATGAGGCGGGGACACATGCTCCTCAGCTGCCCCTTCTCTGTGCTCAAAACCTGGCCTACTGTGCGTGAGTATGGAAAGAACCCCACTGTGCCTGTCACAATGAGATTCTGCACAACGTCAAGTATTTCTTGGGTAGTTGTCTTGTTTGGAGAAGATGGGCTGACATTTCTTCTTCTGGGGGGAGCGGGGAGGGGGATCTGTTTTTCTGAATCTGAAGAATTTCTCAATCAGGGGTCCAAAGATCCAGTTCTAGGCCCTGGTGGGGAGTTGTTTCTGACTTCCTGGGTGACCTGCTGAAGTCCTTTTGACTCTAAACTGTGTTTTCCTCATTGCGTTATATCCTGGCCAGAGCATGAGAAGGATCCAGAAAGATGAGAGAGGTCTCGGGTTCTTTTAGCCTGAGAAATTATTATTGTCACCACTCTGACCCAGCCCTCATCCTCTCCAGGCCAAACTATCACCCACAGATTTTAAAAAGTTTTAATGTTTGTGACTTTGATATTCTGTGAGTATAAAGCTTTAAGGGTTACCATATTGGTTTCTAGCTCTCTGGCTTCCCAACTGTTATTACAGTTATCATTGGCATATGATTGATCAAAACAATAGAAATAGATTATATATTTTAAAAAATTATTATAAAATATTTATTACAATAGTAAAGTTGTAATTATAAAATAACACATTTTTTTGAAAAGTAATTATTAACTATTTTGGGAAATATATCCCATAATGAGATGTACTATGATCAAACTTTTCCTCTGTCTTGAATGAAAGTTAAATGTGTGTACACTGCTCAAACCTCCCCAAGTCCGCAGTGAACTTATGTTTATATTTTTTTGTTAATTGGTGATAGCACCTATTAAGTGTTGTGTGAGATGAAATGAAGTGTTTGCTTGTAACTGGAATGAAATGCTTTATGAGATTGCTTGATAAAATATATTTTAACACCTAATGGAGCAACACATGCTGAATCTGGACAAAATTGTATAAAATGGTTATCTGTGGGTTTTATTTTGGAAAAACTGGTGTCCCTGGAAAACATTCTAGTTGATTTAAAAGAACCAGAGTGTACTGAGTTGAATGGTGTTCTCCCCAAACTCCCCCCCAGAGCCTGCGAATGTGACCTTACTTGGAAACAGGGTCTTCGCAGATATAATCAAATTCAAATGCGGTCCCACTGATGAGGCTGGGCCCTACATCCAATATGCCTCATGTCCTTATAAGGAGAGGGGAATTTGAATACAGAAACACACCGAGATGCCATGTGAAAACGGAGGCAGAGGTTGGAGGGATGCAGCTACAGGCCCAAGGAAGCCAAGGTTGCAAGGAAGGAAGGATCCTCCCCTAGAGCCTTTGGAGAGAGCATGGCCCTGCCAGCACCTTGATTTTGGACTTCTATCCTCCTGAACTGCGAGAGAATCAATTTCTGTTGTTTTAAGCTGCCCAGTTTGTGGTGCTCTGTTTTGGCAGGTCTTGGGGGTCACTACCCATCCCGTTTCAGCCTTTTAAAGTTGATATTGCTCTCATTGAAGACATGATGTAAGAATGAGCTTTGAGACTGTGGGAGAGAATGGCTTAGGTTAAGAAAAAGGAAGGGAGGGAGGGACAGGTTGGTTTATATACTATCACAGATATAATCTCAAGAGGGTCATCTCTATGAAGGTCAGCTCTGTCAATCTTTTTCAGTGCTGCATCTGCAGAGCCTAGAACTGAGCTGTGCAAAGACGGGCCCACAGTAGATGCTAAATGTCTACTGATTTGTTAAATGAATGAATATCACTGCCCCTGGCTTCCTTTGCTTAACAAGCCCTGCAGGCATGGCCCTATCACCACCTCTGGCTTCCGGTCTTCTTTTCTTCGACTTTCCTTGCTGCTTCCTGCCTCAGGGCCTTTGTACATGCCATTCTCTCTGTCTGGAGCACTCTTTTCCCCCTGAGGGGTCCTGATCTCTCTGTAATCCTATGCTATTCCTATAATTGTTTCATAGATACCCATCTCCCTCTGGTGCCCTGAAAACTGGGACCACTTTGGTTGTAAGTCATCATACCTCTTGTGCCCAGCACATAGTAGGTAATCAATTAAAGTCTGTTGAAGTCAGCTGCCTTTTACAGAAGTCCTAACCTGTCTCCTCCACTCTCTTAGCCTCAGTTTACCCAACTGTAGGGGCTCACTAGAACCCAGTTTGCATGGTGCCAGGGAAGCAACTGGATGTCTGCATCAGGGTGGTCTCAGTGTGTAGTTAGGGCTGTGTCTGACCCCCTCTAGGGGAGGGAGCCAAGGGCATGGAAAGACGGTCTCTTTTGTTCATACAGTGGGTATCTTAAATGCTGATGCTGGGGTGTCTGGGGCCAGGCGGGGCTGTACCTTCCTGCCTATCCGCCCCCAACACCCAAGATCCTCCATGCTGCCTCCATCTCTACTCGCTTTGCCTCTGCCTCTTCCTGCCTCCTTGCCAGCCAGTGCACCTAGAACACACACATGACCATCCTTAATGCTCAGTGGAGTGAGACCCAGCCTTCTCACCCAGACCTCCAACTGGGAAACCAGGACCCATCTGTGGCTCTTTCCTGTTCATGCCCTTTCCTGCTTCTCCTGCACCACTCTGCTTGGGCATCACCTCCTCCAGGGGGCCTGCCTGGATGCTTTTTCCCCTCCAGGGTCTTCTCTTTGCTCCTGCAGGCCCAGAGCTTCCCCTACACAGGCATTTAGTGACTATTCCTGTGTTTATCTCTCCAGCCAGGGTGGCACTGGCCTCATGTGAAGTAGGGCTCAGGAAGCCTTTGTGGGATGGGAAGAAACTCGTCTTAGCTCATGTCCTGGGCACTGTAAATGCATGACTCCTACAGGGCAATGGGTGGCAGCAAAGAGGCCAGGTTCAGAGTCAGACAGAACTTTTTGGCCTCAGTCTTCTGGTCTGTATGATGGGTGCTGGGAGATGAGACAAAAATCTGTAAAGATAAAGATCCAGGGCCCGCTTGTCCTGCTCACCTTTTCATCTCCAAGTCTGTACACAGTAGATGCTCAAACATTTGTTGAATGAATGAGTCAATGTTTATAAAGCACTTGGCCTGGCATATAGCAAGTGCTCAATAAATTATGGTTATTATTCTTAATGAAAAATGGAGACCCAGAGAGGTGAAGTGACTTGCCCAACCTAACACAGTGTATCAGTGGCAGAGCTGGGACTTGAAACCAAGGTGATGCCAGATCTGGGACTTCTGGACTCACCTACATTTTGATCGTTTCTAAAAAATACTGGGTACCTACTTTGTGCCAGGCACCGAACTTGGCATCTTGGGGGCACAAACACAAATGAGACACACATAGTCCTTGGCCCTGATGGGTTTGTGGTCCAGATCTGGTGATCAATAGGTAAACATGCGGTTAGACCACAGTGGAAGCTTGCTGAGTGCCGAGGGCTGGCACGAAGGGGCCTGGGACCAGAGCGTGGGGAGGGCGTCACTCCGCCCGCGGCCAGAGCCAGCTTCTGAGGAACTGTGACCCGGGTGCAGTGTTTTTCAAAAGTAGTTCACCTTGACTCAAAGTCAGGAAAACATTTTACTCAAACACGCACATGAAACAAAGGATTTACCAGATAATTCTTACTTGTACCCTTACCCTAATAGCTTGAGGTTTGTTTTTTTTTTTTTTTTTTATTGTGGTAAAATATAGATAACATAAAATTTACCATCTTAACCATTTTTAAGTGTACAGGTCAGTGGGATTCAGTTCATTCACATCGTTGTGCGACCATCTCCACCATCTGTCTCCAGAACTTTCTCACCATCCCCAACAGAAACTCTGTCCCCACGAAACACTCAATCCCCACTGCACCTTCCCACAAGCCCCTGGTAAGCTCCATCCTACCTTCTGTCTGTGATTTTGCCTATTCGGTGCCTCATATAAATGGAATCCTACAATAGTCGTCTCTGTGCGTCTGCCTTATTTCACTCAGCATAATGTCCTCAAGGTGCATCCATGTGGTAGCATGTATCAGAATTTCATTTTTTATGGCTGAATAATATTCCACTGTTTGTACATACCTCACTCCCTAAATGGATTTTTAACCTATTAATTAGTCACAACTTGCTGTTTGAAAAGCACTAAATGGGGCCTTTCAGGGTGAATAGGAGTTTATCGGGCCCAGAAGGGCAAGTGACAATAAGGCCACAGAGGAAAGCCCTGGAGCAGAGGGACTGAACAGTGAAGACCGCACTGATCAAACCGTTGGGCTTGATCTAATAGGTCTTAGGAATGCTGCTCTGGACCTCAACATTGCCACACCCTCTGGTTGGCATGATGCCCATCTTCCTGCCTTCTTTCTTCCTCCTTCCCTTCCCCCTTCCACCCTCCCTTCCATCCTTCATCAAATGTATATTGAGCACCTACATGGTCCCAGCAAACAGTGGGGACCCAGAAAGAGGCAGAGCCCCTGCCTACCTGGCACTCACTATTGGGCGTGGTGGACAGTCATAGAAAAACCCCATGGGATAATGACCAGTCATCGAGCTAGGAGACATCCTGAAGTGGCAGGAGTAGCTGGGGAGGACTTCTCTAAGGTTGTGGCAACTGGGGTGAGGGATGGCTGTGCCTTACCTGCGCCAAGGGGGCATGATCAGGAAGGGGCCCTCCAGCCATCAGTGGGTGAAGCACCTGCCAGAAGGGCCGAGCGAGGTCTCCAGGGTCAGGCATGGTGGGGGGGGCGCTCTCAGGCAGTGGTGAGCAATCTGAACTTTATCCCCAAACAATGAGATCCACTGACCAGTTTTAAGGATGGGGGTGGGGTGAGGTGGGCGGGAGGAGGGACAGGTGTGACTTGATTTGATCAAATTTAGATCCTGGCTGCTGTTCAGGTGTCGAGGGTGGTGGCCAGGAGCACGGAGGGATGGAGCCGGGAGAGATTTCGACAGGACCTGGGGATGGACAGGATTAGTGTGTGCACACGTTTGTGTATGCACATGTGCATGTGTGTGCACTCACGTGTGTGTAGCCACATGCAGGCACCCTGGTGAGTATCCAAGTCAGACGAGCGCCTCCAGGTCTCTCTTCCTCTACCTGAGACTTCTCCCAAAGAAGGGCAGCCATGACACCGATGGCAGGAGGAGGTCATCCCCCCTTATGGCCCTGCCTCTGAAGCATCATCAGGTCCCAGAACCTCCTGCCCCTGCTCTCTCCCAGCTCCCTGTGACTTAAAAGGCCTTTTCCTTTGGGGTGATACAGTTTCCAAAACACCACCTCCACCTCCTTGGCCCAGTGAAGCCAGCCGGTCTGAGCTGTAGCAGATTGCTTTCTGCATGCGCAAGGGGGCGGAGGGTACCACTCTGCTCTTCTGCTCCCTGCGCCTGGAACATTTGAGCAAACATTCCTGGCTGCTTTGGAAGTTACCAAACCCAGATGAGCTCATCTAAGCCAGAGGTGGGGGCGGCTGGCGCCGGGAGCCTGCCCGGAGCTCACCAGGTGGCCCAATGGCAAATGTCAGGGGCGGCTGAGCCTCAGCTGGGGAGGGTGGGCCCCGCACAGCTGGGCCTGGCCCCAAGAGCCCTGGGTGGGGACGTCTGCGCTCCCCAGACCTGGCAGCGTGTTGGTGTTGCAAGGTCTCTGGATGAGAGCTGGGGGCCTTGGACCGCACAGCCAGGGCCTGAGAAGGAGCAAACGTGTGATACAGGCACCTCATCAATTCTCAGGGCTGCCCTGTGGGAGCTAGGCCTGCCCTGCGGGGGCCTCACTCCCTGTAGTAGCACGGCCATTTATTGAGTGTTAACTATGTGCTAAGTGCTCTGTGCCCGGCTCACCCGCCCGACAACCCTAGGAACTTCTATTCTCCCCATTTGGCAGATGGGGAGACTGAGGCTCAGAAAGGTAAAGCGACGCCTAGGAGGGGCTGAGCTGAGGTTGACCCCGTTCCCCTCTGTCCCAGTTTTTCTGTTACATGGCAAACAACATTCAGAGGAAGAGCTGCTGGTACCGTCACGGGCCAAACAGTGATCCTTTATGAACTGTTCCAAGGAGCTGACTCAGATAAACACATTACTGACTTTCTCTGGGCTCTGTGTCCTCACTGGGGTGGGAAGGGCATTCAAAGCCCACCAGACCCTGGTACACGTCACAGTTGAAGTGGAAGGGGATGGTTGGGGGTCCCACTGAGCCTTCCCTGGGGAGTTCTGTTTATTTCCTGCCTGGGTGCAGGCTCTAATTCCAAAGGAACTCTCCTCATGCTCCTTCCCAAAGCTGTGTGCCTCCTCTAAGTTCCCTTCTGTAAAATGGGTACGTGCAGAACCCTATTGTAGGGCTGCTGTGAGAATTACAAGTGATCTCTGGAGGGGACTCCGCATAGAGGCTGGCACATGGTGAGTGCCCCAAACCGGAGCCTACTCTCCTCCTATTGTGGGCGGCCAGGGCACCCCACCCTGCCTGTTTCCTCCAGGGCTCACACTTCCAGGAAGCCCTCCTCAGGCAGGTGCAAAACTATGACATGTCAGGGACGTCATTTCATTCCTCCCTCACAAAGGCCTTTTGGTGTTGGTACTGCTTTTACAAATGAGGAAACTGAGGCACAGAGAAAGGAATGGCCTGTTCAGGGTCAGAGATCTTAGATCTGTGTGACCTTCTGAGCCACACAAGCCTGACCTTCTTTGGTGCACAGCCAAGAGGAACAGGACAGTTCTGAGCAAACAGGGACCGACCTGGCACCTCCTGCAGCTGTTGCTGTTTCTGGAACACAGACAATGGCTTCAGATTCCAGCTGCACGTGGGGTTTCTTCCTGGGAGACAAGCCCTGGGCTCCGGGCACTGAGAGGCAGGTCTGGTGACCTCCTCTTGCTTTGGGGCCATTCTCCCAGTGCCCTCTCCCAACCCCAAAGGAGATACCACCCCACCGCTTTCTTCCCCAGCAGGAGAGGGGCCGGGGGTGGGGTGGGGTGGGGGATTTGAAAGGCTTCGGCTATGACAAGCTGGTCCAGAGTTTTCCCATCATATATGCATCTTTAGTTCTGTTTATAAGGCTGGTTTTCCAGCTAGATTCTCGATGGTAATGAGCCTGCATTGCTGATCGTGGTGGGGAGAGAAAAGGAAGCGCCGGTGGGAGCAGGGGTGGGTGGAATGGAGCTGAGTAGGTTTGTTGAATAATTATGAACCCTGCCGAACTTTTGCATTTTCTGACTAATTGTGTGGCGCATGACACTTTATGTGTTATGTCTGTTTTTTTGTTTTTTGTTTTTTTTTTTTTTCCAAATGGGAACTTTTTCAAGTGGAGACTGGACTGGGCCATGGAGTCGCTGAGGCCTCAGTTCCAGCCGTGGCTCTGGTTTGAGTTATTTTGGGACCGAGGCCTGGGTTCAGCGCACTCCACTTAGAAAATGGAAAATAGAAGCTCATAGCTGGATGCCGTCTGGGGAAGAGAAATCTTTGTAGATGGAGGGGTTGGCTTCATAGCTTTAGGATCCTACAGACCCAGGTTTGGGACGGGGCCCTGCCATGTACAAGCTGTGTGGCCTCCAGCAAGTTTCTAGGGATAAAGGAGGCACCGACCTCCCAGGATGGTTTTAAAGATCAAAAGAGGTCTAGGGGTGTTTCTGCGCTCTGCAAAGGGGCAGCTCTGGTCAATGTTGCGATTCAGACGTTCAAGTAGTCCAGTTTCTCAAGGAGCATGCCCAAAGGCAGGTTGGCTTGTCAAGAAGAGCTTGATGCTGGAAGCAGGTTTGGGAGCCCTGGCCCCTGTGTTTCTGGGTCCCTGGGAAGCTGAAATGCCTTGTGGTAGCCAGAGAGAGCTCTTTTCCCGTGCAGATAGCCTGGCCTGGCCAAGTGAGCTAGGAAACACTTACTTCCTATTCCAGGTATCATTCAAGGGAAATTTAGTGACTCCCTCATATTGAAACCCTGTGGTCAGGCCCTGGAGGTCTTTGGGAAGCAGGGGTGTGGGGGTAGGCGTGCAGGAAGGAGCAGAGAAGGAGAGAATCCCCCACAGAGTGGGAGTCTTCAGGGATGGGGGAGGGGGGAGGTCTTGCCTCTGCCCACACCCCTCCCCAGCCTCCTCTCTGGGGCTCAGACCCAGGATCAAGCCGCAGAGATTGTGGGCTGGTATACGGGCCGATGCTGGGGTCAAGCCAGGCCTGACGTGAGTCTGGTTCTGCCTCTCACTTGCTGGAGGACCTTGGGCAAATCCCTTTACCTCTCTGTGCTTCAGTTTCCTCCTTTATAAAATGGGAGGAAAAAACATAGCTACCTCAGAGTGTAGTAATATAATATAATATAAATATGTACTATATATTATATAATGTGGGCTGGGTCCTTTCCCACACTTGCCGCCTCCCTGATGCCATTGGAGACAGGTGGTATGACAGATCCAGAAATTGGAGCTCCCGCCTAGGTGTTGCCCATGGTACGTGTCAGGGGATGGAGGCCCTGTGGCCTCTAGCTCTCTTGTAAATACCCCCTGGCCTCACCCAGCCAAGGCACAGGTGAGAAGTCCTGCCCAGTAGGGAGTAGCATCAGCGTTTACTGAGGCAGGAGGGGCCCCAATCCATGCTAACAGCCCTGAGTGGGAGAGCCAGGGGACACTGCCTTGCTCTTTGCTGGCTGCTTGGGGACAGACTCAGAACTTGATCTCACCAAGGCCCTGTTTCCAGAAAAACCAGTGGAGATGGCTTCTGGGACCACTTGAAAGGCAAAGAGAGGGGGAGAACCTCAGGTCTCCAGTCACCTTTTTAATGTCATTTGTGACTGTCACTTGGTTTTGCTTAAAATCCTCTCATGGCTCCCCAGAAAAATGCCCAAACTTTCCCACCTGCCTTTGCAGTCCTCCTGATTTGGGTCCTGCTGACCTCTTGAGCTTCAGCCCCCACCCTTCCCCATCCTGTTCTAAATAAACTGCTGCCTGACCTTCCCATATCTTGTTTAACCTGATTCCTCTGCTTGGGAAGTCCTTTGACCCTGTTCCGGTCATTAAACTCCTATTCTACCTACAAAACCCACCTTTGGAAATTCTTCTTTATCATTCCTCCCTCCCAGCACAGCTAATTTTTCCTTACAGTGCATTATGTTGTCCTTTTAGAATAGAATACTAGGTTCCCCAGATTGAGGGCTAAGGTTGGATCTTCTACTTTTTTTCTGAGTTCTAGCCTGATCCCTGGCATATAGTAGGCACTCAATGTGTGTTTATTCAATGGACAAATGGAAGAGAGACCCCGAAAGATAATCAGGCATCATGCATAGAAAGAGAGCAGGGATGTGTTTCTTAGTAACCGGCAGCTGGTGGCTACATGAGGGTCTCATCCCTTCCAGTCTCTCGGTGGCTACTATCTTTTTCCCCATCCACAGCCAGGCCTTCCCCAGAGGGTTCAGCCCTGGGTGCTCCCTGGACAGATGCCAACCTGCACCCATTTACACCAGCACAGTGGGGGGTGGGAGAGGTGGAGGTGACCACCTGAGAGAGTCATCCTTCTCTCAAGGGGTGGCTGGTGAAGCCGGGCTGATTTGTCATGTAAACCCAATTTCTCTGCTGCTCTCCACTTCCCTTGATCCAAATGCAGAAGAAATAATAATGATAATAATGGTAATAAGAGAGGCTATCATTTAATGAATGCCTGCCATCTGCCACGCTCTGTGCCACTTTAAAACATTGTTTCCAATCCTTATGCTCCATATGAACTAGCTGTGATTCTCTTTTCCAACAGGGGGAACTGGAGCTCAGAGGAAGAAAGGATTTCATCCAAGGTCAAGCCAGATCTTAAGTGCGGAAGACAAGGTTTGAATCTGGGCATGTCATGCCAAAGCTTCTATCTTTTCCCCCACTAATTAATGAGGGGGAGTCACTCTGCAGACCCTCTACCCCAGGTGTCAGGGGAAGTAGGTTCCCCTCCAGGCTTCCTAGGGGGCTCTGCTTGTGGGAGAGCCTTGGTCTGCTGTGATTCTTGTGAGCTCCAAGTTCTAAAGAGCATAGGGGTTAGTGGGGAGGAGGCTGAGGCTGTGTGTGGGTGGGTGCTGGTTTCTCATGTTTGTATGGTAGAGGGACACACAGAGACTAATACTAATAATCACATGAGTATTGATTATGATAATAATGGCAGTAGCGATAAAGGTAGCTCCCATTTTTGGTACTGCACTGTGTTAGGCGCTTTATTAGAGCCAGGCCTCAGTGTCAGGCGGATGGGTTTGGAGTCCCAGCTCTGCCGTGCTTTGACTTGGGGAGAGTCACTTGACCAGCCTGAGCTTCCATGCCCTCATCTGTAAAGTGGGTTCAGAGTCCTGACCCCATGGGGTTGCTGTGAGGATGAAGTGGGACCCTCGATGTAAAGCGCCAAGCCTGACACAGAGGGGGCCTTCAATACCCCATAGGCAGGGTACAGATGTGGTCCTGTGTGTGTGTGTGTGTTTGTGTGTGTGTGTGTGTGTGTGTGTGTTGGTGTTGGGGGCCTGATGGGCCAGCTTGAAGGCTGTGTGTCTGGTGGGTAGAGGGTGTGAGTGTTGGTTGTTTTGTATTTTTGTTGAGTGGGGGCTCACTAGTGGGGGGTCCCCTTCTGGAGTGGAGCTCCTGGGCTGGTTCAGGTATGCAAAGCTCTCAGCCCCTAGGTAGCTCAATGGGGGACATTCCAGGAAGCACCCCTCTTCAGCTCTGGGGCCCCAGTGCAGCTGTGTTTCCTCCCTCCCCCGCCAGGAGCCCCCCTCTGCCCGGTGCCCCCACACTCAATGCCCCAACAGGGGAGGGCTGAAGGAAGGGGAGGAAAAAGGAGAAGGCCCGGGGCTCATGCTGCTCTGGGCTCTGCGCCACCGGACAGGGCCTATGAATCCATCTGAGCGCTAGGGGGCAATGTGTCTGTTCCAAAGAAGCGGGGACCCTTGCAGGCAGGAGCGCTGGCAGCTCACGCTGGGGCGCCCTCACCGAGGAGGCGCGTGCACCGGCCTGTGCGCAGGCAGTGGCACTGGTTCCCACACTCACATCGAAAACATACATGTGAGCAGAGATGCAGGCACGCGAGGTCTGAGGAAGGTGCACACACAGGAGCGAACACAGAGAAGCACAGGGGAGGGGGGTAGGCAGTGTTCCTCCCTCAGGGACGCTTAGAGAGACACCCAGAGACACAGGAGTGCAGGCACACATGGACTTGTACACAAACATATGCAGATGGCCTGCCATGCCCACACAGAGGAAGACACAGATGTGGGCATGTGCCACATACCCACACGACATTCGTAGTGTTAAGAAAAGGTGACCCAGACCCACAGCCAGGCCCAAACACACCCTCCTTTCAGACACTCACACACCATGTAGACTGAACTCTTGGAAATATCCCCAGAAAAAGACTCCCACACACCCCTCCCTGAAGTACACAGAATTATTCCACAGGAAACCTGCCCAGGTGTTCGGGGGACCTCCACCCAGCCCTGTGTGAAGTCATGCCTCAGCCTAGAGCACATCCCAACTGGGGTCTCTCTCCAGACTGTGGATCTATGGGCCATTCTTTCCACTGCCCTGGCCCACCCAGGGCTACAGACAGGTTCCAACTTTCCATATTTTCTCTAGACACACACAGGGACCTAAGACTCCTCATATAGGTGCCCCCTAAGATGCTCATAACCCAGAATCAAACGCTCTGGACCTGGTATGTGACTGGGTGACAGGGGCTTTGCACAGGGCTTTGCCCACACAGGGGTCCTCCTCCAGGCAACCAGGCTCCTCACTGGTCTCGTTCCAGACCAAGGGGCTTAGTGTCTCACAGGGTCTGGCCTGGGGCCCCATGGAGGCCTACCCAGACTCCTTATTTCTTTGTGCCTAAATCAGCCAAGCCTCACTCTTTTCTCAGTCTCTCACTTCTCTGTCACTTTGCTAAGTAATAATTTCCATGTCCAATTCCATTTCTTTTCTAGTTCTGAAACCTCTAAGCTATCAGCAAGAGGATAGTTCACATGAAAACTAATTACACAAAATCAATATTTAATCACAGACCAACAACCTGATCCTGCAGAAAAATCCTTTTAAAACTCCACCGCCCTGTACAAATACTTCTTCCCGATGCTTATTTATGGACCCCATTTTTGGTGGGAGTCATTTTCATTTTTAATTTCAAAAAGAAAAAATATCTGTCGACATCCACAACAGGGAGCTCCCATGAAGGGCTTTGGATCCGAGCTTGCTTCAGCTCTCTGAGTTTTAAAGTTGCAGGGTTTTATTGTTTGTTTTTATTTTTAGTCTTCTTTGCGGGGGGGGGGGGGATTCATTTCCTTCTAGAGTCCCTCAAGATGCTGTTTCCTGCATCTTCTCACCCTAAGTTGAGCCCTTTCCCCAGCATTTCTGAAAATCCAGCATCTGTCTTCCCAGCAGCAGCTCGGGGGAGCAATGAATCGGCCTGTGCGGTGCGGTAACTTTTTAACTCCCTCCCGCGTTCCTTCGTGGAGTGCTTAATCTGAGGTTTTTAAATAAAAAGGGCTCAGGGGTTGGTTTTATTATAACGTTTATTTCATTTCAGATTTCATGCGTAATTTAGCAAACGCTAGACAGACTTGGGCGATAAACACTTTCTTTTGTGGGGGAGAAAAGGCATTTTTATACACCATGCTTAATTTTATTTAGATTTAATAGCGATATCAGGGGCACTTCAAAGAAAGTTCTTTTTTTTTTCTTCCCTTCCCCTAAGAATGCTAGTTGGCTCACAAAATTGCCTCGTGCTATTTTATGGCAAGGAAAACACACACACACAGGCACTCAGAATAAACACCTCCTCTACCCTCTATCACCTCTAACTTCCAACTTCTAATTGTAAGATAGATTTCAGCCTCAGTGGGGACCAGGAAGATCTAAACATTTTAACTAAGATTATTGGGATAAATATTTCATAAAGAGCAGGGCAGATATTAAATTACTCTATTGATTTTAGTATCACAACCCAATTCCCTTCCTTGGCCTCTTCAGTTTAATTGATCTCTTAAGGAGGCCAACCTCTCGCCCACCGAGGGCCTGGTGCCAGGAGTAGAGGGCTCGTTCTGCGCTCAGAGGTCTGCCTGGGCTCCAAGCTGCTTTGCCGCTCTGCGCTGGACTTAGCCGATGTGTCCCCCGTAAAGTGACCGAGTGGTTTTGGTTCCTCCCGGCAGAAGCCAGAGACTGAAAACTGGGAACCCCAGGCTGTGGGATTTGAGAACAATTAATTGTGCGCGCCTTAGTGAGGGAGGAGCGAGCAAGAGCCCGGGTCTCTCGAGGAGAACCCTAACTTCAGGGTTCCCTGTCTGCTTTCATCTCGAGGAAAATCCGAGGGCCAGTTAACTGGAGCGCCACTAGTACGCAGACAGCGGTGGGGAGCCAAGGGTTCGTCCCAGGCTCAAGCACAGTCGATTCTTAGCGACTTTACGTGGTGAGTCCAGGAGCTTTGCCTGGCGACCCCATTGTCTGAGCGCCCCGCACCGCTCACCGCCCACCTCCCCGCCCCCTGCCCACTCCGCATGTCTCTCTTCAGTGGGGGGTGGGGAGTTGGTAACTGTGTGAGTGGGAAGTGGGGTGAACAAAGCCAGGCTCCCACCATTCTAAGCCTGCGCCCTCCTCACCTGGATGCGCGGGGAGACCAGGGTGAACCCCCAGCGCACTGGTGCCGGTTCCCCAGGCGAGACCGGCGCGGGGGACCCGGGAGTTGGCTAAGTGCGGGATCTTAGCGGGCCCTCAGCCGCCAGCACCCAGGTCCACCTTAAGAGCGAGCCCCGCCCCGGAGCCGGAGCTCAGGCTGCACTGATTGGTGCAAATGTAATGGCTGAAATTGATTGCTGAAATGCAAAACTTGTTGCTGCTTCTCCTGGCGCTGGGCGAGACGCAGACACAGAGAGGGGAGCTGAGACCCTCGGAACGCCCCACGCAGAGCCCCCCCCCCCCGCTAGCCTGGAGAGGGGTGCTTGGACCCCCCAGAGCTGCCCCAGGCCCCCCCCATTCCGGGCTCTCAGAGAGCTCAGCCGGAACGCCTTAGCCTGCTCGCCCAGCGTGGTCCCTCAACCCGCGTACGCCCCTCCCTCTCCCCCGGGTCCGAGGGGGACTCGCGAAGCACCTCCGCGCAGAGGCAGGGAACCCGAGCCTCGGAGCAACCCAACCCCTCGTTTCGCTGCCTGTCTGCGCCTGGAACCCGGTGCGGAGACCTCAGAGAACTCAGAGACCGAACAGCAGAGGACCCAAGAGGCAGGAGGCGGACCTGGCCGCGAAACGGCGCGCGGGGGTGCGGTGCGCCGGGGTGCAGCGCGCCAGCCAAAGAGCAGGGGAGCCGTGTCTTCCCCCAGCCCTCGGCTCCAACCTCGGTTGCCTGCCGCTTCTCCAGCCCCGCTGCAACCTCGGCTCGAGGGCCAGCACCGGTGATGCCTGGCGGAGCTTCTCGTCCTCCAACCCGCTGAAGAAACAGTAGCCGCAGCTCGCGGCCGACGGGGACTGTGTGATCGGATCGTGCTTGGCGGAGGCTCGGGCTACCTAGCGCGGGGACTCCGGGGGGAGGGGGGAGGGACCGCTCTGTCGTGCCGGCAACAGCCACGGCTTTAAAAGGTCTCTCTGCCCGGCCCCTTAGCAGCTCCGATAGGAACTCCAGGAGGCTTCAGGCAGCGTCCTGGGGCTCCCCACTCGACCTGACCGGACTTAAGAAGGTGATCGCTCTGCTTTCCCTGCCTCCTTCCCGCTTCCTTCCCCCACTACTTAACTTTTTGTCTCCACTCGCCTACAGCTCTGTCTCCTCCCCGCAAACCCACCCGCAGCTGTGCCAACCTCGCGGGGCATGGGCCCTCCAACACGGCTCCTGGAGGCCCCGCGGCGCCGCAAGATGTGAGAGGCCCGTGCGGGGCAGAGCCAAAGCTTCGGGAGAGGAGCTGATAGCCCCCAGCCTCCACAGGCCAGGAGAGGTGGCTGTGCGCACTGCGCCCCCGCGGTGCTGAGCGTCCCGGAGCGCCCAACCCAGGGCCGGAACGAGTAGCTTGGCCGGAGGCGCGCCGCCGAGAGCAGGCTGTCATGCCCTATTGATTCCCCCACCCCCCGCCAAGTATGTTTGGGCTGGACCAATTCGAGCCCCAGATCAACAGCAGGAACGCTGGCCAGGGCGAGAGGAACTTTAACGAGGCCGGACTAAGCATGAACACCCACTTTAAGGCCCCGGCTTTCCACGCAGGAGGACCCCCTGGCCCTGTGGACCCTGCCATGAGTGCGCTGGGCGAGCCCCCGATCTTGGGCATGAACATGGAGCCTTACGGCTTCCACGCGCGTGGCCACTCGGAGTTGCACGCGGGGGGGTTGCAGGCGCAGCCGGTGCATGGATTCTTTGGAAGCCAGCAGCCACACCACGGCCACCCGGGAGGCCACCACCCCCACCAACATCATTCTCACTTCGGGGGCAACTTTGGTGGCCCGGACCCAGGGGCCTCGTGCCTGCACGGGGGTCGCCTGCTCGGCTACGGCGGTGCCGGCGGCGGCCTGGGCAGCCAGCCGCCCTTCGCTGAGGGTTATGATCACATGGCGGAGAGCCAGGGGCCTGAGAGCTTCGGTCCGCAGCGACCCGGGAACCTCCCGGACTTTCATAGTTCGGGCACCTCTGGCCATGCCGTGCCTGCCCCATGCTTGCCGTTGGACCAGAGCCCTAACCGAGCCGCCTCCTTCCACGGCCTGCCCGCCTCCAGCGGCTCCGATTCCCACAGTCTGGAGAACCGGAGGGTGGCGAACCAAGGAGCCGTCGACTCGCTGGAATACAATTACCCGGGCGAGGCGCCCTCGGGACATTTCGACATGTTTTCGCCCTCCGATTCTGAAGGGCAGCTGCCTCATTATGCGGCGGGTCGCCAGGTTCCCGGGGGCTCTTTCCCGGGTGCCTCGGCCATGCCCAGAGCTGCAGGCATGGTGGGCTTGTCCAAAATGCATGCGCAGCAGCAGCAGCAGCAGCAGCAGCAGCAGCACGGTGTGTTCTTCGAGAGGTTCGGCGGGGCCCGCAAGATGCCCGTGGGTATGGAGCCTGGAGTAGGCTCAAGGCACCCCTTAATGCAACCTCCCCAGCAGGCCCCACCGCCCCCTCAGCAGCAGCCCCCGCAGCAGACTCAGCAGCCGCAGCAGCCGCAGCAGCAGCCTCCGCCGCCCGGGCTTCTGGTGCGACAAAATTCGTGTCCGCCTGCGCTCCCGCGGCCCCAGCAGGGCGAGGCGGGCACGCCCAGCGGTAGCCTGCAGGATGGGGGCCCCATGCTGCCCAGCCAACACGCGCAGTTTGAGTACCCCATCCACAGGCTGGAGAACCGGAGCATGCACCCTTATTCTGAGCCTGTGTTCAACATGCAGCACCCGCCTCCGCAGCAGGCGCCTAACCAGCGGCTGCAGCATTTCGACGCACCCCCCTACATGAATGTGGCCAAGAGGCCGCGCTTTGACTTCCCGGGCAGCGCGGGAGTGGACCGCTGCGCTTCGTGGAACGGCACCATGCACAACGGTGCTCTGGACAACCACCTCTCGCCCTCCGCCTATTCGGGCCTACCAGGCGAGTTCACACCGCCCGTCCCTGACAGCTTCCCCTCGGGGCCACCCCTGCAGCACCCGGCCCCGGACCACCAGTCCCTGCAGCAGCAGCAGCAGCAGCAACAGCAGCAACAGCAGCAGCAGCAGCAACAACAGCAGCGCCAAAACGCAGCCCTCATGATTAAGCAGATGGCGTCTCGGAATCAGCAGCAGCGACTGCGCCAACCCAACCTGGCCCAGCTAGGCCACCCCGGGGAGGTGGGCCAGGGCGGCTTGGTGCACGGCGCCCCAGTGAGCGGCCTGGCCCAGCCGAACTTTGAGCGCGAAAGCGGCGGCGCAGGCACGGGGCGCCTGGGCACCTTCGAGCAGCAGGCGCCGCACTTGGCGCAGGAGAGCGCGTGGTTCCCAGGTCCTCACCCGCCACCTGGTGACCTGCTACCCCGCAGGATGGGCGGCTCGGGCCTGCCCGCTGACTGCGGCCCGCACGACCCCGGGTTGGCGCCGCCGCCTCCGCCCGGTGGCTCGGGGGTGCTTTTCCGGGGCCCTCTGCAGGAGCCGCTGAGGATGCCCGGAGAGGGCCACGTACCAGCGCTGCCCTCCCCTGGCCTGCAGTTCGGGGGCAGCCTGGCCGGCCTGGGCCAACTGCAGTCGCCTGGGGCTGGAGTGGGGCTACCTAGCGCTCCCTCCGAGCGCCGGCCCCCGCCGCCAGATTTCACGGCGCCCGCGCTTGGGGGCCAGCCTGGCTTCCCCTTCGGCGCAGCGAACCGGCAGGCCACGCCGCACAGCGGCCCAGGCGTGAACTCGCCCCCGAGCGCGGGCGGGGGCAGTGGCAGCACTGGCGGCGCCGGTGGCGGGGGCGCATACCCGCCGCAGCCTGATTTCCAGCCTAGCCAACGCACCTCGGCCAGTAAACTGGGCGCGCTCTCGCTGGGCTCCTTCAACAAGCCCAGCTCCAAGGACAACCTGTTCGGCCAGAGCTGCCTGGCTGCGCTCTCTACAGCCTGCCAGAACATGATCGCCAGCCTCGGAGCCCCCAACCTCAACGTGACCTTCAACAAGAAGAACCCGCCCGAGGGGAAGAGGAAACTGAGCCAGAACGAGACCGAAGGCGCAGCCGTTGCCGGCAACCCAGGCTCGGATTACTTCCCCGGGGGTACTGCTTCAGGCGCCCCAGGGCCCGGAGGCCCCTCGGGGACCAGTGGCAGTGGCTCCAAAACCTCTGGGCCTCCCAACCCTCCTGCCCAGGGGGACGGCACCAGCCTCTCTCCCAACTACACCCTGGAATCGACGTCGGGGAACGACGGCAAGCCGGTCCCCGGGGGTGGTGGCCGGGGAAGGGGTCGCAGAAAAAGGGACAGTGGCCATGTGAGCCCCGGGACCTTCTTCGACAAGTACTCTGCAGCGCCAGACAGCGGGGGCGCGCCTGGGGTGAGCCCAGGGCAGCAGCAGGCCCCAGGTCCAGCTGTCGGGGGAAGCTCGACAGGGGAGGCTCGTGGGGCACCTACGCCTCACGAGAAAGCGCTCACTTCGCCATCGTGGGGGAAGGGGGCCGAGTTGCTCCTGGGGGACCAGCCGGACCTCATGGCTTCCCTGGAGGGCGGGGCCAAGTCGGACGGTAGTTCCCCGCACGTGGGTGAGTTCGCCTCAGAAGAGGTGAGCACAAGCTACGCCAATGAGGATGAAGTGTCATCCAGCTCCGACAACCCCCCGGCCCTGGCCAAAGCCAGTAGAAGCCCCCTGGTGACCGGCTCGCCCAAACTCCCTCCCCGAGGCGTGGGTGCAGGGGAACATGGACCGAAGGCGCCCCCGCCCCCGCTCGGCCTGGGCATCATGTCTACCTCTACCTCGACCCCTGACAGTTACGGCAGCGGTGGCGGCGGGGGCACTGGCCATCCGGGCACCCCGGGCCTGGAGCAGGTCCGGACCCCTACAAGCAGCAGCGGCGCACCACCACCCGACGAGATCCACCCGCTGGAGATCCTCCAGGCACAGATCCAGCTGCAGAGGCAGCAGTTCAGCATCTCGGAGGACCAGCCCCTGGGGCTCAAGGGGGGCAAGAAGGGTGAGTGCGCGGTGGGGGCCTCGGGCGCCCAGAATGGAGACAGCGAGCTGGGCAGCTGCTGCTCAGAGGCTGTCAAGAGCGCCATGAGCACCATCGATCTGGACTCCCTGATGGCGGAGCACAGCGCCACCTGGTACATGCCGGCTGACAAGACCTTGGTGGACGGTGCAGACGACGACAAGACGCTGGCGCCCTGGGAGAAGGCCAAACCCCAGAACCCCAACAGCAAAGAAGGTATATGCGCTCTTCCCGGTCCCCTTCTCACTTCTGAGAGACCTGCCCCACCCCCCATTACAGACCTTAGCCTCTGCCTTGAAGGCTCCTTGAAGGGGTGTGTGTGGGGGGTTCTTTGGGGGTTGGGAGAGCACAGGGCTTTCTTAGTTCCCAGCTCAGAGCTGGATATCCTTTCTTTTCCTTACACCAAGGGCTCTGTGAGCCTCTCCCCTTTTCTTCCTTAGGTGCTGCCACGTAGATTCTAGTTCCACTGGGTAGTAAGAACTTAGATGGCAGCCCTTTGGGGACTGTTGTAGCATCCCCTCCACCCTCAAGTTTTAGCTGTGTTGCCAGGTGCTCAGAGATCTCTGTGCCTTTCTTTTCACACTAAGACTCCCTGCCCCTCATAACCCTCAACCTTCAGGCTGGTTCCACGTCTTAGGGCTTGTGCGCCCCCCACCGCTCCTGGAAGGACACCTGGGAAGTTGTGTTAATGCATCCTCACCTCCTAGCCAGCCAGCCTGTAGCTCCAGCTCCCTTCCATGTGCCAACATCTTTAGAAAAAAAAGTTTCCAGCTCTGGTGTCCCAGCATCACTCAGAGGCAACACCTAATTTGACATTTGTTCCTAATGAGTAGCTATTTTGTCTCTTCTTAACTATTAGAGTTGCGTGGAAAAACGGGATACCTGTAGGGGTTGTAGGAGGCAGGCAGCCTTTTCCAGGTGCATCTCCTCAACATTTGGTAGGGCTGGGGTGGGGTCTGCTTGGCAGAGGCCACACCACTCAACCAGGGCATCATTTGTGTACGGGGATATGGCTATATATTCTTTAGACACAAAGGACCCGCATTTGTCAATATCTCCCTGGCTTTGGTGACAGATGTCCAGTCCCAGCTCTCCTTTGCATTCTAAGTACTCCCTCCCCACCAGGCCTGGAGGCTTTTTCAGTTAAAGTAATAACACTTTTTTAACCTAAAGAAGACTGGGCTGCTGTAGGTATCAATTTTATTTCAATGGGACCTTCCCCCGACCCCCAGATAATGGCTTCTTAAAATTAAGTAACATCATTTCCCACCCCCACCTTCCTACCTTTTTCTTTTAAACCCTAGTTGAATCCTCTTGGTTTCAGCAGGCTGAATATTATGAAGCCCGTGGCTGGCGACTTAAACCATGTCTTTAAAAATACACCCCTTGATTCTTGTTCCCTCTTAGAGTTCTTTTTCCTCAGCCTTCGTTTTTCTTGTCCTCCCCACACCCTGCCATCTCTTGACCCTGGATTTAAGGTGCAGGTCGGTTTCGGGAGAGTGGGATGGGCAGGGAGGGAAGGGGAGGTACAGCTGGAGCTGGGTGGCTCAGAACTTAGGGCTCTCAGGGTGCCTGTCCCCGGTAGCTTTCCCGCTTAGGTTTTCTAATTCATGAATGCGGCCTCTCTGCTTTTCTCTTTGTTCACCTACTGCCCAGCCCGGGACGCCGCTCTCTCATTTGAAGCCTGGTGTTTAGCATGCACAGCAGACGCTGGGGCCGGCATCAGCATTCCCCAGGCTTCTCCCAGTCAAGGCCGTAAATTGGTTAGTTTGGGACCCTCCGCTTCTTCTTCCCCTTTATTTCCCACCTCTTTAAAAATGGAGTTGGCCACGGCATCCTGCTTGCTCGCCTCCCCTCTTATTTTCTTGTATACAACATCTCGATCCCCGCCTGATCGATAGCTGGTTAGCACAAGTCCCAGCCCCTGTCACTTCTACCTGGCTTGGCCTGGCTGCCCCTCCTCCTTCCCTTTCTCCCCCCTCCTCCCCCCTCCTCAAGCCCCCCTCCCCCAGTAATTAAGAACATATTGGCCAAAATGGGGTGAGAAAAGTTAAAAAAGAAAACCCGATTTAGAGAATTAATAAAGAAAAACCGGTAGCACTTTGCCTGTGAGTCTTTTGAAAGACCTTAGGTGAAGAGGAAATTGGGTGGTTTTAATGAGTTTTTGTTAAAGGTGCCCCACCACTCCCTTCCCAGTCCACCCAACTAATCTTCCTTTACAGAAAACAATAAATGAAAAGAGGCAGGCTGTGAATGAAGAAATGCCATTACAGAAATGTTTTCTTTTGCTTGTTCCCTTATTGCAGTCAGATGAGAGAAAATGCTTTTTTTGGAAACAGATGCTAGTCACTTTAGGGTTGATTTCTCCAGTTGGCCCAACCAGCCCTCCCCGGCATCCAGGGGGACAGGGACTTCCTTCAGGGACTGGCTGCAGGGCTGGCCACCTTAGAGGTATCTGCCAGGGACACCCACTTGACCTCCTTTGTTTTCCACTCTGTGATGTGGGAAGGACAGTTTCCTAGATAAAGCCCTGAACTGAGGTCCCTCACAGCTTCTGCAGCCTTCGGGCTGCTCCTGGAGGCTTTAGAAGCTATTTGCATCCGATTGCTGCTCCCTTCCTGGTAGTAAATAAGGATGATTAAACTTTTCATTATGATAACACCCTTCAGTTCCATCTGCACATGTTGTATAAATAGGTACACAGAGCCTTCAACAGCCCCCTTGTCCCCTGGCTGAAAATCAGAGTGAAGTGTGCCACTTTGAAATAGAGTTAAAAAACAAAACCAAAAAAACACTGAAGTATAACGTTCTGCTTTTCCTTAAACACATGCCTACATGGTCCCACCAGCCCTGAAGCAGTGGTGTTCAGCAGCTCTGAATAATCCCTTCTCTAGGTCCCAGCCCCAGCAAACACTCTTTCACCCCCTACCCCCTCTTTCAGGCAAAGCCCATTTTGTAATGATATTTTATTTTGTCACACCATAAAACATGCCTGTACTAATGTGATTAAATATTAACACCGTTTCTGAAACTCTTCGCTCTGATGACAAAATACTGGTCGGTATTTAACAAAATGATCCGTGCTCGGATTGGAGAGAAGGAATAAGTCTTCAGAACTACACCAGCCTTGTAGCCACTGGGACGTGCCCAGATTGTCTTATGGGGCTTAGATGTCCTTCGGAGGGGGAGAAACTAGACCAGCAAGTTGCAGTTCTGGGACAGTGCAGGCCAGCATGACATGCAATTATGAGTTTTTACCAGGAAAGGGGGCCTCCCTAAATTATGCTGCTTCTGACTTCTCAACCCACCCAACAACTTTTGTATAATGAAGCTCTACATCTCATCATGAGGTTCTCTTTGCACAAAGTTGGGATGGGGGAAGGGTGAGGATGTGCAAAGGGAAAAAGAAATCCAGCCTATTCAGACATATATTGAATCAGTGAGGATTACGTGAATTTGACATTAGTTTGCAAGATTGTCCACCAACTTTTCTTCTGTAATAGGTGTGTGGCTATGGAAGAATTTCAAAACAGATAGAAAAGGAAACATAATGAGAGACTGTAGATGAAGGATGGATTGTAAAAAACGATATGTTTCCCCTCCCTCCTGCCCCTTCCCCATAACGTTCAAAAACTTGAATTAGCTATATTCAGTTACAAGTTTATCCTGGCCAAACTTCCATTCCATTGGTTGCTCTCTATCTTGAAATCCGGAGCAGCCTAGAAACGCCTTTTCACATACGTTGTAGTCGCTCTGCATGCAATCCGGCCCTTTTTGGTAGCATGACACTTTACAGTGATGCGGAAGAAATTTTTGGGATTTCATGCTTCCCTCCGTGCTCCAGTCAGAACACAGTAAGCAGTGCTGAGATAACTAGGCAGGCAGGATTTGAACACTGAATTTTCTTAGACATGGGCAGGCTGAGGGGAAGGGGGGTGCCTAGTGCTGTTATTTCTGAATCATTCGCCCCACTCTCCACGCCTTGGAGAAAATTTGAAGGCTCACTCAAACTTGCATTCCCGTTTCCCTGTGAAACCATCCAGCCAGGGCTGCATGACTTCATGTGACTTTTGCAGCCTCTGGAAGATGTAACCCAAAACTTCGCAGGTGTTAATCGCGGGGCAACGTAAACAGGAGCCCCCTTTGTGCAGCTGATGTTAGGGCCTGCCTGCTCCCTGGCTAGTTCAGGACGTACTACTACTGTTCTTGGTACTCGTTTAATATTTCATGGCAGTAATAAACCTGTCTTCTTTGCCCACCTCCCGACATAAAACCCCAACCTAGCACACAACTGCGATTATACATTTCTACTAAATATTAATAAAGGACAAGGATGTTTTAAGGGGCTGAAGCTAATCGGTGTTGAACTTGTCATGGTTTCTGCCACTGAATTTTTCTGGCTGTTTTGATTTTAAATAGCCACTGCCTTCTATTATATAATATATACTTACATATTCTCCTTAATATAAATATATACAATTTTTGTAGATTGAAGGGTTTTCCTCAAGGATAGCTTTCTTTAATATAAATTCATATATATTTCTTGTGAGGCCCCTTCAGACCGGAAGTAAGAGACTGTTGAAATGTACTTCTATTTTATTGAGATTTCTAGGAAAGGAGCGAGGGCTGGTTAATCTAATTTCTCTTTCTAGCAATGAAATTCAATGGTTCCTGATATGATTTTGTTTGCCTGACAGAGGTATTTAAATTTCCACAAAGAATCTTAATAGGTCCTGAAAATAGGGCTGCCCTCGCCAAGAAGTTACTTGATACTCTCTGCTGATATTAAATCTACATCTTTAATAAATATTCTGGGAGGACCAGGTGAAATTAGAGGAGGAAAATTCTTCCCACTGTGGAAGGGCAAACTTGAATATTTATCCTTGGAATTTCCAGGATCTCCTCAACCCACTGCATGCTGGAAGACTGAGCAAGATCACCTTTCTCTCCACTTGAGTGACAATAACATTGGGTTGTATTCTTTGCCTTGGGAGTGATCTCCTTTGCCCAGAGCATTTAGGAGATGAATACTCCTCGTAAGGAAAACTGTACTTACCTCAGTTTCATTAATTTTAGAGATTCAAAGGCTGTAGATTTGTGTAATAGGATCAAATGTTTTGGGAGTGTGTGGAGGCAAGCAGGCCTCCCTAGCACATTGCAACATAAAAACAACAAACCCTCTCATGCCAGAGGGAACCTGGGTTTATCGGAGGTCCCCTGTAACCAGTGAGGCACCTGATAGCCTCTCTTTGCTGCCCCCCCCCCCCCCAGCTTATTCCACCCAAGTCTTCAGTCTGGAGGGGCTGGAATAGCCTCGCTTCACCATTTTGACTCAAGGCAGGATTTGGACTTGCCTAGCGACGTGTTTGTTTTAGGGCGACGTCTATTTTTAGGCATGTCTTGGGTGGACAGATTTGAGTGTGGGTTTTGATGGCTAGTGGCTGAGATGTTGATATATACATGAGTGCGTGATTGAGGAGAGAGACACTTTGGGGAACGTTTTCAAGTTTCCTCATCCTCTCACGCACACTGGGGCCAAACGAAGTGGCCTGGGGGCTGGCTCGGAAGAGTAAGGTCGCGGGAGGTGTTAGGTCTGGACCTGTCCGTCGTCCACAGGGGAAAGCAAGGCCCGTGCGATTGCACGTGGGAAGGAGCCCCCTCCTCGCCCACCCTGGCACACACACATCTACATACGCACGGCCCAGCGTATTTCCATCAAATCAGCCAGCTACTCCTCCACTTTATCCTTCCATCTATTTTCTGAAGGCGAGTGCAGGAAAAAGCTAAACGTTCAATCTCAATGGTCTTCGCCGGCAGGTTCTGATTCTGTAAAGGACTGAATGCGTGCAAGTTCTAAAAACAGAGGGAGGAATTTGAAGATCCTAATTATGAAATCTGGGCCTCCGGGCCCTCCTGAGCTGGAGTGCTTCGTAGCAGCCGCACGTCGCCGCTCACTGGGTTTTGTGTGTGTGCGTACGTGGCGCCGTCTCTCTGGCTGGGTTCAGCTCACACTGCTCCTTGGCCAGGACAGGAATCTTTGAATCAGCGCCCACTGCCCTCCCTCCCAGCCCCCACCCTCCTCTCAGCTGTGGGAAGCAACCGCCGCCTCTCGCTTATGGAAATTCCTCTCCTTTATTGTAATCTTTCGGTACCAGCGACGTGACACATTTTGTTCAGTGGTGGCCCAGTGCAGAGGTGGCCCTGATCATTTTCTGCCATCTTCCAGCGACAGAGCAGCATGCTTCCAACACGAAGCCTCATCCCCTTAGGGGGTGAGGGAGAAGATGCCTATGGGCATGCACCTCAGGGGCTCAAACTCCATACTTACTTTGTGACCAGGACTGAGAAGCAGAGTTCAGTTTAATTTCCTTGAGCAAGTAGGGACATTTGAGAGGCATCATTCTCACGGGGAGTAATCGGCACCAGCACGCTTTGTTTGCTGGCCTGCATTTTAATCAGTGGCCTCTGAGGTTTGGGAAGCTAGTGGAGGGTCTGCTCCCAACATGGTGTTTGCCCAGGAAGGACATGGGGTAGAGTGGGTGGCAGAGAAAATGCCACAGGTTTCTTCGCATCTAGAAGTACAAGGGGCGCTTTCTAAGCTGTTCGTGACAGCTTCAAATTTGGGCTGTGAGAGGCTGTGTGGGACTGGCATCCCTGGGACCTGCTGAGAGCGGCCCCGTCACAGCGGCAGCGTCCCGCGTTCTCATTCTCCCCCTTGGCTGAGAAAGCCGGTAGGTTTTCATCATCGCTGCTTCCTTGAGAGGCTGGATTTGAGAGAGGAGTTTATAGCGATTGTGTGTGTCCCCTTTTGTGATTTTTATACATCGCCATGTGGGCCCAAATGCCCGTTAAACATAAAGGCAATTGAATGTAACAGTGTGGAGGTCTGAGTGTGTTTGCAATAGCAAATTGGCTCTTTCTGAATGTTCCAGAAGGAACCTCATGCATGGAATAGACTTGTCCCAAAGAGGGGACAAACTTTGGGAGGAAATGCACCCTAACGTGGTTGCTGAGGCATTTCGCGGCCTTTCCCCCTGCTCCCTGTTTCAACAGCCTGTCTTGTGAGAACTAAGTGGCCTGGAGATATGTTTAATTCTGAGAGTTTAAAATTAGTTTTTTCTTCTCATTGCTGATAATGATTCAGAGAATCTCAGGGTACAAAGATTTCATGTGATCTTAAAGCCCGGATCAAGATTTTTTGCTGGAGCGCCATGGTCTCAGGACCTTCTGACGCAGCTGGCTTTGCGTGATGTGTCTGGGGAAGCCTCCTACCCAAGTTGAGGGCCCCAGTCTGCTGTTCCTGGCCATATTTGGGAGCTCCTGGAATGTTAGTGAGTGAACAGTTCGTGAGTGAACCCCTCCTCACACACCCTTGCACACACATGCTCGCACACACATGCTCACACACACTCCCTGTTCCTCCAGTCACCCAGGCAGGGCGAGATGTCAGAAAGATATGAGCCCTTTCAGTTACCGTGAAGCGGTGTTTTCAGACGCCCTTGGATCTTGAAACACAAGCATTGTTGAGTGATTGGCAACGACCACCAGGAATAAAATACTTCTGAGGGACCCTCTTATGATTGGAGAGGGGCCGGGGGCTTGTGCAGAAGACATAGCTGGCTTTGAAATCCCTAAGGCTCAGCCTTCCAGAGAAAGCGAGGGTTGATTCAGAATTTGCTGAGACGTAAACGGGTTCTGCCCTGTTTTGTGTGTGCTGTTTAAAAAGTCCTTGAAAATGTTAGGGTCCAAGTCCTGATGTGCACACTCTGGCTTCCTTTCCTATGAGCCAGAATCACCCCAGTTTGGAAGACTAGATGGAGATTGGGGTGCAGTTTATTTTTTTCAGGGAGGGCAATATGAGAGGGAGGAGACATGCAGTCATAGGAGTCGAATGCTATTTACCAACACTTGGGATTCGGGAGTGGAAAATAATTTATAAATATGGAAGTCACTTATATAGCGCCTCCTGGGCAAGGCAAGGGTGAGTGGATTGCTTAGGGGCCAGTCTCGGCCTTTGTAAAGGACAGAAATTTCTTGGCTGAGCTCTCCCTGCTGGGCCTGGGGCTTCCACATGACCACAGATGTTTTGGGGGAAATAGATGTGGAAGACCCAGTCTGGGACTGCTGACCGCATCACGGGTCTGTTAGCAATCAGGGGCCGTTTCTGTTTGGTTAGTGGCTGAGGCTGACACACTGGGCAGAGGGGATGAAGACCCAGATGGGCCCTGGGTGGGCTGAGCCCTGGTAACATGCCTGTGGCTAACATCCTGCAGAAGAGCCGGCCCCCACAAGGCCTGCTGCAGACACCTCAAGTTTCACAAATGTGCCCAGATTTCTCCAGAGAAGAGGGACGATGGGGGTGAAAAAAAGCAGTGACCTTTCCCCCGGTGACCTCGTTAAGTGACCACTGAGGTTTCCCTCCCAGGCCCAATCCTCTTCAGAAACTATCCTTTCGCAGACCTCGCAGGCAGGTCCCACTGCCTTGAAATGAAGGCGGTGCCTTCCCACACGATATATATTTTTTCATTTTTCTGAATGGTAGGCTGAAAAAGAACGAAAGTAAGTGACGAATTCAGCAAGAGGAAGAGTTCCCTGACTTGAGATAAGCCAAGTGTGGAAAGGAGCTGAAGAAATGAGAGTCTCCTCTTTCCTCCCCTTGATCCAGCCCTTAATGCTTTTACAGCAAAGCTTAATTGGCTCAAAACAAATTGGCCATTTTCATCCCCTGCAATGTTAACTTTTGGTGGTTGTTTAGTATGTGAGGGGAGAGAGGCTGTGGACCAAAATCTGGTTTTTTTAAACAGGAGCAATTTCACGATCCTTATGCCGTGACTATTTCTAAATTGTCTGGGCATAAAGCTTTGGATGCCTTTTGCTGGTTCCGGCTCATGTGCAAGCATGCACGTGCACACCCACCCAACCCATGCACAAACACGTATACACACAGGCCTGAAAAGTCATAATAGGAAATGAAAAAATAAATGCTTTTTATTTCCCCTCCAAGAAGAAGCTCATACCAAGTTTTGGCCCTGTTCAGTTTTAAGTAGAAGCTTATTGATCTCACTGTGATCAATTTTTGCCGAATTTGTAATCCTGTTAGGCCTCCGGGAGAGGCATGATTAATTTACTTGTACATTTCACTATTTTGGGTCAATTTAGTTAATTAGCATTTATTTTGTGCTCAGAGTGTTGGAAGCATTTTGCTGGGATTGGAAGTGTGCATGTATGTGGCTGTGTAAGGGCGAGCGTGCACTTGAGTGGAGTTGCTCACCCATTGGAGAATAAAGCCCCCCCCCCATCTTGGTTCCCACCATCTCCCCAGGAAGAGGGTGAGTGGCCCCTTGGCCCCTTCAACCATCACTTGTCCGGGCAGAGGGAGAAAAAGTCCAAAGGTCCAGCAAACCTGACCTCCCAGAGACTTGGAGACGGCCAGAGAACATGGGCTGCCTTCTGGTGTCTGGGTCCCTGGAAAGTTTCTGAACATTAATTCTTAATAGACTGGGAGCTGAGCCCCGACATGGAGAAGCATTTGGAATCTTAAACCAAGTTGGAGCACCTTCCATACGGCTGCTTGACAAATGGTGGTGCTGGGGGTGGGTGTGTGTGTGACTTCTAGAGAAACGCATGGTTTGACTTCCAAAGAAGGAAGAAAAAGTATGCGTACTGCTCGAAAGCTGGGGTAACGGAAAACAAAGCAAAACAGCCCGCAGCTTTGGCCTTTCCGAACACTCAGCCTCTAAAGGGGAGCGCGTGTCATTTTGATGGTGCGGGCGCTTCAGTCGGTGGTCTCTGGGCGCTCCTCTCTTCCACCCTGAGCTCCCCACAGCCTTCCCGTCTGTCTCTCTGTTTCCAGATGATGGGCTCAAATCCCACTTTTATTATTATTATTTTTTAAAAACACGGGTTTTGGCCATGACAGTTTTAGAGCAAATGATTTCCTGAGCACCCCCGCCCGCTGTTTGCTTAATTCCTCGCGCACATTTTCTGCCGAGGCCTTGCCTTTGCAGAGCAGAGGGCCCAGCAGAGTATTTCCGGCTGCTAGCCAGCCTGCAATGAACTTGAGGCACTGAGGATACAATTTCTTTTTTTATGCGGGCCCGTGAAAGTCTAATGGACATCGGTGTCTGGCCTTAAATTTGCAGAGGATCTTCATTTAACCCTTAAAACCAGAGTCATTTATGGTAATTACGACACCCCAGGCTGGACCACTAAATCTTCCAGATTCTTGTCTGGAAGACAGTGGTGGCGGGGGTGGGAGGGACTGAGGGCACACCTGTTACCTGTATCAGCTATAATTATGATATTTCTGGACTCCTGGTTTGAAAGGAAGAATTTAGGGACCGCGCAGTGCTGGAGGCGGGTGGCCCGAGGTCTTCCGGCTCAGGCGGCAAAATCACGGGGCCCCCACGCTCCGTGCCCATCACAGCTTCTGCATTTCCTAAATTAATTCAATTCATTTAGCTCCCCGACATTTGGTATTAAGTAGTTATTTTGGGAGTCTGAGAGAGAAAGAGCCGGAAGACTTCTTTTTTTTTAATTAACTTTTTGGAAAAAGGGAAAAAGTGCTGCATTTTGAAGTTTGAGGCGTCTGGGCGTCCCGGCGAGTGCTGTCATGGGGGAGGACGCATTTGCTGGGATGTGGCAGGACCTGGCAAAGCGGCCTGGTCCCATCCCTGACTGTGTGTTTGCTTCTCTGAGGAGGGGGTTTTTCTGTTGTTGGAACGGCGAAGGCCCCGATACCCCTACCCCTGGCAGTTTGCTTGGAAGTATTGTTTAGATTACTCTCGCTTTTCAAATTGAGAGAAACTTAATTTAATGGGAAAACAGCGGTGGGACTATCTTGGTGTGTTTGCTTTGGTGTTTAAAAATAGTTTGTTTTTATATCCTGAATTTCATCCTTTCCTGTGTACTTGTTTGATGAAAACACGTGAGTTGTGGTGTGTGCATGTGCATGTGTGTGCATTGTGTGTGTGGTACCAGCACACACTTCTGTACACATGCAGGCAGTCAAATGGTTGCAGTTGTGCACCCCCAAATCGGTTGCAATTTCACCGCTGGCTAAAGGGATCCAGAGCATTTGCTTTTAACTTAAACCATCTTGTCCCTTCCTTTCACATCAGCAGAACCCCCCCAATACCCCCCCCCCCGCCCCCACCTCCCTCAGCAATATTTATTTCTTCCTTAAAAAAGGCATGCCGGGCCTGTTTGCTGAGGTCCCTGTTGGAATTGATTTTCTGGGGTTATGTATTAAATGTGTTTGAGGGCGATTTCAGCCCTTAGCCTGGTCGCCCCAGTACTAATGGTAGCAGGGCCGATTATAGAGAGGCAAAGAATATTGTAAATGGCTTATGCAGAAAAACCATTTAGATAAAAATGCAATTTTCTCTTCTGCATAGAGTGCTAAGAATTAATAGCACATTCTTTCTAAATGGGTATTTTTATATTATATTTTCCTCCTAATGAAACTCTTTTCCCAAACAGGAGCATGTTTCATTTGAAACTTTAGAGTAAAATTGATCTGTTTTTAAGCCTACAAAAACTGGCCTCCCTTCCCTCTCCACTCCACGCCCAGGATTTTTGAAGTTGGATCGGCACAGTGTGGTGTGGATGGTGGTTCTGTCACTTTGCTGTCCACCATAAGACTGAGAACAGGGAGAGGGGCTGTTTTTCCTTCCTTTCTTCCTGGGGTGGGTTTGGGGATGTGTGGTGGTTTCAGCAAATAGAGAAAGTGGCATTGAAATTCGAGCTCTCTGTGCTCCGTGCCCTCCCAACCCCTCACCTGCCCCTCACCTCCCTTGTCCCGGGGAATTTCCCACCATCCTCTAGGTGGGTCCCTCTCTCCCTGGCTTCTCCACTACTTCAGGGAAGACCCCTGCCCAGTGCCTGCTTCCCATTATGTGACAGCTGTGAAAGAGGGTGCTTTCAGCCCCTGAGCACCCTCTGAGGGATGGCTCTCTGCCAGGGCCGATGTGGCCATTTTGGGAGGAGTGGAAATTCAGAACTTCTTAGAAGACGGACTGCATGCATTCCAGCAGAAGCTTGCGGCAGCCTTGTTGCGGAAAGTCTTTGAGAGTGCTGGCAGCCGTGGCGCCGTGTCTGCGGACCCAGCTTCCCTGCCTGGGTGTGCATATGTGGAGATATTGGGTAGACCTATGTTGGTAGCTTAGGTGTCCCAGCAGCAGTTGAAGCTGCCGTGTTTCAGTGGACACTGGCTGAAACACAGGCTTATTGTTTTCAGTGCTGAAATAGCATGAAGGTGAACATTTACCTGAAGTTTTACAATGGGAAAGAACTTGTAGTTTTTGCGCCCCTTCTTCACACCATTTTCCAGCTGAGAGACCCAAGGCCCAGAGAGGGCAAGCAACTCAGCCAAGGTCACACAGTACAGTTGCTGACCCTCTCTGCCTTGGCCTTCCCTTACAGCCTCTTGACCCCCTCACTTGGGAGTAAGGATCTGATTTCGCTTGGCTAAGCCTTGTGCAGACTGGGGTCAGGGTCTTCTTAAACCAGAAGTTTCCAGACCTTTTGTAGAAGCACCATGACATGCATTCCTGATGACAGCAACACTTGTTCACCTTCCTCTTACGTAGGTGGACATTGTATAGCAGACAATTCTTGACCTTGGAGAAATCAGTCACACCGGATTCTGCCAGATAAATGGTCTAGGTTGCAGGCCTGGCCCTTTGACTGCTCAGAGCTGTGAGACCTTAGCTACTTTTGTGCTCTCAGCTTGGTTTCCTCATTGAGAAAATTTAAAAGGGGGAGGGGGCCCGAAAAGTTCTTAGCTCATAGAAGTGTTGTGAAGACGCAATAGGATAATTTTAGCTAAATAGAACTAAACAGGATGATCATAATGATGTGGTTAAGAGCATAGGCTCTGGAGCCAGAGTACCTGGGATCAAACCCCAACAACTCCATTTCTTAGCTGTGTGACCGTGGGCAGGTTGCCTAACCTCTCTGTGCCTCCATCTCCTCATTGGTGAAAGAGGACATTAATAGTTCCTACCTCACGGCACTGTGCCAGCACCAGGTTTTATTGACCACCTACTGTAGGCCAGATGCTTCATGTGGCGTGTCATCTAATTCATCTAAGTCCATGATGACATTGCAGCTTAACTGTCTGACCCGTCTTGGGGATGAGGAAACGCAGCGCAGAGAGGTTAGGGAGCTTGTACTTAGGAATTGAGTGGTTCAGGCTGGAGAGGAACCGCGCCAGGCTGTGTATCAGACGGTGAGCACAGTGCCTGGCACCAGGGACTTGCTCAGCAAATGTTCTCAGAGGGCAGGGCTGGGCTGGAACTTGCTGCTCCTGCAGTGACAATCTCAGGCCTTGCCGTTGGGCCTTCTTCTTGTTTGGGGCAATCAGACCCTGTGCGCACTTCGGTGTGCTGGTCCCAGCCCGGCGCAGGCATGGGTGGCTGGCAGCGGATGGCAGCACCGTTGTGTTTAGGAATTTATCTTCCTCCTGACAGTTCTCCCTGTGCACTAAAGGAGCCGTTCTCTGATCTGCGTGAGTAATGGTCAGCCTTCTCGTTGAAAGAATTCATGAGATGAGCTGGTCCCCAGCCTCTGAGCACTTTACCAGGAGCCCATGCCAACCATAAACAATCTGGGAGCTGGCAGTAGAATATTAAACCCCTGTGTCTGGAGCCTCAGGTCGGGCCTTGGGAACCTGTAAGGCTTGGGCTGAACAGAGAGAGTGAGAGCAAGCAAACTTGAGAGTGAGTGAGCATCCCTGCCCCAGGTGAGAGTGGGAGGGTCTCAGAGTCAGGAAGGCCTGGGTTCAAATCCCAGCTCTGCTACTTATGTGCTGTGTGACCTTGGGCAGGTGGATCACCTCTCTGAACTTGGGTTTCCTCACCTGTAATATAGATGTAATCCCCGTGCCTCTCAGGGCCGCTGTGGGGGTTGATGGGCCCTGCGCCCTGGAGGCAGTAGGCAGCAGGGTAGGTCGGTGACAGCAAAGGCTTTGAAATTGGCTGGAGGGGAGTCATTCTCTGGTCCCCCTGGGGCCCTGGCCAAGTCACAGCACCTCAACCAGTCTCAGTGTCCTTGCTGCAAACTGGGGACCGTAACACCCCTTCATGAGGGCTCTGGCTGTGGTTCTTACTCTGAGGTGATGTGGCCCCTCCCTCCAGGGGACACTTGGCAGTATCTGGAGATGTTTTTGGTTGTCACAACTTCAAAGGAGGGAGGGTGCTACTGGCATCTAAAAGGTAGAGGCCAGGGATGCTGCTAAACACCCTGCCATGCACAGGACCATCTCAATCCCCTCCTCCCCAAACAAGAGTTATCCAGCCCCAAATGTCAGAGGGGCCGAGGCTGAGAAACCCTGAACTACAGTGAGGGATTGAAATTAGGTTCAAATAATACTCAAAGTGTGGCAGTAAAGTCTGAATTTAAAGTACTGGGTATATTTATTTATTCAACAAATGCATACCAAGTGTTTACCATGTGGCAATACTGTTCTAGGTGCTGGGATGCAGTGGGGGGACCAGATAGAAAAAGCCCCTCTCCTCATGGAGTTTACATTCTAGGGGAGGGGACAGACAGCCAGACAAACAACAAACAAGGTTAATGTCACAGAGGGAACAGGTCTGGGAACAGAGAATTAGAAGGGGATGTGCATGAGTTTCTAGACCGGGCCACCAGGGAGGTCTCTGTGAAGTGGTGACGGAAAGCTGAGTCCTAGAGAATGAGAAGGAGCCAGCCAGTGGTGTGCTGGTCACCGATCAATAACTGGCTCTCTGGGGGAGGGGGGAAGGTGTTATGCTTGAAGGGTCTGCTGATTCCCCTGGTGTAAACACTCCCACCATGGCCAATATCAAGCTCCCAATGTAATGTCAGCTGTCAACCCGCTTGCAGAATTCCTGGATATTTAACAACAGGTTTCCACAGCTAGAGCCAGCCCAGTCAAGCTTGCAGGAGAGGTGTTCCAGGAGAGGGGAGGGCAAGTCCAGGAACCCCACGACAGGACTGGGCCGGCACGTTCCAGGAACAGGGGTGGGGGTGGGGGTGGGGTGGACAGCTGTTGCGGTAGAGATGGTCCAGGAGGGATGGGACCTAATAGCACTTAATAGATGTGCAATTAATGGTGGTGGCATCTGAGCCCAAAGTATCCAAGAAAATGTCTGTTTCCTTCATGCCTGGCCTTTTCTGAGGAGGCAGAAACTCTTTTCCAATAGTTCAGCGGCACCTGGGCTGCAGGTTAGGGTGGGGAGTGTCCTCCCCATCCAGGACGGGGTGCTTAGGTCCCAAGTGGGGAATGGGGGGATGTCCATCCTCTCCCTGATCTGGGCAGGCCAAGATTTATGTCCCTGGCCCAGGGAGTCTCTGCTTCCTTCTTTTCCCAGGCATTGTTCTCCGGGCCTGACAGAGGTCACCGGACAGGAAGGTGCTGGCCTTGCTGGGGCCAGCCTGAGGAGGAGCAGGGGGCCAATCTCTGGGCGACTTGGGCTGGCATCCACCTTCTGGAAGCTTTTTATTTATTTTTTCTTTTCTCTCTGACTCACCAAGTAGCAAAGGAATTATAACAGTCTGTGGACACTGAGCACCAATCACGCCAGCCCCGTCTTATAAATGAGAAAAGTGGGGCTCAGCGAGGCAAAGCGATTTGTTCAAGGTCTCCCAGCCCAGAGACAGAGTGCAGCTTCCCTTCTGGGCCTGTCTGACGCCAGCGCCTCTGCTCAGCACCACAAAGGCCCAGAAGGGAAGCTGATTTCCCAGCCAACAGATGCTCCGAATAAAAACCAGTGCGCAGTCTCGCCCCCTCCCGGCAATGGCCAGCTATGCCCTTGACTATTCAGATCTTTACCATCTGTTCCCCACAGGTGAAGGGACAGCAGCCAGAGCCCTGGGCCTTGGGGCCTGGGAGGTGGCTGGGTGTGACTGGGGCAAGGCCCATGCAACTTCACCGAGCCTCGGTCTGCTTGTCTGTCAAATGGGTCGATTTGGGTCTTTCCTAGCATCCCTAGGAGCAGGGAGTATCTGTTCCCTTCTTTTGGCACGCCCTGCACCATGCCAGAACCAGAGCTGTGAATGAAACAGACATCATGCCTGTTGGAGGAGAGAATTACCCTGCAAACATGCTGATAAAAAGGATAATTGCATCAATGTTCCACAGGAAATTGGCCAGAAGGAGAGAGGGCCTGGGGTGGGCCCGCTGGCCAGGTGGCTCTGACCTATGAGTGGAGACCCAAGTGAAGACAAAGTGGCAGCTATCCCCAGCACCTGGCACTGGCTCAGCAGCCACTAGGTGCCTGATGATTTAATGAACGAAGAAAGAGGCTTTGTCAGCGGCAGGGGGCACACCTGCCTGGCCCCAGGGCTGGGGAGTGAGTGCCCCATCCGGAGACAGCATGCAGCAAGGCCATCCTGACGCCCCGGAGACCCAGGAGGGGTGATGGGTGTTTCCTCCAGAGGGTCCAGGTTCCCAGCCCCCATTTCTGCAGGGGCGAGTAGGGGAGGGAGCGTACCCTGGGCATTGGGTTTCCTCATTCCAGATCCACTTTATTCCTTTCTCCATTCCCAACACTGGTCCCTGCCAGCCCCTCCCTTCCATGGGTTGCCCTTGCCCAAGCCCTAGTGACCCTGGTTACTGCCACTGTCCCACACAAAGCACGTTACAGACGTCAGGGTGGGCTATAAGAGGATGCCTGAATTTCCTTTATTAGTCACCCAACTGCTGGCCATGGGATCTGGTTTTACATTCCTGACCTCAGGGAGGAAGACAGCACAGGAAGTCAGCGCCTGAGCTGTAACGGCTCTGCCTCCCCCTAGACTGTTCCCTTCACCGCCCTGGGCCTCAGTTTCCTCATCTGTTTTTTTAGGGTTAAACAGGGTCAAGGTGAGGATTATGGGAGAAAATGAAAAGCACTCAGTTCCATGTCTGGCACATCCTAGAGGCCACTGCACCTTGATATAATGCAGATGCTTCCTCCCTCCTGGGCAGGAGGCATGGGGAACCGATGCACGAAAGGAATGGGGTGCTGCAGACACTGAGGGAGCGGGAGCCTCTTTCCAGGACCTCTTGTCCCCAGTGGGCGCTGAGAAATTTGCCTGCAGAGTTTTGGAGGCTGAGTGTGGGTGCCGTGAAAGGTAGAGGTGGTGGCCGTCGCAGTTGGAAGAAACTCCCTAGACGGCTAGATGTTTGAGGATGTGAGTTTGTGAAGGAACAGATTTGAGGTTTAAAAAACGGCGCATTTTCTGGAGCCCCTAAAGAGTTTTCAATCCCCTGGCCCCATCCGCCCACTTCTTAGATTCTCTGTTTGTATAGGGTTTGGAAAATCAGTTCCTTACTAGTGTTAGGAAACTTTTCTAAAAATCATGGCAACAATGCTAATAACATGTAAAAGAATATTAATCACTGTTACTCCGTATATAACTGGCGACATGTTCTTCATGGGTCCATGGGTAGTTATGAGACAAACCAGGTGTAGCCCTTAAAAACTGTGCCCAGCTGGTAGGAAGTCTCAATAACTATTACCTGCTGTTTTGTCATGAGCCTGGGTCACCCCCTTGGGACAGCAAAGACAGACCCTGTAGGACTCATATACTTGCTTCTGTTTCCCCCCAAATCCACGTGACAGTGTGCAAGCCTGTTTGCAAGAGACTTCTCGATTTTGCTTTTGGAAAGAAAGCTCTTCTGATTCCCCACCTCCAGCATTAATTAACAGTTTAATCAAACAAAGGTGGAGTGAGGAAGAGGATGCGTAGGGAGCAAAATCCTGTGTCTGCCTAGACGGGTGTATCCTCACCCCCCCTTGAGTTTCAAGGACCCGGTCTATCCACTCTTCGCCTACCAGTCTCTGGGGGACAGAAGAATATCCCTGGCTGTGGTCCCCAGGTGTTTGCTCTGTCTCTCTCTCCACAACCACTGTCCCCTCCTCTTTTCCCTTCATTCCCTTTCATTCCTGGAACGGTTGTCCGGGCCAGTTCTCTGGGCCCCTCCACATTCCTGGCCCAAACCAAAAACCATTCTTAACCCCCATGACCAGGCCTGCAGTCGTTTTGCCTGGTATGTGGCGTCGCCTGGGGTGGGGTGGGGGGCATGCATGCTTCCAATTTATATTCCAGCATGCCAGCTTCAAGGGGAGTGGGGGCGGGGTGGGGGAGGCCTTAAGGAGCAGGGAGTCCAGAACCACCAGATTGCAAGAGAGGAGAGGGTGAGGGAAGGACCATGAGCTCGGGGGTCTCAGGCCAGGGGTCCGAGGCCAGCCCAGGGGCACAGAGGGTTCTTAGTCAGGCCAAGCCCTGGCCCTTCACACCCCCCCCCCCCTTATTAGCCACATTGTGTGGATTTTGGATTTTACGCTGTATTCTATTTGGTTATTACTATTTTTTTAATGAGGTCAGACTGAAAATTCATCTGCCCGGGCTGGCCTGCCTAGATTTGAAGGCAATTAAACTGGAGACTAACCTCTTAATTAGCGTTTCCCTGTGTAAATCTCATTTGATAAATTCCTTATCATCCTTGGCTTTAACTACAGTGAGGCCTCGAGAGGGGATTGGGCTCCCCCTGGGACCTCTAAATGAATTCCCCCAGAGAGGCTGCCCCTCTCTGCAAACGGGGCGCCGCCAGCCAGAGCCTCCCCCAGGAAGGGCTGAGAGAGAGGCCCCTTTCAGGGTTAATTAATCAGGAAATTTAGTGGTGCCCGATGATTCTGGAGAACTTGTCTGCTACCTTTTCATTTTCCTGGTCCCCCTCCACCTTCCTTCTAGGTCTTTCTTTAAACATATTTTTTGGGGGCGGGTAGTAAACTGAACTCTGCTAAAGGAAATCTGCATCCCCCTTTCTTACCACTCCCCACGTCCACTCAACCTGTTTGTGTAGATGGTTACATTTTTTTCCTTCCCTTTTTTAAATTCGAGTGCGGCTGGGAGTGGAAATGTCAGGGGTCAGCCTTCAGCAGCAGGGAGCAGGGGGTGGCCTCTGCTGCTGTCTCTGCCTTTTGGAGAAATCAGAGCAGAGCTTAACCCCTTCGAGCCCAGCTCCTGCCTGTGGGTTCTGGGCACTTCCTCCTCCCGTCACTGGAGTCGGGGGTTTTGTCACCAGGACTCCTTACTTGTGGGTGGGCGTGGGATGGGGTGGGACCGTCACACTAGCCTCCCTTAGGAAAATATCAAGTTGGATCTGTGTTTCCAGCAGCACGTGCAGCGTGCCTAAGGTGTGTTGGGGACTGGGCTCAGGTGCCGGCCCTCGGGCCGCTTGGATTGCTTTAATCCCGTCAGCATCCCAGGAAACTGAGGCTCAGGAGGCGTGGTGACATGCTGAGTACCAGCCGATAACAAGCAGGGGCGGGTTGGGGGCCCGCCCTCCCTGTACCAGAGCGCCCCTGGAGCAAGAGGAGAGGCTTGGCTTCAGGATGGCGATTGGGCTCCTTGTACCACTCTGCAGCCACTGAGGGGGTGGGGCCAGTGTGAGAGCCAAGTGCGACTCACCTGTGGCATCCCCTGTGGAGCAGCTGCATCTGTTGACACATTTTACAGGTGAGGTGGGTGAGGTGCAGAGAGGGAAAGGACCGACCGTGGGTGTGGCTGGCAGCAGTGGGAATATTGGATCTGCCTCCCCATCTTTCTGCCCAGGATGCCCCTCCACCCGGAGATGCCTCCGGTCCCCGGAAACAGGAGAAGCAGTACAGAGCTCCCGTCCACCGGGTCCCCTTCACCTGTGGAGTCAGCCAAGGGCAATGGCGAGATGGATGGTCTGTGAAATGTGCAGAGAATGTGCAGGTGGCCGGGTTTGTCAGGTGGCATGGGGCCTCGTCTGCCAGGGGCTTAGGTCAGCACCTGGCTGAGCTGCCCCCAGTACGCAGGGCCGGTATGGTAGTGATCACAGCTGTTCCCGCATCTGTGAAGAGGATAACGGCAGTGTCATCCAGCAGTGTCATCCTCGTGCGTTCTGTGGGGAGGGACTGCACCTTTCATACGCGGAAAGCCCTATCTATGGTCAGTGACTCACCTGGTAAGCATCCATACACATTAACTATTAACGTTATTATTTATTCCTAATCATGGGGGGAAAAATGTAGGCCCCAGTGAAGTCTCAAAGGGAAAAAGGCCCCGGATGTCATTGGCGCCCTCCCCAGATAGCCAGGAGTGGAGGGTTCTCCGTGGGAGTCAGCGAGCGCTGGGAGGGGTGACTCGGAACGAGGGCTGTGTGACTCTGGGCAGGTCAGCTCACCTGTCTGTGCTCTGCTGGAATGCAGGATGTGGCAGCTTCCTCGGTCGGAAGTGGGGTGAGTCTGGACCTGATTCTGCAGGGGAAGCAGAGGAGGGTATGCCTCCTGGCCTTGTTCTTACCTGGGCAATGGCTTTGGGGTCCACCCTGCTGGAGCCCATCTGGAATGGGAAAGCTGCAGCGACGCTTCGAGGAAGCCATACACACCCAGATGTATTTTGCAGCCTCCAAGAAAGCTGCTCACATGTCAGGGATTATTATTAGAATAATAGAAAGTGGGATCATTTCTCTGCAGAGTGGAGGAAATCTGAGCATGTGGTGGGCCTATCACCCTCTGCTCCAGGTCTGTCCCGGGCCCCTTTTGCTAGGTGTCTGCCCTTGAGAGGCTGCCATGGGGGTGGTGAGAGGCAGCCATGTAGATAAAGGACCGAGATGCTGTTTTAGGTTCTGGCTTTTCATCTTTGTGCCTTCTTTTATTGTGTGGCTTTCAGGGGGTCATGTTGCTATTATGCACCTCAGTTTCCTCATCTCTAAAATGGGTACAGTCAACTTCCTACCTTCTAGGGTGGCTCTTTGGACTAAGTGAAGTAAGGCATTCGAGGTGCCAGCCACGACTCCCACAGAATGCTGCCATGTTCTTGGTCACGGGTCATCCATCACCATGACGATGACTCAGGCTGAGCTGGGCCTGGAAAGGTCTTTGGAGCCGCCTGAAGCGGAACTTAAATTCTCCCCTCCCCGGCCTGTGGCCTCCCTCCCTCCCTCCCTCCCTCCCTCTGAAACCAAAGCCCAGCATCTGTTTCCCCAGGAGCTGTTTAATATTCTGCTGCAGTAAAATGAACTCACTGGAGCCACCCGAAAACAGCTGAATGAACCCCGGGCGCCCGGTGGCCTTTCACAGCAGCCCCCAACCCCCCTCGGGCCCCGAGAGGCCGGCAACAACAGCAGCTGTGGGAGAGGGGCCCCCTTTTCTTCTTGGTGCCCTGGGGGAGCCTGTGAAAGCACAGCCTCCCCCCATGTCTCCTCCTGATCCTCCCCAACCTCAGCTTCAAACTGGGCCCAGTGGAGGCGGGAGGTCCCAGCCTCAAGTAATGTTGTTTGACGACAACTATGATGATGATGATGACAATGACGATGATGATGTAGTGACAGTAGCATCCAGTGAGTGCTTGCTGAGTGCCAGACGCTGTGCAAACGTGTCATTTGTGCTATCTTACTGACTCCTCAAAACCCCTGGGGCAGTTTACTATTCTTATTCCCATTGGACAGATGAAGAAACAGAGGCCTGAGAAGTGAACTGGCTTGTCCACGATCACGCAGCTGGGAAGTGACCAAGCAGGGCTTCATCCAGAGGCTAGTTCTTTGCTTGATGGCACACAAATGTCTGCCCTTGACCCTTTGGGACCCAGTGGCCTCTTCTATAAATTGGGGGGGGGGTCTAACATGCCCACGTGCAGTGTCATCTGAGGTTAAGTGGTGTCATGCCGTGGACCGTTCTGAACAGGCATACCGTCGGTGTTCACTTAAGTGCAAGCCATTATCATTACTTGGTCACTGTGTATTGTATCCCCGTGGCCTGTTCAGTCCACGTCTCAGCGACCTCTCCCCCTCCCCGTCCCCAGATATTCCTGAGCACCTCGATTCTCACCCCAGCTCCCTCAGAACGCCAATGGTAATAAAGCGCTTCCAGGTAGAAGCTGAATTAATTTCATGTAATTATCCCTGATAAAATTAAACATTACTTGCAATTAGTCTTGGGCAATTTCTCTGTTGAGAGGTGGCAAAGCAGTAGGGTGAGAACGGGCTGAGTTGGCGCTCACTGGGCCTGCTGCTGGGCCTGTGGGCAGCGGGATAGGAGCTGCCCCGTTCATGTCGCGGTCCCCAGAACTAAAACTCACCGCAGTGATTTTTCCCCAAGGCAGAGTGCCTGGGACAACCAGGCGAGAGGTCACACACAGCCCCTCTCCACTGTCCCTCTTATCTCTGAGGCCCCTCAGCTGTAGTACTGGGCTTGGTTTTTCCAGCAGGTGGCCTGACCCGTGGCTTGTACTGCACCCTCTCTGCGACACCCCAACAGTGGACCTCCAGAAGTGGAGCCCAGGCTTCTCTCTGTGTCCTCCCTGTTGCTCAAACCCCAGCAACTCCATTTCCCAGCTGTGAGATATTTTTGGCCAAACCACCTCCTTTCTCTGAGCCTCAGCTTTTCTCATCTGTAAAATGGGCATAACTTTGGCCACCCAAGGAGATGATGCCGGAGTCAGCACACTTTTTCTGTAAAGGGTCAGATGATAATATTTTGCATTTTTCAGGCCATCAGGTCTCTGCCACATGTACCTAACCCCGCCCTTGTCACGGAACAGCTTCTACAAGGTACAAATGAATGGGCGCGGCTGTGTTCTGGTAAAAGTTCATGGACCCTGGTGTTTGCATTTCATATTTTCACTAGTCATGAAATAGTCTTTTGATTTTTTTCAACCATTAAAAATGTAAAGTTAAAAAAAAAAATCTTAGCTCACAAGCTGAAAAAAAACAAAAAACCCAACCAAAACTCAGGTGGTAAGCTGTGGTTTGCCACCTCCGGTGTTCACACATGGGAAGTGCTTAGCACAGTGCTCGGCACAAAGAAATTGCTCAACAAATGGAACAGACTACTTTGACTATTTTGTGCAGTTGAAGTACCTTATACTGGGATATTTAAAAGAAAGTTGAAAACAGGTTTGTACCGCGAAGTTCTGATGATGATGATAATCATCCCTTTTTATTGTTCATACTGCATCTTTACTTTTTTTTTTTTTTTTTTGGTATGTGTTTTTTGTCCAAGGCAGGACTTGTTACCCCCATTGCAGGGAGACTGAGGCCCAGAGAGGGAAAGTGCTTTTCCAAGGTCACATAGCTAGGAAAAAGCTAAGGTGGGACCAAGGCCCACGTGATTCTCTGCCTGGCCCAGGGCCTCTCTGGGAGGGCCCCAGGGTCCCCTCTGGCCATTTCTGTGTTGGAAAACTTGCTATCTGGGAGCCAGAGTTCTCTCTTCCCTGAGCCTCAGTTCCTCCGCCTGGAATGGCTGCCCTTCAAACCCCTGTCTGTCTACTGGAGTCTCTGAGTACTGACCAAGCAGTGGGTGGCGAGACTCTCCCCATCCTCCTGGTAGTGGTTTAGTGGTTCTGAAATCCAGGTTATACCCCGCCAATATTTGCACCACCTCGTGGCAAAAGATTGTAGGATCTGCCCACTGTATTGGCCAGAGAGGACTTAGGGGAGAGGCTTGCAGGATGAGGCCCGGGGCTGGGTTCCCTGGGTTGGGGTGAGCACTGTGAAATCCTGAGTGGTCAGTACTGAGAGTGCTCTGAATGCCAGTTATCAATATGTGATTATGATCGCCCCTTAGCGGTTATGTGACCTGGGGTGGGTTCCCTTGGTTCTTCCAATTTCCCTTTCCTCCTTGTCAGCAAAATGAGGATACTAACAGGTATATTGTCGATTGTCATAAGCATAAAGGAAGATACTAGTGAAAACTGAGGCGTGGGACTGGCCACACCGCAGGTGATCAATAAATAGGTATGGTTGTTACGATTATTGCTATGACTCTCATTGTTCTTTTTAGTCTTTAGTCACTGCACTTCCAGGCCTCTTCTTTGAGGGTTGTGAACTTTGACTATCTGCAGCTTTCATTGGGGAGATACGGTGGGGGAAATGGAGGCAGGAGGCAGGAGTTTTAATCCTGGCCTGGCCTGGACTCACCCTCTGACCTCGGGCAAGTCACTTCATTTCACAGGGCCTCAGTTCTTCCTCTCTGGGACTGGACTAGCTCAGACTTACAGATTCACTCTTGAGTGCTAATCTGGATTGATTAGTTCTGGCTGCCTGGAGTATTGTGTTGAGGAAGACTCTGAGGCTGTGTCTGGGTTCCACCGGAGGGAGTGCTGCATTCGACAAGCCATGTCTGCTGTGGGCTCAAGAGGAAATACGTTTTGGTGGGAGTCCCAGTTGACCCTTGTGGCTCCTCAGCCCCAGATTTACCTCAATCTATGGAGCCTTCTGTTTTGAAAAGTGGTGGGGCTTGCCTTTCATAAGAAAACTAGTAATCATGGAGGAGACATTGTAGATTATAATTCTAGACCAATGTCGTCTACCAGAACTTTCTGCGGTGATGTCCTGTATCTGCGCTGTCCAGTACCGTAAACGCTAGCCACAGACCGTTGCTGAGCCCTTGAAATGTGGTTATTTGTGAGTGAGGAATTAATTGATTTTTAAATTTTATTTCATTTACAATTTAAATTTGAAAAGCCACTTATAGTAGCTGCCCTATTGGACCGCCCAGTTCTAGAGCGCAGAGCCCCTGAGTTTATAGGACCCCCCAGATCATCAACTTGTTATACCCCAAGCATGCCCTGAAGTCTAGGCAAGTTGTTGGGTGAAAGCCTGTTCCGCAAGCCTCTCCGTAGTGCTGCCCCCCCTCACCCCCCCACCCCTGCCCACCTGCTCCAGGGCAGCTGGAAACCACCTCTTCTCAGGTGGGTGAGCTCTGCACAGACGGATAAATGTTTTTCCCTACTGCACAGCTCGCTTCCCCAGGGGACCTGCTTCCGCAGGGCTCAGACCTGCAGTGGGCAAGGCCGTCCCTGGATCAGATGCCCCATTACACGACATGTATGCCAGCTTCTCACCCTGTGGCACCCCAGGTAAGAAGCAGGTGATTCCAGATGCAGAGTTGGTGCGCTGAGAGGAGAGATAGGGGGCCAGCCTTTAGGAGAGTAGGAATCATCTTTTATTCTTTTCTTCCCTCCTTTTCTCTCTCTTTCCCCTGATCCCTCTCCCTCCCTCTCTTCCTGGAAACTGACCTGGCCTCATCCTGCCTGGGTCTCTTGCTAGCTATGTGTTGGGCAGGTCACCCTACTTCTCTGAACCTTTAAAAAGGAATAATGTGCACACACAGTCAGCCAGCCAAAAAAAAAAAAACAAAAAAAAAACAAAAAAAACAATGCAATGGCAAACACTTAAGGAAAAAAAAAAAAAAAAGGAATAACAGGCCTCCCTCTGAAGGTTAGCAGGAGGGCCTAAAGCCGTGGTGTGCATGAACCAGTTAGAATGATGTATGGGACGTGGTTCCCTTCCTGGAAAAGAGGAAAAGAGAGACGGTGTCAGAATGTTTGGGGTAATTTATCTGATGGCTCTGCCTGGCCTCGACTAAGACTCATTTCAGAGGTTATCCCACTGGGTTCAGGCTCAGGGTCACTGGGCGGAAAGGATGGTCTGGATGGGGATGTTTGATGGGGGAGGGGCCTCCCTGGGTCATAGAAATTGTGGTGTTTGTCAGCTGACCCCCTGAGTTTTTCTCTCCAGTAAAGTCACCTGCATCTTGGAGCGTCTTTACATAGTGACAGGGTCTAAAATAAACTGGGAGAATTCTAACATCAAGACTTTGAACAAAGTCTGTTGGTTGGGTTGGGGTTCTAGAGAGTAAGTGGATACAATTCCTTTATTTCTGGATGGTCTATGAGAAGGTGTGGCCCCTCTCAGTAAATTTCGAGGAGGGGCAGTGCGTAAACTTTCTAATGAAATCTCTTTCATTGGTGCCCAAGAAGCCTTAAAAAGCCCCTATTCAGGTTGGTCTGGATGCCCAGGTGTTGTGGTTTGAGTCTTCCTTATTTTAGTGATTTTTTTAAGGGTCCTACCCCCAGCAATTGATGCATTCAACCCACTACGTGTCAGGAGTTGGCACCACAGAGGTGACTAGGAGAGAAAAGACCCCTTCTAGAGGTGGGGGCAGAGAGCAAGGCAATTACGAGAAGTTGGGGTGAGCACCAGGTGTCACAGTATTGAGAGGTTTGGAGGGACCTACCTGAGGAAGAGGCTATGGAAGAGTCAGTCAGGTGAAGGAAGAAATGATAGGACTGGCCCAGCAAGAGGGGAGAGCCAGCAGGAATAATGTTGCCACCACTTGGTGACAGTGTACTGCAAACTCCGCTGTCAGACCTACTGAATGAAGAGAGAACCGAGTGCTGGCTTGGGCAACCAGGCTTGCATGCTCTGACTTATCCATTTCTGGCCTCAGTTTCCCTAATGTACAGCACCTGCCAGCCCTGTCTTTGTAGCATCCAGTTCTGCCTTCCTAAGAGGACCACAGGGACAAGGGGCTGTGATCTCTGCCACGGAAGAAGTGGCACTGGGCCTTAATCCTGCTTCCCCATACTGAGGCCAAACTGAAAATTCTTCTAAGAGATGGGGTGCAGTTTTTGCAAAATGTGTTGTATCCTATGTACTGGGGCAAGTTTGACGGAAGGTGAGGGCAGGGTCGATTTAGTCACTTACCCCCCCCCCCCCCCCGTGCCCATCTCTTCCTACACTCTCTGCCTGGAAAAATGTGGTGGCCCCTGCCTCTCCCTCAGAGCCCACACCCCACCTTCCCCAGACCAGCCCCAGGTGTGTGCTCTGGGTGGTTGCAGGCCCGCAGGAACACTCAGGGCCAAACGGATCTCCGCTCCTACGCCTGTGGTACAGATTAGCCAGCCTTTCCTATCAGTTCACAGCGTAATTTAGGGTGGGGAACACCAACTGGATGGCTTCTATTTTTTTATTTTCTTTTAATTTTAAAGATTTATTTATTTATTTTTAAAGAGAGGGGAAGGGAGAAAGAGAGGAAGAGAAACATTGATGTGAGAGAGAAACATCGATCGGTTGCCTCTAGTACACACACCGACTGGGGATCGAACCCTGCAGCCCAGGCATGTGCCCTGACTGGGAACTGGCAACCTTTAGCTTTGAGGGTAGACACCCAACCAACTGAGCCACATCAGTCAGGACCTGGGTGGCCTGTTTAGATCAGGGTCACAGGCCTGGCAGCCAGGACTCCTGCTGCTTACAAAAGGAATGGCAGCCCAGAGAGGGCAGGTAATGCACCTGAAGTCACACAGCCAGCTTCTGGCAAAGCTGGGCCTCAATTTCCTGGAGTAGGAAAGGAGAGCCCAGCCTGGAGGGAAAGCAAGTTGGGGGTTGTTTGTAGCAGACATGCCTCTCTGCACAAAAAAGCGAGGCTGGACCTGCCGGAACCCCTGGGAGGTGGGGGCTGAGGGTGGGTGTACCAGCCACTCTGGGCAGCCCGGGGGCTTTGTTCCCTGTTCTTTGGATAGGAGTGACCAATAGCTCCTTCTAAGTCCAGACTAGCTTCTACCCGGCCCCCTTCTCTATCCCCCCTCCTCCCTGGCCAGGCAAATACTCCCCGGTGGTTAAGAAGATGCAGGCTCTGGATTCGCACAGACCTGGTTCAGATCCTGTCTCTTCACTTCCTGCTGTGTGACCTTGGCCCTCAGAGGACTGTTGAGGGAATAAATTAGAACAGCCAGTGAGAAGACCCTGGGGCAGCTCCACTCAGACGCTGCTTGCCTGTCCTGTCACCGTCCACTTGGCCCATCACTGTCTTTCCCAGTCAACGGTGAGCCGGGCCACGCAAGGAGTGAGCTCTGGGGCCAACGTGGCGCCTTGCTCTGCCTTGGAGAGCTCACCATTCTCTGCTTTTGCTGCATTTGTGGCCACATTCTGGAATGATCTTCCTTCCTTCCTTCCTTCCTTCCTTCCTTCCTTCCTTCCTTCCTTCCTTCCTTCCTTCCTTTCTTTCCTTCCTTCCTTCCTTCCTTCCTTCCTTCCTTCCTTCCTTCCTACCCTCTCGCTCCCCAACCAATTTTTTAATGACTTGTAAGTAGAAAGGCCGGGAGTTTCTGCTGTGCTTGGAGAAGTCATGAATGGGGAGGACATTCCTTGTTGCCTAGGGGTCGCAGTGCAGGTGTTCACCAATCAGCAGTGTTGTTTACACATAAACACATTTCTAGGGAGCACGTGTTGAATGCCTGCTGGGTTCCTGGGTTCTCCTTCTTACTTGTGTGAACTTGGACAAGGGATGTCACCTTTCTAAGCCTCAGGTTTAGGCAAACGATAAAGGGGTGGATAGTAAATATTTTAGGTTTTTGGATTATATAAGCTCTGTCACACTCTTTGACTTTGCCCTCGTCGTGTGAAAACAGCCATAGATAAAAAAACGTAAATTTATAAGCATGGCTGTGTTCTAATAAAACTTTATTTATAAAAATTGGCAGTGGGCCAGAGTTTACCTTTGGACACTAGTTTGCTGACCCTGCCAAGTCCTTCTTCTGCGAAGTGGGACTAAGAAAATAGCAGCTTTCCGCCAAGGTTACCGTGAGGAACTAGCGGGTTTAAAAGGATGAACCTGTGATAGGCGTTAACCCTGTTGTCATTGTTAACACGGTCATATGTCACTCTACCAGCTGCCCTTCCCAGTAGGTGGATGTTCTCATTTCACAGGTGCAGAGAGATCAAGTGACTTGCCCTCAACCCTTCTGTTTACTGTTGTGTGACCTGGGGTGCATCTCTGTGCCTCTTTGTGCCTTGGTTTCCCCACTTGTAGCCTCCAAGAGGACTTGTTGACGTTAATGCACAGGGCCCTACGGTGAGGTCCATTGTGCAGGGGTGGGTGGAGGTCAGGGATGTGGAGGCACAGAGAGGTGGAGTCCCTTGTGGGGGCCACCAACTCGCAGGGCTGGGATTAGGCCCTGAGCTATAGGCACCTGACAGGGAAGCTGCCCAGGGGGAATGGCTGGCAGTTAGACCAGAGTTCAGAGTATTGTTCCCATGGGGGTGGGATTCTGATACCCCCCACTTGCTTAGATTGGAAGGCACATGGGACCTTGTCTCCAGTGAGTGAGTGTGTTTTTAAGGCAGGTGTCCTTCTCCAAAGCCAGAATGGATAAGGTGCAAGCCTCTTGTTAATTTTGACAGATTCTTGAGGTACCTCCTCTGCTCAGAAGCCTTCTTTGGCTCCCTTTGGCTCAGAGGAACAAAGCCAGACTCCTTCCTCGGGCCTTCAATCCTCCATGACATTTGAGCTTTGCAGCCTCCTCTTCCTCTGTGTCTCTTCAAGCCCCAAATCAGGGCACCTCATCTGGCCATGGGCTTCTCTCACTGCAAAGCTTTGTACTCATCCTTCAGTACACCCTAGCATGTCCTCTACACTGCAAAGCTTTGTACTCATCCTTCAGTACACCCTAGCATGTCCTCTACTCTGCAGAGCCCTCCTGGATCCCTGCCTGTCCCCTGGGCCCTGTGACACAGGGCAGCCTTATGCTCTGAGTGTATTTCTTGGGACATCCTTAGTCAAGCCTGGCAGGATGCTCAGCGCTTTGCTCACATTATTACCAGAACTTCCCAAAGGCCCTATGAGAATTATACTGCCTTCATACCCATTACTCGGATGAGAAAACTGAGGTTTGGAGACATGAGCGTCCCCAGAGCTGAGGCTGAAACCCGGTGCTCTGGGCCCGCTGTGCAATTCTAATGCTCTCTACGTGCCGGCACCACTGTAGACAAATCAGAAGGAAGGTGCAGCCTGAGGGGTCGGTCTGCAGTTCCCCCCGTCCCCCCGCCCCAGTCTGTCACATCTCAGCAGCAGGCAGGCCAGGAGTGGCCCAGGGGTTGCGCAGGGCTGCATCTGTCACAGGTCAGTGACCATGTGGCTGGAGGCGCCAGGAGACAGCGTCCAATCAGGGGCTCAGGCTGGGATGAGGGGCCTGCCACGGCCATCCTGGGGACTCTGGTCCTCGTTGCCACCCCGCGTGTCTCCTCCTTCAGGGCCGGGGAAGGGCCTGGAATTAATTCAGCCCCCACTGCATCCCCGGTCCTGCCCCCAGCTCTTGGCAGCCTGGTCCCGAAGATGCCCTCACTGCTCCGCCTCAGTGGAGCCCTCAGCCAGCTCTCAATCTAAATGACAGTTGCCCTCAGCCAAGTCAACTCCGATTAATTTCTGAAGGCTTCCAGGGCCTGGCTGAGCCTCTCATAGACAGAGCTGCCCTGGCTGCTGGCGTGGGGCTCCTTCCTCACCCTGGTGGGGCCTAAGACAGTGGGGTCTCATGGGGCCCCCCCAGATCACTGATGGGGGGCCCCCATGCCTGCAGTGTGTTGTCTCCCACCAGATGGGGCTGGTGTGGGGCCCCTCAGGCGGCATCCATGGAGAACCCATTGAACGGGCCTCAGCATTGTCCTTGGTCACTCTGTCACTAGAGTCATTTTTGTCCCATTGATGAGCATCGGGGCTCTTTCCAAATAGAGTATTGATCTCAGAGTAAAAGAGAGAGGAGAGGAAGGGGGAAGACAAGAGATGCAGAGAGAAACTGAGAAGAACAAGAGAAAGAGAGATTGAGAGAGAATGGGGGGGTGGGGACAAGAGAGATGGAAAGAGAGAGGACATATCACTCTGGCCCATGACCTTTTACTATTTCATGCGGCTTTGATAAAACCACACACTTTGGCCTCAGACAGTGGGAGTGGCCCCTGCCTTGCCACTGGCCAGCTGCGGGACTGTGGCCCAGTGACGTTCCCTCCTTGAGCCTCAGTTTACTCCCCCGGAAAAGGGGCTGGAGTGTTGGGCCCTCTCTCCCTGGGGGCTGGGGTGATCTGATGAGATCAAACAAAGCCTGGCCTGTAGGGAGCCCACCGTCAGGGTTCACGGTGACATTCCTGGAGCTGAGAGGCGTAGAGACGTGGTCAGCTTCCTTTTTCCATTTCTCAGTTGTCACAGTGACACCATAGCTAGAAGGTGATAGGAGGGCAGAGAAGGGGTGGGGGATGCAGATGGAAGGCTGGGCCGAGGAGTGGCCAGTCCCCTAGCTGCAGGTGGAGTGTCATTAAGGCTGCTAGCCCTCGGGCCCTGATCTTTGGGATTAGGGTGCTGGTTCCTGGGACTTAGGTTAAGTCATCTTAGTGTCCCTTGTTTTGGGAGGGCCCCAACCTCCTGTCTGCATTGAGTGTAAAATCTCATTGTCCCAGAGAGATAGCAGAGTCAGGGGGGTTGTACATCTATCTACCACCAGTCATTTTAGAGAGGATCAAATAGGCCCAGAGAGGGGGCGCAACTTGCACAAGGTCACACAGCTAGCAGGGGAAGAGCTGGGATGAAAATGTGAGTCATGCATTAAAATATGTAACAAATCTTTATCAGGTGCCTACTGTGTGTTAGGGACCAGGGAGACAGCTGGGAGCCACATGGGCATCCAGGCCAGGCTCCTCTGATCTTCCCGGGAGGCAGTGTTATCTCTTTCTACAGATGGGGAAAAGTGAGGCTCAGCAAGTTGAACTTGGCCAATGTCATGGATCTGGTGAAGGGTAGAGCTGAGATTCAGACAGAGGTGGGATTTGAATCTAGGCTTCTGAAGGCAAAGTAGGGGCCTCCCCCAAAGCTGCCAAGTGTTGGGGGGGCATGTTGAGCAGGGGTTTGGGTTTGCTGGTTTTCTGCTCAGTTGGTGGCTGTGCAGACCCTCTTTGTGCTGTCTGACACCTAGCTTAGATTTCCTATTCCTGGCCCTGAGCCCAGAGTCAGTGAGTCCTTATCTACCACATGGCCCAGGGATAGGGTGGGGTCCTCCTTGGGATTGTGGGACCCTGCAGAGTGATTCCAGTGGGTGTGGGAACCAATTTCACGGGGGTCGGTTCCCCTACATCCCCAGCAGTAGATTATTGGAGACAGGCCTCAACACTGTATTGAAAAGCCTGCAACTTTGCTTACCGTTGGGCAGGACACTCCACTCGTACTCTGACAGCTGGTGACCATTACCTGGCATGACAGAACCTGAGGAGATTCAGCAAGGAGCTGGGTGCTATCTTATCCCATTGTGGGGAGAGGGAAGTCGAGGCTCAGAGAGGAAACGTGACTTGCCTCAGGGCAATCTGCTGGGAAGAAGTCCCAGGGACTCCCGTACAGACCTTGGTTGTCTGACTCCAAAGCTCCCCCATGATGGCTTTCATCTTGACAGCCTGTGGTCGAGGGGCTCTGAACTGAGGATGCCCCTTCGCCAGGGCGAGGTGTGTCTCCCCTTCCTGCAGTCAGCTAGGCAGTGGCTGGTAGTCTCACCAGCATTATGGTGGTTGGGGGTGGGGGTGCCATCTGAGAGCAGATGGGGGCAGGTCACATGTATACCTCAGAGGAGCGATGTTAGAGAAACATCAGCAGAGGGCTGCCAGCCGGGCAGGATGGGAGGGGTCAGCAGGGGTGAGGAGGGGAGGGTGTTCCAGGAGGAAGAAACCTCAGGACCAGGTTTCTGAGGTGGTGGAGAAGATCAGGCTTCCATCAGGGACCATGTAGCTGGGGCACTGAGAGATGACGCTGGTGGGGGCCTAAGAGGGCAGCAGGCCAGGACATACGAAGCCAGGAACTTTCTTCTGGGGGCACTGAGGAGCCATGGAAGGTTTAAGCAGGAGAGAAAGGTCTGCTTTGATGGGTGCTTCAGGAAGCTCATCTGGTGTACAGGTCAAAATGGGCTTGGGGAGCAGTGTGGAGGCACAGAGGGCAGCAGGGCCACTATTGCAGGTGGTAGACAGTGGGGGTCTGGGCCAGGGTGGAGTCATTAGAGCAGGAAAGAAGTGGGTGGATTTTGGAGGCAGCCTCTTCCCTCCCTGGTGCTGGACGCTGGGGCATGGGAGGAGTGAAGAGCCACATTCACTAGTCGGGGCTCACCCAGGTGCCATGCCCAGCCTCTTTTGGAGATGGGAAATGGGAGTGATGAAATTCTGGGGTACATGGATGTGTCTGGGGAACATAGGGGACTCCTGGGCTGCAGGACAGAGGTGTCGAGGGGACATGGTCCAGCCTGGTGGCTCCCAGGGCGACCTCTGCTTCTTGGCCCAGTGGCCCAGCCCCCAGCTGAGTGGCAGCTGTCATAGATACCGACGTCTCCCCCAGTCAGGTCCCAATAAAGGGAAAACCAAAATACATTTTCCTTTGTTGGAATCCGGCGAGGGTGAGTGGGGCTAGTCATTCACCATTGTGTTCGGGGCCCACACTGCTCCTTACATAAGCTCGGAGTTAAAAATACACCTGGGATTCTATTTTGCCAGCTCTGCATGTGATTGCCCCCCCAGGACCCTGCCCTCCTGCCCACGGAGCCAAAGAAGTGGTTCCATAGCATAGAGCTGGCATAGGGCAGTGGTGGCTCCAGCTGCCTTCAAAGACCTGGGCTGCATAGTAAGTGTGATAATCCTGAGAGCAGCTAACCTCTTCTGAGGGCTGGTCGTGTGCTGAAGTCTTCACCCACATTCATTTGATCAGTCCTCCAACAGCCTGCGAAGTAGGTTCCCATTTACAGCCCAGGTTAACACCTTGCCCGGGCCAACACCTTGCCCAGGCCACACCCTCCGCAGGATTAGCACCCAGGGAGCCCTTTACGTGGGTGCCAGCTGGAGCCCACCTTTGACTCCCACCACCTCCACCCTTGCCTGTGGTGGGCAGGGACAGGAGGAGGCCAGGCAGAAGTCCCCTTTCTGAGGGTTCGCGGATAGAGCAGTGGCTGTGAATCCCACAGAGGTGGCTGCTGCATCCGTGGGGGGCAGCAGCTTCCCCCGGTGGGCTCCCCATGCCTGAGCACGTGGCTCACCCACGCTGGAACCCAGTCCCGGGAATACTGAATGCAGAGCAAGGTGGTGACGAGGCTTGTTTTGCTCACTTTCAAAAAGAAAGAAAGAAAACTTGGCCCCCTCGGTGGGTGGCATCTCTAGAATTGAAATGAACACGAAATGTCCCCAGGTAAACAAATGAGCATTTTTTCCCTCCTCCCTTCACCCCAGTCATGGCCACAGCAAAAGGGTCACTGGGCCAGCCCTGCGGGTCCCCACTTGGGCCTGCAGGCTGGTCAACAACCACGCAGGGCAGCGCCGGCCTCCCCACGCTGGCAGGAGCGCGCTCTGTCCCGGGCAGCGTGCTAAGCATGTTACTTGGATAATGTCACTTAATCCCCCTAGTTGTCTCCCTGCTGGCCTGCCCTCTTACTCCCCCGTTTTCTGGGGCTGAAGTTCTGAGAGCCCAGATGATCTGAGCGAGGCAAGTGCTATCCCTGTGAACCCTGTAAGAGGAACGGAATTCCATTCCTTATTCACGCCCCGCCTTCTGGTACTGGCTTGTGGTTCTCACCTCCCTTTCTTGGAAGTTACTGTCCCCTGTAGGGGATGGAGATGCATGGAGACCAGACCCGAAGCGGGTCTCAGGGTCACAGCGGGGTGAGCAGAGTGCTGCCGGTACCTCCATAGCGTGATACAAAGTGGGTAGCAAAAAGGACTGTGGTTCCAGGGTGGAGGTGTTGGGAAGGGGCTGGGTGAAAGAGCAAAGACTTGTGCATGTGAAGAAAGTGCAGGAGGGCCTTTGGGGGGAGGGGGAGAGCAGGGCAACCCATCTTCAGGCCCTGCCCCCCATGTGGTGACTGATGTGGTCCCATCTGGCCAACAGGAGAATGTCCTTAAAAACTGCCCCAGTCTCCTTCCTTGCGGGGCAGACACACCATCCTATGAACCAGGAGCCCCTCACCTCGGCCCCTGTGCTGCCTGCTTGGGGGGAGTACAGTTGGGGTGATGCAGTTGAATTAAAAATAATTATTGACTTGAAAACAAACGAGAGAGAAACATTGATTTGCCCCACTTAGTTATGCATTCATTAGTTGATCTTGTATGTGCCCTGACTGGGGATTGAACCCCAGACCTTGGCATATCCAGACAACACTCCAACTAACTGAGCTACCATGCCAGGCAGGGTGATACGTTTTGAGTTGATGACACTTCTGCCTCCTTATAGAGCTGATTACCGACCCCCACCCCGCCACCCACAAATGTGCACGGCATCATTAGCTTTTTCTCTTGTATGGTCTCTCCAAACCTCTCTGCACAGGGCCCTCCAGGTATCAGGGCCTCAAGTTACAGATGAGGAAACTGAGGCCCTGCAGTTAGGGACCAACTGCCCGGGGATGGGGGATCCAGGAGTCCCTTTTGGCCGAAAGGAGAGGGCAGGTCTCATAGGTGGTAAGCGGGCGCCAGGTGACTCCTGCCCCTTGAAGCCTCCGTCTTGCCATCTGTCAGTTGGTGATGAGCAGGACACAGGCCCCAGCTGAGTGCCTGCTGTGTGGGCGGTGCTACGCGGAGCGTGCCCAGCCTGCCCCTCCCCCATGCAGCCACAGTCTGATGGGGGAGGCCCACAGCTAACACACAGGACAACACCCATCAGGTTCCGTGGTGTCTGCCCCCAGTCCTGGGAGCCTGGCGAGGCGGCGGTTTTACCTCTGGGTCCTGGCCTAGGGGGCCGGCACGCCTCCTGCCCCAGGAGCAGGGACGGAGGGCCTCTCCGGAGCTGGGGCAGGCCCTGACTTGACACAGCTTCCGCAGGGACTGATTATCAGCAGCCGCTTGCAGCCACTTGGCAGCCCGCGGGAGCTGCGGTCCTAGGACGTGTCGGGTCCCCCCAGCTGGAATGAATCCGGCGGGAGGATGAGTTTGGTCATGCTTGGGTTGTCAGGAACTGAAGAATAATATTCTCTCTTAAAATATTCCCCGTGGATACCAAACTCTTTAGCTCGTCCCAAGCAGAGGCTGGGGAATCCTGTAACAATGCTCTGTGATGCCAGGCAAGCCCCTCACCCTCTCTGAGCCCTAGGGACCCCCTCTACACTGGGGAGAAGGGTCGCCCAGCTGCTGAACTTGCTAGGGGATGGAATTAGGTAATACCTGAAAGTGCTCCACTATGGCTGATTAAATCCACCCTGCACTTACGAAGAGCAGTTGTCTTGGGTCTAGGCACTCTGCATGCTTCTGAGTAGTCAGTAACTTGGGGACAAAGTATCTTTAGGAAATTTGGCCATTTTGGTCAGTCTGGAACCATTACTCAGCAAAACCAGGTCCCAGAAGGGTCTCTGACCCTCCTTGTAGCTCAGGAAATGCTGATGCCTCTTCATCCTCCTGGCGCTGCAGCTGCAGTGCAAATGAACCAGGCAGCAGGAGCCTGGGCCTGAGTCTTCTTTCTTTAGCTGTGCAGACATTGGCAAGAGGCCCTGGTTTCCTGCCTGTAAAATGGGCACAAGCGTTGCTGGAGATAATGTGTGTAAAGTGAAGTAAGGAACCCCTTTCAGAATTGCTGTCTCTGGCAGATGCTACCGCTCCTGCCAATCCAGACCTGGCAATGCTTGGAACAAAATTCCTTTTGCGGTGCTGAGCGGCGGGGTGTCACTGGGACCAAGGCAAGCGTGGGCGCTAGCGCAGAGGTGTGAAAGCTGTGTGTCAGCACTGCCAGGATCCAAGGCTCGCTGTGTGCTGTGCGACCCTGCATCTGATGCTGCTGGCTTCTGGGTTCCTTGCTCTCTGGGAAGCCTGGGTGTGGCATTAGCAGCATCGCAGTTCCACCCGACTCACCGACTCACCGGCATTGAAACCTCAGGCGCACAGCCTCAGCTTCTCCTTCTGTGACATGGGGCGAAGACTCCAGTTTCCTGGAGAGGAATGTGTCTGGCCGTACCTGAGAAGGGGAACAAGGCCTGGGACCTTCTAGATGGCTGCAAGGACCTCACCTTCTGACCTCCCCAGATACTAATGACAGTAGTCCCTGTAGCCCTGTCTGGGGAATCTCTCTGTACACCAGGCCATGACAAGGCCTCAAGGGAGACAACATCACCCCCAGGTTAGCAACAAGGAACGAGGCTCGGAGAGGGAACATGCAGACACCTAGCCACGCAGTGGTGGGACTGGGATTCAAGCCCCGGTCTGTGTGTCTCCAAAATGACTGTGTTATGTCACTGTCTCCTGGCTGCCACAGGAGGAGGAGGGAGACAGAGTCTGCTTTGTTTCCTGCCGGATCCCCAGGGCTAGCACCACACCTGGCCCGTGGAGGGGACTCAATAAAGGCTCATTAATTGGATGAATGAGGGAAGGAGCAAAGGCAAGGACCTTCCTCCCCAGCCCCAGCTCCTCCCAGCACCCCAAAGCTGGGTGTCTCTGGGGCTTTAGGGTGGAGGCCCCAAACCCAGTTAGTCACAGCCTGGCCTTGGCTGCCTGGGCCCGTCCTCCTGGGAGGATTTTCTCAGCTCCCAAGGGAGGCCTCACTGTTAATCCCAGAGAACGAGATGGGTGAGCTAACTCTTGTCTGGCACGGGGCCCTGACTGGGCTGGCACAATGTGCTGAGGCAGGCGGGCCGGTTATGGAGGTCAGTATTTGGGTGTGCTCTCTCAGCCCAAGCTGCCCCTCCGCCCGACCCTGCCAATTCCAGCTTTCCTCACATCTACTGAATCAGAAACTTACTATCAGCCCATCTTCAAACCCAGCTGTGCCTCTTCCTGGCTGTGTGACCTCGGGCAGGTCGCCTGTCCTTCCTGAGCGTTGGTCTCTGTAAAAGGGGAATAATGAGAATATTCATTGGCACACAGTAGGTCTCAGAACAGAACCATCGACCACCAGATAGCAGTAAGTTAACAGTCTTCCAAATGACTGCTCCATTCCTCCCAGTTCAGAACTCCTAGTTCTTGCTTTCTTTGAGTCTAATTCATACTAAAGTGTGAATGGTTATCAAACTACCCTCTTCCTCAACTGTGTCTAACCCAGACATCACTATGATCTGTGGTGTTTCTGGTGTTGTGTGACTGAGTGAGAAGGAAATTGAGGGAATTTCACTAAGGGGGCAAGGGAGAAATAGATTCCCTCACCCTCATCACCCAAAGTCCCTTCATGCAGCAGCTGGGCATGGACAAAGGGCATTGGTCTGGTTGGGGGAATCCAGACTTTTAGTCTTTACTGCTCTGAGCAGTTTGGCACATTATTTAAGGAAGTTTCTAGCACATAGTAGACCCTTAGTAAATGTCTTTCTGGAAGGTGATGAATTGGCTGTGGTCTGGACCTGGACAGTCTTCCCTGCTACCCTTTCACTGCATCTGATCAACTCCTACACATCCTTCAATATCCAGTTTAGATACCCCTCCTCCAGGAAGCCTTCCCAACTTTGTTCAGGTCCAGTTAATCTTTTCGAAACTCTAGCTCATCTGAGATGAGCAAACCTGGAGCTTATCCTGCCCAACTCTCCTACTTCCCAAAGGTGTAAAATCGTACCCAGTAGGAGGTCTTCCCTTGGCTGAGGTCTCACAGCTGAATCAGCGGCAACCGCAGGGGGCTTCTAACCAAAACCTCTATCCCTTCAGAATGCCTTCAGGCACAAAAAGTAGGCACAGACACTGCCTCTCTTCTGCTTCTCCCACTGTACCCCCACTAGAGCCTCCCGCAGAGCTAAATCTGCAGCTAACATCCTCTCTACCTTCTTTCTCCACAGCCCATGACCTCCCGGCGAACAAGGCCTCAGCCGCCCAGCCCGGCAGCCACTTGCAGTGCCTGTCTGTCCACTGCACAGACGACGTGGGCGATGCCAAGGCCCGCGCCTCCGTGCCCACCTGGCGGTCCCTGCACTCTGATATTTCCAACAGATTCGGGACATTCGTGGCCGCCCTCACTTGAAATGACAAGAATGCCCCCACCCCCACCAGGCCCTTCCCTCTCTCCTCTCTCTTCCTTCTCCCCTCACCCTGCCCCCTACCCACCCTGATAATTTGAAAGGGCCACTATTGCTGAGTGGATGAATAATTTTCTAGGTTGGTACCTGCTTAGTGGCATATGGACTGGAAGGGGTTAATTTAAAGGGGAAAAAAAAAACCTCAAAAAAAATTTTTTAAAAGAGAAACTGTCTGCCACAGTATGTTACCAGTGTTAACCCTTCAGCAGTTAGCAAACTTTTGCTTAAGCCTTTTCCTTGCTAGAGAATTCCCATTTTTCTGTCATCTTGGCATACGCTTTTTAGATGACCTCTTTCTTTGTTTTATTCTCATGCTGCTGTATGTCCAAGTATTGTTATTTCATAATGAGACAAGAGTTGTTTTCCTTTTTTACTCTCTTTTATTCTTGTCCCCCCCACCACCCCTGCTTTTTTTTTTTTTTTCCTTTTTGCTTTGTTCACTGCTTATTAAAATGGAAATCCTGGAGAAGAATAGTTCTGGAATATTGCCGGGTGAAAGTCCAATTGTCATCACGATATTATATATTGACATCCAACTGTCATCGGTCAGGCCGGAGCCAAACAATGAATGCCCCCTTAGGTATTCCGCCTGGGATTTTGTTTTGTCTGTTCCCTAAGAAAATAGAAAGATTTTCTTTCCTGCAAACACACACGCTCAGCCTTCAGCTCTGTTCTCTGTTCTGCTGGAAGCTGCGCCCCTGCATTGGAGGTGATGACGTGGCTGGCCTGCTCTGTGGGAAGGAGTCAGAATGCTTGACAGGGTGTTTTCTCTCCTTTTCTGGGCCTCTCCACAAATGCCCAGGCTTTGAGTTCTCCTGCTGTGCTGAGCAGCCCTCATCTGCTTGGGGGATGGAGGCCTTCCAGCTTGCAGAGTCTCTGGGGACTGGGGACTCCAGTCTCCAGCTCTGCTGCAACCAGGCCCTGGGTGTTGGGTGCTGGAGTTGGGGTGGATCAGTTACTAGTCCTTGACCTTTCCTGACAGCTGTTCCCGGCTGAGCATCCTGGGGAAGGAGAGCATGGGGAGCCTGGGTGTATCTCCCCCACCTCTCCCAGTGGCTTCCCCTGCCCATCTATTTTACCACCGCCAACCTGGGCAACTCCCCATCCCTGGAAGGGGTGAGGGAGCCCCAGGCTCAGCTTGCTGAGTCCCCCTCTCCACGCCTCGCAATATGTCTTTGCCACATTTTGCAGACCGCTGAGGGCCGGAGCAGGGAGAAAAGGAATATAACTCATGGCTTTGATACCTGGGCCTTGTTTTCTGAACTCTGGAATTTTTCCCCCTTTTGATTTAATCTCATGCGATTGCAAAATCAGAGCCACATCCCATGTGTCCCATGAAGAAATAACTTCTCCTTTGAGAAGTGATGGGGGGCAGCTAGGTCAGCAGGGCTCCTGGACCCAAGTAAGGCCTGTTACCTGGTCCTCCCAGAGCCATGGTCACCAGAGGCCCCGGGTTGACAGGAGCAGGCACCTTTGGGTGCTATTGATGCCTACAAAGGGCTTGAATGACTTATGGGGGGATGGGGGGCCAGGGTGGGTCAGACAGGAAGTAACTGATATCACTTCACCCCAATCGACGACCCATATTTTACTTGTTTTTGTTAATGACCGTGTCTTACTACACAATAAGTTCCTCATTTGGAGCCTCATCCCCGCCCCCCCTCCTCCCCAGGTCCCCAGAATGTGCAGAACAGGCTTTTTTTTAGCAAGTGACCTGCAGACTTTGGGCTCACCATACAACACCCATATTGTTTATTTCAAAAAACTTTTCAGCCAAGGGAGAAGAGCGTCCAGAAAAACCGTGCTCTTTCCACAGCCCTCCTTCTTTCCTTCTGCTGGCTCTTCTGGCTCCGGTCGGAGTCTGGACAGGCCGAGGCCCTTGCGTGGACAGTCTGACCGGGGGCCGACCCCCCAGGCCGCAGCGCACTGGCCGAAGCAGGCGGCGTGAATTTATCAGAAGAAGGTGCTAGCTGATATGGTTCCTGAGTTCTGCCACCAAAGGAGAGAAAAGGGGAGAGATGTCCCCGTGGCCACCGGCCGCAGGAGAATCAGCCAGTCTGAGCAAAACTCCACGCCCCCTCTGACTCCGAAATGTACAGCTGTTTGAGAGCTTCATCATTTTATTTTTTTTAAAAACAGGAATGATTTCTCCTTAATTGCTTAAGGCCGGGGAGCCAAGTGTCTTGACTTCTGTCTTTGACTTGCCCCGTGTTGAGTCCATCAGTACTTGGCCATCAGTTCATGGTCTTTACAACCTTGAAAACCCCTGAAGTTTAAAACTTTCTCACTCCCCACGACCCCAGAATGGAACAGCTTTAAAAATAGCCTTAAGCAAAAGGATGTTATTTCATTAAATTTGGTTTAATGGAAAGAATAAAAGCAAATTAAAAACACACCCAGCTCACGAGACTCCAAACACTGGTAATTGGTACTGCATAGCAAACTCTTCGGGAAAGAAAATGAAAACGTTATTGCACATGTAAAATATGAAAACTTAACTCTGCTGTGTGTTAGGCAATCCTGTAATCTTTTTTGACTCTTAAAAGAAATTCATTTCTGAAATGCTTGGTTGGAAGACTGTGACAATAGCTCATGAAATTGAGTGTTATTTTTTTCTTTCTTTTTTAAAAAAATATGTAAAGTGCAGTCTTCTGTATTCATGCATATTGTATATACCTGTATATGTTTTCCTGAGCAGCTAAATAACAATAAATACGATGTTAATGGTGACTGTGGTACCTTCGTGGGTGGGGCTTGCTTAATTTTTTTCCCCACCCCTCCCCCTTTCCTGTAGGTCTCTTCAAGTTCCATGGGGGGTGGGAGTGCCGGCCTGCATGCTGTAGTGTGTGTGTGTGCATGTGCGTGAGTGTTCATGGGTGACTTGGTGCGAATCTAAGTTGAGTCATCCCAGAACTTCCCCGCCCAGCACTACTGACATTTGGCTGGATGATTCTTTGGGGTGGGGACTGCCCCGTGCCCCTGTGCACTGTAGGATGCTGAGCAACATCTCTGGCCTGACGATGCTAGTAGTACCTCTTCCCCTCTAGTGACAACCAAAACATTGCGCAGTGTCCCCTGGGAGGCATCTGAGAACTTCTGGTGTCTGATGAATGTACGAGGGAAGGAGTAGGGAGAGACCCAGGTGGCTGTGCTGTGTGATGGTTATTTTTTGGGGTGTCTTAGCTTTGTATCCTACAAGTCAGGCCGCTTCGCAGTTCCTCCTGTCGCTCATCTGTGAAATGGGTCTAACCTGTGGGGTTGTTATAGCAGACACTGCAGTAAGTATGGATGCAGCACAGCTGGGGGCTCCACGTGCGCAGACTGTTAGCGTCCCTCCTTGATCAGAGCGTGGCACAGCTGACAGCGTTTTGGAGTCTGCTTATCCTGGGTTGGTTGCCGCTTCCCCCACTTACAGCCATGGGCCGTGAACAAGTGGTTTTAACCCAACCTCCATTTTCTTTTCTCTAAAATGGAGCAGATAACATCTAGCTTGAAGGTCATGGTGAGTACCAGCCCTATTTCAGGCCCTGTAAAAAGCTCTGGCTGTCCCATAGACCACCTTTGGGAAGAAGATTCACTTTGGCACCTGCAGCCTTAGGCTTGAGGCCATTGCAGAATCATGGTGTACAAAGGAGAGAATGGGAAGGAAAAGATAGACAAGTTAAAAGTGAGGGGAACATGCCTAATAACCCATGGTACAAAGGGTGGAAGATACTCTGAGAGATTCATAAACCCCATGTAGGAGGCTTGGGGATAACTTCCTCCAGCAGGTCATGTCTAAGTGGGGTTTTGAAGGATGAATAGGAGTTCATTCTATTCATTCTAGTATATAAATTAACCCTAATTTGGCAGAAATATTTCTTCCCTTCAGCTTTTAAAGTTTTTTTAAATATGTGCAATGACATATTTGTCAGAATATAAAGTTTTAAGGACAAGGCCTCTAGTTTGGAAGAGCTTAAAAATGTCTTTAACCTTTAAAGGTCTCCTGCTCAAAGTGACAGTGGTATATGATCCTGTTCAGTACCCAAGGAAGGGAAGAAAAGTGAAAGAATGATGAGCAGTGAGTACGGGCATCTGGGAGACTTGAGGCTGGTGTGAAATGAATGGATGAGTGAGTGAATGAATTCATGTCTCAGAGGGCCAAGAACCAAAGGGCCATGTGACATGGGGCAGCAACTTCGGGATGGATGTTGGTGCTGGGGAGAGAGGGCCAGGCAGAGCTCCAGCAGCAGGCTGCTACATCTTGCAGTTTGGCCTTTTCATGCTGACAGAGAAACCCCATCTTAGCCAGGTGTCCCATCTCCGAATGGCTGCCTCATTCCCAGGAGGGAGAGCTGAGGGGCTGTCTCCACCATGAGAGGGGATGGAGGAGGAGTCAGGAGGACTCAGCCCTTCGAGAGCTAGGGGCAGGTGCAAGTAGGATGACCCATCACTCTTTCTTTGAACAACAATTAGAAATATTCACAAGATCAGAATGAAACATGGGTTTCCCTAACTGCCAAGGATGTCAGCAGGAAGGACCCTACCTGGGGCACCCCAACTGAATGTATCAGACATAGAGCACGTGGGTGGTGCCAAGCCTTTGCCCCCAGACCTGGTTACCTGAGCAGGAAGAGACTGGGGGTGAGTGCTCACTTCTGTAATTTTAACACACTGTGATGGGATGGCTTTAAAACCCTAATTCTGCAATTATGTCCTGACGAGTTGTCCCAGGAAACTTGGAAATATTTTTAATGACATAAACTTTACATAACACAGAGCTCTCTATTTTAATGTGATGTAAGTGTGTATAATTTAGTGGCTTATAGTATATTTACAATGTTGGGCAAACATGATTCCTGTCCAATTCTAGAACATTCTTATCATTCAAAAAAGAAACCCTGTCCTCATTTTCAGTTAATCCCAGTTATCCCCTTCTTCTAGCTCTTGGCAACCACTAATTGACTTTCTGTGGCTCTGCCTATTCTGGACATTTCATAGAAATGGAATCATACAATATGTGGCCTTTCAGGTCAGACCACTTTTACTTAGCATGACGCTTTCCGTTCATTCCTCTGCATGGCTGAATACGATTCCATTGTTTGAACATAGCGCATTTTGTTTATCCATGTCCTAGTTGATGGAAATTAGGGTTGTTTTCCCTTTTCGACTATTATATACAATGCTGCTAAGAACATTTGTGTACAAGTTTTTGTGCAAACACACATTTTTAATTCTCTTGGGTATATACCTGGGAGTGGAATTACCTGGTCACGTGGTAACTCTGTGTTTAACTTTCTGAGGACCTGCCAACCTCTTTCCATAGTAGTTGCACCATTTTACATCTTGAATGGAATTTTGTTTGTTTGTTTACTTAACCCAGTGTTCCCCACCCCCTCTTCCCATGGTAAAAATGGAGGTATAATTTTTATGCAATGAAATGCACAGCTCTTTAGAGTCTAATCTGGTGCACTTTCACCAATGTCTGCACATGTGCGAACCAAATCTCTATCAGAATTACACAACAGGACAGGCTCCCAGAAAGTACTCTCTTGCTCCTTCCCAGTTAACAAACCACCCCTAAACCAAGAACTCATGCTGTTTCTATCACCATTGATTAGTTTTGCCTTTTTTCTTGCATCTTAACTACCATGAAAATGGAATCACACAGCCTATCGATGGTCTGGAGTTTCTGGTTCAAGTTCTGGCTTGCTGGGTTGGGGAGGGGATTGTGAATAATGGTACTGACTGCCATTTATTGAGTGCCTGCCCAGAGACTTCCCCCAACTTTCTGGAATTTGAACCCAGGCCTGACTCTCCATTCAAAACTCTTCCTGCTGCTATGCAGCCACTGGGGTGGGGCACAGGGTGGGGTATGAACAGATGGTGTGAGGGAGCCTGTGCCAAACTCCCCACTAACTGGCCCAGGGTCCCCACCTGAAAAATGGGCTTAAGTCAGCACCTGCTTCAGTTACCTCCCAAAGCAAGGCTTCCCTGAGAGAAATATGAAAAGGGGGGAAGTTGAAAATGGTGAGGTGCAGCGGGGATTTGGGGACACCTTGCCTGCTATCAGAGCCTGTGCAATGAGGGTTATCGATCACCTAGTGGACACCAAGTGCTGGCTGGATGCTTACTGGGCACATTCAATGCTCAGAAAGATGTGGGAGGCAGGGCCTCCGAACGGTCCTAGTTCACAGGTGTTCGGTCTGTCTGAAGGTGAGTGGTTCGCAGGATGCACGTTTGGGGAGCTCAGGGCTTGTGGGCTGGCAGGGGGTCTTCTTCTTTTATCTGTACCTATTGTAGGGATATAAGCAAACAGGGATAACCTCGCAGCTCCCAGCAAGGCCCTGTGGCCACCTTGTTTTTCTAGGGGGAGTAGGGAGGAACTGGAACCTGGATCTGGCAGCATCCCCTTGGTTGTCCAGGGGGGATGTCAGCTTCATTCTATGATGTGGGAGGTGCTAGGGAGAAGATAGGGGCTGGGTGGCAGATGGCCCATCAGCTATAAATCCTGTTCCTTGGTTAGGTGGCTGCTCTCTGAGCTTCAGTTTCCTCATCTGCATAACGGGGCCAATTTTAGCACCCACCACATAGAGATGTAAGGATTCAATGCAGTAAGAGAGCTTTGCACTGGGGCCGCTCTGAGCAAATATTCTGCACATGTCAGCTGCTTTGTTGGTAGAATTAACCCTTGTATGCCTCAGTTTCTCCCTGTGCAAACAGAGGTACAAAAAGTAATAACAGGAAAGACTTGTGTGAGGCTTGCTGTGTGCAGGGGTCTTATGCTGATGAGTTATGTGAACAGCAGAGGAGGGAGGCACTGTTATGAGCCCCATTGTCCAGAGAAGGCAGCTGAGACACAGAGATGAAGCCACTGGACAAAAGTCACCTCTTGGGACCCTGAGGATTCAATCCTGCTGAGCACAGGCCAGGCGGGGCCAGCTCCCAGCGGGTGATGCAGAGGAGGCTACCGAGACACCGCCATCTACCTGAGGCCAACAGCCTGCCAGTGGCAGAGCTTGTGACCAATGTGGGCCTTTTAGTTTCAAGGGGCCAGGTCTTTTTCACTCTCCCTGATCCGTTCTGTGCCCTGCATACAGTAATCGCTGGATAAATACTCTGTTCCCTGCCCAGGGCAGAGCCCAGACAAATCTTCTCCCACCCTTTTTGCTGTTGTTGGCTAAGGAGGCAGGAGGAGAGGTGAGGAGGCAGGGCTTTACATTTTCCTGCCTCCCTTCCCTTCCACCACAGGTATGGGCTGTGGGCTGAGCCAGCAGGTGCCCCTGGCAGCCTCTGACAGGAGGGGACATGATGGGAGGCGGGAACTCCTGTTTCTCCAGCCCCTCCACTTGGGGCTGGAGTCCTGCATGTCTGGCCGGTGGTATGAGGGCTGGGGGGAGTGGGGGGGAGGCTGCAGGGAATGCCTGGATCAATGCCACTGTGAGCTGTGGCTGCGGCCTTTGTCCTCTCCATTACAGCCCCTCTCCATGGGTTGGAGGCCCTGACCCCACGGGAATCTCACCCGCAAGAGCACATTCTTCCTGGTGCCTCTGGAGCCCTCTCCAGCTGCCCCAAGCAGCCCCCTCTCCTCCAGCCTTTGTCCCAAAGAGGAACCCTCAGGAGTTCTGAGCCCCTCAGAGGACAAAGGGCTCATTGAGGCGCCAAGGCCAGGCAGAGGGGGAGGGGAAGGGCTTGGGGCAGAGTGACTGACAATAGTTGACAAAGCTTGGGCGCCCAGGAACCAGGTTCAAACCCTGTTCCCACCACACAAACCCTGCAGGACCCCGAGGACCTTGCCTCTGGGAGCCTCGACTTACCCATCTGTGAGTGGGGTGAGCAGGGGTAGTGAGAGTTCTCAGTGGATGGCTATTGCCTGTAACTGTATTATCCATAATGTATCTGGTCGAATATTGTCAACACAGATCCCCATTCAGAAGGCCCAGCTACATAATTTGTGGGACCCAATACAAAGCTAAAATGTGGGCCCCCTATTCCAAAAGCAGGGAAAAAACACAAAAAGACACTAAAGTACAAAGCTTTTCCCTTTCATCTGCAGCCTCTCCCTCACCTTATGGTGTTTTTTTATTTGCTATTGAATGTGGCTCTAAGTAAAGAAAAATTAAAAATTTAAATGATTAGCGTGAATTTCACTGCTCATCTGCATCTCATGCAACGTTAGTTTTAAGTACAAATAGAAGAGCATTTAATTTGTGTGCAGAACCATCGAAATTACACGATTTGTATTTGTAGTTCATGCGCGCATTGGTTTTAACCAGAACAGTGGAAACCCTGCGCCTACAAACCGAAGTTTTTATTTCACGTCTTGATATACATACATTCTACCGACACTTGGCCTCCTGCTTCCTGAAAGGGAGGGGAATCATGCTCTATCTTCCCTTTCCTTCTATGCCATCATTTCAGCATCAGGAAACACAAATTAGAAAGGGGACCATTAAAAAAACAACAACAAACACCGTAGGGTTTCTTGGCTGTCCGGTTCTCTTAGAATGCCTTCTTTCTGCATTTGAAGTAAGTTTGGGTGGACAGGGAAGCCTCTCAGGGCTGACAGCACCCCCACTCAATCTTAGAAGCAAACTGCTTACCTTGTACTTGGTTTACATCTCACCAAACTCCCCTGCACGGTGGGTCCCCTGGCGTTCTGTGCTCATGGGGTTTTGTGACGCTACCTGGGAACCAGGCGTCAAGAAACAGCAGTGGACAAGAACGTTGCCTGTATCTCGTCTGGTCACACGCATGCTCCATGGCCCAATGGGACTTCACCAAGTTTGAAGATAAAACTATCAAGAATTTTAAGGTGGTGACAGCAAAATGTTAAACCAAGGGAGGGGCCCTCGTGTGGGCTGGGGCCTGTGCGGTGTGTACGGCCGCGCTCGGGAGGCTGACCCCTGCAGCATTGGTCACCGCCCTACGTGCACTTGCGTTGGCATTCGTAGTCTAAAGATGTGGAAACAAGGCTCCGTTTGAGTAACTGAGGTTGCGTGACGGGCCCAAGACCACGCAGCTAGGAAGTTCTGGAATTTAAACACCAGCTCTGAAATTTACCGCTTCCCTTCCAGATGGGGAGGCTGAGGCCCAGAGAGGGGCAGAGTCCCTGACGAGGCCATACATGGCCAACCTAGGACCTCCCTGGACCTCGGTTTCCTCGTGATTGGATTAGAGGCCATCGGATTTGCCTCCTGGGGACGGAGTGCTGGTTAGGGACAGAAGTGGGCAGGAGTTCACAGAGGCCGATCACTCCTCTGCCTCCTGCAATTCAAGCCCTTGCTCATTCATTCATTCATTCATTCACTCACTCATTCAACAAATGTTAGCTGATGAGTTACTACGTGCTGGCAAGACTAACCTGAGCCCAGGCTTTGAGGAAGTTCCAATCTGGTGCATGGGTCCTCTATGCCAAGCCTAGATACACTATCTAGAAACTTCCAGCTCCTGAGACCAGAGGCCATGACTCTGGTCACCCCTTGATAAGTGGCCAGAGGGTGGGACTTAAGCGACAGCATCTGACCGAGGTGTCACCGGAGAGAGGCTGTGAATTTGCTGAGAGCTTCAGTAGCTAGAGAAAGGGCATTCTAGGAAGAGGGCACAGCCTGGCTTAGCAGTTAGAAAAGGTTTCATGGGAAAGCTGCCAAAGTGGAGAGCCTGGAGGACGAGAGGTAAAGGCAAAGGCGGAGGTTTGAGCCAGAGGCCCGAGGGGAGATACTCAGGGGTCATGGGGCTTCAACGCCCAGCCCTACCTCGTCAATTTGCAGGCCAGGACCCCAGCCAAGATTCCTCCTTGGAACTTGGCTTTTGGCACAAAGCTGAAAGTCTTGACATCCCTGCCTCATGGCCTAGATATGTCAGGTTTTCCTCCCTTTACCTCTTTTTTTCTCTTCTTTTCCCCTTCCTTCCTTCCTTTCCTCCTTTCTTCCTCCCTCCCTCTCTCCCTTCCTTCCTTCCTTCCTTCCTTCCTTCCTTCCTTCCTTCCTTCTTTGCCAGGCAGGGGGCTAGAAGATCCTCAGCTGAGTTTCTGCAGGAAAATGTCAGCTCTTCCGTTTGCCCAGCCGACAGTGTGTACAGCACTACGTCAAGCCTGTGCATCTTCTCACCAAACTCTTCCCTGACCTTATTCTCTTAGCAGTAAGGAGACTGTGCTCAGAGAGCTAAAGTGACTCCCCCAAAGCCATTAGGAATGGGGGAGTTGGGTTTAAGCCCAGGCCCTTTGAAGCTCATCTGTGGGCCCTGAACTACCAGGCCACACTGCCATGGACCTACATGCTCACAGCTCCTTCCTCTTTCTGCCTCTGTTACCTCTTTGGAACTCCTATTCATCCTTCAGAACCCCAACAAAATGACCTTTTCTTTGTTTCTTCAAACCTCCAAGCAAATAACATTCCAGTTCTCCACCCCACAAATATTTGAGAACCTCTGTGTTCCAGGCATGGTGCTAGGCCCTGGAGAAACACTGATGAATAAACTAAACAGGTTCTGCCCATTAACAAGCAAACACAAACCCATACATTGTTAATAGTTGTGAAAACTCTTAGGAAGGACATTGAGTGTGCTTACAAAAAATAGTGGGCTGGAATTAGATGATCAGAGAAGTTCTTTTGAAGAGGAAGTGGCAAGTGCAAAGAGCCTGAGGCAGGAAAAGCTTGATGTGTTCAAGGAATAGCGAGGAGGCCAGTGCGACCAGAGAAGAAGTACAAAGATAGAGCCTCACTCTGCCTCGGTCCTGGGCAGGGGGATCCGATCGAATCCTCATGGCATTCCCAGCGCAGGGCCAACATGCAGGAGGTGGGAAGCTGAGGTGCTTTGATACAGTCATGGGTCAGCAGGCAGGTGACAGAAAGCTCTGTCCCTTCCCTCTTTTTCTCTGCTCAGGATAGTGGCTGGTCCCTCCCCACTTGGCTGGCTTCTCTGGGACACCCTCCTTTGGGGCACAGTGGGTCAGCTGGGTTGGGGACACATGAGAGATGCTGACATAGCACCCAGGAGGGGGCAAGGACAATGCTCTTTGGGAATCAGGCACCATCTGCAGCTCATTTTCTTGTGTCATTTGCATTTTCTCTGAAATTATTTTTTTTTTAAAGGTTCCAGCCAAGTGCTCTGTCACACAGGCCACAGCTTTAAAGGGGCATCAGACAAGCTGGTGGGCATCAGGTGTGGCTTCTGGCCTCCCTGGGATCCCTTTCCAGTCCTTCCGAATCCTGCCTGAGGCAACTGGACTCCCGGAGCAGAATGGATACGAGCCACAAATCACGCACAGCTAGTGTCTGCGGAGGCTTCCCTTGTGCCAGACTCCGTGTTCAGGAAGCACCACTCAGTCTCCTCAGGAGCCGTGTGCAAGGGAGAGGCCGTTATCCACGCGGAGGCTCAGAGCATGCTCTCAAAGAGCAGAGTCGAAGCTTCCAGCAAAATCACAGGGTAACTCCTATTCTCACGTGAAGGGTGGGCTGCTCTGCCAGAGGGAATACAAGTCTGCTCGATTCACAGGCCGCTGTCTCCCTGCTTTGAACAGGAAGGGTTCTCTGAAGTCCTTTAGTACAACCAACCATTGTATAGTTGAGGAAAGGAAGTCCTTCCAATAGACAGGAAAGGGTGGGGTTGGGATTTGAACTAAGAATGCTGGCTGCAGAGAAGGATAAATGATGTAACTTCAGCCATAAAGTGTAGGACTAGCTCTCTGAGCCTTAAATGGTGAGGTATAATTTTGAATTCTCTAGTGAGACAGCTATTTCCTTTCAATTCTTCTCATGACATCAGAGAAAGAGTCCTGTTTGTGCTAATGTGTCTTTAACACCTCTCTCTCCAGCTCTTGCTCATCTCTCTTTTTAACAAAGAAGCTCAGAGCCTTCCGCAGGCAATGCTGTCCATTAGAACTTACTGGAAATTCTGTCAGGAAGGAGCCATTTGAGCTGAGCCCGGGAGGGGCACTGGGGGCCTGACAAGGAACGGGGTGGGACACTGTGGGTGGAGAGAACACCAGGCACCTACTCCTGGGGGCATGGGGAAGTGGGATATATTTGGGAGAGTGGGGGAACTGTTTGATGTGACAGAGGCTATGGGGTGTGGGTGACAAAGTGAGAAGGACCCCAGTGTCATATGAGAGCTTGGGATTTATTCTATGGATGATGAGCTTCATGAAAGGGCTCTGAGCAGGAGCAAGGTTTGGTAGGGAATGAGACTAGAGACAGGTAGGTAGTTAGGAGATTCCACTAGTGCTCTGGTTTAAAGATGATAGTGACCTGGAGGAGGACAGTGGCTATGGGGATGAAGACATCAGTGTTGGCATGACAACTTGGCTTTGCTTAATAGTGATGGTGCTGACCATGGCCATAGTGGTGCTGGTGATGATGATAGTAATGATGATGATGATGGTGGTGATGGTAGTGGGGTGGTGCTCTTGGTGGTGATGGTTGCAATAATTTAATGGTGTTAGTGGTACTGGTGATGGTGGCAATAATGATGGTGATGATGATGATGGTAGTGCTGTTGATGAAGATGATAATGGGATAATTATAATTATGTTGATAATGGTGGTGATAATTATAGTGGTGATAGCAATATTAACATCACGTGTAGTTCTATCAGCTAGCATTTAGTGTTATAATTCTTATCATTATTATTAAAACACTATCCCATGGGATCAATACCATTTTTATCCCCATTTTTTTGTATGAGGAAGCCAAGGCTTGCTCGTGGCCACCCAGCTAAAGAGCAGCAGAGCGGGGGTGGGCCCTGACTCCTGAGCGCTGGGCCCTGCGTTCCGTGCCTCTTGCTTCCAGGCCACAGATGGAAAAGGCTGCGCCCCAGCCTTCCCCGGTGCCCAGGACACTGAGTGAGACAGCAGGTTTCTCTTGTCCCTGGCCTTTGTCCTGCTCTGACCTTCTGGGTTTAGACACTGAAGGCACTGACTGCACCTTTGGCTGGGGACTTGCCATTCCCTCGGCCTTGGTGGCTGCGTTCCGGTCCCCAGGGAAGGAGAAGAGGCTTTTCCACAGTCCTTGGACTTTTTGTGCCAAACCCTGGCCCGTGTGAGATGAGCGTTGGAGGAATTTGGCCCATATGGATCCAATTGCTTTTGGAATATCCAGCAAAACAAAGGCAGGCTGCCTTGGCCAGACCTAAAAGATGTGGGCGATTGCTTCCGAGATGTTTGACAACTCCAGGACTCAACAGAATGGGCTGGCAGCGCTGGGCTGTGGCAACTGGTTCAGAATTGAGGAACTGAATGCCACAGCTCATCCTGTGAGCATGGCAGGGACACATGGGCAGGGACCAAGACGCAAGGGAATTTGGCCAGGTTGGGCAAAATGCTGAGCAGGGCTGCCGGGGCACGAGAAACTCTTCCCTCCAGGAGACATAGTATTGCATGGTGTTGGGAGTGCAGTTTTATTTTCTTGCTGTATGACCTGAGTGCATCTCTTAACATTGCTTAGACCTAAGTGCCTCTATCTGTCTAATGGGGCAAATATACCAGGGAGTACTGAGCAGAGCCAAAGTGGGCCTTTGGGTTTTATCACACCTCCTTTTCCTTCCAGGGATCTGCTCTTCCTTTTCTCAACATGTGCTTCTGATGGGGGCTGCCAGGCATAATAGCCCACCCTCTGACTGCAGTGATTGGTCTAGAGATGGGCATGTGACTATCACTGGGCCAATCAGAGTCCTTCCCTGGGATTTCTGCTCTTAGGCTGAACACGAAGGCAGCTCTTTTCCATAGAGGTGAGTCCTGAGCTGCCTATGACTGTACCCCCCATTCTGTGGGAAGGCTGATCTGAGAGAAAGCAGGTGACCAGTAATGAGAGAAGCAGCTGAAGACAAAGAAAACATCCAGGGGAGGTTGGCATCCTGGAGACCTGTCCTCCTCAGAATCTTTGATGACAAGAGCCAATAACTCTCCTGTTTTGCTTAAGCTAATTAGACTTGTGTTTCTGTCTCATATGACTAAAACAGTGTTGATAAATGCCAGCCTTTTCTGGCTATCAAGGCGCCTCCATGGTTCATTACCCTCGCTGTTCCTCAGTGCTGTTCCCTGAGATGGGTATTAATATTCCTACTTATAAGTATTAATAATCATAATCAAGACCATTTCCTGAGAACTCAGGCTGTGCCAGCCACTGAGCTAAGCAAGCCTCCTGTAAGAATTGTTTTATTGCCTCCTACAGTGCCCTTGGAGGTGCAGAGGGATCAAGGGACACCTTTGAGGTCACATAGCTGGCAAATGGCAGAGCCAGAATTCAAACTCAGGTTACACTTCCAACACCCTTGTTATTGGTCTGTGAGGGTGGTGATGCTATTGGTGAGCAAAGATTTACTGAGCACCTACTGAGTGGCAATCACTTCTCATGATGGACCCATGGGATAGACACCATTTTTATCCCCATTTTGCAGATGAGGAAAGAGAGGCTTAGAGAGGTTGACAACTAAGCGAATGCTACGTGGCTAGAAAAATGGCAGAGCCAGAATGCTGTGCTATTCCAAAGCCTGTGCACATAAATTCTATATTGTACATTGGTGGTGGTAGCCCAATTGAGAAAGACCTCAGTCCCCCCTCCCTGCCTCTTTGTAGCTCCTTCCATCGAGAGGTAGAGTCTATTTGCCATCCCTTGAAGCCGAGGTTGGCCATGTGACTTGTGTTAGACAATAGACGGTGGTGGAAATGGGCTTTAAAGAGGTTTGCAGGTTCTACTCTTTCTCAGACCCCTGCCCAGCTGCTACAAGAATAAGACTGAGCCAGCCTGCTGGAGGATGAGAGGCATGTGGAACAGAACCAAGCTGAAGATCAGCCAACAGCCAGCTGAGCCCTGGACATGGCTGTGAACGCGGCCAAGGTGAGCAGAGCCACCTGACCAACCACTCTAGAGGTGGGAGCAATAACGCTTGGCATTGGATACCACTGGGGTTATGTCATTATTTTCTCACACAGATTTATGGTGACAAAGAGAACAGGAGGCGACAGTGGGGGAGGAGGAGAGGGTGTTTTCCTTGAGCCACCTCTGGCTGTGCCTACTTTGCTAGATGCCATCACGATGGACCAAGAGACATCATCCTTGCCCACTCCCACTGCCACCCTTCCAGCAGTTGTGGCACAGGTTTCTAGAGCTGTGCTTAAGTGCCTGTAATTAATAGCAGGGCTGACGCACAAGGGCCGTCCTGCCTGCCTACCCTGCCTGCCCACCCCACTCAGAGTGGAGTTTGCGGGAGTTGAGTAATTGTATTGTTTATTGCACTAAATGGAACATTAATCAAGCAGCTTGAAGGCACCAGGCTATTTTCCATGGGCCATGTTCTCTGCTGAGCATCCTGATGGGAAGCAGGCACTTGCTGGACCTGTATGTTGGGCTTGGGTGATTCCAGCTACAGCCTTCCAGGTGTCCCCTTCCCCTCCTCCCCAGTGTCTCTCTGGTCTCTCTGTATTGTCCCATTTTACAGACGTGGAAACTGAGTTCCAGAGAGGTCAAATCACTCAGTTAAGATCACCCAGCAAAGAAGGGAGAGGGAGGGGATTTGAACCCAGGTGCCCCATGTCCAGAGCCAGGCTATGAGCCTGGCCTCTGTAGGGTCCTTCGGATTACCAGTTAACCCCCTGAAGGCTGCAGGCATTTTTCCCTCAGCCACCTTGAGGCCCAGGAGGAGAGACAGCAAAGCTGGTGGATGTCACTGATCACAGAGATGATTTGCCTAAAGCGGTGGAAAGCCTCCCCAGCACGGGCACTGGTATATCTCAAAGAAGTCTCTGCCCCTGGGCTCAGGGTAGCCAGGAGGGGTCGGCGTTGACTGGCACAGCCCTGAGAAGGGCGGGTGACTTCTCGCCTCACTCCTGTGGGTGGGGAGGGGGTGCCTCTCTTCCCTACACCTCATGACAAGGTGGCTATTTTTAAGCTCCTCTTTTTATAGTTAAAACGTGTTCATGTCAAAGCCATCACGTAAGGAACACCTTAGGCATCCTGGGGAGTGATGCTCAGGAAGACAGGGCCCGGAGAGGCCCAGGGCTGACGTCGGAGCAGCTGAGCTGGCAGGCTGAGTGGGGCTCCAGTGAGTCACATCTACTCTTCCTCACGGCTCATGCTCCTCTGTCCCTGGGAGCTGCCTTATAGGGGGTTTCCTAGTGACAGGGACAGCGGACACGGACAGGACTAACCGGAGTCCTAGGTGCTCTTTCCTCACTCCCACTGACCACTGACGGCTGAGGGTTCTGCCCTCCCTCCTCTCCAGCCCCAGGAAGACTGAAACCCATCCCCCATCCAGTACCCATCCCCCAGTCCATTGCTAATTTTATGGCCAGAGAGCTCCTTCTACCAACCAAGTGTGATTACTGCTCTCTCACTTTGCTTTCCCCTCTCTCCTTCACAGATCTTCCCCAGAAGATCTTATTAGAAAGAAGTGTTTTGTAGCAGAAAAAACAAAATTTTTTTTGAGCTCTAACCAGTGTGGCTCGGTTGGGTGTTCTCGCACAAAGTGAAGGGTTGCCACTTTGATTCCTGGTTGGAACACATGCCTAGGTTGTGGGTTTGGTCCCCGGTCGGGGCACGTAGGGGAGGCGTAGGATCGATGTTTCTCTCTTTGTTTTCTCCCTCCCTTCCCCCTCCCTAAAAACAAAAGTTTGCAAATCCTCAGTTTTGAACTTCGACTGCATGTGTTCAAAGCTTAGCCACTTAGCTGTGTGACTTTGGGCAAATGACTTGAACCTCATTTTCCTAATCTGTAAAATGGGAATGATTATCTTGTTTGGAAGAATGTGATAACTTGTACTTCTCAAAGATGGTTACAGCGGTATTTCCCATTCCTCACTTCCTGTAGAAGCTCACCTCTCCCACATCAAGCGGCAAAGTCTAAGCACGCTCCCCACGACCCTGGGTGGTATCTGTGATTGCCTCAACCAATAGAATTCAGTGGAGGTGACGCTATGACTTCCCAGGCTAGATCATAAAAATGCCATGCACTTATATGCCTGGTTCCTTTGGGATGCCCACTCTGGAAACCTGGCCACCACATGGCGAGGAAGCCAAAACAGCCTGTGGAGAGAAATGGAGATCCCCCATGAGTAGCCCCAGGTGAGCTCCCCACCCACAGCCAGGACCAACCAGCCAGCTCTGTGAGGGAACTATTTTGGAATTTGATCCTCCACTCCATGGTTGATTTGCCTCCACTGATGTCACATGGAGCAGAGGTCAACTGTCCCTGCTAAGTCCCACACACACAACAGATTCATAAACAAACTGATTGTTTTTGCTTTAAGGCATTAAGTTTTGGGGGGATCTGCTATGTAGCAGTAGAGCACTGGAACAAGTTTTAGGCAAGATGATGCATGTAGGGGGCTTGGCCCAGGACCACGTACATTGTAAACACTTTTTACATAGAAGAAACTGAGCACAGACAGTGGTGGGTTGCTCAAGGTCATGCAGCTCTTGGGCATGCAGTCTGTCTGCTTCTTCTTCTTCTTCTGTGCGTGGAGGTGGAGAGGACATGACTATTGATTGGCTCTAAGCCCATCCTGCGGCTGGAGCTCTAACGTCTCTCCCCCAAGACTTAACTTGCACCCATAGCTCAAAACAGAGTTTATCAACCCGGCGTGGGTATCTCCAGACAGGTTTTCTGCAAGCCGTCTTCCTCTCTGACTCTTCTCTCACAGGCCCTCAATGGCTGCCCTGGAAGATGGGGCCAAGTCCTCCAGCTGGGCACTGGCAAGCGAAGGGCCCCAGAGGCGGGGAGGGGGGCATCTCCTGGCACCAGCCCCTGCTTCCTGTCTGCCTGCCACTTGTACTCCCAAGTGTGAGTTGCTATGAGAAAGGATCTGGGTGACTCTTTCCTCTTGGCATTAATAACACTGTTAATTAAGCGGCCAGGAGAAGAACACGGTTGGCGCCAATGAGGGGACAAATGGTCTGAAAAGGGGACAGAGAGACGCATCAGCAGCTTCCCATGCAGGGCTTTCAAAAGAGCAGCTGTGGGGAGCAGGCGGGCGAAAACAGAAGGGACGTCGCCAGTGTGGCGATCGCAGCACGGATGGGCAGGGGAGCGCTGCGGTGAGCCCATGCCAGCCTCCCAGCTGTGCTCGGCCCTGGCACCCCTCGCCTGGAGCTTCTGGAGAGGCTGGGTGAAGCAGGCACCAGCTGGTCCACACAGACCCCGCGGGAGATTTTTCTTTGCTTCCACGTCCTCGTCTGCAAAATCAGTACGTTGAAGGAAATCCCACTTATGTATCGATATTGATTGGAGATGGCTGCCTCCCACAAGAATGAGAAGCCAAATCAATGCTCCATTGAAAAGCACGCTGCAATTGATTAGTGATGTCTGCTGTGAGCACAGGCTTGGCCATATACGGCCTGAGTGCTGTCCACAGATTGGCTCTCTGAGGCCCATTCATTCACCCAAAAAGGAGTTGAAAAAACGCCCACTAAGTGCAAACCTTCTTTTTCTGTGCTAGTTTTCTTTTGTGTAAAATGGGCGCCCAGGAGTAAGTCCATTCTTTTCCTCTGGATGATGGAAATAGAGAAAGTGAGAAGAAGTTTCTCTGAGTAGAAAGTGCTAAGAAAGAGGATCTATCAGGAGAGGTAAAAGTTTGATATCTGCACATCACTTTAAGCCAAGGACTGGCAAACCACATCCCGTGGGACAGTACGTAGTTTCATTGGAACACAGCCACGCGCATTCATTTATGTGTTGTCCGTGGTTGCTTTTGTGCTACAAGTGACAGAGAGACCTTACGGTCCTCAAAGCCTAAAGCGTTTACTGTGTGGCCTTCTACAGATAACATTTTGCCTATTTCTGCTTTATACTTTTCAAGGCTCTGTCCCAGCCATCTCATCGTTTTCTTTTTTTTTTTTAATTTTTAAAATTAACTTGTTTGTTCATTTACTTATTTTTAGAGAGAGGGGAAAGGAGAAAGAGAGGGAGAGAAACATCAATGTGTGGTTGCCTCTCACTCGCGCCCCCAACTGGGGACCTGACGTGCAACCTAGTCATGTGCCCTGACTGGGGATCAAACCAGCGACACTTGGCTCACAGGCCGACGCTCAATCCACTGATCCACAGCAGCCAGGGCTCTTTGGTTTTTCATGTCACCCTTCTGAGTTTGGCTGGGCAGAGGCCATCATGAGCCACTTCATGATGGGGATACGTGCTGAGAAATGCGTCACAGGCAATTTTGTCATTGTGTGAACATCAGAGAGGGCGTGCACTTACACAAACCTAGAAGGTGTAGCCTACACACCTTGGCTTTATGGGACAGCCTACTACACCTATGTTACAAGCCTGTACAGCGTGTTACTGTACTGAGTACTGTAGGCAATTATAACACAATGGTAGGTGTTTGTGTATCTAAACATATCTCAATATAGAAATAGTACAGTAACAACACAGATGAAAGATAAAAGCGGAACGCCTGTGCAGGGCGCTCACTACGAAGGGACCCTGCGGGACTGGGAGTTGGGCTGGGTGAGCCCGTGAGTGCGGGTGAGGGAGGGTGAAGGCCCAGGGCGTGACTGCGCTCTGCTGCAGCTTTACAGACTCTGCACGCTTAGGCTACACTTAATTTATAAAACAACTCAAGACTAAATCAAGCTCACGATAAAATGATGCAATCAGACACGGTAAACACGAGACATATGAGGCTGCTGATGGCTAACACAGCATACTGTTTTATAGCAAACTTAAAAAAAATAAATAGAAAGAGGGCACTCTACAATAAAGATAAAAAGTGTAGTATAGTATATACATAAACCAGCAACACGGTCGTTTATTATCATTATCGAGTATTATATACTGTACATAACTGTACGTGTTGTACTTTTCTATGACTGCAGCACAGTAGGTTTATTTACATCAGCGTCACCACAACCTGTGAGTAATGGGTTGTACTGTGACATTCTGATGGCTACAGCATCACTAAGTGATGGGAATCTTTTAGCTAGAATTCTCTCGGACCATAATTGTATGTGTGGTTCGTCATTGACCGAAACGTCGTTCTGTGGTGCATGATTATATTATTAAGCCCTGTTTTCAGAGGAGGAAACTACACAAGGCCTTGAACCTGAGATCCTTTCCCTGGGTCTCCTTCTCTGCTCTGCCTCCAGTCTAATTCCAAAGGCTGCTGACTCCTGAAACCTCTTGCCTCAGTCCCGGCTGCAGGATTACTCATATGAACGATTCTAACAGCCTCTAGGATTTCTCCTTCTACATTTTCCTACAGTGACTAGATAGGTTTTTCTTAAACTCAAATCTAATTAGGCCATTCCCTTGTTTAAAGTGCTCCCATAGCTTCTCAGTGCCCCCGTCCAAAGCCTGAACCCCTTAGGTGGTCATGTAAGGTCCCTGCTGTACTTGGAGCCTCCCCTCACCCCTCCACCCCAACTCTGGGATGCTTCAGTCCTTCTCTCCTGCCTGGAACTCCTCCCCCCTACCCCCGTCCGACACACACATAAAATTTCTCTGCATCTGTTAAGGCTCAGCTCAATGTACAGACAACCCCAAGGAAGTTTCTCTGTTCCCTCCCATGTCCAGCCAGGCCAGCCCTCTCCCCTCACCCCAGCTCCCTTCTCCCCATCATTGTTGGCTCTGGGTTGGAACTGCCCATGGACTTGCCTGTCTTTTCTCCGAGACTCAGCACTGAGGGAAGGCAGGGCCTGTGTGTTCCTCGCCGCTATACCCCGAGCACAGCCTAGCATCCGGCAGGTGTTCATTAAGTGCACTCACAGTGCGGCTGTCTTTGCTGGTGGGAGCTCGCCCTCACCTCTTTGTCGCTGTTCCAGGGACTGAATGGCTGGTAGCCATGAGCTTTCAGGCAGCGATCACAGCAACCATGGGCCTCATTAATTTTGGCATCTGTCTTCTCTCCTGCGTGTCTTCAGGGGGGAAGGAGAACAGTTTGATGGGAAAATGTTCTGGTGGACATTCCACCTTTAACATATTTTGTTCAGGTCTTGAGTGGGACCCCACAATCCATTTTGAAGTGTTTGCAAAGGTTAGAAAGAAGAATAGCAATTATGCTAAAGTGTTTTCAGGGGCATGGAAGTGAAGGAAGTAAAGAAGGAACTAGCATTACTAAGCTGCTAATAAAAGCTACCATTTGTATAGCATTTACTATCTTCTAGTCACCAAAAAAAAAAAAAAAAAAAAAAAATAGTGTTGCCTTCAGGCATGGCTAGATCCAGGTGCTTAATAAAATGTCATCAGAACTCAGTTTCTCATGGCCTCTCTTTCCTCTTTCAGGAAAGCTTTACCTATAGGACCTGGGACAACTCTAGAAGTATATGCTCCTCTCAGGCACTGTAGAAGGAAAAAGCAAAACAAAACAAAACAAAAATAAAAACAAAAGCTTTTTTTCCAATAGATTTGATGCAACTTCCAGAGCTCATGGTCACTGACTGCACTTGGGTCACACGTATGGTCCTGAGTCAATCACAAGACCAGGGGGTGGAGTGCTTCCATTGGCCGAGCCTGGGTTACGTGCCTTGGAGAGAGAGGGGATGGGGTAAGCCTCTCTCCAACTTAGACTAAAGGAGGTGGGAAGATGATGCCCAAGAGAGAATTGTATTTCTTGAGCATCCACTACCCAGAAGTTTCCATGGTGAATAATCGATATGGATCGATGGGGCTTTAATTCAAGCAGGTCACCTGCCTCCCAGCCTTGCTCATGCTGTAATGTCCACCTGGAAAACCCTGCCTGTCCCCATCCCTCTTTGTCTCCATTGGACTGTGTTACAATCTTTCCCATCCTAGGTCTAGTTAGAGTGACACCATCCTCTTCAAGTCTGTGCTTCTGGCTGAAACAAGACCTCCCTGGCTCTTTGCCTGAGTCTTGAAGCCCTCCCCTCCCCCATTAGAGCACCTTTGGTTTGTCTCCTTGAGGGTGGGGCTGGAGGAGTCCTAGCTTTTGTTTCCTGGCGCCCACACAGAGCTGAGCCCTACAGCGACTTTGGAAAGGCTGGCTGTGTCCAACCCACTCCTGAGAGAGACCTGAGTGTCCTGCTCTGCTACGTGAAGCGTCCCGGTGAGGAATTCAAGCTGGACACCTGTCCCCGGGACAGAGACTAACACAGATGGTATCTGTTCAGCACTGGGCGGCGGGGCTCACTCACTGCTAGTCACCCCTGAGGGCCCGAGCACCCACTGCCCCTGAGATGCGCAGAAAAGATGCAGAGGTTGCCCTACTCACAAACCCATTCCCTAATTCACAAGCATTTATTGAATGACTACTGGGTAACAGTATGAGGCATATGGCGGTGAACGAAAATGGGGCTTAGTCCTTCCCACTTCCAACTCCCACTCAGGAACTTGCAGACTGCTGGGAGAGACAATGCTCATGAAGGAAGCACACAGTGCTTCCAAAGAGAGACCTCTGGAGTGTTGAGAGGGTGGATAAGGGAGGGCTTCCATGAGGAAGTGGCAGCTGAGATATGAGCTAGGTGAAGAGCACAAGGGACAAGCATTCTATGAGGAGAGAACGGCATGTGCAAAGGACCTGAGGGGGGAGGTAGCACAGGTGTGAATGGAGGCCAGTGGGCAGGAGCTCTGATAGTAACATGAGGCTGACAGTGGCTATGAGAAGGAGGGGGATGGGCCATGGGAGCCACTGAAGGTTTTCAGCAAGGGAGTGACGGGGTCTGTTTGGGATTTAGAAAGGTCACTGTGTGGAGAAAAGCCTGGGTGTGCGGTGCAGGTGGAAAAGGAGGCAGCTGCACCATCCAGATGGGGATATGATGGTGACTGGGGGGAGGGGGAGGGGGCTATGGGGTGCGAAGGACGAGCTGAGAGGCTTGAGAGGAGTTTTGGTGGTCAAGAGGAAGGAGTACAGGTGCCACTAGTATCCAGTGTGGGCTGGGTTATGCCCCCATAACAAACATCCCCATGCACCCAGACCACATGGCAGTAGAGGTTTACTCACTCACTTCCACATATCCCCTCATGCCTCACTCACACAGATACACACTATCTGTAACAGTCAGCATGGGCTGAGTTTTGCTGCAGTAACAAACATCCCCCAAACCTCAGCACTGCACAGCATTAGGGCCTGTTTCCTGCCCAAATTCTGTCTCTGTCATGGATGGGCAAGGGTTCCACTCCACCCCATCTTCCCTCCCATCACGGTCTCTCTTCCTGTGGCTGTAGCAGAGGAAAAGAAGACAGAGGACCATGTGCTGGCTCGTAGAGCCCCACCCAAAACTGACACATGGCATTTTCACATTTTCTTGTCCAGAGCAAGTCACATGGCCATGTGAGATGCCATGGAGATGTGATCCTTCTGCAAGGAGGGGCAGGGGAAAATCTATGTCTCACAACAGGGGGCATGCATCCACACATCTTCACACAAGATCCCCTTCACCAGCACACTCCCTCCCACCAATACCCGCTCCGAGCACCATTGCCCTCCCACCCTCACCTATCACAGGCATGTTTCAGCCACACATCTGTTTGTTCACGCTCACACCCTCAGTGAAACACACGGGTCCTTAGCCCCACCCCTCCCACTCATAGACACACTCTCTCAGAGCTGACCTCGTCCACACACTCACATGCACACTTTTACTTTTGCACATGTTCCCACACTCAACCTGGTCCACACCCACAACCACCCACACTCACAATGACATCTACTTCTTAGGCACAAACATACACACTCACACCTTCAAACCTGCACCAGAGTTGTGCCCCTGCCACACCTGTACAGGTGCTCTTACAGTCATGTGTTCTGTGCACACGTGCACACAGCTCCTGCTCTAATGCTCATGTACAATAATAGCACACAGAGATATCAGGTCATTTGCTCCCTCCCAAGTGAAATGGTCTCGTAACCTCTTGTTCTCGGGGTCTGAGTGTTCAGCTTCAAGTGTTTTGAGCCTGCTGGTGCCACATCCTAGGGTCTGGCAGGTGGGTCTGCCTTGTTCAGTGGGAAGTCCTCTGAACCAACCCCCATCTCCCATCACTGGCGCTTGAAGCCCAGTCACCTCCTTTGCCATTCCCCAGGACCCTTGAGATGCAGAAGTGCCTCCCTAATTGGCAGCTCCAGGCGGATCAATCAACCTTTGTGTACACTGACCATGGGAAACATAATTAACAGTGTTTGGGGTCTGTTAATTGCACCAGGTAAGAATTCCAAACAACCTAATTTGGAACTTCACTTCTGAGCACGTCTTCAGCACCACTGGGCACAGGAGACTGGAAATAGCTGCAGATGGTAATTTATTTGGAGTGAGAGCTGGCAAACCCAGGCTCGGGTCCTACCCTGGCAGACAGGAGTTCTGTCTGTTGTCCTGGGAGGCAGTGGAGCTCACTGAGGAGGAGGAGAAGAGACTTTTCTCCTCCAGGAAGTCTTCCTGGATTTCCACAATTCCCTCCAGCAACCTTTGTAATCTCCCCACATCCCAGTTCAGTTTGTGGTCTCTTGCCTTGGTGATTTGAGGCTGTTTTATATGGATCTGAGCAGCCTCTCTTGTGATAGAAGTCTTGTCCACATCATCCCTTCAAGGAACCTGCCACTTAATGTTATCATTGTCACTATTATATTATGCACTGCTGTGCTCAATATAGGCGAGGCTCCGGGGCAGTGGATTTTGTGTGTTTACCTTCTTTGTGAAATAGGGTTTCCTTGCTTCTAACTTTTTCAAAGCTTAGGTCTGAGGAAATAAAGAAATGAAATCACTGGCTGTCTTAATGGCACTAAGAAAGGTTATCAGTTAAAATGTTTTGAGCTCCTTAACCTCTGACACTCAAAGCTCTAAATTCAAAAAGAGAAGAACAAATAGAAAACACAGGAACTTTTAGACTTGCCTCATACATTTGTCTGAATCTTGGAGCCCTTGCTTCTCCTGCTCCATCTTGTCCTAGAGCCTGAATTGCGACGAAACCACTGAACGCCTTGCCCCAAGGCTTAATGATTGCTTCCTTCCCAAGCGTCTTGGGCTGGAAGGCTGGGGTGGCATCACAGATGAGGAGACCTTGGGCAGAATGGGTTTCACAGGATGAGTAGGAGTTTGACTGATGGAGAATGGGGTTGGGAAGAGGCCTCTCCCGAAGGAGGAACAGCACCTACTAAGGTGTGAGGTATGAGAGATAGCTAGACCCGCTCTGGGGAAGGTGGGAGCGATATGGCAGATGCAGCTGGATACAAGAGCAGGCCAGAACTTGATTGCTTGGAAGTTTGGTCTTTACTGTGAGGGCACTAGGGAGCCAAGGCAGGGCTTATACAAAGGGTGATAAGATCAGATTTGCTCGTTAGAAAGATCCCTGCGGTTGTGAGGGAGCTGAGTGGGTCTGGAGAAGTGAGACTGGAGTCTAGCCAAAAGCTCCGCAAGGGGGCTGCCCCTAGGGTCCCAGGGAGAGGTGAGCATGGCCTGGCCGGGTGCTGGCAGAGGATGGGAGTGTCCCACTTGTATCGAGGAGCCTTGACTCCCCTCAGGGCCCAGCAGGCACCCTGCACGTTTGCCTGCCTTGTGCCATCTATTTATGCCTCCGGCCTTTGCTCCTGCTGTTCCCTCTCCAGGATGCCCTTCCTCACTGTTTGCCAAGGACGTTCCTACTCATTCCTTGAGTTCCAGCTCAGGTATCTTTTCCTGGGAAGTCTCCCTGGTCTGCCTTCTCCCCACAGGCCAAGTTGATTACCCATCCACCTACTCTGTGACCCCCCCCATCATTGTGCGTGTATTTCTGTTATTGCATCAATGAGACTACATCATGACCATTAGCTGAGGTGAAGGACTCCTCCTTCCTTACCTCCACGTCTATTTCCACACACGGGCACCTGATATGGCATCTCATACCCGGCCATTGGCTACTAAACATTTGCTGAATGCACAAGTGCGTGAAAGGAGCCTCAAACTGTCTTTCTCAGCTTCCTGAAATCATCCCCTGTCAGGTATACATTTGGGAGTGCACACAGGTACATGTGTGTGTGTTGTGTGTGGGCAGCCTGGAGTGCGTGTTTCCATGCCAGAGTGAAACAGGGGGGGTGGGCACCCTGGTGGGGAGCAGAATGTGGTGTGTCTCTGTGGGGGTGTGTCTCTGTGTCTCATGCGTGTGGTTGAGAGTGTGGCAGGGGCTGCAAACCTGTGTGTAGGCATGTGGGGAGGTCTGGGGTCCCAGGTGTGATGGGCTTGCGTGGGTTCTGCTCTGCTGGTGCTTTTCGCCACTGCATCTCAGACATGACCATGTGCACACCGTCCCAGGTGAGGAGCCTACGAACCTGCAGGTTCTGCATTGCTAACCATCTCCTAGATGCTGCTGCTCCTCATACCACACTTAGTGTCACCAGGCTGCTGACACCCAGGATGGGCAGCCTGCCCAGCCAGCCAGACCCGGGACAGAAGCCCAGGCCTCTTCCCCCAGCTCTGGAGGTTTCAGCAGTCCTGGGGGCTCCATGCCTTTCATGGGTCCCGCCCCCATTCTCTGCCTCCCCATTGTACAGGCTTTGTGAAGGCGGTTCTGGCATGGAGGGGTGTCAGCGGGTGGGTTTAATGTGCCTGGGCAAGTCTTGTGGCTAGGTGCCAGCAGCCATAATTCACCTGCTAAATTATGGCCATAAATTTTCTCAAAGAGATGGGTCCCCAGGCAGGTGGGTGTGTTGTTACTGGTATCATTGAGCAGAGTTCAGTCTTTTATTTTAATTAAACAAGAGCAGGGGCCAGACTAGCCCTGGGGACTGGGTCCCACTGTCCCCATACTCACTGTGCCTGGACAGGGGAGGTGAGCTCTGGTGTGTGCGCGCGCGTGTGTGTAGAGTGGAAATGACCAAGAGGCTGTGTTCTCAGCATGCATCCTGGTTGCTCCTGTAGTGAGTCAAATGGTGGTCCTCCCAAAAGATGCCTAAGAATCTGTGAATGTAACTATTTGGAAAAAGTCTTTGCAGATGAAATTAAATGAAGACTCTTGAGATGAAATCAACTTGGATTAGGGGGCCCTCAATCCAATGACACTTGTCCTTAGTAGCAGGAGAGATGACATAGAGGGACAGGCCATGTGAAGACAGAAGCAGAGATTGGAGCAATGTAGCCACAAGTCACAGGATGTCTGAAGCCACTGGAGGCTGGGAGAAATAGGGGACATTCTCTTGTGGAGCCTTTGTCCCTGCTGACATCTTGATGTTAGACTTCTGACTTCTGGAGTCGTGGGAGAAGGAGTTTCTGTTGTTTTAAGCCACCAGGTTTGGGGCAAGTTGTCAGCAGCCATAGGAAACACATACTCTGCCCTCTGACTTTGAGCAAGTCCCCCAGTCTCTAGAGCCCTGGTTTCCTCTTCTGGCAGATGGGGTTGTGTCTTGCCCTTCCTTCTAGATACGCCTAGGGCACAGTTCCATGATGCCTGTCCAATGCTCATCACAGCCTGTGATCTGCCGCCAGAGTGCTTACAGGGCATGGCCATTGGCAAGGCCCTGGACAGTAGGGCCGCTAGACATGGGATGCATTAACTGAGATGGTGCATGGATAGGGCTTCTGCAAGTGAGGGGTTGTTGTTAATAGCCATGGAGCTGGTAACCCCCATGTGCCCCAAGAGAGGCCCTTGGCTAGGACCCTCCCCACATCTACCATTCACCTTCCACTTTGCAAGTTTCCCCAATTTCACTTCCACCAACACTCACATTTATTCAAAGCTTTTCTTTATATCAACTTGTTCTTTCAAGTTAATGGAATATATTTGAAGAGGACATTTTATACTGCTATAGTCAACAGGAAGTGCATTTCACGTGCCCTAAATAGATAGTGCCCTTAAACCCAAATGCAATGAAAGCAGAGCGGAGTGATTTTGTGAGAATCTAACCAGATGCTGCACTAAGGCTGATGCCTGCTTGTTTTTGTTTTTTGTTTGTTTGTTTGTTTGTTTGTTTGTTTTGTTTTGTTGTTAAAAAGAGAGATTGCCAAAGGGGAGTGTTAAAGACACATCAGCATCAAACCGAGACTTCCTTCTAGTTATTAATCAGGAAAGTGATCAGAAAGAAGACAATGCTTTCATTTGGTAATTCCTAAAGCTGGATCCACGAATCCCCCTAAAAATACGTGTCAGGGCACATCCCTCTCACCATGGGAAACCTCTGACCCCACCCCCTCCTATCCCTACTTCTGGGATACTGGGGCCAGGGTGGGGGTGGAATGGACTCAGCCAAAGTCATAGCTCAGGGCACAACTACCACTAGCATTTGGTCTTTTGACTTCTAATCCAATGCTCTTTCTACTGTACTTGACTCTGTTGCTGCTACTTTAAAGAGGCCTTCAGGCAATATGTTGCTCTGTCCTAAATGGATGAGGCAAATGGTGGGATTTTAGACACTGGATGGTAGACAAGTCACCCCTCACATGCAACAGCCTCGGAAGAGGGCCAACCCTGACGATTACCATTCAGAGGTGAGGACCAGGGTGCTTAGGGCTGAACCCTGTGCCTTTATCTCTTGGAACTTTACTTTGCCTACCTGTTAAAGAGTCACAGTCATCCCATCCTTGAAGATTATTGAGAGGCTCAGTTGTGCCCCCTGAGGCACTTGGAGCAGGCATGGGCTGGGAACCTGCTGTCAGCATGGCCCACGGAGTTCAAGGGCGTTATTCAGATGGGCAGGGGCCTGGACCTGGGACTGGGCAGCCTGTATCAGCCTGTGAGCAGTGTTGGTTTGGTAGATTTTTCAAGTTTCTTTTTTTTTTTTTTTAAGTATATTTTATTGATTATGTTGTTACAGTAGTCCCAATTTTTTCCCTTTGCTCCCCTCTACCCAGTACCCCCCTTTCCCCCAGCAATCCCACCCCCCTTAGTTCATGTCCATGGGTCATGCATATGAGTTCTTTGGCTTCACCCTTTCCTATATTATTCTTAACTTCCCTCTGTCTACTTTGAACCAACCAATTATGCTTCTTGATCCCTGCATCATTTCCCCATTTCTCCCCCTTTCCCCTCCCAGCTGATAACCCTCCAAATGATCCCCATACCTATGATTCTGTTCCTATTCTGGTTTGCTTAGTTGGATTTTGTGCTTATTTTTTAGATTCAGTTGTTGATAACTGTGAGTTTGTTGTCATTTTAATGTTCATAGTTTTGATTTTCTTTGTCTTAAGTAAGTCCCTTTGATATTTCATATAATAATGGCTTGGTGACGATGAACTCCTTTAGCTTTACCTTGTCTGGGAAGCACTTCATCTGCCCTTCCATTCTAAATGATAACTTTGCTGGATAGAGTAGTCTTGGTTGTAGGTCCTTGCTTTTCATCATATTGAATACTTCTTGCCAGCCCCTTCTTGCCTGCAAAGTTTCTTTTGAGAAACCAGCTGATGGTCTTATAGACACCCCTGTGGAAGTAACTCTCTGCTTTCCTCTTGCTGCTTTTAAAATTCTCTCTTTATCTTGAACCTTTGGCATTTTACTTATGATGTGTCTTGGTGCGGTCCTCTTTGGGTCTAGCTTGTTTGGGACTCTCTGTGCTTCCTAGACTTGTATGTCTATTTCCTTCATCAAATTTGGGAAGTTTTTATTCATTATTTTTTCACATAAGCTTTCAATTACTTGCTCTTCCTCTTCTGGCACCCCTACAGTTCGGATGTTGGCATGTTTAAAGTTGTCCCAGAGGTTCCTAAACTTCTCCTCATCTTTTTCAATTCTTGCTTCCTCATTCTGTACTGGTTGACTGTTTTTTTCTTCCTTATGTTACAAATCATTGATTTGAACCCCAGCTTCCTTCTCTTCACCATTGGTTTTGTGTGGATTTTCCTTCATTTCATTTAGCATAGCTTTCACTTCTTCCCTTATGCGTTTACCATACTTAAGCATATCTGTCCAGCCTGTGAGTATCTTTATCACCAGTGTTTTGAACTCTTCATCTGTTAGGTTGGCTATCTCCTCGTCGCTTAGTTTTCCCACTGGAACCTTGATTCTTTCCCTCTTTTGGGCCATACTTCTCTGTCTCCTCATCTTGACAGGCTTCTGTGTTTGTTTGCCTCTGTGTCTTAGGTAAAGTTGTCTCACCTGTTACGTTGTAATGGGCAAAGCCTTAGGTTTTCTCATCAGTAGAGGGCAGCCTGTTTCACCACATTATGGTGCTATATGTGGGGGAGAGGTCTGAGAGGGAACAATGCTGCTTGCTCAGCACTTGCCACTTTTCCAGGCACTTCTCCCACTTTTTATGGGACTGGTACTTCTATAGTTGTTGCCCTGGCTGTCATTCCCAGAGTGGGTGGATCTGTGGATGTCCTAAGACTGTGGGAGCGCTTTAAACAAGCTGAGAGACCAGCAGTTTCTTTCTCCGCCCCAACCCCCACTGGTTTGCACAGTCAGAAGCAATGAGGCTTGATTTTCCCTGGCACTGGGACCTTGAACTGTGTGGTCTGGTCTGGTGCTGGAAATGCTCCCCAGGTGTCCCTCATGACTTTGTAAAACATGTGACTGTGCTTTCCACCAGCCTGCCGCTGCCGCCACTGTTGCCTCTGACACCTCTGCCACACCGCGTCCTTTCTGCTTCGGCTCCGCCCCTCCTACCTGTCTGGATGAGTATTTTTTCTTTATTTCTTTGTTTGTTGGACTTTCATGCAGCTGGATTTTCTGGAACTTCTGGTTGTCTCTAGTTTTAAGGTAGTTGTATTCCTTCTTAGTTGTGGAGGGAGACGCAACGTGTCTGATTTTCAAATTTCTGAGGTTGGCACAGAAGTAGGAAGCCCTGCGTGTCCAGGTGAGCTCAGCGGGGCTGGGCCCTCAGATATGGGCAGCCATACATGCTTGGTGGTTTGTGTGGCTGAAGAAGAAGGAGCATTGGGTAGGGCTGGGGCCGCGTTCTTGTGTTTTAACTCTGCTCCAGACTCCCTGGGGACTTGGGCTTGTCATTTCTCCTCTTGGGCCTTGCTTTGCTCATCTGTGAAATGGGGACAACTAGTCATCAGATGTCCCAATTCTTAGTCACCTATTCAGGCAATTGACTGAGCCCCTGCTCTGTGCAGAGTCAGGTGTTGGAACAGAGGGAGGATAATAACCCTACATCTGAATCTTCACTTCAGGTGACATGAGCGAGAAATGCCAGGAACCCTGAGGCAGATCATGGGGAGGTGACCTGGTCTCGCAATCAGGATGACCGGGGGCAAGTGTGGAGGTTCAAAGAGATCCTGGGCCTGGAATCTGGGAATCCCAGCAGGTCAGGGTCAGTGCTGACCTCATGTCAGTCTTAGGAGCAGTTCTAAATCTCCGTACCCGAGGAGAGGGGGAGGCACAAATGATCTTGGGGCATGAGACTGAACTCGATACTAATCCAGCCTGCTCCCCACAAACCACTCCTTAGGGTTCTTACTCTCTCATACGAACAACGGCTGTTCTCTCAACCTTCTGTGAAATGTGAAGAGCCTTGTCTCATGTTACTGACCTGAAACACAGTGGGCTGGCCAGATACCTGCGCTTCCAGATGGGGCCACTGCCCCCAGCCTGGGCCCGCCTGCGTGCCACCCTGGTTGCTAAATGGGAGCTTCTTGGGTGGTGTACAGAAATGTGGTGTTCAACCACAGAGCCCCACTAAGGAAGAAGACAGTTCTTGAAATCTTCTTTCAGGCCCTCCCTCTATCCCAAGAAGAAAGTGTCTACTCTAGCCCTGGCTGACCTCCATTTACAATGAGGGGAGAGAGAAGGCAGGCCTCGGGCTCAGAGTAGCAGGCAAACTGGTTGTCTGGGATTTAGTGACATCTTCTTTTATTTTTTCTTTCTTATATTTGTTTTTATTTCCTTTTTAGGGGTTATTATACTGCTTTTCCAGGTTGCTGTAGTTATGATATAAAGTCTCCTTTTAAAATCGATTTATGTGGATCAGTTAGGAAAAAATATCACATCTAGACATTGTTCCTTTCTGTACCCCACAGATAGAGCAGGACTCTAGAAGACAGGACTGGAGTTTGGGAACTGCTGCTCTGAGGGGTGGGAGCCATTGCATGTCTGTGAGCAGGGGAGGGACCGCCCAGGACTGTCCCCTTGGAGGCACTGGATATCTCCAAGGGGACAGTCACGGAGGTCAGGCCCAGGCCTAGCCCAAGTCCACAAGGCCCCAGGCCCTGAACTTCCATGTGATGGAGAAATATAGAGAGACAATAAGGCAGTGAACCGTGGCGGAGGGTTTATGAGGCAGCCATGCTTGAATGGTTGGAAGTTAGGGAAAATGTATTTATTACAACACTTTTCATGGGCAAGTTATCATTTTGTCAAACTTTATTAGAGGGACTAATTAATGGGTTGTAAAAAGTACTAGTGCGTGGCCGGAGAAAGAGCTGGTCCCAGGGACATTGGCAGCCCCAGGATTTATGACCCCTTGATTCCCCATTTATTAACACGGAGAAGGCACATGGAGTGCGTTATATATGGGTTGGTGCGGGGCTGCCTCTCCTCCCCAGGGGCTGGTGGGCCTCGGAGGGGGGTGGGCAGTGGTCCTCCAGCCACTGCCTTCTGGGCAAAGTGGAGAGCAGGTAGAGAAGGGCAGGAGCCTGAGTTAGGGCAGGGACACCTGGCTATGTGACCTTGGATGACATTCTCTCTCGGCCTCAGTTTCCTCATCGGTGTACCTCAGGGCGGATGTGAGGAGTCAAGGCAAAGGTCTCTGCAGCCTGAGACCAGCTGCTGCAGGATGGTATGGTCCAATGGCAGAAGGTCAGGCAGACAACATGAATGACCTTGACGAAGCCCCACTCTCTGGCGAGGGCTGGGCAAATACTTCTCTTGCTCCAGTCCCTGAATCCACACCTTCCACCAGCCCTTTGCATGGCAGCTCCTTCTCATCTCTAACTTCTCAGCTCAGAAGCCTCCTCCTCCAGACAGCCCTCCCCCCCTCCACCTTGACTGTCCCCATGTTCTGCACTTTATATAGCGCTCAGTTCATTCCTTTACTTATTCAGTGAGTGCTTTGATTACTTGTGTGTTGTTTCCACATGATAATAGAGCAGGGACTGTGTCTATATGTGCCTTTCTCTGTCCTTGACAACAGAGGGGGTGAAGTAGAGGTTCATGGATATTTGCTGGGAGGATGAAGGAGGACATGTGGGTATAAAGGCTGGGAGGTGGGACTGCAAGGGCCACATGTAAGAGGTGACAAAAAGCTACTCCCTGGGTAGTGACCACAGTAGGCAACTCAATAAATGTAGGCCACTGTGGGGGAGGGTGAATTTGGGCCTCGTCCTGACTTCTCAGGCAGCAGCAGGGACAACTAGGGTTCAGCCTTCTGGAACAAACCCCACTCTGTCTATGCCAGGAGTTATGGGGCAGGTTCAGCTGGGTTCCCCAGAGGAGGAGGCGACACCCAGGGGCCTTGAGTGAGAACCCATGTCCCTATTTGCTGTTTCTCCAAGTCCTCTTCATTGTAAACAGTCTGAATGTGGGGATGGGGGAAGCGTGTTCCTAGGCTAAAAACACACACCCAAAACTGACGTAGGCTAAGAAGCTGGGAGGCTCAGAATATCCTGCAGAAGTGAGTTTAAATCCTGGCTCTCTGACTTACTAGCTGTGAAACCTTGGGCATGTCACTCAGTACTCAGCCTTGGTTTCCCCACCTACAGAGTGAGGATGTTAAAGGCATGCCCCTCACTGGGCTGGTAGAGGGATTCCAGCTGATGTCTGGAAGCTCCTGGCACAAGCCGGGGTGCTTTGCCCTGTTCTGTCCCAGTCTTGGCTGGGCTGAGGGCAGGAGGCAGGAGCCTCAGCTACTCCTGGGCTCAGCTTTCATCTGTGTGGAGCCTCGTGACTTCTATGAGGACAGCTGGCCCCTGGCTGGGGACAAGTTCTCCTTTTGGTCTCTGGTGTTGTATGAGGTCAGTGAGTGGTAACCTGGCAGAGACCACTCTGCAAGGTCAGGGGCAGGACAGGAGAAGAGGAAGGTGGTTTTGTCCTCACAATGACCCATGGTTCGTACTTCTCCTTGTTACCTTTTTTTCCCAGCAGGGGACTGATGCCTACAGGTGTCATTTTCCCAGCAGGGGACTGTCATTGCTCTGGCCTCCCAGGTTACTGTGAGGGGCAGCCAGTCATTTCTCCTGGCCTGGGCATCTGCCGTGAGGAGTTGCTGTGCCTCACTTGTACCCTCCTCCCCACAATGCTGGGTGGTTGGCGAGATGATCCCATTTTTCAGCTGAGGAAACTGAGGCTCAAGAGTTTAAGGCACTTGGCACTAAAGGGCTGCCGGTATGGGGTGCTGGCAGACTATGAGGCTGTAAGGCACAATCCCCACCCTGGACCTTTCTGTCCGACAGGGAAGATAGACCCTGAATGGCAGACTGGGATCAGAGACAGACTCGAGAGTCTCAAGGCTGAGGCACTTCCTGGAGAAGGGGGACACTGTAGCTGGGTATCGAGCATGAATTTTCCAGGGAGAGAAAGAGGATAATGGTGTTCCAGACAGAGAGGCCAGCAAGGGCAAAAGTGCAGCGGAGAAGAGGAACTGCTGCCTGGTTTGGGGAGGCTGGGACGTGGAGGAGAAGTTGGGATATGGAAGCAGAGGATCAGCAGGCAGGGAAGATCAGCGGGCAGAAGCCCTGAAAAGCCCGGAAGGGCTGGCCCAGGAGTGTGGCTGAGAGGAGAAATCCGATAGAGGAGTCAATTGCCACACCATTGACTCATCCATCCCTAAGATTATTCCAGAAGGGGTGTGCCGATCTTCACTGGCTTCGATAGATTCAACTCCTCCCCAGTTCTGTGGGCAAACTTTCTAATTCCTGGTGAGGAGAAGTCCTGGCAACAACTCACACACCGGAGTCTGGGGTCACAGGTGAAAGAAGAACAGGGACCCCCATCATCTCTAAGTCATTGGCCATCAACAGAGGGCTGGAAACCCTTCTCCAGGAGGGCTCTAAATCATGCTCACTCGCCACTTTTGGCCAACCAAGTTTCACTATGGCACGTATGGAGCAGGTCTGGCTGGTGGCAGGGACGATCTATGTGAGAAGTGGGTGGGAAGTAAAGCCCAGTGCCAAGCTGGCCCCAAAAATGGCGCATCTACTAGAATGAGCCAGAACCCTCCTTGGGGGTGTATAAGAAAACCAGGGCAGGGAGGGCAGGGCACTCTACCCAGATGGACAGCTGCAAATTCTCTTTCCCCATGTTGGGGTTCTCACTGCTATCCCTGACTTGTTTAGTGTTGTTTTCAGTGATTAATTCTTTTGAGAGGGTGGTCAAGGGTTCTAGTTTTTGAGAGTGCCAGGAACATTCATAGATTGTGAGCAGCTGCGCTTAGAAGGGTAGGTGGCAGGGTTATTTGGAAAGAAAGGGCCAGAAGCCCACAGATGCCCAGATGAGCAGACATCTGCTTTACGCGTCTCTGACGGGGGTGCTTCCTGTTGTCTTTGGAATCAAACCCTAGACTTCTGATCTATCTGCCAGGTTCTGGGGAACCTAATCCTGTCCACCTCTCTCTCCTGTCCTTAGTGCAAATGTCCCAACCTCTTGGCTCTCCCTCCTCATCTCTTTTCTCTCCTAGACACATCTAGGAATCTTCCAGCACTTCATTTCAGGCCGCCCAGGTTCCAGCCGTGGCCAGCTGCTGGATTCAGCACCCACCATGGATGGGGCAGAGGGACAGGGTGAGCCTCCAGGCCGCCCAGGCTTACAGCCAAGGAGGGAGAACTGTGCATGTCAGCAAGCAGTGGGCACCTACTGTGTGCTAGGCATCAGGGAGTGGGGAAGCATGGGTACGGTTCCTGCCCCAGGCTGAGGACCATGACACCAAAATTAGTGCCAGGAGCTGGATAACAAGACTCAGGTAGGTTGTCCAGGACAGGTGAAGTTAGAAACACCTGGAAGGGTTCTGCCTGAGGGGAGTCTGAAAAGATACACTATTGTTTTCCAGATGCACAGAAGGAATTCCAGGTGGCGGGGGTTGGGGGGTGGGGGTGCCGGCGCTGCCAGGACAAAGACACAGAGGCTGTCTCTAAGAGATTCCCCCAAGAGTACAAGGGGATCCAGTGGCAAAGTCAGCCTCTTTCTGGGGGCCCTCACCAGGAGTTGGGGTGGCCTCCCTGGGTGCCTTTGCAAGCAGGTGCTAGTTGCAGGGGGCACATTTAATCCAGTTAGGAGAACAAACTGCCCTGCTGTATTTTGGCGCCTCCATTATTTGCATGCAAACAGAGGCTGCTAATTGTAGCAGAACTTGGGTTCCGTGAAAGTAGCCCCTAGGGACTAGTCAGAAAGCTGTTGGCAGTGTGAGCACCTTGCACCTTCTGGAGGATGCTCTGCTTTCTCTAAAAAGCTGATTTATTCAATTAGTCACTCAACAAACATTTATCCAGCGTGTCCAGCATGCTAGGCCCCATGTCGGGCTCCAGAGACGCCCAGACCTGCTCCATAGGGCTGACAGTGAGTCCCAGCGGGAGGATACAGAGTTCCTGCTGTGATAGTGCTGTGATAGGGGCTAGGAGGGCAGAGGAGAGGTGTGGTGAGAGAGGAAGTGAGGCAGGAGGGGATTTGGTTGGGTTTGGGGAAATGATTTGTTTGAGAGATGATTCTAGAAAGCACCTGAAGAGGCCTGAAGTGGCAGGAAAGGGAAGAGTAGGCGGCTCATACAGGGTGCGTGAATCAGAGTCCAAGCCAAGGCAGACAAAGTGCCTTGTTGTTGCCCTTTGCCCTTTGTACGTGTTCTTCTTCCTACTTTATTCTTCCTTTCGAAGTATTGGCCTTGGGGAGTCTTGGTTCAATCTTCTACCCTTGGAAGGCTCAAGGCTTTGCCTCTTGTCTCCATATGTCTGCCAAAACTTGATTCTTGGCGGTGCCCTGAATGCCTACACCTCCCGCCACCCCCTCCCCATTTCAAAGACATGGAAATCGCTCATCAGTCATTATGTTTGCTTCTGTCTGGGGGCGGCAGTGTAGCCTCATGGTTAGCAGTGGCTTTCAGACTTTCTGGGTGGGAAGCCCAGCCCTGCCACTCACTAAAGATGTGACCCTGGGGCACTCATTAACGAACCTCTCTCAGCCTTAGTTTCCTCATCTATAAACTGGGGGTGATAACAGTTCCTACATCATAGGATTCGTACAAGGGTTACATGAAGCACTGAATGTGATTGCCTAAAACAGAGCTTATTAAATCATCGATAAAAGCTGGCTATGACAACGTCTTTTCATTTTACACAAATGGAAACACAGGAGGTTCATTGTTCCGCATTCTGCTTTTTCTGTAAATTGTTCCCTATCAGCCCAATGGTTCCAGGCCATTCTTTTTCATGGCGACATAGTATTCCCTCACACAAATGCACCACAGTTTATTTAAACCTTGCTCTCTCAGTGGGCACTTCAAATGTTTCCACTTTTTTGCTGACCCGTAATACTATTATCAGCATCCTTGTATGTCCATCTTCACCATCCACTCATTCCAGTTTACCTTCAGATCAGGTCCATGAAGTGGGATTGCTGGGGGAGGGGCAGGAAGCAAAGCCTCTTTCAGAAACAATTTCCCTCCATCACCATGTCTTCACCTCCTTCCCTGACCGAGAGCCAGGGGATGTGAAAACTGAGGGGAAATGTTCAAGGAAGAACCCAAAAGTTGGGTGCATGAGCAGGTCACCTTCTCTCTCTGTTTGTTTGTTTTCCTACATGAAAGATATCTCGATTAGACAGTAATTAAGAGTACTTTGGACAGCACGAGGCACTAGCAGTCTTCCAGGGGTTTAATACGTGCCAAGGCTGCCAAGAGAAAAGTTTATTTAGCATCGTAACGGGTTCTGTGGATGCCAGATTTGCCTTCCGCGTGGCACTGTTAACGCTGGTGAATGGAAACAGGATCAGGGTTTAATGCCCGCTGGAGAGGACAACAGAGGCAGCAGACTGGGTAAGGCAAGCAAACCAGCTGGGAGCCAGACAACTCTGGGTTCTAAGCCAGTCACTGCCACTCACCAGTTCTAGTCTCATGACCAACGTATGGACCTCCCGTGAGCCTTGGCGTCCTCATGGTAAATCAGGGCTTGTCATACCAACCTCTGTGGGCTCTGGTATGCCGTGAAGTGAAGCAGTTAAGACTGTGAACTCTGGGTTCTAGTCAGGCCACTTGCATTTATTTGCTGATGATGCTGGGCAGGCTTCTGAACATTTTTGAGTCCAAATTTCCTCGTCTAAAATATGGGAATGATAACCCTATGAGCTCACCTTGTAGAATTGTGGTTGCTCTAAGGAAGAAAATAAGTGCAAAGGACTGAGCCCAGGGCCTGGCACAAATTAAATGCTCAAAAAATCAGTAGCTTACATTATTGGTATTAGAAGTTGGCTGAGTGTTAAAGGATATAATATATACACACCTGAAAAAAGTATGTATAATGTATATATAATAGTTAAGGCAATGCCGGTTGTGTTAACAGATAAAGCTTATGCTTCTGTGGTTTAACAATACAAGTTGATTTCTTATTAATGTCACAGCCCACTGCTGGCATTCCTGTTTGGTGACCCTCTTCCACACAGTGATTCAGGCACCCAGGCTCCTTCTGTGTCATAGCTCTTCCATCTTCAACATGTGGCTTGGATCCCACTCTATTCAGTTGGCAGCTTTGGAAAGAAAAGATGGGGAGACACACCATTTCTTAACCACACCAGTCCTGAAGAGATCCATCACTTCCTCTCACAGTCTATTGGTCAAAGCTTGTCATATGACCCCACCTAGATGCAAGGGGTACTGGGAAATGTAGTCCCTGCCCGATCAGCAATTTCCCAGCAACAACTCTGTCCTATAGAAAGAGAGCAAGAATCCTGGGGGTGACCTTGACTTAGCCCAGCACCCTCATTTTCAGAGGCTGACCTGGAAATGGCCCGAGAGTGTGACAGTCTTGTCCAAAGTCATCTAGTGATTTGGAGCCGGGTGTGTGTAGGGGTGTGTCTCCCCTCCTGAAATCAGAGTGATGTTGGTGCTGAAACCATCATCCCCCAGACAGACGATAGTGACAGCAATGATTCCTGCTGGAGCCTGGTGATCACCCTTAACCTCCTAAATAGCCCTGATTGAGTGTTTTCATTATTACTATTACTCATGTCACAGATGAGGAAACTGAGGCACAGCATAGCTAAGTGCCTTGTCCAAGTTATCACAGCACAGCAGGGGCTGATTTAGGACTTGAACTCAGATACTGAGGTGAGTGAATATGTTCATCTTGGGAGGCTGGGGTCACAGTAGAGGGTCCCCATTTGCGGCTGGGGAAGGGAACCCTTCACCTCCCCCAGAAGATTTCAGACACAATGTCCTGATGGATGAGGCCTGGCTCCTATAAAGCTGAATAAACAAACCAGTGGAAGAACAAAGAAGAACGATTGTTCTTTCTGGAACCTCTGGTTTGTTCTTTGAGCAGGTTAAACATGCCCCTGCAACCTTGCTGACCTTCTTCATTGGCTCTGTAAGCCCTTGGGTGGCTGTTGTGGGCATTTTTGTACACCCAACGTTTAGCATGGAGCCAGACATGCTAAGAGGCTCTACACAGATATTTGTGGAATAAATGAAAGAAAAACCTCAAGGGAAAATTTATCTAAATGACAATGATTTTTGTTTGTGTGTGTAGTTGTGCAAGGTGGAGGTTCATCAGAGCCCTGGCAGGTCCTATGCCCTTCTCCGAATCCTCACGTAGTCCTGGGATGCAAGTTCCATTGATATGCACAATTAGCAGACAAGGAAACTGGGGCACTCCCCTGTGGCTACTCATTGGTCAGGCCAGCCTGAGTCCTTTTCCCTCACCCCCTCTGCTGCCTGATGACGTCTCTCATTGATCAAGTCCTACAGAGCTAGGAGTGAAGAGGGATTGAGCCACCCTTTGGGCAGAGACCATGTGCCCACAGGGAGAACTTCCCTTTGGTGGGTGGCCGAAGCTTCCTTGGCCCCATCCAGAGTCACAAGGGGCTAAAAAGTGACCTCCGAGTGTCTATAATTAGACCTTGCCTGGCATCAGGGGTGCAGGATTTTCTGTCTGGCTAATGTTAGCTGAGCACTTACTACGTGGCAAGTACCATGCTAAGTCCTTTATACCCTAGCTCTGACCCTTGCAGGAAGCACCTGGCAGGTGTGTTAGCCTCCCCAATTTACAATTAGGAAACTGAGGCCCAGGAGGGGCCTTGCCTGAGATTGCTTAGCTGATTGGGGAGTGAAGCAGGATTTAAACCCAGACACCAGGATCTGCAGCCACCAGATGCTAAACGGCAGGCTCTGTCAATGAAAGTAGCTCCATGTGTCCAGAGCAACACAGGGTTTCAACTGAGTAGTCAGGAAAAAGGCATGCTCAGGGATGTTGGGCACTGACCAGTCTCATGGGCCTTTACCTTTGCCTGGAATGCCCCTTACCCAGATCTGCATATGTCTGACTCCTTCCCCTCCATTGGGTTTCTGTGTAATTGTCACCTCCTCCAGGAAGCCTTCCATGACCACATCTACTCTTAATCTGCCCAGTTACTTTCTTCTTTGAACTGACCTCCAGGTGAAATGATCTTTACTTATTTACTATTTGTCTCCCCAACTAGATGCCAACTCCATAAGGGTAGACTGTGTTTCTCTTCTTCCCCGTGAGACCCAGATTGACATATAGTAGATGTCCTATAAATAGCTGTCATGTGACTAACTGACTGAGGGTGAAATATCCTTAGGGCCAAGAGGCCACCAGGACGGATGGGCAGGTGAATGTTTCTGGAGGCCAAGCCGCAGGTCACCTGTGTGCTCAGAGTAGACCTCCTCCAGCTGTGGATGGATAGGGAGCCGGGTCCGGCCTCCTGGGACAGGGAGTCCGGACTGTGTGTAACAAGACATGAGGGCATCCAAGCCCAGGTCCGGGACTGAGTGGCCTCTCTTAGCCCCAGCTCACTTGGTAACAGAGAACACTGGTAGCTGCTGGAGCAGAGCCAGCTCCTGGACTGAGGCCTGACCTGTCACTGGTCTTTGCCGAGACTGGCTTCAGGGACCTGGAGTTTGGGCAGCTGGAAAGGAAGATGTGGGTAGGATGTAGGGGGAAGAAAAGAGGGGCATTTGTTGTGACTTAGCCAGGCTGGCATCTCCATCATAAAGACTTTGAAGAAATGAATAGGGGATTGATCCTAGAGCCCAAAGTGCTTTTTCTTTAATACACACTAGATGCTCAGCATGGCTTACAGTTCTGTCCAAGAATGACTGCCTTTTATTCTCATAAAAACCTACAAGTTGGGCCCTATAATGAGCCCCATCTTACAGAGAAGGAAACTGAGGCACAGAGAGGGGAAGTGAATTCCCCAAAGTCACACTGCCGGAACGAGGATTTGAACCTTGCCTTCTGGCTTAAGTCTGTGCTTTTAGCCCTCCCCTCTGCTGCTTATTTTGGGCTAAATTACTCTGACTCCAAGGCAAAAAGGCAATAGTTTGCAAATTCTTGAAAAGGAGCTGGCATTTTCCACAAGAGAATTCTTACTCAGAAATAGATGATGAAAGAGGCTCTGGCCAGAGTGAGAACTGGGATCCCAGAGACCTCCATGCTCAGCCCCAGCGCTCATCTCCCACCTCCGCACGTACCTCCCTCTGTGGTTCTGGCTCTATATCCTGCCTCGTGTTCCCTTCTTTCAAGTATTCTCATATTCCTATAAGTCAGAAACCGACAGATTTCTTTCTGGTTGCTCTTGTTGTCCAACTTTTTCTTAGTCCCCAGAACCCTTACAAATAATACAGATCTGGGGGAAGTGAGTGTCTGTGTGAGTGCCCCGCCCCCCATCCCCGCCAGCACCTTGCTCCTTGGAGACCTCTGAAGCCCCACTGGGGTCCTGGGGGTACAACTGTGCTCAGGAATTCTACAGGATTCTGACATCCCAGGACATTCTATCTCCCTAACACAGTCGAACATTCTGAAGATTCTTTAAAATTGAGAAACAATTTCTATATATTAAAATGCACAAATATGATGTATTACACCCATATAACTACCTCCTGATTCATGATATATAACATTTCTAGCCCTGACAGCTCCTACACCCCCCTTTCTAATATTCTAAGTATTTCTAACCTTGTGAAGAAGTCTCTAAAACAGGAGTCAGCGAACTCTGGCCTGTGGGCCAGATGTGACCCACTGCTTGCTTTTGTTATTAAAGTTTTATTGGCACATGTCCACACCTTTTGTTTATAGCATGTCCAGAGCAGCTTTTCTGCTACGAGGGCAGGATTTGAATGGCTATGTTGAGGCTGAAAAACTATGACAGAGGCGGTGTAGTCCACACAGTCAAAAATACTTGGCTCTTTGTGGAAAAGGTGCGTCTAACCCTGTTATAAAGCAGAACTTGCTTCAATGACGAAATATTCTAGGCCTGTGCTATAATATGGTAATCGCAGGCCAAGTGTGGTTACTGAGCACTTGCAATGTGGCTTCTTTGAGAAACCGAATTTAACATTTTTTTCTAATGTAAATGAACTTGCACGTACACTGCTTGATGGGAGGGACCTCAATGCTGAAGGGTTTTAACACAGGGACCCTAAGTATTTCAACACCATACCTCCTGAGAGAGACTAACATTCTGAGAAGGGACACAAATGTGTCCCTGGGGTTGGGGTTCCCAGAAGTGGCCCCATAAGCTCCGGCCAGCAGCTTTGGGGTTAATGAAGAAGCAGATTGGGACTGCTGGAATTTTCTTCAAAGATGTTGTTTGTATTGATAGATTTTTGGATGATGCTATAGCATTAAGAAAAGACAGAGAGACAGAGAGAGAGAGACAGAGAGACAGAGAGAGACAGAGAGAGAGGAAAAAAAAAAAGAAAGAAAGAAAGAAAAAAATCAATGCTCGGCTGATTGTACCAGGAAGGGCAGTCGATTGGTGAAAAAGCTGCAGCCGTGTATTGGGAAATAGATTTTTCTGCCCTCCAGACATTAGCTTGAAATTCTTTGAAATGAGGGACCACAATCTGTGTCAGAAATGAAAGATTAAGGAGGTTAATATGCTGGGCCTCCCCTCCTCCTTTTTAATTTCCACGTCCTGGGTGCCCTTGGCCTCCTGAGGAAGACGCGCGGGTTCCTGCCACCCTCCCTGCTGAGTCCCCTTCCCCCATTGCTCTGGGGGCTGTGTGGGGGGTGGGGGTGGGGGCGCGGATGCTCCTATCACTTGCTGCTGAGGCTGACGGAGAATGAAGGGAGAGGAGGGCTGGCCTTTGTTTGGGACTGGGTGGACGGGGCGGGGGGGGGGGGTTCTCAGGGCCTTCGGATCTGGTGGCCTCCCAGGGAGTGCTCTTCTGGGGGCTGGTAGGCAGGTCTTGGTCCTACTCCTGGCTCCTCCAAGACCTTCGGGGTCCCTGGGCTTTGGGTAGCTCAGTGCAAACCCTGGGGAAGCTCTGCTCCCGCCCCCCCATTTCACGAGTTACAGATTTAGTGCGTGATATGAAATTCAAATGCGCGAAAATTGAGCAATAAGCTCATAGGTAATAAAGAAATGAGGATTTTATTCCCAGAGAACTAAACTGTATTATTAGTAAATCCCTGAGTAGACCGTGTTTAGGTGAAGTCCTTGATAAGTCTTTTCTGGAATCTTACACATGTCCATGTAGTTAGCTGTTTCCTTTCATGGCTGAGCATACAGTTGCTGACTTTCTAACCAGCACGCACTGATGAAGGTGAAAGACTCGCCACATTGGGCCTGCCCAATGGAGAGCTCTTCATGGTCTTGAAAAAAACAGGTGTGCAAGACCTGCCCTTCTTGGTCCTCAGACCAGCACCTCCAGGGGCCTGCTCTTCACTCGTTCTGCTAATATCTTTACCACATCATGGCGATGTGACCGCCATCCAGTTGTGCAGAGGGCTGTGCAGAGCGCCGACAAATGGAGAGAAGGAAGCTTGAAGCATTGGGCTTGGGATTTGGTCCTTTGGGAGGCTCCAGGGTCCCAGCCAGCCAAAGCAGCCACCGGGGATGCGCAGTTACAGGAGGGAGAGACTCAGCTATGGGGGTGCACCGTGATAAGCAAATGGGCGCTGTCAGACATTTCCTTGGGTGGGTCTGGGCGACTCTATCTTGGGATCCCAATACAGGAAGCGCTGAGCCCAGCCTTGCTTTTCAGTCTATCCGATGGCCAGCAGCTGCTGAGCATCTCCTGGGGTCGAGTCCTCACAGTTTAGCCAGTGCCCCGTGCCAAGGTCGCTCCAGCAGCACTGGGATGGGGTGGGGAGGACCAGACTATGGGTGCTGGAATAGGCTGGAACTCCCGGCTTCCGGTGGGTTCTGGGTACCAGCCAGGAAGAAGGGTCTGTTCACGGGAATGTCCCCAGTGTGGGTACACCCCAGGGCAGACTGAGGGTGTGTGTGAGACATATCAGAGAAGGGGAGGCAGAGGGTGTCTTCCTGACCGTTCCCCTCCACAGGCCAGGTCAAGGCCCCCGTCTCTCTCTAGCATCTCCAGCACCTTTTATGTAGCAAATACTTACTTGGCAAGCTTTTTTTGTTTTTCCGTTGGTGCCATTCCTGGGTAAGGTGTGTCTCCCCCCAGACCTGATGCTCCCCAAGGCCAAGCTGATATCTCTTTTCACTCCCCCACATTGCCCTCTCAGGCTCCATCCTTCTTGTCCGTTGCCACGTTCCCAGAACCCAACAAAGGGCAGGGATTTGCAATGGATATTAGGTGACTGGACGAGTGCATGGAATCATCACGAAGGATGCAGAAGGTCATACTAGCAATGTAGTTAGTGCTTGCTATGCGCCAGCCACTTCTCCTCCTGCTACCCCCAAAAGTAAGATGCACAGGAAAAAGAGGCTCAACTAATGCTTCCCAATGCCTGTGGAGCTAAACCCCACTGGGGGCCCTGGAGAGACCCCAGGGCGACCCCCAACCCCAGATCTGCTATATCCCAGGTGGAGCCCAGTGTGAGGCCATTAAGAGCAAATGGCTTCAATTCTCCCTTGCTCTGTAGGAGTGAGCTCTGCTTCATGCAAGCACCCCTGGGGGCAGTACGGATCTCTGGGGCTGCTTTGACCTGGGATCAGCAGACCCCAGAAGCTCTGTTTGTCCCTTAAGCTGCACATTTCTGTCTGGAGACCTTACCTTCTGTCATTCCAGCAGTGTGGATGGAACAGGGCAGGCAGCAATTGGCATCAGATTTCCTGGACCAGCAGGACTTGGAATTTTATAAGAGATCTTGAACTAGAAGGTGTTCATTCATTCATTCACTCTTGTGGCAGAGCCTGGCAACCTGTTCACTAAACCCATTTCCCATTCTTCCAAGGCACACACATACAGCACATTTCCAGCCTCCTTGGCACTTCGGTGTAGCCATGTGGCTGAATCCTGGCTAATGGAATATTCACAGAAGTATCATAAGCCACATTTAGGCCTGGCCCATACCGCCCCCATCCCCTAAATCTTCTATTCTCTCTCCTTCTCCATCTACCAATTAAATGCAGGAGACTCTGGGATCCTAGAGGAGGGAAGTCACAAAATGGAAGGAGCCTGGGTCCTTGGATGGCTGCCCACTGATCGAAAACACCATGTGGCCTTCAGGGGAAGAGAACAAAGTCATTGTGTTAAGCCACTTGAACAGTTAAAGCATCTAAAGTTATCCTAACCAGCAAAGCTCATTGCGTAAATACTTACTGAGCATCTACTATGTGCCAGGCAGTGGACTAAAAGCGGAGGCTGAGTAGTGAACAAGGTAGACGAGGTCCCTGCCCCTGGGGAGCTTCCATTCTAGTTGGAGAGACAGATAATAAAAAAATAAATTATTTCAGATAGTGACAAAGGCAACAAAGAAAGAGGAAGCAGGATAATGGTGAAGAGAGAAAGAATACATGAGCAAAGGCCCAGAGGTAGGAAAAGTAAAGTGGCCAGGGAGGCTGGAGGGAAGTGGGAATTGGGTTTGAAGAGGGAGGTGATAGTCAGATTGGCAGAATGATGGAGAACTAGAAAGGAATTTGGGTGCTTGCCAAGAGTATTTTAATTATTTCATAAGCCATGCGTTTTGTTAACCACTGAAGTTAATGATGAGCAGAAATAGATGCTGTCCAAGTCTTCTGGTGCTCAGATTCTAACTGACCTACTGCCCATTTGATATGTAAATCCTCTCTCAAATGTCTCTGCCAAGTTGCCATTGTTTGTTTGCCTCCAGTGACAGGGAGCTCATCACCTAATTAGGCAGGCCATAACAGTTCTGCATGGCTCTGATGGTTCAAAGTCCTCCCTTAAATTGCCTCCTGAGAACTTTCACTATTATTCAGTGGCTCTGGAAATAAATAAGAAGGTCGTTGCCTTTTTTCTTTAAAGATTTTATTTATATATTTTTAGAGAGAGGGGTTAGGAGGGAATAAAAGAGGGAGAGAAACATCAAACAGTTGCCTCTTGCATGACCCCCAACCAGGGACCTGGCCTGCAACCAAGGTATGTGCCCTGACCAGGAATCGAACCAGCCACGTTTTGGTTTGTAGGATGATGCCCAACCCACTGAGCCTCATTGGTTAGGACTCACTGCCTTCTTTCTTACGAGAGCAGGACAGCTGCAATGTGCCAGACATTAGGGACACAAAGGAGAGAAAACAAACCTCTGCTGGCAAGGAGTTTATGGTCTTTTAAGAGAGGTGAGGTAGGCTCATATTTCATATAGGGTGTTATCATATGTTATAATATTAATTCACAAAGCCAGCTTGCCCAAAGCATGGAGAAAGAAGAAAATAGAAAAGCTGTTCCCATCTGGGTGAACCAAGTAGGGTGTCATGGAGGAAGAAACACTTTGCTGACCAGAGAGCAGATGAGGTGGGGAGGGGTCTCCTCCCCAGGAGGAGATGGTGTGCATACAGATCGGATCAGGTGAGTCCCAGCTCTGAGGATGGGAGCTGTGCTCTGAGGGTGTCAGGGTGATGCTCTGATATATTAACCGATGTACTGATGTCTCCCTCCACCCCATGCCCCAACCTTCCTCCACGTCAGGCAGCCATAAGGCCCTCTGTATTTCCTGTGGCAGGGACAGTGGGAACAGCAAAAGAAGAATAAAAATGAGTCAAGTGCATGATTTTTGGATCTCAAAAGTCCATTTTAAATGACTAGAATCTGGCTTTTGAGCCTCTATAGTATAAGTCTTAAAGGACCCACAGCAAAAGAAAAAAAAATTGGAATATAACAGACAATGTGGAAGATAGTTCAGTCATCCTGGAAGAAAGGGTGGCAGGCAGTTCCTGGGCCGGGGCAGCAGGAGGGTCTGGGAGATGGGACAATACCCCATGGGTGACAGTGGGAATCTCAGCAGGTAGACAAATTCCCTTTTGAGAGGACGCAACAATTGGCAAGAGTGAAAAGAAGCAGAGGCTAATATCTTGCACATATCCTCCTGTGTGAGTCTGAGCATTTCTTCCCACCTCCTGCTATCCTTGTTGCTAAGCAGAGATTTCTTGTGCCAGTCCAGGGCCTACTGGAGAGATCTTCTCCCTTCTGCTGGGTTTGCCAAACTACCCTGAGGGAAGAGCTTGCCCGAGAGCAAAGTCAATCAAAAGGAAAACTGACTTGAAAGAGACAGGCTGTAACTTATATAATGTTATAATGTTATATGTCAGTTATATCTCTCAGAGAAGGAAAACTCTGACCCCAAAAAACCTCCGCTGCCTTGCGGCATACCTCTTCAGGGGAAAGGCTAAGGGAGTAAACCCCGACAGAAAATCCGGAGCCGGAGTCCCTAAGGCGGTTTGACATTGTAGTCAACACCGGCAACTCCTGCGGCGCACCTGAAGCCAAGCTGTATTGACTCCGTCTTTCCCTTGGATCCTTCAGCTGCGAAGAGAGGGGGGGTCTGCTGCATAGGCAACAGCAGACCCTCCATATCACCCTGCCCAGGCTCTGTAGCTTCAGCTTCACTGGAGAGGACACTCCAGCATCATCACAAGATGTCGATTCAACACGGGAGGAGACAGATACCGTGTCACTCCCGAGTTGGACTGCACAGCCATTCTTGGCGGTGCAGATAGACTCTTAAGAAGCTACACCATCGTCTCTTGAGACGGACGGCTGCCCACAATATCTCTATAAAACCGAAAACAAAAGAAAGAAAAAAAGAAAGAGGCAGGCAGCTTCTTGTTGGCATCATGAGGCCCTGGATCCAGCCATACCTGAAGCTGTAGATTCAAACTTTTTCAGGTGTGTGAGAAAACAAATTATTGTTTTTGTTTGCTTGTTTCTTAAGCAACTATGAGTTGGGTTTCTGTCACGTGCAACCAGGAGTCCCAATAATGGTGTCTAGCCATAAGGAGTGGGAGGGGGGATTATCGTGTATTGAGTCAGGCAGGACACTTTCTCATTGAAGCCCCACTTCACTCTGTGAGCTGGGAGCTCCCTCATCTTAGAGAAAAGAAGGCTGAAACTCAGAGGCGCCGAGGCATAGTAGTGGTGTGGCTGAGGTCCGAACACAGTTCTGCCCTACCATTCAGAGCCACTCCATGCTCCGAAGTGTCTCTCCCGTGGGCTGCCCTGCTGCCAATGCTGCAGAGGAAAGATGGGAGAAGATGGGCATCCGGAGTGTACACGGAGTTTCGGAAGGGAGCCACGAGGCAGCTGCAAGACGCTGCGCCCATCTGGATTGGGGAGCGGAGCAGATGGCCCATCTGACTCCAGCACGTCATGTAACTTTATGGCGTCGTCTGCAGGTTCTCCTCCCTGCTGTGTTTATTGGGATGTCTTCAGGATTTCCTTTTTGATATATGAGAGAGGCTCCTTGGCTGGGACCCCCTTCATCAGAGGGTAATCTGTGAGTAAATCACTGCAAACCAGCAGCAAGTGTTTGCACAGGGCCTGTGCCCTGTGCACACTTTGGGATAAATCTTCTGAGTAACGTGCTTACACGTGTGACCCTGGGGACCAAACAGCGTGAAAAGGTCAAGTACAAGAGGCAGAAGGGAACATGTGCTTTGCTCCCACTCTGGACCAGAAGACAGAGCAGAAAGGAGGTGGCAGGAGGAAAGGAGGTGGCAGGAGGGTATATTGGTTTCCTAGGGCTATTGTAACTGAGTACCACAAATTGGGAAAAGCATAAAATAACAAAGTCATTCTCTTACCGTCCAGGAGGCCAGAAGTCCAAAACCAAGGTGTCTGGGGGGCTGTGCTCCCTCTGAAGGCTCCAAGGAGAATCCTTCTTTGCTTCTTCCAGCTTCTGGTGGTTCCTGGCAATCCTTGGCATTCCTTGGCTTGTAGACGCATCATTCCAATCTCTGACTGCCTTCTTAGGGTGTCCTTCCCTGAGTGGACTCTGTCTTTATATCTAAATGTCCCTTTTTCTTGTAAATACACTGATCACCAAAGAAGGGTTCACTCTACCCATATGACTTCATCTTGATTATATCTGCAGAGACTTTATTTCTAAACAGAGTTACGTTCTGAGGTTCTGGATGGATGTGAACTTTGCAGGGACAGGGCAGTTCTCGCATGAAGGAGGGGCTGGTCTGGAGGTGGGAGGGGCTTCAGAACGTGCACACGCCTCTTTGGGGGATTTTGTTAGGATAACAAATCTCATACCATTTGCTGTTCATCCTGAGAAATAGTTAGGCCTGAATGAGCCAATGTAGGCTTACTAAAAGCATTCTCTATATCCCAGCAACTTCACTCCTAAGAACATCCCTGCTAGAAATGAATCCTATGGTCACCGGAAGACATTCACTAGAATGTTCCCAGCAGGATTATTCATCTTGGCTGAAAACTGGAAACGAGCAAATGCCTGTCTTGATGGATTGCAAAAGCAGCCACAATTCTTTGCAGCCCGTCCCAGTAAGAGGCAGAATATTTCTTCTCCTCTTGAATCTGGGCTGGTTTTGTTATTTTCTGTGGCCAGGAGAATATGTCAGAAGCAATGTGTGCTTGTTCCGAACGCAGGATTCAGGAGACCTTTCCTGCTTCCCCCAGATCCTTCGAACTCTTCGATCACCATGTGAAAAGTCCAGGCTCTCCGGGTGGAGAATGAGAGACGGGTGGAGCAGGGGTGAGCTTTCCTAGCGGACATCATCCTAGACCACGCAGCCCCGGCCACAGAAACAGGCACATGGAGGAGCCGAGCTGAGATCAGCGCAGTCCAGCTCAGCCCAGAAGAACCTCCCAGCTGATCCCAGCCCAAATCTACCCACGGAAGCATGTACTAAATGAATGGCTGTTGTTTTAAGGCACGAGGCTTTGGGGAGCTTTTTTTTGACTCAGCAATAGCTAACTGGTACATCATTAAGAGTAAAGCAGATGTATTTTATAGTCAGTCACACAATGGAATAACACACAGCAAGGAGAATGAATGGGCTAGTACCACACACAACGTTGAGGAAGCTCATATCATCCTGAGTGTAAGAAGCTCGACACAGCGGAGGGCATACTATGTGATTCCATTTATGCAAAAAGTAAGAAATAGGCGAAACTGATCTACCGTGAGGTAAGTCAGGATCGTGGTTACCTTGGGAAATAGCGACTAGGAATGGGCTCAGAGTGGGGAACTTTTAGGGGCCGGTTATACCAGTGTGTTCACTGGGTGACATTTCACTGAGCCGCATCCTTACCATGTGCATTCTGGGGCATGTAGATCACACCTTGATAGAGATTAAAAAACACCAGATCTTTTGTTTCTTTTCTAATCGCCAGAAAGCCAGTGGGATTGCGTCTTATGTGGAGGACAGGTGTGTAGGGGAAAATCACATACTATCATCAAAACGCCCTTGAACTTGCCTTGGGAAGCTGTCATGTTGGAGCCAACTGTCATCTCTCAATAAATCCAGCACAGCCAGTTTTTCCTCCTGTGTTGGGACAGATCACTATTTCTCCCATCAGTAGAGGCTTGTGTTTAGGGCTCATGCGTTGTGACTCTCACAGGGACCCAGTGCAGCCACGTACTCACACCCAGGGATGTGTGGGACCCAAAGAGAGGGCCTGGCTCAGGGCAGGGACTCTTCAAAGCTGGGGTATATGGGAAATTCCCCCATTCTGCAGTCTCTCCCCTCGGGAGGGGTTGCAAAATGTGTTTAGTTAAGTTGAGCTTAACGACATTTAGCTCAGTTAAGTTAAATTCATGTAGGTTGTGAGACTAGCATATGAAGGACTTAACTCTTGATTAATTGACTTTTTTTCACCTATCACCCCAACACCCCTTGCGCCATTCAGAACTTCAGAAAAGCTGAATTGTGATCCCAGGCAGGGTCACCTCATCCGTCTGGGACTTGGGGTCCTCGTCCCTAGGGGGTGTGCCCTTGGAAAGAATGGGCACTCTCTGCCACTTTAAGAGTCTGGGGTGTTCTGCTGTCCCTGGGGAGATGAAAACATCCCATGACCCAGGTTCTTAGGCCTGCCGTAGGCTTCCTAGGTGACTCTGGGCCAGTCCTTCCTTTCCCGGTTCTTGGTTTTCTTGCTGCTGGACAGAGGCGGGGTGGGGGCTGCAGAAGAGCGCCGTGGTGGCCGGGTTCAGGAAAGGGGGAGCTGCTTGTACTAAAGACAGCAGCCACGCCCTGCAAGAGGGGCGCTCGGGGTGCAGACAGCACGCTGGAAGTTTCAGGGTGGGACCAGGGATGGGGCGCTTCTGCAGCAGGTCGCCTTCCTCCTTAGCCCGAGGCTCCTTTCTGAGAATGGGTGGGCCCTGCTACTGCAGGTGGACAAGGGGGCCGGACACACAGAGAGCAGGCAGGGGAGGGAGAGGGAGGAAGAGGACAGACAGACAGAGGGGCGAGAGGGAAAGCAGAGAAAGACCACCCAAGAGACTTTTATCCTTTCGGCAAATATGTACGGAGTACTTACTATGTGCTCGGTGCTATGCTTGAGGCAGAGAGAGAGAGAGGGAGGGAGGGAGAGAGAATAGAAAGCCTGGTGGACTGAGTTGCAGCGGGCAGTACCTTCTTGGTTACAGCAGAGTAGTACCGGTCGTCTGATTGCAGAGCTCAAGCTCCTCACCCCTAATGTTCCACTCTCAGGGCCTTACCCGGGGCTATAGGTGGGCAGCACAGGGTTCCCAGGCCTGCCCGTTCACCAGAAGTGTCCGGGAGACCCTCAAAGAAACTATAGACTCACGGCCCCCAACTCTGGCAATGTGGCTGTCAGGTTGTGGGTTGGGACCTGGGACTCTGCATTTGAGCCCCTCCTGGGGCTCAGCAGGCCTGGGAGCCCAGGTGGTGGACACGTGTCCCCAGGGGGCCTCCCCTGGGGCTCCCGCTGTTGTCCCAGCCACACACGCCCTTTTGCAAACACACACGGCCCATGATTGATTCTCTGCCGCTCCCCTCACGGCCCAGCGGGGCTGATTGAATGGCTGACGTGCGGCCCAAACACCCTGCTGGAACCACTTCTCTGCCCTCTGCCCCGGAAGTCATTTGTTTGTTTTTAGACACAGCCTTTATGTCCAGCTGAAAGGCCACTGGCCTCCCCAGAGCTGCCCATCCAAGCCGGAGCCAGGCTGGAGAGTGGCCTGGGGCTGGGGGTGCTGCTGTGGGGACCTCGACGCTGAGTCTGAGGCTGTCCCTGCGTGGTGGCCCAGGTGGAGCTGTTTGCTCCGGAGGCAGTGGTGTGGTCACCCGGAGTCTGGGGAGGACACCTGTGCTTCCTAGATCAAGGTGGCCCTAGACCTCTCGGGGTCTTTGTCCTACACAAAGACACTTTCATCCACCTTTAAACTGCGAGGGACTCCTGGGCCGCAGGTCTCTCTCCCCCTCCTCCCTCTTATCCTTGAACCACTATTTATGAAGCGCCTACTATGCGTGGGGCTTGTAGGTCCAATGCCTCTGCCTCTGTCTGTGTGAATGAATCCACGAGCAACCTGTTGTTAAAACACCAGGCTCCATGCATTTCCACAGTTGGGCTCAAATCTGAGCCCCGCCCCTCCCCCTGGGTGCCTGGGCTACCTTATCTACTAAATGGGGACAATAAATCCAGCCTTCAAGGCCAGCTGGGAGGGTTCCCAAGATCCTGGATGAGAGAGAAATGCCTGGCACTGGCCTGGCACATAATAAGTGCTCAGACCCTCTTCCTTTCTCTCTCCACCCCTCCTATCCCCATCTCTCTTGGACTCTGTCCCCTGGCCTCCCTTCCCTACCTGGACATGAAGCTGCCTCCTGTAGAGCAGGAAGCCCTGGGCCAGGCGTCTAGAACCTCTGGTTCTTAGTCTCACTTGGCCCTCCCCTGTTGTTTGACCTTGGGCAAATACCTGCCCCTCTCTGGTCAGGCCACATCACCTCAAAGGCTCTTTCTCATGCTGTGTGTCCAGGTTGTGAGTTTATGGGGCCCCCATTTCCCCTTTCTGTGTGTTTTCTGTTTTTCCTGGTACGCAGCAGGTGTCCAGAAAGGGACATGAAAATGAGATGGGTGGGTCATCAGCAGTGTGCGGGCACCAGATTGCGCAGATCTTGTTGGGGGTCCTGGCTGTCAGAACATGGCCACTTCCTTAGGAGAGCTGGGCTGAGGGTGGGGTGAGGGGACGGGAGATGTCGCATTCTTATTTTCATGGGAGCACTGCAGCCTGAGGCTCTGCCACTGATGAGGCAAAAATTGGTATGGAGTGGGGTTCGGGGGGTTAGGTCTGGCTTCAGAGACACCCTGATCCTCCGGTGACCAGCTCGTCCTATCTTTCCCTCCCCTCGCAGGGGCTTCATTCTACCACTTTACTTTCTTCCTTCTTTTCTGGGTCTAGCAGGTCCAGGAAGCAGGACCCTACACACTCACCTGCTCAACCGTGCATCCATCCATCCACCATCCATCCGCACAGGCCCCCATCCCGGGAACACTGGCTGAACTAGGCCAGGCCTTGCCAGGCTCTGGGGATGCAGCAGGAAACAAAATAGCCGTGGTTTTGTCTTTTAAGGTCACTGAGCCTGGTGGGGGGGGGGTGTGACAGTCGTTCAGCAGGTGTTGATAATTCAGGGTGCTGGGGGCTGGGATGGGGATGCACAGGGCATGTGGGAACCCACAGGGGGGCTCTAACTCAACCCGGGGTGATGGCTTTCACAGCAGGCTGCCTGGAAGAGGAGATGTTTGAGGAAACATCTGCAGGAGTGAACCAGAGGAGGGACTGAGGGGTGGAAGCGTTCAGGGCAGAGGGAACAGCATGTGCGAAGCCCTGAGAGTGGCCGTCTAAAGACCTGAAAGCAGCTCAGAAATGGCTGGAAATGGGAAACCAGTAACAGTAGCCAGCCTGACGATAATAATCACCTTGCCCATGTGCATTACCTCACTAAGTCTGCCCAGACAGCCACCCCCGTTTTATAGACAAGGAAACGGAGGCCCGAGAGGTGGAGACTCATCCCAAGGTCCCTAGTGTGTAGCGACCCAGGTGCCCGCTGCAAGAGTCCAGTTCCTCCCTAGAACAAACAGCCCAACTCCAAAGGGGACTGGAGAGGCTGGGCAGACAGCTCCCTCCCAGAGCTCCTCTGGGCAGGACTGAGGGCCTCAGGAGGCCCCAAGGGTGGGGGTGGGGCGTGGGAAGGCTGTAAACTGGTTTGGGGCAGTAGGGCTTTCCTGTCACTGCCGGTGGCCCCTGCCTTTGTCCTCATGTGTCACTGAGGAATGCAGCTACAGTCAGGATAAAGGCAGCTTTGTTTGGAGGCTTCAGGAGGGGGAGGGGGAGGATGAAGGGAGGGAGGAGCATGGCCAGGAAAGGGTTACTGTCCTTCCCTCTGGCTGGCTGTCTCAGCTCTGGGCAGGAAGCACCCATGCCCTGTGGACACCCACATCCTCTGTGGTGCCCTTAATGTACTTCCTGATCTTGGGGAGTAGCTTCCCTTTTTCAGAGCCTCAGTTTCTACATCTGGAAATGGGGATCATTTGCCAATCTCTCTTGATGGTTTTGAGGTTTCAGCCAAATAAGCCACATGGTTAACTGTGTCTGCAAGGTGTGCTGGTGAAGCAGAAAAAGGCAGCGCCAGGAGATACTATGTTGCCCAAGGTCACACAGCTTGACCTTGAAGGAGAATGAAGTCAGGTACTTTCCGAGAGTGGTGGGCAGGGAGATGAGAACCTGTCTGTCTCCATCTGTGAGTGGCTGAAACCCAGGCAGTGCCTTGTGCCTTGGTGAGCAAGAGGGACAGGAGTTGCTTGCCCGCATCCACATGGTCATGGCAGCCTCATCAAGGCAGGCACCGGGTCTGCCCTTGGTCACCGCAGCCCCCACCAGTGCCAGCATAAGGTGGGCAGGAAGTCCAGTGGTTCAAGACTGGGCTCTGTGTGACCTCAGGCTGCCTCTCTCTGTCTCAGTCTCCTCTTCTGTGAAATGGATTGAAAAAGACCATACATTTCACAGGGCGGTGGGCAAGTTCAAGGAGATAACGCACATGGAGTCGGCTCAGCCTGGCAGTAGTTAGTAGGATTACTGACACAATGGAGAGCTGCTTGTTGGCTGCACAAAGGATATTCTCAAGGTCACAGTGGCAGAGGGTGAGCTGGGATCAGCCCAGGGCTCCTCCTGGCTCTTCCTGTGCAGGAAGGAAGGGTGTGAGTCTTGGAGGGGCCACAGTCCTGGGGTGGAACCATTGAATGGAGAAGTAGGCAGCTCTGTCTGCCCTTTGGGAGGATGTGTCCTGTGGGCTAGAGCTCAGGGCCATGGCCCTCTGCCTGCTCCCCATAGTGACGGAGGTGGACAGATGGATGGGACAGGGCTGAGGATGCTTAGTCATAGCCCAGATATACTCTTGGCCCCAGGGGGTGGCTACCTCTGTCCTCTTCCCTGGCAGTAGCTTTAGCCAATCCCAGTAAGTCCGAAGCCTCACTTTGCCCAGTGACTGCTCACTCTCTTTGGATGCAAGATGAGCCCAGAGAGGGGGAGTAATTTACTCAAAGCCACATAGCAAACAAGGGCAAAATCATTCACTCACTCATCCACTTGGCACATGGATTTCGGAGTGCTGAAAGTGGGTTAAGTCCTTCAGGAAAGGCACTCCTGGGGGAAGTCCTCGCTTGTGCAAAGGTGGGGAGAAGTCCTATGATAGTTAAGGGTGTGGGTCTATGGGGTCAAATCCTGGCTCTGCCACTTGCTGTGTGACCTCGAACAAGTGAATGAACTGCTCTGTGCCTCCATTTCCTCACCTGTAGGTTGAAGATATTCATGGTGTTTATGTCGGGGCAAGGATGACAAGGAGTAATCTGTGTCAGGTGTTTAGCATGAGGCCTGGTACATAGTAGGTGCTCAGTAAACACAGCTGTTAAGAGGGTGCGGGAAATAAAAGACATGTGGAGCAGGGGAACTGCCAGCCAGTGGTCGGTAGAGAATGTCTTGGGCCCAGGGTGGGAGGTGTGGACAGTCTGGAAGTTTGGGGAACCACAGAAGGAGCAGAAGGAGTCATGTGGGTTGACTTGCCACTGTGAGGTGAGTGGGTGGGGACCCAAAGACTAGAGTCCTAAAGGTCGGGGAGGGGGCCATGCAGGGGAGTAATAGGAGGGACACGGTCTGAGCAGAGGCAGAGGCTGGGAAGAGAGGGTGGCATCATCTAGAATAACACCCTGGGTTCTGATGGAGGGCAGGAGCCCATGGAAGGAAAGGGGGGATGGAACATTTGACAGGAGCAAGGAGCCACTCCATGGAGTCTCCTGGGTGCTGAGCGAGGCCTCAAAGGGACCATCATGCCCAGGGCTGGCTACGTAATTCTCGGGACCCAGTACAAAATAAAATGCAGGGCACTTTGTTCAGAAAAGCAGGATAGAAATGCCAACACGGGTACTAAAATGCAAAGCTTTTTTCCTTCTTCTGCTTATCTTGTTTGCTCACATGCATCCTCCGTTGTCCCATTGGACTTCTTATAAGACACAACTTCAAAGATAAAATTAAGAATTTCAAGAGAACAGCAAAACGTTAAAGCAGGTGTGGAGCCCTTTGGGTGCAGGGCCCGGTGTGACTGCCGAGATTACCCGTCTATACCGCTGACCCTGACCATGCCCATTTCACAGATGACAAAACTGAGGGGTTCTGGGGACTGCAATGTTGGGAACTACTTCCTATTTCAGAGCACACTGTATTTTTCCCCACCTGTGTCTGCTCGTATTTAATTTCTACTTACCAACCCCCAAAGAAAGATCTGAGTCAGTTTATGTAAAATACAGGAGCTTTTAACGTGGGTGCAAAGAGAGAGGCAAACAGTCCTGTGGGAAGACCTGGCCTAGGAGCTGTGTGACCTTGAAAGGGCCATGTGGACTCTCTGTGCACACTGTCTCTTGGTAGAGACAGGCTTAGAGCCCAGGACTCCTGACTGTACCCCCAGCCCCAACCAGGCTTGCCCACCTCCACCCACATCCCCCTCCACGTCTGAGGCTTGAAACAGCCATAAAAAATGAAACCACAGCCCCCCGATGTGCTTGCCGGCTTCTTAGGCCTTATTTTTTTTGGCCTCTAAGGAGCCTAATAAATGGTTTGCCACTTGACGTAATCATTAAGAGCTCCACTGAGCTGTGGGCAGCGTTTCCTCCCCTCCATGGCTGGGCCTGGAGCGCCCGGCCACTGAGGGTGGCAGTGATGGATGGTGTCATCACGGGGCTTGCCCAATGGGGAGTGCGGGTGGTGGGCGGGCACGGCTCCCTTTCCTGTGGGCTCCAGGGCTATTCATTACGGCACGGGGGAGTTGATGTGTGGGGATGACAGCCAGCTTCCAGAAGGGGCATGAGCCTTCCCAGGGGACTGTGGGCCAGGGTGGAATGGAAGGCTGGTTTTTAGGTGCAAAGAGTCAACTGATGAATGGCCAATAAACAGATGAAAGAAAAAAAGTGTGATCTCTGTATTAGGTAATCCAAAAACACATATTTTTAAAGTTACAAAACTGGTAAAAATGTTTAAAATTTAATTTAAAAAATAAAATAATACATGATAAATTGATTGCAAAAATGTCCTCAATTCTCTAGCCTTCCCTATATCGCTTTTCTTTGCGATGTGGCTTTGTAGGTCTTCCCATCAAGAGATGGAGTCTATTTCCCACCCTTGAATCGGGGCTCAGTTTCGTGACTTGTTTTGGCCAATAGGATGTGGCAGATGTGATGCAATTCTGAGCCTGTTCTGGACGGAGACTTTGCAGCTTCGACTGGCTCTCTTGGGACCCTGTTGCCACCCAGTGGGCAAGTTCGGGCTGGCCTGCTGGAAGATGAGAGACCCTGTGGAGCAGAGCCACGCTCCAGACATAGGCGAGCACCCCACCAAGATAAAAAAGCCAAATAAGATGCATATATGATATGCGTGATATGGCACTGGATGGGTCAGAAGAACTGCCTCCCTGATCTGTAGACCCACGAGCAATACCAAACGTCCTGCCTTAGGCCAGGAAGCTTCGTGGTGCTTTGTTATGCAGCGACAGCTAACTGGTAGGATTCTAATAGCCAGTGTTGGTGATGCTGTAATAGGCTATCTCACATATGACCAGCGGGAGAGTGGTTTGCTGAGAGTTCGTATATCTACTGAAGCCACTGACAGCTGAAAAAGTAACTAAAAGATGAAAAGGCTTATAGAGCAAGGTGATATTATAATTTTGTGGGCCCCAGTTCCTTGTGCAGAAAATGGTGGTCATAGTGTCTATTGCACAGGGTGATTGTGAAGGTTCAATGAGTGGATCAAATGCTTTAAAAATGTCTCAGAAGCGTTGCTCTCCCTTTCTAGGAGCTTATGCCAAGGGCAAGAACCCTCAGGGAAGCTTATTTATGGTCTCAGCTTTGGGGACTAATTCCTTTAAAAATCTTGGAGCTTGTGTTTCTTGTGGGTGAAGATGTAGCAACAAGGATGTCCATTGTAGCATTGCTTATAATGAATACACAGAAACTGAATGGTCAACACTGGAGAAACCATTGTTACCACGTTGCTGTTTATTGTGCTAACTCTTCACTAATTTCACCTACTGTTGCTTGAATACCTTACGATAAGGCCATAAGCTAAAATACAGTTCAGCCATGAAAATCAGGTTTTAGAAGATAATTTATTGATATTAAAATATTCAGGCTATTAAATGAAAAAAAAACATTACAAAGTAAAATTGTCATCCCAATTCTTGTAAAAAAATGTTCTTTTTCTCTCTGTCTCTGTCCTTGTCTCAGTCTGTGCAGAGAAAGCTGTCTGGGAGGATGTAACCCACAATGTTGCCTGGGTTTGTCCCTGATGGTGGGGCTATGTGTGTCTTTTTTGTCTTCTTCATATCAACACATTTATTTTGAGTTTCTTCTATACCAGGCTTCTATACAGGTACCTTATTAAATGCATCTATCAGGGGTCTAGTTCTCATAATGAACCTTAGAGGTAGGTACTAAAACCGTCCCCATTTCTCAGATCACAATGTCAAGGTTGAGAGCAGCTCAAGGAATGTGAGTTAAGTTAGAGAATGGATGAATGAATGAACAAATGAATGAATAAATGAATGAAACCAGAAACCTGTGGCCAAGCTGATGGGGCTCTGGAGGCCTCAAATGAGAAACAGTCAAGATGCAGGAGGTGGTGCTTCCCCCTCGCCCCACGAGTCTGCTGTACTCTCTGAAATTCCTCCCTTGGCATTTCCGTCTTCTTTTCTTCAGAAAAGGGCCAGGGCCCTCCTGCCCTCTTTTGCTCAAGCTCCTTGCTGCATTTTTCAGACATGGAGGACCCCTGAGAAATGATCAAGCTCTACATTCTTGGTTAATTTTTAGAGCATTTTTAAAAATAACCTTTTCACTCTGATGAACAAAGAACTATTCATGGTGGAAAATTTGAAAAATGATAAAAGTATGAAGCAACAGAGCTCCCCCTCCCCCACCCCATATTTCCACCACCAGAACAATCGAGGTTGACATCTGGGTGTATTTCCTCCCAGGATTTTTGCCTCCTGTGTTTCTCGTCACATGGATGGCATCGTACTGGATGGACAATCTGTAACCTGCTAGTTTTACATCATGTCAGTAAGAGGCCACGTGAGCCAAACCGCAGTGGGATATTTCAGTGTGTGGGAACCTCCGCTCAACATGCCCCTGTACTCTGAGGGCCCCAGAATTTTGTAGAAAAGGGTGGCCAAGGAGGGACTGGGCATGTGGGACCCCAGACCCTCACCCTGAGCTCAAACATCTACTGCCTAGTTGCTTAAAATATTGGGGGAGGGGGCACAATTTTGATTAAAAAGGAGAATCCTTTGTTTCAAAGAGGTCCAACCTGTGATCTGCGTCCAAGCAAGCCAGAGGCATACCCGGGGCTGGCACCCAGACCACCTGCCTTGTGCACTTATGGGATGATCATTAGCGGGCACCCCCTGTATGCCAGGAACTGGGCTGGGCCCTGGGGAATTGGCGCTGAACCAGGCTCAGACCCCACTCTTCTGTGGCTTCCAGTTCACCGGGGAAGCTGCAGAATCCTGGGCATCAGACAAATGATCAGACTGTGGTGGTTTGTGATCAGAGCAACAGGAGAGAAAGATGGAGTAGAGGTAGAGAAGAGCAGAGCAGGAGGGAGGGATGGTCTCTGGGGGCTGGCCCCTGGGCTGGAGTGGTGAGAAGGCCAGGGGGACCGGCAAGGGCAGAAGCCTGGAGGCTGGCTTAGTGTGAGCCAGGGAAGGAGCAGGAGGAGGTGGGGTCAGAGAGTGGAGTCCTGGTAAGAGGAGAGCAGGGGGTTTTCAACAGGGTGTGTGTGTGTGTGTGTGTGACCAGATCCACATTCTAAAAGGTCACTAACTCCCTAACTGCCCTGGGGCTGAGGCTGGAGTTCTGGTGCAAGGTCAGCCTCGAGGTGGCATGCCTCTGAAGGGATCCTCCCCACCACCTCCCCCCTGGCATTCCTCCTGGGTGGAGTGCCCAGTGAGTGGGTCCAACTGCTCAGCCGCAGGCCAACTGCACCCCCCTGCCACCCTGCACCTGTGGGGCTGGGGATCGCCTGCCTCCACTGCAGGGAGATGGGAACAGCAAATCCCTTCCCTGGCCTGGCCTAAGGCTTGACCGTCCTACGAGGCCCTCGTGTCACCCCTTGTTCTGGGGCACCAGCCAGAGCTGGGTGGCTGTCTCCTGCTTTGTCCAGCCTCCCAGTGACCCTCTGACCCCAGAGGTATGGCAGGATGGGGCCTGGTGACCAGAGCTCACTGGGCACTCAGGTTAGGACAGAGCCTTCAGCCCTACCAGTTCAAACTTCCGCCACATGCTTGGACTCTACAGATGCTCAGGGTCACGCAGCCCATCAGAGGTGCAGCTGGCCCATAGGACAGGTCTCTGCAGACCCATGTGCCCCATCCTAGGCTCTGCTTCTGGGTCCTTGGGGGATGCCTACCATTGGTCAGAGGGAGGGGGATGGGGAAGGGTGTTCCTCCACTGGGAACAGCACATGCAAAGTCCTAGATGGGACAGTGTGTAAATATGTGGGTGTTTTTATTGGTGGGAGGGGGGGCTTCTCTATTGAGATACAATTCACATACCATTCGATCTATTTGAAGTGTACAAGTCAATGATTTTTACTATAGTCAAGAATTCTATAACCTTTATCACGATAAATTTTAGAACATTTTCATCACCTCAGAAAGAAAGCCTGTACCCTTAGCTCTCATTCCCCCCAACTCCCAGTGTCTTCATTTTCTCAGCTCCTGGCAACCACTGATCCATCCTTCGTCTCTATAGATTTGCCTCTCCTGGGTATTTCATATAAACGAAACCATACACTATGTAGTCTTTTGTGATTGGTTGGCTTCTTTCACTCAGTATGTTTTCAAGATTCATCCAAGTTATAGTATGTGTTAGTACATCACTTTTTATGGCCAAATACTATTCCCGTGTATGACTATCCCACAGTTTGCTTACCATTCGTTAGCTGGTGGACATTTGGATCCTTTCCGTCTTTTAACTATTAGAAATAATGCTGCTGCAAACATTAATGTACATTACTGTATATTCATGTGTTTTCAGTTCACTTGGGCACATTCCTAGCAGACAAATTGCTGGGTCAGATGGTAACTCTAGGTTTAAATTTTGAGTAACAGCTGAATTTCTTCCTGAAATATGTTTTTAAAAATAATGAATTTGTGCGCGTGAACACTTGGATTTGTACATGCATGTTAGGAATGTAAACACATTTGTATATGTGTCTGAGTGTTAAATTGTCCTTAAATTGTAGCTATTGTGATAGCTTTTGTCCTACTTATGAGCTGGGTGGGTCAGGCATTCCTAGCAGGAGGATCAGTGTGTGCAAAAGCTGAGTGAGAGATAAACGTGAGACCTCTCTTTGGAAAATACTGGAAAGTGGCTGGGTTCATAGCAGACCCCCACATTTGAGCCCACGTCTTCCTTCCACCTTCCCAGCCTGGGCCACTAAACCCACAGCATCTCATGCAAATCATATGCAAATCTCCCCCTCCCATCAGCCCCGCGGCACCCAGAGGAGTGGGAAATATTCTCGGTTGGGTCCTTCCCTTCATTAATTTCTAAGCCGTACTACATTACTCATGGATAATTAAGAGTGAGCTATTAATACAACATTTAATATTCAAGTGCAGTGAAGAGGAGAGAACTGGAAGTCACAGAACCCTATTCGACAAGACGCTGCAGTTTAGCAGTGAGATATTTTTTTTCCGCCGTCCAGATGCTCAGGACTGCTTGCATCAAAACATGGGCCTGAGAACTTCATTTATTGATAGAATACAAAGAAGGACCTTAAATCACCAGGAAATCCATTTGAAGAGTCCAGTGGAGACTGCCGGGTGATAATTACACCCAGAATTGTAACTGTCTCCATTGGGCAGGTCCGGAGCCAGGAGATGACCCGGCTATCCCAGCTCGCAGGGGATCGATGGCAAGGAGGCTGGGCAAAGGTAGAGACAAAGGAAGAAATGTGGAGATGTGACTGTGCTCTTGTCACACGTGGGACAGGGGAGGGGTTGGAGCGTGGAGCAGCTGGATTCTGGCCACCCACACACTGCTAACGCAGCCTGGACTGCCCCGACTCCCTCCCTATGTGACCTTCAAAATAGGGATCCTCCTGCGTTGCAGCCTCACTGATCCCCAGGACCTGACACAGGAAAGGACCTCAGCTAAAATGGGGTGGCAAGTGACACAGCCCTGAGCACCCCAGGCCTCAGTTTCCAAAGCCATAAAATGGGCTCTGTGGAATGATCTCTAGGAACTTGTTCCTACCGTCCTCTACCTCAAGCGGGTCACTGTGTGTGGTATGGGGGGCTGACTTAAAAGCCAGCAGATGTCAATAACAGAAACCAAGTGACACGTGGGGGTGGCAGACCTGGGCCATTTCCTGGGCCTGCTGCATACGAACTGGGAGTGATGTCCTGTCAATCTCACTGGGGTTCCGCCTTCGTGGGTTGTTTTACTCTCACACTCCACCTGCAAGGCATGTCACCCCCCTGCATTTCACAGGTGATGCTGAGGAGACCCAGAGACGTTGAAGAACCTGCCCAAAACCGCCCTGCAGAGCCCAGTTGGGGGACTCCTAGATCTCTGTCTCTAAGGCCTGTGCTACACGCTCTCGACCAGAAGCCAGGGCAGTGCTTGGTGGGTGGCCCCAGATGCGGTGGTAACAGGTTGGGGCTCCAAGTCAGACTAACCAGGTTCAGACGCCAGCTTTGGCCTGTGTGATCCTGGCCACATGATTTCTTGTCTCATCACTCAGTCCTCTTGTCTTGAAGTGGGAGTAACCGAATGAGAACCAGCGTGCTGGGGATGTTCTACAGGGAAATGAAGTAGCATTTTCTAGGCTGTTTTGGGGCCCAAAGGAATGGCTCAACACATCTCAGTATTGGAATTATCTCTATGCCCATTTCACAGATGGTAAAACTGCTGGGCTAAATTACTCCATGGGCTAGATTACGCAGTGGGCTAATACAATTTCTAGACTTTCTTTTGAGCTTCCCAGAGGTAAAGGGAGCATGGCAGGAGGAAGAGAAGTCTGGGTATCTGGAGGGACCCCGACACGGTCCAGACCCCTTCCACAGAGGAGGAAATGGAAGCCCAGAAGGGACTGTGTCCAGAGCCATGCAGCAGGCCTCCAACGGCAGCCAGCCATGGGGAGGAAGCGTGGCCTTTCTGAGGTGGTAGCTCCATGGAGCATGCTTTCATCCAAACACTGTGTGCGGCAAGGTATCATGGCACAAGATCACTCAGCTGGTCAAGGGCACAGCCTGGCTCTGAAGGCAGAATATCTGACCCTGAAACCAAGCCCTTCCTTCTCTGCTGGACCTTCTGCCCAGGGACAGCTCAGATATTCTGGGAGCTTTGTGGGTGAGGACCACGCCTGCCTCCTCCCCTGTTACAGCCCCAGGACCCCGCCTGGCCCTCAGGGCTGATGTTCCAGGAAAAGCTAGTTGAGTGAATGAAGGAACAAGGGAAGGATTCGAGGCTTCCCCAGCCACCCATCAATCACCCACCCATCTATCTACCGACCGAATGTTTGTGGCCCTCCAAAGTTCAGACATTGCAACCCTAACCCCCAGGATGGCTGTATTTGAAGACTGGGGCCTCTGAGGGAGTCGTTAAGGTGAAACAAGGCCATGAGGTTGGGGTCCTCATAGGAAAGAGCTTCTTTTCTCTCTCCCCAGCACGCACAGGGGAAAGGCCATGTGAAGGCACAGTGAGAAGGCAGCGTCTACCCGCCAGGAAGAGGGGCTTTGGTGGAAGCTAAATCAGCCTGAACCTTGATCTTAGACTCCAGAATCCAGAACTGTGAGAAAATCCATTTATGTTGTTGAAGGCATCAGCCTGTGGGATTTTGTCACGGCAGCCTGAGCTGACTAGTACATCCACCATTCCTCTTTTCCCTGCCTCGTTTTCTTATTTTTTCCTTCCTTCTTCCCTTCTACCCACCCGTCCTTTCCTCTTATCATCATCCATTCATCTTCCAACTACAGGAGTCCCTCTCTATATCGCGGTTCACTTATTGCGGCCTCACTGTGTTGCGGGATTAAAAAAATATATTATATTTAATTATTTATTGTGGATTTTTCACTATATCGTGGGATTTTGCGGTACTGTATACGTATGTTGTTCAAGTTACGTAGGTTTAAGAGTGTAGAATATGTTTAAGAACATAAGTAGTGTTTATAAAAGTGTGGAAAAGGTTAATAAGGGAGTGGGAAAGGTTAATAAAGGAGTGGGAAAGGTTTATAAGTGTGTGGGAAGGGTTTATAAAGCCTTAAAATATATATAAATACTAAAATAAATGTAAGGTTCCTACTTCGTGGCTTTTCACCTATCGCGGGGGCGTCTAGAATGTAATACCCGCGATAAGTGAGGGAATCCTGTATCCATTAATTCTCCTTCCTCCCTTTCTTCTTTCCACCCTCTTCTCTCCTTGCTCCCCCCCTCCACCCTTCCCTCTCCCTCCCTCCTTCCTGCCCTCCTTCTTCCCCTCCCTCTCTCCTTCCTTCCTTCTTTTCCTTCATTCTCTCCTCCCATTCCCCCACCCATCCTTCTGCTCCAACCTTCCTCATACCCCAGCCTCAGCCTCATCCGTCTCACCCTGACCCTGCAGGGGAGAGTCTTTGTTGCTCTGACACCCTCAGCCTGCAGCAGAGCATTGCCCGAGGCACATCAAAGCCAGCTCTTGGGGCTCAGCTAGGATGGGCCACCTCTGTGTACTTCCCTTCTATGGCCCCTTACCCTCATAGTCTCTCTTTCTCAGTTGTCTCACAGGTCATCCCAAATCTATCCTCCAAATCTGATTTAAAAAAATCCAACCAGCCATGTGTTTGCACCATGAAGTAACAAATAGAAGATTAATTTTATTTGCATAAATAGGAATGATTAAACCCCAACAGCTGTCCAGGTATCTCAGGCTGCGGAGGCCAAGGCATTCAGGGACACCTTCCCGAGGGGAGCCAGGCACGTGGGGCCGGCAGGGAAGTCCCAGCAGCCTCTCCCACCTGCTCCACCTCGGCCCTTCCCAGGCCTGCTCCATGCAAATCACCCAGGAGCCTCATTTGCATACACACCAGCCTATTTCCATATCCGCCAGCTCGGGGTGGCTGGCAGCAGCCCCTTTTGTTTTCACATGCCATCCAGGGAGTTGCTCCTTCATCCTTGGAATTGGGGGAAAAAAAGAAAGCGAGAAAAAAGAAAAGGGAAGGGAGAAAAACCCTCAAGACAAAGAGACAGGCACCATCTGGGCAACAGGAAGAAAATGCCACTGTCTGGAGTTTGGACCCCGGGGGGAAACGAGCAATGGAGGGACAGGCCTGGGGGCTGGCTGGGCTAGGGGATCTTAGACTTGTCAGAGTTGGCTCCCGGCCCGGCCTCATCATTTACTTGGCTCTGGCACCCTGGGCAGGTGATGGGAGGCTGGTGCCTCTGTTTCCCCATGTGGGAAACGGGGCCCTCACACCAGTGCGTGGTTGCTGCCTGGCATGTAGCAGCCCCCCAGCTTCTGCTCCTGTGTTTGTTCCTGCTGCTGCAGACCCTGGGCGGGGACGGGACTGTGAAGTGCGTGCAGACAGCGCTGCCTGGCACGCCCCCTCCTGTGAGGCTGGTTGTGTCCAGCTTTGCCCGGCCCCTCGTGTCTCTGAGCCTCAGTCTCCCCCAGGTGGCAAGGCCTCCAAGGGCTGGCTCCCTTGAGTTCTCTCCTCCTTCGGCTGTTCTGGGAATAGCCACAAAACCCACTGTGTATGGTGATGACCATAATGATGGTGATGATGATGATATGAATATTAATAACATATGTCAGTAGAAACTGAGCCCTGGCCAAGACCTGTATCATTTTAGCCTCGTAACCACCCTGTGGCCCAGGCTTTACTGTGATCTTTATTTTACAGATGAGGGCACAGAGGCCCAAGCTGAGACCTCAGCCTGTGCCCTCTGCAGGCTTCAGAGGGGCAAAGTGCTCACCTCCTTGGAGGACCTCGCCTACTCTCCACCCCTACCCCTAGCAGAGGGTAAGCCACATCCTTGCAAGACCCCTTGCAATGCATTACTGGGATGTGGTACCACCCTGGCAGTGCTGGGGTGCTGGAGGCTGGGCCCCGCCCTATTTTGGTGGATTGTTCCTGGGCTCCATAGGCAAGAAGTTGGGGTCCCTTGGGGGTAGGGGAAGGACAAAAATATTTGATCCTGTGCTTTGTCCTTGACCTTGTGACCACTGATCCCTGACCCCACCTCTGGAACTGTCTGCCCCACTTCTCATTACACCCCTACATTTCTGTCTTCCTCCAGGCTCCTGGGTGAGTGAATGTGGTGCAGAGACTCTGTTGGCCACATGCCCTGGGTTCTTTCTCCTTCCTGCCCTCACACAGTTGGCTGCATTGTGTGTTTGCATGTGTGTTCATCTCGTGAGCAGGAAAAACATGCATCAGTGCATGTGTGTTCATGCATGTGCAAGGGACCTTTAGTTTCCGCGGCAGTGAAGAACACGAATTCTATGACAAGTCTTCCTGGGTTCAAATCCCAACTCTGCTAGTTGCCAGATGTGTGACTTCAAGCAAGCCGCTTCATCTCTCTGAGCCTCAGCTGCCTCATCTGTAAAATGGGGCTGACGATAGTACTTACTTCGCCTTGTGGTGGGAACTGAATGAGGAACACGTATATACTATGGAGAACGGTATTTAGCCCCTAGTGAGCTATCAGTTAGCTTTGATGATGATGGAGTGTGTATGTGTGTATGTGAGTAGACACATATGTTGTGCTCATCACATGTGCACATTCATACATGCCTACGTGGGCAGGTGTCTGTCCGCACATATGCAGGCTCACATGGGCACACCCAGACGTGGGTATGTTGCATGTGAAATGTGCATTCGTGATGAGAAAGCCAAACCCAGCAGACAAGAGACACTTGTGAGATATGGATTTGAGCTTTTCTTGAGCATTTCATATCAATGTTCAGTAACTTGATTAATACCCTAATTTGTGTCAAGGATTTGTAGGAAAATATAACTTGCTCCTCCTGCAGGAAGTACTAGTATTTGCCTCAAGGGCTGCAAAAGAGGGTCTCTCTCTCTCTCCCTCTTTTTCCCTCTCCCCCTCCTTCTATCCTGGAATCAGAAACAATGCACCCCGCCTCCCCCACCCCAGGCAGGAATTAGAGAGTCGTTCACATGACCAGGGGGGCTGGCGAAGCCCTTTGGGTGGCTGGTAGCTCTCCTGCTCTCAGCAAGGCTGGCTTCGGGAGCCTCTCTCTGGGCCCACCTGGGTACTGCTTCCCTCTTCTGTACTCAGGGGGGCTGGGGAGATGCCTGGAGACAATTTGGCCCCAGTCCTTCACCCAAGTGTTTTCACTCTGTCCCCAGGTTCACATTGCAATGTTAAATTTAGCAACATGGAAAGCCTTGTGTAACCCTAGCTGATGTATCTGTTCAACCCTGGCTCTTATGTGGGATCTAGGGATCTCTCAGAACCTTTTTGGAAGGGTTAGAATTGGAATGAGAAGAAAGGGAATCAGAGAGAACAAGAGATTCTCAGGTCTCCCTCATGTTCCCCATGAACACATCCCCTTTCTTTTCCGAGGGCCTATGGACATCCTGGGCATTGGCCTCCCTCTCGGTCAGATGCGGCTGGTGCCAGGACAGCAGCACTTAGCTAGAGGTCATAAGATGTGGGTTTAAGACCTGGCTGACTTCACAGTCTCTATGCAACAGACCCTTTGCCCCGTGGGCCTCAATTTTCCCATCTATCCAATGGGATTTCTTTCCTCTCCTGTTTATCCTTGAGGGCGGTGTGAAGACGAAGTGGACAGGAGGGCAGCTGTGACCTGTGATCAATGATGTCTTCTCCTGAGTTCCCCCGGAAGCCCTAGCTCTAGAAATCTCTGTTGATTTATCTGTTGCTGGGGAGGGGAATATGGGGGGGCGGTGTTGGCAGGGGCCCCTGAGGGGTATTTTTGTCTGCTCAAAGCCTGGTACATAGAAGGTACCATGGGAGTGGTAGTTCAGTGGAAGACACCTTCCAGGGGTGATAATTTCTGGAATGAGGCCCGCCCAAGGTCACTCAGCCGGCACAGGTCAGCTGGGAGCTGTTCTCTCTCCTGTGAAGGCGTGGACCATGGGCATGACACAGGCCACCATGGTGCAAGTCCTGTGTGTGCCTGTCTGGGAGGGGGAGCATGAGGGATTAGCACTCAGGGGCACACGGCCACTTGAGGAGGTCTCCTCCCTGGGAGCCAACTGGTCTCCGGGGGAGGAGGAGGGGGAACATGACACCCCGGGACACTTGGTCCTGTCACTCCCAGGGGATTTGGTGAGCTTTTGGGGAACCTGGCCAGGTACATGCTGTGCTGGGTGGCTGGGTGGTAGGGGAGTTGCATTCTTTGTGAGTCCAGCAAAGTGCCAGGCACATAGTAGGCACTCCATGCATATTTTTATATGAATAGATAAATAGAAGAATTCTTGATCTTCCCACCTAAAACCTCAGCCAGTCTCTTTTCCAGATCAACGTGTTCCTACCATGATCTCAAAACCATAAATGCAGAAACCTGGGAGTCACCTTTGCTTCCTCCCAGTGGCTCCCTCTCTACCTGTCACCTGCTTCCAAGATGTGACAATTCTGCCTCCAAATGTATCTAAACCCACCGGTGCCCTCTCTCCCCCTCACCGCCACCCTCACCTTGCTCCCTCTCTTGCTCCCACCACCCTCTCCTCCCCCAGAAGCAACGGTAATGTAAGTGGTCATGTCAGGCCTCTGCTCCAACTCTGCGTCTTTTAAAACCAAATGCGAACTTGGCCTGTAATGCCCTCCTCCTTCCCTCACACACAGGCCTCAGCCCCTTTGCTCTTAGTTCTGCTTCTTAAACATGCTCAGTTCAACTGGCTTCCCACCTCAGGGCACCGCTTAAGCTGTTCGTTCATCTTCATGTTCTCGGGATTGGTTTCTTCTTGTCTGGCAGGTATCACCCGTATTTGAATCTTTGCCCTTCCTTATTTCCTTATGGTTCCTTCTTGTTGCCATTATCTTGATATTAAGTTATAGGGACATGTCTGAGAAAGGATTGGGATAAAGGAGGTGGAGGATGGTTGGCATGATTTGGAAGGAAGAGAGTCATCCTTTACTAGAATGGGCTATTTGCCATGCACTCATTCATTAAATTATCCTCCCTCGCTCCTCTTCCTCCATTTATGCATCCGTCCATCCATCCGTCCATCCATCTATCCATCCATCCATACTTCCATTCAGTCCTAATTAAACGCTTTTTACTGACCCAACCAAGACAGAGAATCTTGCTGTACCTCAGTTCTCTTTGCTTTAGAACAGGACAAACACACCTGCCTTACAGGGCCGCCGCGAGGGCCACACGAGATGAGGTGTGCGCAGTCCCTGAGGCGCGCCCGGCACAGAGGAAAGGCCCAGCCGGCACTTCCCTCCGAGGCGCTGGCATCAGCACCTGGGTTTGGAAGACAGGCAGATACTCCTTCTCCAGCCCTTGTGCTTAGGGCTCCCACGTCCTCTTCCCTCAGCGAGTAGATTTCTAGAGGTCACATCACACCATGACCATCAAAGGAGAGGGAGGTGCTGTCACTCAGGTGTCCCACAGCCAGCAGGGCAGGGGTGGGCACAAGGGCAGCCTGTCCCTCTGCCCAGGTGAAGGACAGGGAGGGGCGGGCTCATGAGGGGCCAGGTTGTATGTGGATGTGGGGCCTCTCTCTTTCTCTGGATCTCTTCAGCTCTCCCTCTCTCCTTTCTGTCTCTCTTCCCTATTCTCTTCTCTCTTGATTTTCTTAACCTTCCTTCCAGTATCTTCTGTTTTCTCAACTCCCGCTCTTGTCTCTGTCTCTCTCATTTTTCTCCCCACCCCCCCAAGCATAAGCAGGAGAGCTGCTTCTGCAGTCTTGGTCCTGGGTGCCTTACAGCATCGCACAGTGACAGCCACACTCTTAGACTCTCAGAAAAGCATATCATAGCTGAGCTGCAGAAGGCCTTGGAGCAGAGGACAGTTGCGTCAGAGAACCACAGAGTCAAGAATCCTGGGATCTAAGCACCCTAGAACTCTGGGATCAGGGCTCATTGAATCTTGGACAGCAATCGAATGTCAGGATCGTAGGATTCTTGAAGCACAGAGAAAGGACTACTTGGGGTTGGTTCCACAAGTTCTCAATACCCCAGCCCTGAATCACCACCACCTTTGCTTAACAAGTATTTATTGAGCAACTATGGGGTTGGCCAAAAAGTCCATTTAGTTTTTTTTCTGTAAAATAAAAGATTCATTTTTTTCATTTTCACCAATAACTTTATTGACTTGGATATTTGGAGTATTTTGGTTATTGCTTGCATGGTATAAAGTGGATTGTTCTCAATTAATGTTGCAATTTGATTGCTATCGACCTCAATGGGTCTACCTGTCCGTGGAGCACAAAACTTTGCAAACCACTTTTGACACGTTCGATCAGTCACAGGACTGTCTCCATACACTGCACAAATATTTTCTTTTTTTTTGCATTTCAGTTGTGTTTTTACCTTTTTTGACATAATAAAGCATAATATGCTGAAAGCGTCTCATATTTTCTTCCATCTTCAATATTAAAATGGCTACACAAAAATTCACCAGTTTTGATAAGTTTTCTCTTAAAGGCATGTTGATATGACAGCTGTCACAATACAATCTAACAAAATTGTTTCGAATGAAGTTAGACAACTAAGTGCTACTAGAGCCATCTTACAGAAAAAAAACCAAACCAACTTTTTGGCCAACCCAGTACTATGTGCCAGGGACTATTCTAGGCACTGGGGATACAGAAGAACAATCAGGCCAAGATCCCTGACCTCATGGAGCTTATTTATGTTCTAGTAGAAGACCAATAATACACCAAATAGTTTAACATATATAACCTGTCAGATGATGATTAAAATCAAGCAGAGAAGACTGACTGGGAGCATCAAGTCCCTGGAGAGGACCGCTAGCCTGAACTGTTTCCAATTGTGCCCACGCCTGGTCCTCACTCCCATGATCTATGTGTGTATCTACGAATGGTAACCAGCACAGCGCGACACGTTCTGGAGATTTCTATAAACGCAGGCATCCCATATGCATATTCCATGATTGCTTTCTTGGCTCACCATCCTCATTTGAGACTGATCCTTGTTGATACGTGACGCTCCAGGTGCCACACTGTCACCACGATACACTATTCCGCAGTATGAATATGTCACTGCTCATTGAGTCATCCTCCTGGTGATGGGCATTTAGGTTGTCTCCAATTTTTTTTCTCTTACCACCCAAGCTGGAGGAACTTCCTTATACCGATCAACACCCCGTTTTTGTTTAGTGTTTTCTCAATAAGAAGCACCTGGTGACAGAAAGCCAATAATATCTGTCAAACTGTTTAACATCCTGCACGATGGTGTGGAGCAGGATGATAGAGAAGGCTCCTGGGTCCCAAGGGCTAACTTCATCCAGGGCTGTTCCCGGCACATCCAAGTCCAATGACACACTCCATGAGGGAGCTCACAGCATTGATCTCATGTCACAGAGACCAGAGAGGGTGAGCAGCTTCCCCAAGGCCACACAGCCAAATACAAAACTCAGATCCTCTGAGCTTAGCCACTGCCTTGCCCTGCCTGGTCCCTTTCCCCACATCACTCTGTTCCATCCAGAATGGCCTCCCTCATATCCCTCAAACACCCCAGCTTGGTCCTAACTCTGAGCATTCATACCAGCTATTCCCTCTGCTCAGAATGCTCTTCCAGGCTCATCTTCAATGCTGTCTCTCAGGACCCTTTCTGGACCCTTTACTCTCTTTCTTTTCCAGTGTTCGCTACATGTACAGTTAACTAGTCAAGTCACTTGGATGATGGTTTGATGTTTGTGAGTTCCATCGGGGTAGTTCCTTGATCCTGTTCATCTCTATATTTGTAGCGCTTAGTGCTATGATGGCATATAGTAGATGCTCAATAAATAATGCTTCCACAGAGCGCTAGCTCCATGCCAGGCCCTGGGCTGAGTGCTTTACAAATATGATCTTGGTTCATCTTTACAATTATCTCTAGAAGTGGGGGAGTGATCCTCATTCTACAGACAAGGAGGAGGGGCAGCTCAGAGACATTAAGTAACATGTCTAGGGTCACCCATCGAAGGCAAGTAGAGTGGGAATTTGAAACCAGGTCTGCCTGACTATGTTACCACTGCCTTCATGTGTGTCCCCAGACACCGGAGCATCACAGAATTCACACATCAGAGTTCTGAGCTGACACCTTCATTTCACAAAAGAGGAAGCAGAGGCCCAGAGAGGAATCAAGACTTGCCCAGTATCACAGAGGGTTGGCAGTTGGCAAAGCCAAACTCCCATCATCTCCTGGACTTTTAGGCCCCAGGCCACCCTGTCCCAGGCCCTACCATCCTAACAGAATAAGGGTGACTCATGTGACATCTCTCACTATACATTGTGGGCTGGGGACATGGCCGAGAAGGCAAAGCTTGATGGCGGAGTGTGAGAGGCATGGATCAGAGACATGTCTGTCACTGCAGCCGGATGTTCAAGGCGGCTCCATTATTCAGGTCATCAGGCTGGAGCCACAGGGGGGAGGGGCAGCCGCTGCAGCCTGGATGGTCAGCTGGCCTGGCTGCGGGGGGCCGCAGGGCCCTGGGAGCTGTCACTGCTGACTGATGGATGGGGACAGCTTCCAGTCGCCAGCCATCCCTGCCACGAGCCCCGTGGCCATCTCTGTGGCCGCCCACACTGGCCTCCCGCTCAGCGCCTTGCTTTGAACGTCTCCAAGGCCTTTTGTTCCCACAGCAGGGGCTGGGCAGGCAGCAAGGGTGGGGGGCTCTCTCAGAGGAAGAAGCTGCCTGCTGGGGCTTCCCCCTGCCCTCAACCCCCACTGCTTTCCTCTAATTACCTGTGGGCAGGAGGGGCCTGCCAATGGGTCCAGCTGTGGGGGATGGTGGTGGCCAGAGTAGCCTCGAATTCCAGCCCCCAGATGATAGATGAGAAATGAGGCCTCGAGAGTGCAATGGCCTTGCTCGAGGTCACACAGCCAGTTTCAGGTAGGGCTTGGGCTGGAACCTGGCTTCGGAGGGAAGCTGGTGCTTAATGTGTTGTAAACACCAATCATGTGCCAGGCACTTGATACCCACTGTCTTCCTGAATTAAACAGACCTGTTTCAGGTGATCCTTGCTTCCCAGCTCTGTGTCTTCAGGCAGGTTAATTTCCTTCTCTGAACCCCATTTCTTCATCTATGAAATATACGTATTTATTGAGTACCTCCCACGTTCAGGACCACACAGGGACATAAATTAGACACAATCTTTAACCTCAAGATTCTCTCTGCCAAGTAGGGGGACAGATGAGTCAGTGAAAAGCCTGGAGCATGAGGTAAGTGCTGTGGTAGGTAGGCACAGAGTAGGGGGACCCCAAGGAAAACCCCACCCAGCCTGGAGTCAAAGAGGGCTCCACAGAGGAGAGTCGGCAGGAGACTTTTATCCAGAGAGCAAAGGCAGCCATGTACTGTTCCAGGAGTTTGGAGATGACCTCCCCTGGCTGGAGGAGCTGAGACGGAGCCAGAGGGTGACAAGAGGTCTCCTGGGAAGGTCCAGGTGAGGGGTGACCAGCCCTGGGCCCCAGTCCTTACACCTTCACCCAGAATGAACTCTGAGCCAGGGGACCATGGGCTCCTGGTGCAGCTGCAGTTTGCAGTTCCTCACAAAACTGAGCATAGAGTTACCCTGAGCCTCGGCGATTCCTCTCCTAGGTACAGGCCCACATTAACTGTAAACAGGGACCCGAACAGACACTTTCACACCCTCGTTCATAATAGTACTATTCACAACAGCCAAAAGGTGGCCAGGGTCCAAGTGCCCATCACAGATGAACAGACAAGCAAAATGTGGTCTATTCACACAATGGAATATTACTCAGCCATGAAAAGGAATGACACACGGACACAAGCTACAACAGGGATGAACCATTAGGTGAAAGCAGCCAGATGCAAAAAGACGAATATTGTGTGATCCCATCTTTATGGAATATCTACAATAGGCAAATTCATAGAGGCAGAAAGTAGAAGAGAGGTTAACGGGGGCTGGGGGGTGGGAAGCATGAGGTTATCGCTTAATGGTGCAGAATTTCTGTCTGCGGTGATAGAGTTCTGGAAGTAGATAGTGGTGAGGGCTGCCTGACACCATGACATTATGAATGTACTTAATGCTACTTAATTGCCCACTTAGAATGTTTAAAGTGGAAAAATTTATATTTATTTTACCACAATTAAAAAATTAATCATATATCAAAGCCCTGCGAATTTACACTTTAAATGGGCGAATGCTGTAGTATGTGAGTTATGTTGCAATAAAGCTGTTAGAAACCAAACAAAACAAGTGGGAGCCATGCTGGGGGTCCTCGGATTCCCAGTGAGACAAAGGTCACACTGTTCCCAACTTGGCAAATGATAGCTGGCTGCCTCTGACCCCTCCCTGTAGGTGCATAATTTTCCCAGAGCCTTTGAGACATTCCTACCCTGCTCCCATGCTGACTTGCTGTGTGCTCTTTGGCAAATCATGTAACTTCTCTGGGCCCCAGTTGCCTCATCTATACTAAACTCTATTTGCTGAGGGCTGACTGTGTGCTGAGCACAGGGTCCGAATTGTCTCTTTCAGTCCTCACGGTATTGCAGAGTTGGACCTGGGGGCCCAGAGAGGGTGAGAGCCTTGCTGGGGTCACCCAGGGCAGCAGTGGCTGAGCCAACCTCAGAACCTAGTCTGGGACCAGCCCAGAGTTTGCTTCAGCCCAGACCAGTTTCCCTTCCTCCCCTCTGTGTCTGTTTGGAGCCGGTCACGGATTTTGTTCCTCCTGCAAATGATCTCCATGTGTCAGGGATTGGGTTTCCCCTCGTCTGGCCCTGTCCCCCTGGGGACCCGAGGCCCCCCACGGTCTGATGCTGCCGGGTGGGGCCTCCACAGCAGCTCCATTGCTCATTCTGACCTGGGATGGGGCCCAGGCAGGATGGGGCCTGGGCATCTGGTTTAACGATCAGAGCAGGGGCTTGTTTCGGTTTCAGTGACCCATGGAGCCCCCGGGAGAGGGAGAGAGAACAGACTGGTAAATGGGGGGCAGCGAGGCAGCAGGGGGGTGGGGAGAGCTGGAACTGAGCAAACAAATACCAGAGCATTAATGGGGGATCTGTGGCAGAGAAAACACACACACACACACACACACACACACACACACACACACACATGCGTGATGAAAAGCCACCTTTCACACACCTATTTGCAAAACTTTGTGCACCCGTAGCTCTAGCATCCAGATGGCTTGCTAATTTCCATGCACGCTCAGGACCATCCAACCTCTTGTTCTTGCAAATGCCAATTTTGCGATTTCCCATGCCCAGGCTTCACTTCTGGGGACCCTCGCCTGTTATGCATCTTGCCCACCAGTGGCATCCCTCCTTACCCCTCCTCAGACCCTTAGTGGGCAGGGGCAGGGGATCGCCTCTGCTCAGCCAGTGCTCTGTGATTTGCAGCAAGTCCCTTGACCTCCCCCAAGTTTCCGGTGCTTCACTTGTAAAAAGGCAGCTCCCCACCTCCTGCCTCACCGGGTTCTCATGACAACCCTATGATTGCCTGCATTTTGGGAATAAGGAGAGAGAGTTTAGAAAGGTTTAGTAACTGGCCCCGGGCCGCCCAGCAGGAGCCTGGATGAAACTCCAGCACCAGCTTCTGTTGTTGAGAACGGCCAGCCCAGGGCAGAGCGGCCTGTGTCTGCTGCGCTTCAGCTCTGCCAGCTGGCCCCTCAGTTCCCCGACTCCCCCTCAATTTCATCCTGACATCGGTCTATGATTTACAAGGACCCACCTGGTGCCTGCCCAGCGCAGGAGCCTCAGGCGTCCTCCAGCCCCTCTGGATCTGAGATTCCTCATCTGCAGGCAGGGAATGTATTCCTGCTCTCTTGACCCTCTGTGCTGGGAGGCAAGAGGTGCTCCCACTTCTCAGAAGGGGGAAGTGAGACTTGAAGAGGCCACTGGACTTTCTGAGGGGCCACAGGCAGGCCAGGGGAGGGCTGGGATTCAAACTCAGGCATTGGCTTTGCCTGCTCGCCTCAGACTGCCTGCTTCCTCCTGGCAGATGTGAACCAGGTCAAGAGGGAGCTGTGCCTCTTGCTGAGCCCCTCACTGACCTTGGCATGGGCAGGGGATGCATTAGGGCTGGGAGGGTCTATGGAGGTTGTCTGGGGAGGGAAGGGCTCACTGGTACTTAGGGCTCTCTGATCCCTTCTGCCCAAATCTCAAGTGGGGTGGCAGCTCTACTTCATCTATCGAATGGGGTAATATTAAGACATGCTTTGTAGGTGCTCAGGAAGATGAGGAGATGGTGGTAAAACACATCCATGCTTCTATGTTCACATTCTCTACAAATGGTCTTGTTCTGTGTAAGTGTTGACTATTACCACTGATATTCATCAACAGCTTGGCATGGCATGGGTTAGGTTCTGAGGCTGCCTTTCTAGCAAAAATCTAGTTCATGGTCATGAGGACTGGGGTCAAGTTAGGCAGGGTATGATGCTGCCCTTGGCCTCTCCAAGCCTCAGTTTCTGCATCTGTGAGATGGGACGATGCCACCAGCCTCACCATTTTTTTTGCGACCACAGAGTCTCAAGCTATCCCGAGCCACCAGATGACAGGTCTGATGAAGCCCAGTCTAAAGCCCCATGGAACCAGCTTCTCCACAGTGGGTGGTGGGTGGGGTTAGGTTTTAGCACCTGGGTTCTCTGCTCACCTGACCCTTCATCCATACTGAAAATACCCTTGCAAATTCCCCAGGCCTCCCGGGGACACACCAGAGGCTAAAATAAGACCTGAGGTCAGCAAGAGCCTGTTCCTGGCTGCCACCCGATTCAGCCAGTCCCCTCAGACGTTCAACTCTCCTGGCACAGCCAGATTCTGAAAGGACAGTCAGCAAGTGGTTGCCAGGCTGAGCTGTCTCCAACTGCCAAGGGGACATAGATTCCCTGCCCTGACCCTCAGGGACAGCCAGTAGTCTGAGGCAGGGCCTGCACGTCTGATTTTTACAAAGCCCCCAGATGATTCTGCAGCAAGCTAGCACCAGTGTCCACCTTGTGCCATGCTTGACACTGGCACTTGTTTATTCACACCTCTGTCTCCCTTGCAGTGGCACTGGGGGCCTCGGAGGGCAGGATTGGCTCTGAGTTACCTCTGTCTGTCTGAACAAATGCTGTGTGGAATAAATGAATTCATGAATGAATGAATGAATGAGTGAATGAGTAGATATTCAGTGGATATCTCACTGGAAAATTCTGGACTTACCTCACCCTTGACAGCAGGAAAAATTTGGGGATCAATATTTTCCTTGACACCTAAGCTCAGTTTAGAGGTGAGAGGAGGTGTTTTCCAGATTGATGGGGCTGCCCTCCTCCAGGAAGTCTTCCCTGATGCCCCATGACCCTTGGGCTTCTCTCACCCACCTCATGTCATTCCCTTGTTTGTGTCTGTCTCTGCAGTGCCCAGCCCAGGCCTGCCACAGAGTAGGTAATCGGTAACTGATGAGTAACCAGATGAATGAATGAAGGCCCTGTGTGACTGAATCCCTCCCTGGCTTTGCCTTACAATGGTGGAAAGCCATAGATAAGGCCGTCCTTCTACTGCCATGCACCCCCTCTTTTTCTTTGCATTCCTTTGAGTTCTTGGCACTTTGTCCAGCCTCCAAGCCTTTGCATGTGCTGTTCCTTCTATGCAAAACTCCCTCCCCTCTCACTAATTCCTCCTCCTCCTGCCCTTCCACATCTTGGCTTTAATGCCTCAGCTGTGAGCACCCCTGATTGTTCTTCAGAGCTTCATGTTCTAATCGAAGCCACTATCTTCCCACTTGAGATCTAGCCCTGGCTTCCACCTCCCTGGACCTCAGTTGTCCCCATCTCTAGAGTGGGCACTGTGACAGACTGGTGTGAATGTTGGGCTCCCGTCTCTGCTTCGGTTGCTCAGCTCCCTGGCCCAGACCTTCAGGCCTGATGACATCTTCATCACTAATCTGGCCTTAGCATCTTCTCCTAGAGATCAGCTGGCTGGTGGGTGGGGGGCCATTATCTGGCTTGAAGCAGGTGGAGGACCCGTGAGCCCAGGGCCTGCCGGCTGCCTGGTTTATATTTTTAACACCCGGCTCTCGGGCGGTGACAAGGTGTCTGCTAAGTGAGGTAATAGGCAATTGAGTGGGTTCCGCTTTGCCGAGGGCCCTCATAAATCACTCCTGTCAGGGGCTTGTGTCACGGTCCAGGGCAGCGGCCGCGCGTCGGCAATTAGCCAGCCTGCGCCCCGTGGCCGGACTGCTGCCCACGCGCCCAGCACCATGGCCTTGGCAGGGCCGGGGTTGGGCGTGGGGGGTGCTGCGGCCCCACCCCTCTCTCTCTGCCTTCCCAGCCCACCCGAGCTTGGCCTCAAACAGACAAGGAGGGGCTGATGTGGTGCAGGACCTGCTCTCAGGATGGCGGCGGCCTCTCAGCTCAGGAGACTGTGGCATGAGTCTTCTTCTCTCTGGGCCTCAGTTTTGTCATCTGTAAAGTGGGTGAGATCATTCCTGCTGGAGGAATAACGGGTGGAAGTGACAAGGGGACGGATGCATCTCAACCGAGGGAAGTCTTTCCTTCTCTGAGTGGTGGCAATCACAGCGATGGCAATGGGCCTTCGATGGCGCTCGCTCTGTCACGGGCACTATTCCTCTCCACCCCACCTTGCCTGGTTCCAAAATTTTCTTTTTTGGGGGGGTGGGGCTTCAGAGGGATGAACCGCAGCACAAATCGTGTTAATGGCAGCCATTTCGGCAGCACACTGTTCCTGTAACCACCAAAAGTCCTGTGCAGTAGACACCCCCATTTCACAGATGGGGAAACGGAGGCAGTGCTGAGTTCGTAACATCGCTGGCATGATGAAAGGCAAGTCTTGAACCCAAGCAGTCTGGCTTCCCAGTCCATGCTCCTGTCCTGTGTGGCTCAGCTGGCCTGTTGGGGGACCTGGAGCTTTGGGAGGGAGTGAGCCCCCATCTGGAGAGGAGTGTAAGCAGCAGCTGAGATCACTCATTGGAGACTAAGGGGGAGGGCAGAGTGTGGTAGCAGAAGGGAGAGTGGGATAGAGCCTCTCTGAGAGCTAAGCTGCTGGCAGAGGGTGCTGACAGGGGACTGGGGCCAGAGACCGCAGGCGCCTTGCCCAAGGTCGCACAGCCAGTTGGTGGCAGGCGTGATGCTTAAAGCCTCCTTTAGTCTCTTGGGTTGGGTTTGATTTAATTCCACAAGCATTGCACCTGACATAAAGTTCAGCCCCAAAAGGCAGCAGCCCCTCAGGGATCCTAAACTCCTTTCTGTCTGCGAGGCGGCACTCCCCTCGAGGCCTGGGTGTAACCTGGTCCGGGCAGCCCCACGCGGCAGCCCAGCCCCGATCCCTCCCAGACTCACTCTGCTCATCTGTAAAATGGGTTCTTGTCGGGAACGGGACCGCAGGACTGTGAAGACACACGGAGGTACATAGTGCGGGCTTGGGCTCAGGCAGAGTCCTGTGTGGTGCCACTATCGGTGACTTTTGTTTTGTTCTTTTCATATCACTTCATTTTTCCACGTTGGTGTTTCATTAGGCCTGGGGCAGGGACACGGCCCCAGCAGGCCGCGGAGGCCAAGGCCCGCACAGGGTGGGCGCTCCTGGGCCTGGTGTCCAGGGCAGGAAGCAAGGTCCCGAGGTCCTTTCTTAGGGAGAACAATGCCATGCACACACACACACACACACACACACACACACACAGGCGCACTGTCTCATCCACAGTCACATACATTCACACGCACATACACACTCCCTCTCAGGCCTGCTCCCATGAGCTCGGCAACATGGATTCCCACACAACGCCCATTCTGTAAATAGTTCTTAGTACTGCGGTGTGCTCTGCTCAGGGGCTTCAGAATGATCCAGACCCAGAGCAATGCCTGCCCTCTGGCTGCGTACCCCTGAACCTCACATGGTGGCACACATACCCCAACCCCCCCACATGCAGGAGGCCCTGTCGGTCTCCACGTCCCACGTCCCTCTCCCCTCCATGCATCCTCCCTATTTCCAAAGCTTCCATCCCTGCTTCCTGGGGTGGTGGGGGTTGGACGGGTGGCTCAGACAGCAAACAAGTCCTCCCCTCACCCCGACTTCTCATGATCCCCAGGTGGGAGTCCAGCTGCCGCCAGCCCCTCGGGCCCCCTCTCTCTATAACTGCCCTCTAACCCCCCCCCCCCCAGCCTGACCGACCTTTGTGATGGAAAGGGAGCCTGGGGAGGCCCAGGAAAGGGTTCTTCAAAGGAAGCCCCTCTGCTGGCTGCATTCAGAGCCTCTGGAGTGAGCGCCCCTGGGGGGCCGGGCCTGGCAGAATAGGGACGAGAGGAGGCGTCCGGGAGGCTTGGAGAGATGAAGGGTGTTCCAGTTGGGGGGCACTGGACCCCAGAGGACAGTAGTTCCTGAATATTTCTGCCTCGTTTTGGGGACCAAACATAAAGTCCAGCTTTCAGGCTCATATGGGTCCCACCAGGTGCACAGGCCTCTGTCCCTCCAGACTCTACCCGGTCACTGGCGGGCAACCCCGGGTGGGGGTGGGGACCGGGTCCTGAAGACTACCATCTGCATGGTCGTCTTGGCTGCCTCTCCTCTCTGGGGGTCACCGGGGGCCTGGATCGATGCCGGGCCCAGCTGCCCAGCGGCGCCCATTAAGAGCCCAGCCTGGCCTGGCTCTAATTGATTACACTGGGGCGTCTGCATGGGCCCAGGTGGCAGGGCCTGGGCAGCCTCTGGCTCCCTCAAGGCGCGGCCTGGCTGGGGACTGGGAAGTGGGAAAGAAAGAAGGAACGGAGCGGGGGCGTCTGTGGGCCCCAATTAAGCCACGAGTGGTGCAGCCTGGGCTGCACCTAATTTGGTTTGGGATAATGAGCTGGGAAAATGAGCTCCTGTCTGACTGGAGTTTAAACCCCATCTGGACTGGGCTCTGGGAATAGCCTCTTCAATCCTTGCCCTATGGATTGGACTGGGGGGTGGGCGAGGGCTGGTGGTGGGCAGCCTCCTCTGATGGGTACAGCACTCTACAGTGTGAAAACACTTTCTCCTTTGTGCTAGCAAGGGCATCTGCTTGGGCAGTGTGTGTGTGAGTAGGGGAGGGTTATCATTACAGCCTCATTTTACAGATGGACAAACTGAGGCCCAGAGAGGGGAAATGACGAAGTCCCAGTTGTGCTCCTGGCTGGGACTAAGACTTGGACCCCGATCTTCATATACAGGTGCTTCTTTTTCTCCTTGAGATATATTTTTGGTTTTTAGGGTTGGCAGATTTAGTAAATAAAAACATAAAACACCCAGTTGCATTTTAATTTCAGATAAACAATGGAATGTGATTTGTTCTGTATTTTATCTGGCCACACCATTCACCATTTTTAAGGGCCCTGGGGGAGGGGGTGTCTGGAGGTGGTGGGAACAAGCTCTGGAGCCAGTCAGACTTGGTTCCGATTGGTTTTGGCACTTTCTTCCCGCACAGTTGTGGTGGGCAGAATAATGTCTCCTTGTACTACCTCCCAAGACGTTTTTGTCCTAATCCCTGGAAATGGTGATATGTTACCCTACACAGCAAAAGAGACTTTGAAGTTAAGACCTTGAGATAGGGAGATTATCCTGGATTATCTGGGTGGGGTGGGGGAGCACTGTACACACGAGGGTCTTTACGAGAGGAAGACTGAAGGGGGAGTCAGAGAAGAAGTCACGCGAGGGAAGCAGGGGTCAGAGTGATGCACTTTGAAGATGCAGGAAGGAGCCACGAGCCAAGGAATGCAGGAGACCTCTAGACGCTGGAAAAGGCAAGGAGACGGATTCTGTCCTAGAGCTTCCGGAAGGAACAGGACCCTGCTGACCCCTTGCTTTTAGCCCCATCAGACTCTTGGAATTCTAACCTCCGGAAGTCTAATAAATTTTGTTGTTTTCAGTCACTACGTTTGTGGTGATTTGCTATAGTAGCCACAGGCCTTGGATGAGTCGCTTCAAAGCCTTGGGCCTCTGTCTTCTCACCTGTAGAGGGGGATGGTCCTCCTTTTCACTCGGGGTAGATGTGAGGTCTACCAGGAAAGAGCAGCCAGATGTCCCCCTTGGCGGCAGTTCGTGGGCCACGTCAGCGGGGTTCTGCGGACTCAGCAGCATCCTTCCCCAGGCACCTCACGCAGCCCAGCTGGGAGCACCGTCAGTGATCTCTCCGTGAAACTGGGTGATGCATGTGCGGGGCTGGTGATGTAGCCACACCAGCCTTTCGGCGAACAGGGCCCCACTGTGCATAGATTCAAAGTTCCCTCATTGGAAGAGCTCATATCTTCTGGGACTCTGAGGCCGCAGCTCCTGAGAACATGTGGTTTTAAGTCCCCGGAGCCACCGGTCCGTGCCGTCTGGCTCTGGGTTTATGCTCTGACAGCCAGTTCAAAGCTCCATGACCAAGATGTCAAATCTGGAATTTTAATCCATGACAAAGCAGGAGATTTTCTCACGTTTCACTGTGGAAATCCTGGACTCTGAGCACCTGGAACACCCCCAGCCGACCCAGGCTGGGCGGAACATCCGGGATCCAAAAGGATGGGGGTAACCTGGCCTGCATGACTTCCATGTGCCACCCACCTCTGGTTCTCCAAAGGATGGGGTTCGGGCAAAGACACCCCCTCCCGATGTCCCAATGTCCTTGAGAGCCCTCTAGGACCCACAGGACAAGATGCTCAGGGGTGAGGTTAAACCTGATAATGGCTGAGAGCACTTGATGACCGATCGAGGCTGGCTGAAGAAATGTCAGGCAGGGCATAAAGGGGAGGGGTGGTGGGGAGGCTTTGTGGGTGGGGGATAAGGGAGAGAGGGGAGCACCCTCTGACCTTACCTCATGTGGAGAAGGCTTTCTCTACTTGTGGGGAAAACTAGCTACACCAGACACACTAGGCATTGTTAAGAAATGGGAAAAACCCCTGTCATTGCCTTTTTATTTATTTATTTTTTTTCTGTGCATTTTTCTCCCATCTTGGGATCTGAATATACTACAGTAAAAAAATAATAATAATAAAATAAAATTGCAGGGGTGTCTCATCACTAGACTGTTTAACTAGACTATGCGTGGGGCCCCTCATGGGGCCCTTGTTGGAAATCCTTGAGGGCTGTTTGGATGATGCTTGATGTTAGAAACCATCCCCTGTTTCTATCAGGAAGCCTCCCGATACCCAGGAAATCTCCCCATACCCATACCATGGCATTGTGGCAAGTCTCTGGGCTGACCCTCCACGGGCCTTTGTGTCCTCAGTCACAGAGGATGACATCCTTTTTTACAGTGCAGCTGTTTGAATTTAGGCCCAAGTGTTTTATTGCAATGATAAGAGCGTGAGTTGGATTGGAACCATGAACTTGAGGAAGGCTGCCGGGCCTTCCCAGAGGGTGGCCTGCTGCCAGTGGGACACCAAGTTACCTCTCCTGGCACTCCTAGCAGTTCCAGAATCCTGGGCCCACCATGGGTTCCGGAATCAGCAAGTGTGTTCAGGATGGCACCTGCCCCTCCCTGCCAGGGTTCAAGTGGGAAAGGGAGCTTTTGACTCTTCCCTTCCAGGGCTGGGCCCCCTCTGCCCCCTCAGGGTCAGACAGGAGGCAGCACCCAAACTTGCTTATCAAGTTTCCAGAGAGTTGGGGTTGGGGAGCCAGTGTTCTTGAGGAGACGCCCAGAGGATAGAAGAAAATAACTCCTGGTTTCTCTTAAAAAAACAGGAAATTCATCCTTCACGCATGAGAACACCAGGCTTGGGGAAGATGCAGCTCCACTGGGTTTCCTTGAAGAAACACCCCTTTCCTTCTCTCCTTTCATTCTGCCTGGGTTGGTCCTATAGATACCAACATTTTTTAAATTTTTTTTTTTCTTTTTAGTTGCAGCATGGTTGGTTCAAGCAAAATCTTTGCGAACCCTAGAGATGAGACAGATGAGAAAGGCCTCCCTGGCTGGGGGGGATGGGGGCCTGGATACCCCAATCGGCTTTGCCCCTTCCACACCACCCATGGGAACTCTGGCTCCTCTGTCTGAGATTCAGCGCTGGTCTGAGTGTGGTCACTGTACCCTGGCCTTGCTGTGTGGACCAATTCCTTTCCTCTCTGGGCCTCAGGAAAACAGGAGGCCCAGAGAGGGCACTCCACTTGGCTTTGTCCTGAGGGAGACAAGGTCAAGGGCACTCCCCAAGACAAGGGGTATCCCTATCTTGCTCCAGGTGGGTGCCCTCCACACTGCATCACCCAGCAGGATGGGGACGGGCCAGATGTCCACACATCAGCCCCGCTCCCCCGAAGCTCTGAGGCTAGCTTTCCCATCTGGAAGGAAGACCCTTTTGGGGTATTTATTTTATTTCTGTTAAAGTGGGAAGCAGCTCTCCAGGGCTGTGTAGATGACCTGTCTGGCTGGAATGCCTTCCCTGCTATTTCAGGATTAAGACAGTAAATTCCTTCTCTGGGGTGTAATGATGGAAATACCGGGCTCATGGGAGGAGGCGGAGCAGTCCCTGGGCCCCAGCCCTGAGTCTGTGGCCAAGGTTGGGGGCCTGGGAAGGGGCTGCAGGCCTTGGGATGATACCCACTCTTGCCTGCCAGGGTTCGAGTGGGCTGGGGCTCTCCTCCTCCTCACTGGGGCTGGAAGCAGGAGACAGCTTCATTTTCCTGGTGACAACAAAGGGTTGGGGGCCACGAGGGGCTTTCCTTCTCGGTATCCTCATTTCTGAAACAGGAGTAATTGTAAAGTGCTCAGCATCTTGCCAGGCACAGAGTAGGTGCTCAGTGATTCACAGCTACAGTGACTACTGTTATTATTACTGTCATTATTATGTAGTTGAACAGGACACACTCGTTGCCCCCCAATGTTCATGGAGGAATTGGGGCTAAAGAGGAGGGCAGGATTAGCAGGCTGAGTGATGGGGGGTGGGGTGGGCCAGGTGAGGGGCAGGGAGAGCGGAAAGGGCACTCCAGGTAGAGGGAACGGCATGGGCTGCCCAATAGCCCCAGAGAGTATCATGTCGCATATTGCTAACCCAGGAAAAGAGCAAAATTCAAAATTTGAAGTAGTTTCTACTGAATGTGTATCGCTTTCACAGCACCATAAAGTTGAAAAACCAAGTTGAACAATGGTAAGTCGGGGACTGTCTGTATTTGTTGCTGAAATATTGTCACTGTGATATAAACTCCATTATGCAGGAAGTTTGTCTTGCTTACCACCATCTGCCAGCCCTGTTCCAGGAGCTGGCGAGAGGGTGGTAGACCAGAACACCCCTTGGTAAATGAATGAATGAATGGGGAGCCTCCTAGGGGAAGACTCACTTTTTCAAACTTTGACGGAGACAACCTTCACTCTCCGGAAAGAACAGGCCTCGGAGGAGACCAGCCTCCTCATCTGAGCCCCCAATCACATGCAGGAGCGCTGGAAAGGTCCCGAAGAGGTCATCCAGCTCATCTCTTCACCCCCATTTAGCAGACGAGGAAAGCAAGGCCCCAAGCACCAAGTGAGTTGCCCAAGGTCACACGGCAATTCAGCAGCTGAGCAAGAACCTGGCTTACAGGACGGCGCTCTTGCCTCTTGTCCAGGAGACTGGCGGAGTCCGGGTGGCCCCACAGGCCTTCCGACAGCAGCGAGCTCTGTTGTATTTCTGTCACGTTACATAATGGCGGGCAGGTAATAACCACTCAGTCTTCGCTGTCTCTGCACATGGAAAATGAATTCAAATGTCATTCGCAACAATAAAAGAAAGTATTCTTAGTGCTCACAGCATTCAGAGGGGCCAAGGCGGGGGCGGAGTGCATTCTCCATGAATCACCGGGTAAAGCAGGAGGAATCGAAATTATTCCTTGGACACGTCAGCCCGACGACGTGTGATCACCGAAGTTATTTTTATAAGCAAAGCTGATAACTATGTGTGTGCAAAGGTGACTGGGGCCAGGGATGTACCTGTGGATGCCTGGGCACATATATTACTTGTGTGTGTGTGCATGTGTGCCTGGGAGAGGGTGAGAGTGGGGTGTGCATATGTGTGCACATACACACATGTGATGCTCACAGATTTGGGCATATAATGTGATGTGTGCACCCCCTGGACAGTCAGCCCCATGGTGACAGGGTTTCTTGCTTCCCTGGTGCCCAGCCTGGGGTCTGGCACAAAGTGGGTGCTTCATGAATATCTGTTCAATGCATAAACAAATCACCCAGCGCTCTCAGGTGTGACTCATTTTCTGCACCCTGCTTTCTTGGCCCCAGTCAAAGCTACTATCTTTTCTACCTCCTCTCCTTCATCGGGACCCCTTCAGTCCATGGTCCAAGCAGGGGTCAAAGGGGTCTTCCTACAACTCAAATTGTAGTGAGTCACTCTCCCGATTAAAACAAAACAAAACAACACAAAATAAAAACAACCCAGTGGCTGCCCCGTGGCACTCAGAACAAAACCCCAAATCCTCCCCTGGACCTTCAAGACCTTGAGTGGGCTGGGGACTGCCTGCCTCATCTCCCAGTGACCTGCCCCCGTCCCCTTCATTTCTTCCAAGGGGGAGACCTTTTCCTGCCTCAGCTGTCCCTTCTGCACTCAGGGTAGCCTGCTTAAATATGGGACCTCCCCTGGGAGGTCTTCCCGTCCACTCTCTTATCTGCATCCCCATCACTCTGCCCCTGTCCTTCAATTTTCTCATGTACCAGTTTCCCTGTTAGATTGTAAGCTCTGGAGCACAGAGCCACGTCTGCTTGCAGAGTGTCACCAGCTGGCAGTCCCGCCCTGGGCGCATGGCAGGCTCCCACCAAATGTTAGCCGATGGCTGGTAAATGCGCATCTGTGGGCATCCTCCTGGGCGACGGCAAGGCCCCAAAACTACCAGTCTATTGAGCTGGGAAAAAACCTGCTTTCCAAACTGCCCTCTCCTCCTTTGCATGTTGCCCTAACCCACAACTTATCATTTCAATTGGAAACTCTTTTGAATTCAAAACTTTCTGTGAGTGAAAAATAACTATGGAGTTAGAAAAGTGAGTATCTTCATAGACTAGCTGGCCACGGTGGCTTGCTCCCGGCTTCTGCGCCACCTCAGCGCCCTCTCTGTTAGATGTTACGACCCAGCAGCACCCAGGTGAAGCTGCTTGTGCTGCGATCAGTCAGGAGAGTCGGAGAAAACCATGAGTGTTTGCGTCGCCCTGGCGTTCAATGGCGTTTGTCTCTCTGTCTGTGAGTAGCCCCTAGCCCACTCTGTAGCATCTGCTTTCCTGCCCCCGGCTTTTCAGTCCAGAAGGAGCTAAACAGTTTTCCAGTCCCTGCCAGTTAGCCCTTGTCATGCTTCGGCACCCTCGCGTCACATTCCAGGAGGCAACTTGGGGTCCAGAGGACCGGACTGGGGGCCACTGGCCTCTACTCTCGGGGTCTCAGTTTTCTCTTCTAGCAAATGGGGATATAGAGGTTTCAGGCCCGGGGCGTGGGTCCCGGCTGCAATCTTTCCTGAGCCTCCCGCTGCCTCCTGGGACAGTTGGGAATTTTTATTTTTCAGTCTTTGTCTGCAAGGGGGGAGAAGTGTGGGCCTCTTCACATAATTTTCATTCCGTGAGGCCAGAAAGGGGGGTCTGCACAGGTGTTTTGGGGAGGGAGGAGGGGGACTTGAGAGCTGGGGGCGGCTGTCTCTGGCAGGAGGCCAGATGTGCCTACTTTTCAGAAAGACAGAGAGAAGGAGCGTGGCAGCATGACTGAGGGCCTGCTGTCTGCTCATTTGGGTACTAGCTACCACACACTCCCTAACTGATGAACTCCTTGAAGAAACTCACCCATTTTACAGATGTGAAAACTGAGGTTCAGAGAGGGAGAGCACTTGCCCAAGGACACACAGCTGGGAAGTGGCAGAGTGAGCCAGTGTTGGAATCCAGGTCTGCGTGGTTCCAAATCTGTGACCTTAAGCACTGTGCTTTCAGTCTTCTTTTCCAACAACAGCAATGCTACCCAGAGGAATAATAATACCCCTTTCATTTGCAAAGCTCTTCCCGGCTCACAGAGGATTTAGGGAACACAGGGGAGGCCCAGAGAGAGGGGGCGACTTATCGAGGGTCACACAGCAGCCCCCGAGTCCCACAGTGGCTGTTTCTGTCGCGGCCCTGCTGCTTCTCTGTCCTTTCTTACAGAACCTTGCCATGCTCTGAAGAGGCCTGCACCCCTTACCCAGCAGGGCGGGTGGGGGTGATTCCTCAGCACCCGGGAACTTGGGAAACACTTGCTTCAGAGCCCCCTGTCCACCCTATGTTGTCAAGAGCCCGGCTGATTATGAGGAGCTGGAGATGTGACTTTGTCCAGAGGAAGCATCTGGCAGGGAAATCCTTGCTCTTATCCTGGGCTCCGTTTTCCTCTCTCTCTAAAGTGACTTAGCTCTAGGGAGGGAGGAGGCAGGAGAATTTGTAATAAAATCCAGGGGTGTTCCCTAAAGCTAAAGATTCACCGGGCCTTGCTGATCAATGGCCGTGTAGGCCTCCGGGCCCTGCAGGGGCGGCCATGTCCTGGCTTCTTCACTCTCAGGCAGGAAACACTGGGCGTCCGCCCTGTGCTCGCTCTCAGCTCCCCTGGGCTCTCGTCCCCCCTCTGTCCCTCTGCGCCCCTCCTGCCTCCACGGGCTCTGCCGGTCTCTCTGTCTCTCTTGGTCCTCATCTCAGTCTCATTCACTCCTGTCTCCCTGCTTCTCTCTCGTTTCCCTGTCCCCTCCTTTCTCTCTGTTTCTTTGCTTTACTTCCATTTCACTTCAAATCCTGAGTGTTTTACCCCAGACGGTGAAATAGGAACACAGCTGTAGAAGGATAGAAACCATAGCTACACAAATAAGCCAGTATCCCCTTTTTTGGGGGGGTGGGAAGACTCACAGGGAAAAAAATCTATAAGACACAAAATAAACATTGCACGCATTGAGTAAAAGATAAGAGAGAGACTCTTAAGACAGTTAAAAACTGAAATTCAGCTCCCTCTTTCCTCTCCAACCAGTTCTGAGTCCAGTGGTCTGGGCTCCTAGGAGTCCAGTTCCTCATCTGAGAAATTGGAGAAAGACTGCCCCACCCCCCAGTGGCCAGGAGTTGAGATGCTCAGGAGTAAATCCATGGAGGGGAAGTGGGGGTTGCCCTGCCTGTACCTACCCAGAGCAGGTGCTCAGAGGATGGTTTCAGCTGTGTGTCCTCAGACAGATTGTTTGCCCTCTCTGAGCCTTGGTTTCCTCATTTGCAAAACGAGGACAGGTTTGAGGTCCTGGCCTTGCTACCCAGGAGTGCCTCTCCTGTCTCAGGAACCTGGGAGAGGTGAGAGAAGGGAGAGGGGTTAGATGAAGTTTACAGAAGACAAGCTGGGGAGGGAAGCCAGGAGGAGGGCAGAGACAGCTGCTGAGCCATCCTGGCCAGGTGTGAGGCACCTTTTCCCATGCCCTAGTCCTGAGTTCAAATCCTGACCCCACCACGGACTCTCGTATCTGGCTCCTTTCCCTTCAGTGACTCCACGTTGGTCATGTAAGCATCTTATTCTTGTTCATCTTCCAAACCTGTGCAGCTTCTTATTTCTTTGCTCTGACTGTTCCCTCTGCCTGGAGCATTCCACTCAGTCCTTGCCTGGTGCTTCCGGCCTCTGCTTCAGTTGTTGCCAGGAATCCCCCCTTGACCTCCCGACCTAAGTCAAGGTCCTTCCATCTTTCATGCTGGCTCTTCTCCCTCAGAGCCTTGATCTGTATTGTGACTGTGGTGGCATCTGCTGTTAACACCAGGTGCTCAGTAAATAGTCCTGAAAGGCTGGATGCCCTCCTCTGGTGCCCACCAGTCTTGGGCTCAGGACTGAAGAAAGAGAATGGGAGGTGATGAGCTCCGACAAATCTCAGATGATACCATACAAGGGGGTGCAGAAGGTTGCTGCTCAGGGGTCTTTCCTCCCCCTGTGCACAGTCCAGGAAGCAGTTTGAATTCTCACCTCAGCTCCACTAGCCAGATTTCATTACACTTTTCCAGGTGAAAAAAGGGAGGGCAGAGTGGGGACGGCGGGTGGTCAAATCCCTGATCCAGGCCACACAGCCAGGAAGTGGCAAAGCAGGGACTGGAACTCAGGCCCCAATGATGAACCAGATTTGGGAAGTTCATGACACCTGCTGCCTTCCAAGTTTGGCAGGGAAGTCTTCTGGTCCAGTCCAGTTCCCTGCTGCGGTATTCTGTGCCCGAGGCTCAGAGAGATCAAGCAGCTGGCCCAAGGTCACACAGCAGGTTGCTGGGGGTCCTGGCTAGAGCCGCACAGGTCCCACACTGGGGCTGGGACTGAGAGAGCTGGGTTTCTGCCAGGCTCTGCCCTGCCCACTCTCTCCTCTCAGACCCATAAGGGGGCGGGGCGCCCAGCCTTGACATTTGCTGGGGCAACCAGACCTGTGTTTCAGCTGGCACCGTCGGAGCACCGCTGTGGGTGCACGCAGTTCATTAGCAGGGCTTGGAAAGTTCATCAATAATAGATCTGGTGGAGGCGGCTGGTTGCCGGTGCGCGGAGGGCAGAGAACACCCATAAATCAGCCAGATGGGGGCTGACCATGCTGGTTGCTGCACCACCAAAGCACGGCCCTCGGAAGGGGAGTGAACTGGGTCTGAGGCCATGGGTCCCAGCCTGGCCCCAGGGCGGGGGCGCCACACAGCTCTGCCTGCCAGCCGTCCTAGGCTCTCCTAGTCTCTGGCTCTTCTTTCTCTTCCTGTCCCCTGGCTCCTCTTTGTGTCTCCTCATTATCACCTGGTCCACGGGGGTCCCCCCACACTGCGCTTGCCCTTGGTGTCCCCTGAGCATGCTCAATGTGCCTTCCCTCCAAGCCAGCACTGACCACTTCCCTGATGGTTACAGTCCCTCTTGGGTCAGAGTTCAAATTCTCCAGTGAGTTCCTGGGTGCCTCAACTTCTCCCTCTATGAAATGGGGAAATACAAGTACCCCCATGTCAAGTTCATGGGCTAATGCATGAATAGGCCATTGCAGTGCCTGGGACCCATTACCCCCTGAAATAGCACTGCCTCTTCTTCCAGCCATGTGTGGCCACACCAGCACTTGCAACACATGCTTGTCCCTCACCACAGTTTCCTGGTTCTCCTGTCCATGAGTTCATGCCCAAGCTCTTCACGTGCCCACACATGTGCCAGGACAATGTTAGTCACCAATGTGCTCATTTACATATATATATCAGGCACACACATGCCTACATGCGTCAGAGCCACACGTGAATCCTGGTTAAGTAATCATGGTTTGGGGAGAAGGTACACCTGGCAGCGGAAATAGCATGGGCAAAGGCCCTGTGGTGAGAAAGAACAGATGTGCTCAGGGAATGAAAGAGGCAGCTGTGGTTACTGTATCCACATTTCCATTTTCCCCAGAGGGACCTTAGATAACAGGCAGTTTTGTAACCTAATGCAGAGTGTGACTCAGCCTCTTGCACAATCGTGCCAAGCGAATGCTTCTGAGACCCAGGTCTTTCAGCACATGGCTATCCACCCTGAGGCTTTCTTCCCGCTTCTCCTAGCTCATCTCTTTGGGAGGGGGGTGCTCAGATCTCCATGGTTAAGCCTGGAGACCCCAGCTTAGGTGAGAGCTGGGCCGAGGAAGGGAGGGCTAGGAGGGAAAAGGCCGGCCATAAATGTCCAGCGAGTAGTCACTGGCAGCTCTCTGCCCACTCTCAGAGGCTATAAATGTCTACTAGAGGGACAGCCACGCAGGATGTGAGCCAGTCAGTGTCGGCCCTCCGTGCCTCCATCACCAGCCAGGCAGGCTGCCCTGCCTGAGGGCACATGCGTTCTTCCTGCCTCCCCAAGAAACTCAGGACTGGCCGCTGCAGTAAGGCCCACCAGCCTCAACGCATGTCAGGGAGCTGGCAGGGCAGAGTCATGATGCCCTTGTGACAAATGAGGAAAGAAGCCCAGAGAAGGGGACCCCACTAACTGAGGCTACACAATGGATTAAGTTGAAGTGACAAAGTTGAATCTAGAGCAAAAGAGTATTTTTTCATCTTTGGCTTCTTTCTTTTTATTCATCCACATATTCATTCACTTATCTACCCATATTCTTGTTCCCAACTACCCATCCATCCATTCGCCTCACCATCCACCCATTCTCCTACCCATCCATCCGTCTGCCTGCCTGTCTGTCTGCCCGTCCATCTATCCATTTATCCATCCCTCCATCCACCCTCTTGTCCGCCAATCCATTCATCCTTCCATTCGCCCATCCAATAACTGTGAACAGAGACTATAAACAAGGCAAGAGGTAAATAAAACACAGCTTGCCTGAAGGAAATGAACAAATGACGACAAGGGAGAGGTCAGCACACACCCTAAAGCCCCCACTGTGTGTAGGACAGTGTGCTGAATTCAAGGACGAGAACATAAATAATGACTAGGGGGCAATGCTCATCCAACAGTGCTCTAATCCCCCCTCTTGCCTAGGGCTTGCTGTGTGCCAGGAATGTGCAGAACATCCTACAGTCACCGCACAGGTGTGCGTCAGGAGCCTACCGTGTGCTGCGCCATACACAGGGGATCTAATTTATTGGCTCTTTCAGTCCTGTGACATCTGCATGTTCTGACTCTTGTGTGGGCAGTAGGAAACTGAGGCTGATGGCATGGGGCAGTTGAGGGGTGCAATGGATGCCAGATGGGGCGTGTGGGGCTCCGTCCCTGGGTGGCTGAGCAGTGGAGGCTTCTGGGAAGGGCTTGCGGTGGCACCGGGTGGGTTCAGCCTGGCTGCACAGGAAACATCTTTGCCTGGCAAACAGGATGGTCGTTTGCAGTCTGGGCCTTGAGGTGCATGGGCGTGGGGGCCAAGGGGCCCAGAATAGTTCCTGCCCCCCCAATGCGCCCTGTCTGCTGCCAGGTCCCTGCAGCTCCAGTCCACCCCCTGCACCCACAGCGCCCACAGCTGGGAACCTTTACCGGTGAGGCCGCTTTCTCTGAGCGTCCCACGGTCCTGGGCCCACAGAAGGGAAGTACAGGCTCAGAGAGGGGAAGTGGCTGGCCCTAGGCCACCCTGCCAGAGTGTGGTGACCCCTTGATTAAACCCAGCCTCCAGTTCCAGGCCCAGGGCTGTTTCAGGGTCTGGGGATCGAGAAGGAGCTGCATTTGGAGGTCTTCCCTCCTTCTGGCAAAACTTCTATCTGCTAAGGAAAAGGTCCCCCTTTGCTTAGGGCTCCCAGCCCTCACCTGTGCACCCGTCCCCCAGGGCACTGGTCTCAGCACGTTCTCACCACTGGGAGCAGCCAGGTACCTTCCCAGGTATAGTAGTCCCTCTCTATATTGTGGTTCACTTATCGCGGCCTCACAGTATCACGGGATTTTTTAAAAATATATTTATTTAATTACTTATTGCGGATTTTTCGCTGTATCGCAGGATTTTGCGGTACTGTATACATATGTTGTTCAAGTTATGTAGGTTTAAGAGTGTAGAATATGTTTAAGAACATAAGTAGTGTTTATAAAAGTGTGGAAAAGGTTAATAAGGGAGTGAAAAAGGTTATAAGTGACTGGGAACGGTTTATAAGTGTGTGGGAAGGGTTTATAAAGCCTTAAAATATATATAAATATTAAATTAAATGTAAGGTTCCTACTTCGCGGATTTTCACCTATCGCGGGGGGGGGGGGGTGGTCTGGAACGTAATACCCGTGATAAGTGAGGGAATCCTGTACTTCAAAGGCAGCTCTGACGGGGGATTTCTGCCTCCTGGCACCCTGGTGGCACAGGCATGCATGTGTGTGTGTGGTGACGCTACCGCCGACAAACTCTGAGTCTAACCCATCCTGGCTTCTCCCCGCCACCCATGGCACAGAGGGCCAGTGTGGGCACGAGAGGGACGCCGGCCGCCGTTCCGAAGGCTGGGAGCAGCACACACTGACCACCACCCCGGGCTGCCCCACCGTGCTGGGGAGCCCGACCTTACCTGCCATGTATCCTTGGGGGAGCAAAGACCGTCTCTGGGCCTCATGATGACGTTGGGGAGGACACAAACTAGGAGTCTCTTCTTGCTCTTGAATTTTCTGATTTGATGATTTTCAAATGCTGTCACCTTCAGGTTTTATTAGTTTATTACATGAATATACTTTTTTGAAAGAAACAATTTTATTGTGTTCATATAGTCTTCTTTTAGGACATTTTTATTTATTGATTTGAGAGAGGGGTGGGGAGAGAAAGAGAGAGAAATACCGATTTGTTATGCTATTTATTGCTCCATCATTGGTTGCTTCTTGTAGTGCCCTGGCTGGGGATCAAACCTGCAACCTTGGCACATTGGATGACACTCTAACCAACTGAGCTACTGGGCCAGGGCTACATGAATATCCTGATTCTAAGATTCTTTGATTCTCAGATTCAGTCTTTCCAGAATTTTCTCAGTTTGTCAAGTGACTGTCTGACAAGCATGCAGGGTGAGTTAAGACTCTGAGAGGGCCAATGATCCCTAAGGTCACACCTGGGAGGGGTCCCTCCACTTTGGCCCAGTTCTTGTGTCCCTGAAGTTATGTGCACCGTACCTTGTCAGTCAGCAGAGCTCCTGGGAGAAAAGGACACTTCTGCTGTGATTGAGGTGAAACCAAATTTCTTCTTCCCCTCTCTTCTCTTCTTCCCATCCTCCCTTCCTTCCTCTCACATTCACTTTCTCATGTTCTCCTTTATCCAAATCGTTTATTCATTCAACAAACACAACACAGAAAGGACCTCCATGCAATTTATAGACTTTCACCTCAGACAACGTAAAAATGACCCAGGACCCTTTTCAACAAGGTATTGGTATATCAGAAAAGCCAGTTTCTTTGGAATTATTCAGATTAGTTAAAATCTCTGCTTACTTTCACACTGCATGAGGTTGGGCAAATCACTTCACCTTTCTGGGCCTCGGTTTCCTCATCTGTCAAATGGGGTTAATGAGGCTCACCCTGTTCCCTTCCCTGCCTGCTGAGGTGGAGGTGGGATGAGTGTTTCTCCTCAGGTGGAGAGTAGGCCCTGATGAGACATTGCCGCCAGGGCTACTATTTTGGTGGGGAGACAAGACATCAGTTAGGAATGGGACCATTCTGGAAGCCCAGCGAGGGGTCTGAGGGCCGAGGAGGCACCTTGGCCCCCTGGCCCAGCCTCAAAGGCCCATCTGGGCATGGGCCTCGGAGCTCCTGGGCCACAGACGCTGAGAAGCTGGGCGTGAAATCTGGGTGCATGCGGCGCAGCGAAGCCAGGCTGGGCAGACGCAGACCATCCTTTTGATGTGCTTTTGGGGTGTGTAATTAACTGTAACTGAAATATTATTTGATCTTTTATGTGGAAAATCAAATTGTGTTGTGTCAGACATGAATAAATACACACCGTCCATTTCTGCAGAGGTGTCAGCTCCTCCCCAGCCCGCCCTCCACCTCAGACTCCCTGCCCCACCCCCTTTGCCATGGTGGAAACATAATTCTCGCCTTTTAAACTTTTTCCTTTTGTCTGCTTGTGAAAGGCCCCATTGTCCTGGGGGAAGAGACTGGAGGGGGCTGGGGCTGAGCTGAGGGGCTACGGTGGGGGAGTGTCCAGCCCACAGACAGGGCTGGGACTCAGGAGCTCAGCCTTGGGAGCTATACATCTCTGTCCCTGGCATAGGGACACCTTGGGAAAAGCACTTCAGCTGCCCGAGCCTCAATTTCCCTTCCTGGGTTCCTTTTGAGGAGACCCCTGGGCCCCGGGTCCTTGGGGGAGCCACATTTTATAGGTCACTGGCCATCACAGCTCTGATGGTGGAATATAAGCCCCAGTGGTTCCTTTTACACAGAGGGAACAGCCTCTTTGGAGATCCTAAAACCATTCCCAGTAGATGGTCTGGGTTCTGACCTTTTCTTCCAGTGAAACCAGTGAGAGAGGTAGCAGGGTGTTTGGGGAGGGGAGGAGCACAGTTCAGAGGTTATGGACTGACTCTGGAACCAGGCAGGCTTGGGTTCAAGTACTGCCTCTGCTATTTATTACCACCTACGTGACCTCTCTGGAAACTGAGGATGACCTTTCTCATTGGGGTGAAAGTCACCTTAATTTTAGCACATTCAGTTCCACCTGCATAGGATGCTTTTCCCTCCCCTCAACTCCTCGTTGACACCTATCCATGTGTCAGGGCTCAGCTTAGACATCACATATCTTTAGGGGGGACCTTTGCTGATTCATCTGATCTTGCTTACGTAGGGGTTTCCTTGCCCCTTCCACCTATTTTTTCTAGCTACCCTTCCATTATACCAGGGCCCGGAACAGCATCTGACCCAGAGCAGGTGCCCAGGAGGCAGGAGCTGCGGTTATGCCTTGCAAACTCCGGCTTCATCAGGGGGCTTCCTTGGCCCAGACTGTGCCCGGGATCTCCCGGAAGGAGTTTCACTAGTGCCTGCAGGGAACTCTGGTGCCAAGAGCAGGAATCAGAGATGACCAAGGGGGAGCTGGGCCTGGGCCAGATCAAACATCCGGGAATTAAAAAAACAAACAAAAAGAATGAAGTCACACTTATTGTCTGAACCTGGAAGATTTACCTGCCTGGGAGATGAGGTGAATTTCAAGAGTGGGCTGTCTTGCTGTGGCCGCTGGACTGGCCCCTCGGAGGTGGGGGAAGGGGGACTTCTTGCTTCCCCAGGCAGAGAGGCAGACCAAGCTGGAAGAAGATCCAGATGCCAGGACTCTGTACAGCTGGGGAAACTGAGGCCAGTCAGGGGACAGCTTCCAAAGGTCCCAGGGAAACCATAGAGCCTAGAACAGTTTCCACATCCTGACTTCTAAATCAATGCTCTTGTTCCTTTCAGAACAGCAAGAACAGCATACGAGGTGCCAGGTCTCGGGCCAAAGGCTTTCCACACAGCTTTTTCCATCATCCCCATTTTACAGAGGCCACATTATGGCTTTCGTGGGCTCTTTCCTCCGTTAAGAAATATTAAGAATTGTATCCTATGACTTTATTCATATAAAGATGAAATATTTTATATATTATAACATTGTCTTCAAAAAGTGCTCCCCCCCCCCCCGCCCGATTTGTAAAGAAATGAGAGTAGTCTCAGATCCCATAAAACTGCTGTGGACCCTAGGCTCTACGACTACCATGCCCGATGGATAAGTTGGCTCTGTACAGAGGGGAAACTGAGGCTCAGAAAGGTGAGGCTACTAGCGCAGGGATATATAGCCTATTAACAAAGAAGTTGGAAAAATCAAGGCCCAGTGTCTGTGTGTGTGTGTGTGTGTGTGTGCGTGCACGCGTGCACACGATGCCCTCCAGTTCCCCCTGCAAAGAATGGGGCCACTCAGCTGGGCTCCCAGGCTTGTCCCTCCCCAAGACCTTTGCGGCCCCCATGTTCTTTTGAGCCTGGGCTGCAGCCATGCTGGCTGGTGTCCTGTGTCCGTGAGGCCTATGGTTGTCCATTGGGTGACACATCCCTACCGTCCCCAAGAGACCAGTTCAGAGGCCTCCTTTCTTTGTTTTCTGCAGTTTAGGCATCTCCTGTCCTTGCTCTGACTGTGTTCAGTGGGTAACTTGGGCCGAAAGCCATCATTGGAAAGTGTTCAATCTCCTCCCTGCCTTGGTCACCACAGGCCAGGACTTCAGGACTTCCCAAAGGGCTGGGTCACCTGCCTGTGCAGAAGAGAAGCTGCTGTTGGCACACAGTCTGTGAAACAGGCAAAATCAAGCAGTAGGAAAGAGACCCCCTTTTAATTCTCCTTCAACCTGGTAACACCAGGGAAAAGTCTCAGCTGGGTGCTAATGTGTCTTTAACACTTCTCTCTAAGGTGCGCTAATCCTCCTTTGTAAAGTCTGGAGGGGCGGGGAGGGCTAAGTGTTCGTCTTTAAGTTAGCAGCACTGTGGTTTTTTATTTTCACTTTTTTAAAATTTTTATAGTTCCTTTTCATTTATGCCATATAATGCTGGTTTCCATTTAAGGAGGTAATAAAAAATTTCTTTTAAAAAAAGTTTATTTAACTAAAAGGAGACAAATTTAGAAAGAATACTAAGTAGATCATCAGAGAGGAAGTATGGATGCAGTGAGAGTCTGCTGGAGGCGAACACACCAGGGGAGTTTGGAAAAGCTGCTGGAGGCCACAATACTTCCTAATTGAGTTGACTTTAAGGCTCAGCAACGGTCAGTAACTTGCCTGAGGTCACAGAGCAAGTCAGTTGCTGCTTGGAAAGGGCTCAAACTCTTCATGATTCCAAACCTATGCGTTTATCTCAGGAATTCACATTTCGAAGTAGGGTAATGTGGAGGTCAGAGTCCTCTTGGTGAGCTAGTTTCTCAAAAAACACTTATGAATATGTGGGCATGATTTTGCTACAATTTCAGGGGCTTGATGACTTAGGCTTAGAAGCCCTATTCTGCATGCACTCTGCCACTTGTCCTCCATTATCCCCACCATTGTCGGGTGACAGATGTCTTCTCTGGCTGTGGCTCCATCCCGTTCAGAATACATTCGTAGTGACCCAGTTGTCTGACTGGTGCCTTTCTCTGAGGACCTCCATGGATTTGGGAGGAGCGAGAGGTGGTTAGGGGTACATGAGTCCCTATCATGTGTCCACATGGCCCCAGATAGCAGCACAGGGAAGCTGGAGTTCCTCAATGGAAGGAAGCTGGGTCTCATGGCCAGAGCAGGTCCAGCAGGGCTTCCTAGTTAGGGAGTGATCTCTCCGTCACTGGAAGTATGTAAGGGCAGGCTGAGGGGCCTTGGTGTTGGAATTCTCATTCTGGGAGTGAGGCTGGCTCCTCCTCCTTCAACAGATACGTTGCCAGCATGTTCACAGGGTTGGTGAACAAGCACATACCTTGTGTTGTGCTGGTGGGACCCCATCTCTGCTACGCTCCACGCCCCCCTGCCCCTCAGCCTGACTCCCCTTAGCTCCTCACCTGCCTTGATTTTTTCTTTCCAGCACCTGTCACTTCAGTATGCTCTAATTATTATCAGGTTCTTGTTATCTGTCGCTGTATAACAAACTACCCCCTAATTCGCTGGCTTAAAACAGCAATAATCATTTATGTGTCTCATGAATCTGTCCTTTGCGGAGAGATCTGCAGAGATGGCTCCTGTCTGCTCTGACTGGAGACTGAGAGATTCATTTTCAAGATCGCTCACTCCTGCGGCCGACAAGGTGGCTGTTGTCCGGGAGCTTCTCTTCCTCTCAATGCGGTTCTTTCCAAGAGCTGCTTGGGCTTCCTCGCAGCGTGGAAGCTGGGTTCCAAGAGCAAGTGTCCCAGAGAGCACAATGGAGGGACATGATTTTGTTATGATCCGGGCTTGGAAGTAACACAAGAGCACTTCAGCTGTACGCTGCGGGTCTGCTGTCATAAAGGCCTGCCCAGGTTCAAGGAAAGGAGGAGGAGGGCACAGGGAGATATTGTTGTGGCCATCTTTGGAAATGAAATCTCCTGGCTATGTCTACTTGCTTCTTTGTTTACTGTCTGTCTGGTGAACACAGGGACCTCGTCTTACCGTTGTAGCCTCTGCTTCTGGAAAGTGCCTGGCAAAGAGCAGGCGCTCACTATATGTTTGTGGATTACATAAATGGAGGGATGAATGGAAAAAGAGGCAGAGAGAGAAAAAGACAGGAAAGTACAAAGAGGGAGAGCAAGAGAAAGAGCGAGAGAGAGGGAGAGAGAGCAGGGGAGAGACACATAGACTTGGTGACACGTGGTGTCAAGGCCTGGTAGAGGGACAGTTGATGTCCAGCTGGTCAAAAGGCAGAAAGACTTGGAGGCTCCAGCTAGGCCTACCAGGGGGAGGTGGGAATGGGCCAGGCTATGGGGTCTGTGGCCTGTGAGCTGGGGTGGCACCAGCCCAAGAAGAGCTCATGGTCAAGGTGAATGAGGGCTGCGTCCGGCATGAGCTGGCCCCGGCAGCCGGGGCTTACGGCCAGCTGGGGCCTGATGTGGCCGCGGTGGCGGTTGCAGGAAGCTTCCCTCCACTAGCAATTTCCCCCTGGCCAGAGCCACGGCAACTAAGAGTAATGAAACAGAGGAATGTCGGTGACATTTTTCTAAAGAGGAAAAATGTGGAGTTTTGAGTCAAACTGAAAGACTTATTGGGTTCGCAGCGAGGGTAGAGCTCACTTTTGAGAACAAACTGCTAGATAAGGGGTGCGATTGAGTCCCCGGTAATGTTCACTCCCGGCTGGCATGACGCCTGCCGACACTGTTTTGACTACATGGCTCACATTGATTTTCCTCCAATTCCTCAGAAATGGAGGCTCGAACATCCCTGGGGATCTCAGTCGGGGAAGCTGAGCAGGTTCTTCCCAGGGCAAGGGCAAGGACATGGGGCGCTGGGGCTGCTGGGCCTCAGCGCTGGCTGGGTGTGCTCTCACCTGGCACCCGGGGTACCGCTGATAAAACTGGTAACAACACCCAGCACAATTAGCCCAGCATTTCCCATTATCCCACTGAGAACATTTTCTCCTGCTCTCTCTGTCCGCCTGTCTTATTTCTGATCCCTGTAGCAACCCCATGAGAGTCAGAGATCTAAAAGGACTTGCCCAAGGTGTCCCAATCAGCCAGTGGTAGAGGTCCCCCAAGTCTCCTGGTTCTCAGGCCACTGTACCTGCATGTGGCCTTCCGGTTAGCAGAGGTCTCTGGTTAAGTGAGGGCGCCATGGCCAGTCTCCTGGATTTAGACTCCAGCTTTCGGAATCTGCATTTAACATGCCTTTTCTGCTGCGTATGTCCATTTTGTGGGCCTTCGTTAGTTAATCCTCTGACCAACATGATTGTCAACGCACTAGGTTTAGTTCTGGAGAATCTGCTGTGTGTTTTACAGTTGATGTCTTGAACTCAATGTCTCCAACTGAAGTCACCATTCCCTCTCACTCCCTCCTTTCTCTCCTCTGGGGTCACTTGTCTCATGGAGAACAGGGCCACCTCTGTCTTTCCTGGGAGAGCCTTTGACTCTTCTCACCCTCTCCCTCCCGGGACACAACCATCCCCAAGGCCTTAAGAACTGACCTTCCAGGTCTCTTGAATCCATCTGCCTCTCCATGGCTGCCACCCCATTGAGGCCACATAGTCTCTCTCTTTGTCAACTGCAATGGCCTTCCCCAGACTATTCGGGGTCCCACAGACCATCTTCCACCCAGCAGCTGAGGGCCCTCTCCAAAACGCAGCTCCCTCCTTGCCTAAAATCCTCTGCTAGTTCCTCAGGTAATATGGGGTCTGGACTCCGCCCACATGCCAGCCCCGCCCACTCACCAGCCCCACCCCTCACTTGTCCAAGTCCCACCCTCACCTTCAGTTTCCTAAAGCACCCTCTTCTCTTTCCTACCTCAACCTGCCTGCCCTGCCCTTTCTGCCCAGAAAGCCACAACGCATTGAAATGATCTGCTTCCCTGTTCTCCTGTCCCAGGCTGTGAGCTCCTTGAAAACAGGCCTGGGCTTTACCCATATTTTCGTCCCTGGCATCCAGCACACACCTTAGCACATGACAGGGCCTGGGTGCATGACTCCTGCCTGTGATCAACCAAGTCCTCAGGAGAAGTGGTCTCAAGCATTGCGGGCTTGCCCAGGCCTGTGATAGGTCCCAGGGGTCAGAGATCCAGCCTAGGGATGTCATGGGGCCCAACTATGCGGAGACAGCTTTTGGGGCTGGGGATAAACTGGGGCTTGCCATCTGGGAACCAGGAATGCATGATTGTCCAGGGGAACTTTTCAGGCAAAGGAGTGTTGAGTTTTGTTTGGAGACCAGGGAAGGGAATTTGAAAGTGAAAGGCATTCTTTGGAAGGTGTAATGACTTGTGCAGAGACAAAGCATCTTGAAAAGGAAAGTACACAAGCCTGGGAGGGGGGAGGTATTCAACACTGGGGTTGCCTGAAGCCAAGGCCAGAGCAGTGTCAGAAAGTCAGACTCGGAAAAAGAAGGACGTATAGAAATGTCAAACCCAACCTTCCATTTACAGGTGGGGAAACTGAGGCCAGGGAACCAGGAGTGGAAGGACTTGCTCATCATCACACAGCAGCAGAACCAGAGTTGTTGAAAGCCAGGACTCTGGACTTTGAATCCAGCTCCTTTCCTCCAGCAATGAGCTTGCAATGCATTCTGAGGAAGAAAATGAAGGTTTTTGGCCGACAAGGAAGCACATGGGGCCAAGGAGGGAAACGCCAATTCTTAGACCTGTTCAGATCACCTCAATTTTACTTGAAGGGTGAGCGTCACAGATGCATAGACTCCAATTTCCCCAGAGGCAATGAACTGTTATCTATGGGGGAAATGTCTGGGGATGGACACTAGGGACTGGATGGGTAGAAAAAGGGGAGCAAAGGGAGGTGAACCTTGCAAATATCTAGGTCACTTCTTCTTCCAGCAGCTGCCCCAGCCCTCTTGCTGTCCAGGGCCAGGGTAACTAATGGGAGGTTGCCAGACTGGAAAAGCGTTTTCTTTCCAATCCCATTCCGGTCCTGTCCTGAAAGTCTGGGTGGGGCTGCTGTCTGGCCTCTTCATCAGCTGAGGTCCAGAAATAATAGTAGTAACAGTAAATAATCAACGCCACCATTGATTGAATGTTTCCTCCACGCCTGGCATTGCACATTGCCAGCCTTACTCTATTTAGTCCTCAGGAGTTAGGAACCCACGATTCTGCCCATTTCCCGGAGGAGAAAACCAAGGTGTAGTTGTTTCTCGAGTCAGACCTAGGTCTGCTGGCTTCAGCACTCTGAGGTGTTAAGTGTGGAATGTCAGTGTCCCACATGAGGCGCATGTCAGGAGCTGGCCGGCCCCAGCCTCTGTTGGAGTATGTCTGCGTGTCTCAGTTCATGGTCTAAGAATGTTGACAGGACGCAGTACCTACCTGCAGTTGCCTGGTCTAGTGGGAAGGGAAGGCAAGGCTGCCCTCCAATGTGCCTCACAGAGCACCCCTCAAGGATATGCTCCCAAAGTCCCCCCCACTGAGCACCAGGACAGGACCTTCAGCCCCTCCCTCACAGCTCTGACCCACAGTGGTTTGCAAGGCATTTGCTTGATGTCTGTCCTTCTCACTAGATTAGAAACTCATGAAGACAGGTACTACAACCCTAGCACAAGGTCTGGTCCTCATCTGTCTTTCGTTGCTGCTTATTTATAATTGTAAAACAGCCCCTCCCACACATCCCACCTCAGGGTAAGCCAGGACATGTAATGAAATAAGCCAGGATAGGTCATGTGTGGATTATAAGCAGGAAAGGACTTTGAAAGGGTTATTTTATACATTTTACATAAATGAGCCATGTTCATTATAGATATACTAGAAAATGAAGACAAGGGAAAAAAGTCACCCTCCCCAGTAGATGCTATTTGTATTTTTGGTGAATGAACTCTCATATTTTCAAGCTTTATGCAGGGATGTCTTATTGCCCAACTCCAGTGGGCACCCTTTATAATGAGTTCTGCATGGCCGTGATTGTCCAGTGCACTGCTTGGGCAACCCTGGGTGTGTATGTGTCTGTCAGTGTTTATTGCGTATAGAAATGACACCAAACTGCTGCACATACACTGTTTCAAAAGTTGCGTTTCTCATTAAAAACCACTGTGATCACCTTTGGTGTTAGTATCTAATTTTTAAATGTTTAAAAAAAATTTTTTTTAATTATTAGGTTATTTAAACTGTATTCCATTAAAACAACACCACAATCAATATGTTTTGGGGGCATTTGCCCTTATAAGTTCTTGGGATAATTTCTAGGCATTCTGAGCCTGAGGATATCTGATGTTGAAGGCTTATGATACAAATGGCCACACTGTACTCTAGAAAAGTTCCGCCAATAATGCAGGAAACAAAAGAGCTGGTAGAAGTTTGATAAAAAGGTGGGAAGAGGAAAAGGAGACGGGCTGTTGGGTTGTTTGATCTGCTGGGGGTCTGTAAGGAAGCCTCTCTCTTTCTTTAGGAGGTTGAAAGAGGTGCCATCTGTCAGTGGGAGTCGGCCTCCTGGCCTGTAGTAATAAAACCACAGCATTGCAGCTTCTACCTCAGACTCTGTCCTGAGACTCAATTTAATTTTGAGCAGGTCACTTCCCTATAAACTGGAATTGGACTACATCTGGAAGGGTAAATAAGATCATCTTGTGATTGATTGGTAGTGTCTGCCTTGGAAGGCTGTGTTGAGACTGCAAAGTTGTCTGGACTCAGGCAAGAAAGGGTGCAGTGATCAATTAATAATGCCTGTCATGGGTATGGGAAGTGAGGGGATGGCACCTTTGCCACGCGTTTGCTATTCCAGGACTAGATGCTCCTAGAGGCTGTCAAAGCTCTGAAAAGGCAGAGAATTTTTTCTGATATCTTGTTTCTCAAAGATGTCTAGATTTGGAGGAACCATCCTTTGAATTAGCCAAGTGTTCCCACCTGGTCTGTCTCATTCTGGCTGGATTGTGATGGAGCTAAGAGGAAAATGACATCCAATCTCTGTCACCGGACCCTAATCTGCATCTCATGGTTTTGTCTTCAGTTTGCAGGGGGAGGATCAGAGATTTCCTGCAATTTCAGTATTCCATTCAGTTTTTATCATTTTAAGGTTCATGCGTTTCTAATTGTTATGAATACCATGGCAAAATTAATAGTTCTATGGTTGGTTTATTACATTTAGTAAAATTATGTGCATACAGTGTTTGCCAAGAGAAGACGCGGCAGGCTCCTTAATCATGTAAAGATGATAATTTAGTTGTTACACTTGTTGAAATGATGGGATTAATTTTTAAAAAGTTTGCAAACTGGAGGAGAAATGTAAAACATTAATTTAGTTAGACAAGCAAGCCGACAACTGACAAATCCTTCCAGCCAAACCCGGTAATGAAGATGCTGAAGACCCAACGGGGAGGAGACTCATCAAGAAGGCAAAGGCAAAGACACTCTCAAGGCATTGGGAGGGTGATGATGGAGGGTGCTGTGTGACTTTGAGGAGCCACGTTCCCTCTCTGAGCTTTCATTTTTTTGTTCTATAAAATGCAACTAGATGCATGGTTTTCAAATCAGGGTCAGGGTTTCAGAAAATGTCTTGGGGGCTGAAAGAAATGGGGCTAAAAATGGGATGAGGATTCAGTGGAGTGGACATCAGTTTGGGGGAGCCTCCCAGAGTCCTTTTTCTGGGCACTAGAGCCCCGATTTTACCTTGGGGAATCTCTGTTCTTGTATTGTCTCTAGTCCATGTAGTTCTGGAGGGGTTAACCCACCGCTGGCCCTAGAGGGTAGCTCTGACTCAATACTGGCCAATGAGAGCAACATATTGCCCTGGCTACATTGATCGGTTTGGAGCAATCACATGACTCAGGTCTGGCCAATCAGAGCCAATGAACCTTTTTCCTGGCATCATTGCTGGAACTAGCTAGACCGGGTCTCTCTCTTTCTCTCTTTCCCTTTGGTGTGGCTGAGCCTAGCAGGTGGGGAACTGGAGCTTTGGGGGACATCTTGGTCATGACTTGGGAAGAGCCTGTCTGAGAATGAGCCAATACAAAGGAAAATAGATCCAAACTACAAAACAGATTTCCAATATTATCTTTCCAGTTATACGTGATATCTCAGATTTTTCAGCTCAAAGAGCCTCTATGATCCTCTATTATTTTGCTTCAGCAGTCATGAACTGGGTTTCTGTAATGTACAACTCAGAGTCCCAACTAATGTGGTCTCATCCCACTTCAACTGGAGTTGACCTGTTTATCCATTTTATACTTTGGAATTCCATTTTCACAAATGTGTTTGAAGAAAAGATTGTGCCTAAAAAGGACTAGGACTAGGACTGGATGATTCCTAAGGTGCCTTTTAGATGTGACATCCTGGGTCTCCATGGGTGATGACATAGGTGTGTGTACCCACAGTGCAGAGGAGCTGGAGGAGGAAGGAGGAGGATTCTAGGTCGGTTTCACTGAGAAGGCTCCATATGAAGGGGATCTGGAAGGATTAGTGGGAGTTTTCCAGAGGGCAGGAGGAAGCAAATGGGATTCCCAGCGGAGGAACAGCATGTGCAGATGGTCTGGGGAGATAAAGACGGGAAGGCATCTGGGGAGGTCTGGACAATCTGGTGTGGCTAAAATAGGGGGTTTGTGGGTGGTACAAGGGTGGAGATTTGAGGAAATGGGGCACAAGAGCAGGTGGGGACCCACTGTGAGGGCCTCCAATGTCAGCCTGAAGCGTTGATGGTGGCCGGCAGGCAGTGGGCAGCCACGGGAAGTTCTTGAGCAGAGGAGAAGCAGGGCCAATCAAAGCCTGGTTGCTGGGAGCAGAGCAGACCATAGAAGGGAAATCAGTCTCCCTGGGCTGCTCTGCCTGAGACTTCTGGTCCTTTGCAGGAGGCGGGAGGTGAGGAGGGATCCCAGGTCCCCGCAGCCTGCATTCCAGAGCCGGCTGGGCCTCACCGTTCCCAGGCCTGGAATCTGAGCACTGTGCAGAGGAGGGGCCCTGGGGGGCCAAGTGGTGGAAACTGGGAGGATGGGGAAGGAATTCTGGACTCCGATGGCTCCACTGAACTGCGTGTGATTTACAGGGATGCTTTCCCGGCTCCCAGGGAAAACCAATCTTTTCCCACCACCTTGGGGACTTTGAGTCTAAGGCTATTATAAGAACGTTTTAAGTTCTGAGGGGCCTTCCCCTAAACTGGCCTTATGTGCCATGCTACACTGTACTTCGGGGGCTTTTACCCACGCTGTTCCATCCTCTTGGGTCACCCTTCCCGGCTTTCTCTCGCCTGAGAGAGATAGTGACAGTAATAATGACAGGAGACCCAGAAGCCTGCACAACAGCCAGGAGTGTGCATTGCACGCCTACTAGGCGCAACACTAAGTGCTTTATGTGCACTTTCTCATGAAATTCTCTCGACAATCTGATGAGGTAAAAAGACTATTATAAGGGAGTCCAGAGAGGTGAAGTAATTTGCCTAAGGCCTGTGGTCGGGAAGAGGAAGAGGCGGGATGTGAACCCAGGCCTCTTTGGGGTTGGGACACACCTTGGATGTGGAGAGCACTGGCTGGGAATCTGTGGCCAAGAATCTGGGAACGGGGAAGAGTGAGAGGAAGGGAGAGATGAGACAGAGGGGTGGGAGGAGAGTGACAGGAGAAGAGAGAAACGGAGTCCCATCTTGGCAGCTTTGTCTGCGTTTGAAAAGAGAAAGCAGAATTATTTATAAAACGTCCATGACATTCCAGGTACAAAGCTGAAGAAAAAGACAGACACTGAAAAAAGAAAGACATGGGGGTGGTGGTTGCTGTGGGTTAGAAGGAGGAAAGTGAGCGGGTGACCCACGGTGGGTGAGAGTTGGGGCGAGGGAGCTGGAGTTCCCAGGGGTCCCAGTCTGAGACGGGGCAGAGGGCATGATGCTTGATATCCAGGGCCTCTCAAGGAGAAGGGGAGAGCCAGCCCCAGCTGCCTCGGCCTTCTGAGTCTCCTGATCTATATTATGAAGCAGAGAGGGACCACGGAGTTACAAGCGCCCGGGTACCTCGTACATTCTCAGCTTGACCGAAGAGCAGCGTTTAATGCCAAGAAACCACAAGGCAGGGAGAATGGACTGTGGAGGAAAAATTTCTGCATTAAAAAAAAAAAATTAAGTTGCAGGGCACCATGGGTGTGCGGTCTGAGTACCAGGCAAAACCAAAATGTTCTGTCTTCCACGTGGCTCACCTGAATCCCATGGGGGATGAGGAGGTGACTGAGTGATGGAATGAATGAATGAATGAATGAATGAAAGTGATGAATAGGCAGATGAAAAAACCAATGACTTCTTTATCTCCATAACCATGTGTGAGTTGCTCCACAGCAAGCCCCCTCAATGTCACCAACCCTGGTGGCTCTAACCCTCTCCCCAGCCAGGTGACCCTAGTGGTCCTGGGCAGCCGCCATTTCCCAATAGTCCCCATCTATGCCCCAACTCATGACTCTTTTCGTTTGGTCTAGACTCTGGTAGACTCTGGGCCAAGGCTGTCTGTGGGCCACGGACGCCGGGTCCTGAGCCCTGGCAGGCACATTTGTCCAGGCTACCAGGCCCCAAGAGCAGGCACAGGGCAGGCAGCCCCCCAGTGCCCAGCCTTCCCACAACTGGTGGACGAGAATCTTTGTGTAGGGAGTTAAAACCCCCTTGGCCATTGCCTGCAGCCTCCTGATCTGTAACGAGAGGGAAGCAGGTCAGCAGGTGTCTCTCGCCTGCAACAGCGGCCCATAACTCATATGGAGAAGGTGTCAGGGGTGTATTTTGACTACAGAGTCATAAGCTCCAGGATTCGGGTCTGCAAATGCCATCCTGACAGTAAATTGGTTGGAATTCAATTGTCTGTGACAAGAGGGCCGATTTCCTCAACTGCCTTCCTCCCGGAACTGCGTGGCTCATGGGAGGGAAAGTTGAGAGGCCTGGGCTTGCACTCGCCGGGTCTGGCCAGCTGCCTGCCGCAGCACTGTCCCCAGGTCCAGGCTTGCCGCTCGCCAGCCCCCGGCTCAAGGCCAGCGCAGGCCTTCCTGGTGTGTGCGCAAAGGCTGGGGAGACAAGTGAGGCTGTGCTGAGACACTGATACTTGGTGACTTGGTTGCTGTGTGACCTTGGGCAAATCTTTCCTCTCTGAGTTTTAGCTTCCCTTATTTTAAAACGAGAGGGTTCATTCTTCCTTCCTTCCTTCCTTCCTTTTTTCCTTCCTTCCCCCCCCCCTTCTCCCTACAGACCTTTATGAAATTCCAATGTGTTATACTTGGCGTGCTGGATGCTAAGAGTATGGTAAGACTTATAAGGGTCTTAGCCCTCAAGGCAAGTTCATTAGATTGCTGTGTGGCCTCAGGCAAGACACTTCCCCTCTCTGGGCTGAGATTCACCCACTGGGAGATCTCAGTAGACTAAGATGCCCAGGCTCTGAATGATAAGGCTTTGTTGAGGCAATCTCTGTCCCCCAGCTCTCAGGAAACATCTGGTGTAAATAGCTGGCAGGACCCAACAACAGGAGCATCTAAAACCTGGAAGGGCCCCACCTCCCAGCCAGGGGTGATGTCAACACAGACGTGCTTCTGCCAAACCCGATTGATTTATATACCTGCCCGAAGTCCATGATGTTTGCACTTTCTCAGCATGGGAGGCACAGGGGTCAGGAGAGGACCGGGAAGAGGGTGTTTAATGAGGCAGGTAAATATTAGGTGAGTGGTGTTGCCAGTGGGGTGCTTCTCCTGCTGGGAAGCATGAGGGGTCCTGATTGTGTCTGGGGCCTTTGGTGACTGAGGGCCACCAACTCTAGAGCATGTGCCTGAGATAAAAGAGACTAACCCTCAAAGGGCTTTCCCTAAATCAAATTCATGCCTTGTCCTTCATGCGGAGGAAGGAGGCTAGACTTATGGTTTTGGATTTGAATCCTGTCTCATTAGCTATGTGATGTTGGGTACTGTACCTGCCACTCTGAACCTCAGTTTCCTTTTCTGTAAACTGGAATGAATCAAATGCAGTTGAGAGTTCAACAAGAGAGCCTGCTATGGATGGAGGTTACTGTATTTGGTACAAACAGTGTGCAGCAGAACCCAGGAGAGTACACCCAGGGATGTGGCAGGATAAAGCCTGTGAGCCAGCTTGCAACACTCACCCCATGCCCAGCACACAGTAGGTGCTCAGAGCATCAGCTTGTGCCTGGTCTGGAGGCTTGAGAGATATCCCGCAGGGATCCTCAAAAAGAGGCCGCGATGTGATTGATACAGCAGCTGGAAAGGGCATCCCAGGCAGAGGGAACAGCATGTGCAAAGGCCCGGAGGTGAGGCAGACCTGGGCTTGGCCAGAAGTCATGACATGTCCTTGGTGACAGATGAGAAGGGGCAGCAGTGCAGGCAGTGAGGCTGGAAGATTAAAGATGCAGTGGAGTGGGATGGTCAGATTAGACCTTTCCTTCTCTCCATTTTTTTGTTTAATTCCTTTAAACACTAACCATGTATGTAATTTTATATACCCATGTCAATGTCATGTTGCCCATGTATCTCTTTAGTGCTGACAGTTTTATTTCTTTTTCCTTGGCTTCCTCCAGCCCCTGTTCCTACCTCAGATGACCCTCCCAACCAGGTCATCCAAGTTAACAACCTAGTCTTAATTCCACCACAATTGTCACCCCTGCCCCTATGTTCATATCATCATAATAAGACACATATAAGTACATATGTGAACCCTTGTGATTGATTGCCTTTTATAGCAACAGGCTTACACATTTTGCTCCACCTTGCTTTTCTCACCTGGCACATCCCCTGGTGATCTCCTGAGCCAATCTGCGCGGCTCTGCTCCCTCTTGCCGGGGACTGTGTTCCTCCCCGGCGGGGACCACCCTGTGCCACTCCCCGACTCAGGGCCTTGCTTTGGTTTTGCCTTTCTGATTTTTTGCCACCACAAATGGTGCTGCAGGGAACATTCTAGAGCACATGGCCTTAAGTGTTATGCGTTTGTTTCTGTGGGAGGGAATCCCAGGAGGGGGATTTGCTGGGCCCTAAGGTAGGTTTTACATTTTCAGGGATGAAGCACAATCGCTTTTCTAAGAGACTGTAACACTTCACATCTCCAGCAGTGATGATCGAGAGGGTATTTTTCTCCCCGTTCTAGTGGGGGTCAGGGATTTGGGTTTTCCAAAGATCTCTCTGGCTGCAGGGTGGGGAATGGATCAGAAGGTGGGATGCGCTGATTTGGTTGATTATTTGATTAATATCTGCCAGACTGTGAACTCCATGAGAGTACAGTTGGGTTTATCTTGTTCAGTCCTGCATCTTCCAGAGGTGGGAGAGACAGAGAAGGTTCTCACCGAACACTGGCTGAATGAAAGGAGAGATGGGAGGATGGGCAAGTGGATGGGTGGGTGGGTAGACAGCTGGATGAGTAGATGGGAGGATATGTGAAGGAAGGAGGGATAGGTGGGTGAATGGAAAGGTCTGTATATGGGAGAACAGGTAGGTATATGGGTGGGTGGATGGGTGGATAGATACATCCAGTGGAGGGTCCAGCGGTGTGATGAGAGGCTGAAGAGATGTCTCTTCTTGAGATTTAATAAGAGTAACCAGTATTTATTGAGCAGTTACTGTGTGAAGTGGCTGTGCATTACACACCTCTTATCCACAACAGCCCCACAAGGCAGCTATTCTTATTATTGCCATGTCACAGAGGAGGAAACAGGGGCTCAGGGGTGGTGGATCACTAGCCTGAGGACACACAGCAAGGAAGTGAGGAGCCGACCAACTCTCAGCCACTGCTTTCTCCGCTGCTCTTTGCTCTTTATCCAAGGCTTGCTCAGTGGTGTTCCATCTCTGCAGGAGCAAGTCCAAACTCCTGACCTTCAATTCACATGCTGGTTCTCAGCCAACCTACCTGACAGCCCCAAGTGAGCTCCCCCAAAAGGCCAGGCAGCTTCTGGCCTTTTCCTGCCTCTTCTGCCCTCTAGAGCTATGCAGTTGGGGGGAAGTGTAGCCATGGAACAAGGAGGCCTGTGGTCTAGTTCTGCCTCTGCTACTTTCTGGCCTCAGTGTTCCCATGTGCAAATTGGGTTTATAGCTGTCCTTGCAAGGATGCTGTGAGAAACCGCAAAGTTACTGTGTTCTTGCAAGGGATATTCCCATCCCTTGCCTGAGCCACGGAGGGTCTTTCTCACCCACCCTGCAGGGTTTTGAATCTGGCTCTGTGAAGCTGTCAGGCTCACCTCCACGATGGCCACATGGCACATAACAATGAGACCATGACTCCCTAGCTCACCCCCAGCCTCTCTCCGGAACATGGCACTTGGTCTTCCTTGCCTTTCTCTGCTCCCATCACTCTTACCTTAGACTTCATCTCTTGCTTGTGGGCTTTTGTCATTGTCTTACCTTGAACTCAGCATGAGGCATTCCTTCGCCAATTCCTATTGGCGACCCTGGATAAATACTCTTTCCTGAACCAGCCTGGAAACTTTGGCTTAAACACCCTCCTGCAGGTTCACCCAAACCTCAATCGTTCCTTCCTTCATTCAATCGTTCGATAAATATCTATTGAAGGTCTACTCTGTGTCAGGCACTGTGCTGGGAACTAGGGACTTAGCGATAAAAACACTCAGGTAATTCTCATGGAATTTGTATTTTTCAATGAAGGCATAAAAATATAAAAGCTTTATAAATGGGACCTGGGCATTTTTCAGCCTTGTTCAGTGTGGTCCAAGGGGTGTGAATAAGGGCTGATTAAGCTCAATATCAAACAGATTTGTCTGTATCTGCAGCAGTGAGTGAGCGCCTTGTTGTTGGAGGTATGCAAGCAGACCCTAGACAACTTATTGACATGGCTCCTGGTCTCAGGGTGCGGGTGGAGTCGGGGGACTTTAAGACCTTTCCCAGCTTTGAGTGTCTGTGATTGTGGGCTGGGCATTGGCCAGGATCCCCTCCCATGGAACTGCCTGAAGCCTAATGGCTTTGAGCCCATTAGTGCTCAGGCTTCCTGGCTCCCAGCGTCACACTGGCTTCTGGCTCCTCAAACTTGGATACTGCCAGGCACCCCCCATCCTCAGGGTAGAAGGGGCCTTCCCCACCGGCCTCCTCCCGGGCCTGTCCTGTTTATGAGCTGCTGTCCGGGTTGCTGGGGCAACACTGGATCTGTGCCCCACTCTGAGCCCACCGACTTTCGGCCCTTTGCATGCTCTGGGCACCGCGGCTGCTCCTGTCTCCTGTCGGGGGGTGGAGGTGGGGCTCTGAGTGGAAACCCATTGATGTGAGTGTTTGCAAGCACCCTGAGCCCACGAGATTCCAGATTTTCCCCTCTAGCTCCAGCTGGGGGACCTTCTTCCTGGCTGTGTAGCATGGCGTGAACACCCAGGCCATGTAGTCGTCTGGGTTTGAATTCTGCCACCGTTGGCTGATGGCTTAATCCTCCCCGTGGAGATGGTCAGCTCTTAAGTGTCTGGATCTTCTGTGCATCCAGAGAGAGCCCTCTCTGATGCCCGGCAGAAGGCTAGGTGTCCGTGGTGACTGATGGGCCCACTTATTCCCTGAGACTCCCCTTCTCATTTCTCTCCAATCTGTCACCTGACCCTGTGCCTGAAGTGGGGCTGGTGTCCAGGAGGCCTTGTCCTTCCTAAAGCCCATCTCCCTCCTGGACCCTGCGGGTGGGAACCAGTGTCCTCTCACCTCACCCTCAGGGGGACAGAGAGATTTTCAAGGAGCTCTGGACTGGGAGGTAGGGAACTTGAATGCCACCTACTTCACCAAAGATCCCCTGTCCAGCTTTAGATGGGTCACATGTCAGCTCTGCACCTTAGTTTCTGGCCCAAGCTTTGGGGGAGGCCACACCAGTGATCTCAGAAGATTCTTTTTCTTTTGTTATTTTTATTAGCAGCAACGTTCTTCCTTTGAATGAAATCTTATGTGGAGCAATATGAACAAGACTCGGGCTGATTGGGATGTGGACGAGGATCCAGAAAATTCTGCCATGGAGACAAGCAGAATTAGGGGCTGCTGAGAGAAGAGACTGAGCAGGCAAGATGGAGAATTACCTCCCCAGGCCAGGCTCAGCCTATCAAAGCCTGCCTCTCCCTGGTCCCATTCCCTCAGGCCCCCTCCTCCACTTAGAGCAACTGGATCTACTAATGCTTCCCAGAGACTTTCATCCGAGAGCCCACTAAGAAGTGCTCCCGGACAGGGTTGGGGGCCGGCGAGCTCTTTGGGGCAGGTGGACCTTCAGCACAGACATGAGCAGCATGTTCTGTTTATATTGGGGGGTGGGGTGGTTCTGACTTCACAATGAGGGTATTTTGGGACAGACTGTCTCTCTGACATCTGGATTAGGGTAGGGACCAGCTGTTGCTGCCATCTCTGTGTTCACGCTGTTGTCACGCGTGGGGATGGGTGGGGCAGGAGGAATTCTCTCCCTTCCACCATTTTCTGTATGTCCCCTGGTATCCTTGGGAGATTCTTCCCGGGCAGCAGGATCCAGGAGCCCGGGGGCCCAGGTTCGGATCCCGACTCCTGCTTGCTTCCTGTGGGGCCCTGGGTGAAAGGCTTCCCCTGGTGAGCCCAGGATAGTGTCTGTATGATGGGGGTGACATTGACGAGTGGGACTCACCCTCCACGGAGCAGGCAAGGTGAAATGAGACCACGCACCATGACATTTAGGGGTGGATAATGTGAACACCTTTTCTCCCCTGCACCTGGGCTTCTGTACACGTGTTGGAACCAGGAAACCTACACAGGGGAGGCCCCTCCAGGACTCTTGCTAGTGGATTTAGTTGTGGAGCATCTTCCCTTGATACACACACTCACTCTTTCAGACACATGTGACACGGACACACATCCATGTTAAATAGGATAAAATGTAAAGAGCCCATCACACAGTAGGCATTTAATAAATGATCACTGCTGTATTCATCAGAAGTGCTTGGAACAGTGTCTGGAAAGTGATAATGCAATTAACAATAATATGAAAAATTACTATTAGTTATTTGACCATGATTTTGAGTTTTGTAATAAAAATTGTTACACTAGGCATCAATTACATGCCAGGCATCATACCAAGCACTTTATAAGTCTCATTGTTATTGAATCTTACCCCACTGCCTGAGAGGAAGAGGGACATTTTATTACCCCCATTTCATGGAGGAGCAAACTGAGGCTCAGAGAGGCCATCGCTTGCTCCTGATTTCGAAGCTAAGAAAAGAAGAAGCCAGAATTTGAACCAAGTTCTTCCATAGGATACCCAGGGACAGTTTCCCGAGCATTGGTCCTTCTTGGACTTCTTAACCATTTTTGCCCCATTTTTAGCCAAGGTCATTGTTCAAATCAACTTTACATGAACTCACTTAAAAAAAGATCTCAGCCTCAGTCTCAGCCACAATATCCATAACTTAACAGGTTGGAAGTGGTGATATATTTAGTACAGACTAAAATAAATATTTAAGAATTACCAAAAAAAAAATTTTTTTTCCTGTGTGTCATCTGCCACCATCACTAGGCTACTGGGTTGTTTAAAACCCATGTTGGGACTCATTCAGCTTAACTGTCTGATTTCATGGGAAGTGGCACAGAGAAATTCAGTGACTTGCCCCACACCACACAGCAAACACAACTCAGACCTCATGACTACCAGCCCTGAGGTATCCCTGCCTCTCACACAACTGTGTGTATCCAGGGAAGTAGAGGTCCCCAGGGAAGAGCTTTGTTAATCCTCAGAGACATCATTTCAGGCATGACTTCTTGTTCCCATTTTAAAGTTGAGGGAACTGAGACTCAGAGAGGTAAAGCCACTCTTCAGAGGACACACAGCAAGTAAGGGGTAGAGCTGAGATTCAAACTCCAGATGTGGGTGTTGTGCTGTAGAGAATGTGGCTGAGGACCTGTGGACCCAATAAGAGTTGGTTGCTTCCTGGGGTGACAATGCAGTGGATACTGGTCAGCTGGAGGGGCTTCAATGTTTGGGTCGACCAACCTCCTTTGCCTCCCAGCCTGAAACATAGATGTGCCGTACCTTCCTGCTTTCTGGAACATATTTAGTGGCAGAGGCCTGTGCTGAAGCTGACGTGCTGCATATTTTTAACTCGGAGAAGAATGTCCCAGCCCTCAGAGCCTCCCGCCATCCAGCCCTACCTCTGTGGGCCCAGGAATGCAGCTTGCTTCCTGTCTTCGGTAGCTTCTCATTTTCTCCCCAGCCCCGGCAGCTCGTCTTCTCAAGTCGAGACGGCAAAAGGTCTTGGGAATTTTCGTAAAACTCTTAAACCTGGCTGTGGGCCAAAGGGAAACAGCTCTGAAAGGGCTGACGCTGTCTGGGAGATGATAGAAATATGGCATTTCTGCGGCGGGCAATTCCCGAATGTTCGGGGGGCGGCCCGCAGGCCCGTGAGCAGCCAGGCCGGCCCCCATGCCAGATCTCTGCAGCACCCAGAGACACAGCAGGCAGGAAAATAAGAATCATGTGGTCAGTTTCACAGCGTTTGCTCGGTGCTAGTGTTAACCAGTCCCCAGGTGTTATCTCAGGAGCTAGATGAGGAAGATGTTATCGTCAGCTGCCCATCATCTCAGGTGAGAGACTGAGGCTCAGAGAGATACAGTGACTGGCCTGAGGTCACACGGCCAGGAAAGGGTGGAGGTGGAATTTGAAACCAGTCTTTACCATTCATCACATTGATGCATACCTAGACATACTCGCACACCCATGTGTACACATACCAACTCACACAGACGCAATACATGCATACATACAAATACATGGACACACTCCTAAACATTGCATTCGCACACAAGACACACATACGTGGCACAGTACATTCCCACATAAGCACAATGGTCACAATGATGACACAAACTCACGCACATGTACACATACGTTCACACATATGCACACATATCTGAACTTGTACAAACATTTCGAGCCCCCAAACCAAAGTGCTCACCTGGCTCTTTGGAGCAGGGCCAGGACTCTGTCCCTGGGACCCTGGGAGCATCAGCTTCCTTCCTCCCCTCCCTCCTTCTCTCCCCCAGATGTTTGCTGTGGCTCCCGCCAGCTGTCCAGATGTGCTTGGTGCCTCAGGATGTCTCAGAGACCCAGAGGCTGGGGGATTTCCAGATTGCCCTCAAGATGTCTCCATGATGCAGCAGCACCAGGCTGAGAGGAGCCAGACGCTCGAAAGGGACCCGTCACCCTGCCAGGTCACTGGGCTTTCATCATGCAGGAGCAGCATGTCACGGGGACTAAGTTTTGTGCTCCAAGTGGAACCCTTGAGTCTGAGTTCACCGAGAAGCCGCTGTGAGACTCAGGGCTGACCCGCTGCCTCCTCCGAGCCTCAGTTTCTGCATCTGTATCTAAGTGACAGCATGGCCAGCTTGGCTTCACAAGGGTGACACGGGGACTATTGACACCTGCAATTGAAAGGAATCTCAAAGATCTCTTAGACCTCGCTTTGCAGATGGGCTAACTGAGGTCTGTGACCATGCTGCGGGCCAGTGGCAAAACTGGGCTCCGAAACCGGATCCTGCACCTCTTGGCTGGGTAACATTTTACGTTTAACCAAGTTCTTCAGCGGCAGCATGTAATAGAGCACAGGAATGAAACGATTGTTCTGTCTCTTTACTAGCAGGCCTGTTCTGACATTTTCTTTTTGCCCCAAGACATTTTTCTCAGGGATTACTGACCAGCAGGATGGAATGTCTCTGAGAAGTGTCCAGCTGGCTCCAATATTAACGGCCTCAATGTAACACCTGCCTCTCCCAGGCCCCAGGCTTTGCTGATTTACCCCAGGCTCTGCAATCTAGTGTTGGGACTTCAGACTCTTGGGATCAAGGGCCAAGACAGACTCGCAGCACCATGTACTGACGTGGCTACATGGCCCTTTCTTCTTAAGAAGGCAAGCAGAGCACAGCATCAGGAATACGGTCTCCTGAGGAGGCAAACGTGAGTTCAAATTCTGGTCTAGCTTCTCACCAGCTAGGCATATTGCATGATCTGTCTGAGACTCAGTTTTTCGTCTGTAAAACGGGAAGACTACAGGTCATGAGGCTTAAAAGAAATGACAGACGTGTGGCGCTCAGTGGGGCTGGCCTAGGAAGCTCCAGGAAGCTCCTGGCCGGCGTTAGTGGCCCTGGACATTAAACTGGTTTTCCAGTGAGACAGAAGGATACGCCCGAAGTAGCCCAGAGTCAGAAGGCGAGCGGCCAGGGCAGGCTGACCCACAGCTTGGCTTGGGCTGCAGGCCGGCCTGCTGGGCGATGTGCGATAGGCGATGTGTGATGTTGGTTTTCCAGGCCTTCCCTCTGGAACAGACTTCACACTCAGCAGACACTGTGCATGCCTTTCCTAATTTCTCTTCTCAGACAAAAATCCGTAACTCACCCCCGTGCCACTCGCTCAGGCTCAGGCCTATAAAAAGCTGACCGGGTCTGTTATTTTAAGGGCTGTCATGGCGATTCCCTCCGAGGGTTCCTGCTGGAATTGGCCTCTGGTTCTCATGGCTGGTGGCAGAGCTGGCTTTCAAGGACACGGTACAAACAGTTGGAGGCAGTGCTGCGAGGGGGTGGGGGAGGTGGTGAGGGCTAAATTTACATGCTGAGGAGGGGCAGACCTTCCTCTTCCCCTTCCCTCTATGGCAGCAGCCTGAGCAGCTCCCGAGTACTCCCTGGCCTCCTGCGTAATCCTGTTACAGAGAAGGAAGCCAGGGCTCCGAGAGGGACGGTGCTTTTCCCATGGCCACACAGCACAGTTCTCCCAGACGCTCAGCTCCGAACCTCCTCCCTGGCTGCCTGGCCTCTGCAGCCTCTTTTCTTTGTTGCCTCTTCGCTCACCAAACTCTTCCTTATCTTCCCCTACCTGCATGTTTTCCCTTTCTTTTCTCCCCTATGTCCTCTCCTTCCCTTTTCCTCTTCTCTTCTTGTTCTTTTTCTGGACACCTTGTGACCCTACCTGCTTTTTCTGATGTGAGATCATCATCATGACAACACTGAAAAACACATCAGGAGAGACGGGTGACACTTAGCAGCATTTCTGAGCTTTTCCTGTATCCCAAGCCATGAGCTCAGGTGGGGAACATCCCCCAACAACCCTAGGGGGTGAGCACCTTACTGTCCCACCTTACCGGCCAGGGCCAGGGCGCCCGGAGGAGCAGTCTCCTGCCAAGCTCACACCCAACTCCGGGGCGGGGTAGACTTCCGATCTGACTGGCCCTGGAGATCCCACCCTGTATGTTGTGTTAGGTGCATACACGTGCTGCCCAACACAAACACGTTGTAAAGATTAAGGTTTAACTCACAGACTCTCAAGTGCACAAAGTTTAACTGAATCCCTCCACGTGTGTTTACACACACACACACACACACACCCATCACAAAACACAACACATTTCCAACACCCTGAAAAGCTCCATTGCGGCCCCTCCCAGTCAACACCCAGAGCAGCGATCTTACCCCCAAACTGTGGCCCCAGCCAGATCTGGGCTGGAATCCATATTGTGTCACCTCCCACAAGTTGCTTCACCTCTTTGAGCCCTGGTTTCTCAGTCTCTAAAACAGAGCTGTCCCCTCAGTTACAGGGCAGAGACAGAAGAACACTGTCTGAGGTTCCACACACCCACAGGAAGGTGGGGCTCATTGTCACTGTTCTTAATATTCCAGAGCCTTGGCTGCCCCCCACTCCAGGCAGTCTTGGAGGCTGATGTCGTCCATTGGCCCCCAGCCTCTCTGTGAGTCCCCAAGCCCAGCCTGAGTTGACCCCCAGAGCCAGGCTGACTTCTTCAGGGAAATGAAGTACAGCAGCCCCTGACCCTAGCCATTTGCCTGACCCTCAGACCGAAGCCTGCAAGAGGCTAACCCCCTCCCCACTGCCCCCGGGGCCCCCCTTGGTTGGGGAGGCTGCGCCTGCCCGCACCCATTCATGTATTTTGTATTATAAAATGACTGCCGTCGCCATGGCAACATAAAAGGAGCCGATCTCATTACTGAGGCCCGGACACATTATTTTCTCCAAGGAATTTCTTCTCTTCTTTTCATTATTTCCCTCCAAAGGTCAGTTATCCTCTCAGGCGGGGCGGAGGGCGGCAGTGGGGGGGTCCGCGAAAGGTGAGCCGGATTCATGGCAGAATTCCCCTGGTGGAATTTACAATCATTTTGCCTTTTTCCTCTGCTCTAACACCGTTGGAGAGATTTTCTTGCAGCCGAGAGGTTCTCTTTAACCCCTGCAGCCCTGGCAGGCAGGCGGTGCAGGCAGCAGATGGGGCTGGCCCTACCCAGCCACCCAGGAATTCCCACCCATGTCTGTGCTTCCTGCAAATGATCACCTGGGACCACCTGACTTGGAGGGCAGGGCAGTCTGAGGCTGGTCCCATTTGCCATGGAGAATTGGGGGGCTCCAAGACGATTCACTTTTCTTAGTCTTCCCAATGGAAAAACACCCCTTCAAGAGTCAATACTAGTGATAATAATAATTCATATTAATATCTGGAATGTGGTGTGGTGTGATGGTTAAGAATTTGGCTCTAGAGCCAGATAGGCCTAGATTCAAATCCTGGCTTTGCCACTTTCAGGCTGTCTGGCCTTGGGCAAGTCACTCCCTCTCTCTGAGCCTCGGTTATAAGTAAGGCTCATCCTAGTATCTGCCTTACAGGTGTGGTGTGTGGATGGCGTCAGACATGTGTGATATCACTAGGCACAGTACCTGGTGCGCAAGAAACAATAGATGTTGGCCATTGTTTATCGTTAGGTTCTTCATATGTGCCAGTTACTGTGTGTCTCAGTCACCTATTGCTCTGAAACGTATCAGCCCCAGATTCAGCAGCTTAAAACAATGTAGTCACTTATTATCTGTCATAGTTTGTAGGGATCAGGAATTTGGGAGTAGCGGGGCTGGGTGGTTCTGGCTCAGGATTACTCTTGCTACGGCAGTCTGATGTCTGGGGCTGTAGTCTTCTGAAATCTTGAGCAGGACTGGAAGATCTAATTCCCAGGTGGCTCACTCCTGGCTAGCTCTTGGTCAAGGACCTTAGGTCCTCTGGGTCTCTACATGGGTCTGTCGCTGCTTGAGCATCCTCACAAGCTGGCGGCTAGCTTCCCCAAGAGTGAGCAATTCAAGAGAACAAGGTGGAAGCTGTGATGGCTTTAGGACCTCAGATGTAAAACACCGTCACGTGTACCACCTTCTATCGGTCACACAGTGTGAGAGGGTAAATAGCAGACTCCAAGGATTATTGGGGACCACCTTAGGGGCTGGCTGCCACACAGCACTGCCTCCTATATGTATATGATCTCATTTAATCTTCACAGTGAGGGTCCAGGGCTGATTCCCATTTCATACAGGAGGAAATGGAGGCTCAGAGAAGGCAATGACTTGTCTAAGGCATGGAGACTACCCAGCCTGATTCCCGTCCCAGCTTCCTTCTCCCACATCCACTTCTCAAGGACCCAGTACCTATCCAGGTCGGATTCTGCTGGTCTGAAGGGCTAGAGGTCTGCTGGGCAAAGAACACTTCAGGCAACCTGAGCCTGTCTTGCAGCTGGTCGGGGCAGCGCAATGCACAGGCACTCAACAAGTGAAGCCAGTCAAAACACTTCCCCTGATGAAGCCAGTGGAATAAGTGTGTTTGTAAAACTGACGGCGTTTTTGTTGACAGGAAAATGTCTATATTACATGGCAACAAATGGCTAGAAGATGCAAAAATGCAGTCAATCATCAGGGATTTTTTTCCTCTTTAAAAAAGAAAAGTGCTCCCACCACCACGCAGGATGACTGATGTTTGCAGATCTGGCAAGTTCCCAGGGTGCAGCGTGAAGACCCAGGGGCAGCGCAAGCCCATCTGAACCAAATAGGGAAGGGTTGTCAGGCATTTTCGGGAAGTGGGGAATTCTGACCTGAGGGAGGAAGGCTGTGCTAAGATGTCCTGAGAAGCCCTGGGGACGGGGGTGCCAGGATACCAGAACACTCGCTTCTTGGCTCAGTGTGGCTCCAAATTTCTGAGTGACTTGGAGAAATGCAGCATTCCTCACACTCAGACTCTCCTAGGATAGTTGGTGAGAATGCAGATACCCAGGCCCTGGTCCTGGCAATTCTGATTCATCAGGCTGGGGGGTGGGGGTTGGCCTTGGTATCTGTATTTTCAATATCTGTCTGCCTCTTCCAGGGAATACTGGTGCAGGCTTTTCTGAGATCACTCTGAAAAACACAGAGGGTGTCTGCTGCTTCCTTGACCTAGCATACTTCTGGTCATGATTTAGGTGCGCCCAATATCAGTCTTCCAAATTTGGAAGTCGTTGTTTCATTGGTTCATTCATTCATTCATTCATTTGATGTCTTATCGAGCATCTATTATGTTAAAAGGGATACAGCAGTGTCCAAGGCAGGCATGTTAATCCTTCCCCCCATAGAATCTATAGTCCAGAGGGGGTGACAAGACACAAATGAATAACATATCTGTAAGTTTTAAGGATCCCTAAGAGAATAAACAAGGGGTTTAGATGATGAATGGGATGGCAGCTAGTTTACACTGGAGGGCTGGTCAGGGATGATCTCTCTGAAGATAAGCCTTTGGTTTTAGATCCAAAGAAGAGAGGAGGCTGGTTCCATAAAAAGTTGAGGAATGCCATGCCAGGCAGGGAAAACAGCATGTACAAAGGTCCTGGGGCAGGTTTAAGCTGGGAGTGTTCAAGACCTGGGCAGAAGGCCAGTCTTCTCTATCCCGGTTCCCCCTTATCTGTATACAGATCCCACATGTTGCCTAATGGGCAGTAAGGGATTAGCATAAGGCTGCAAAACAGAACCAGTTCATTCCCTTTTGGGAACTGATTAGCATACCTCTTCCAAAAAAGCCTTCCCTGGTTGCCCAGTCACTGGGACCTCACCTTCCTCTCTTTGACCCCAAAGAACCCAGGCTATTTGTGTCATTATCGGTATCGCCATCCTTCTCTTCCTCCTCTTCCTTCCCCCTTTAACCAGCAAATATTAATCAAGCACTGACTAGGGTAAAATGTTCAGTGGTCAAGGGTATAACCTCTGCGTTAGGGGAGTCTGGGTTTGAACCTCATCTCTGCTACTAGGTGTGTGGTCCTGGGCCGGTCCCTTTACTCCCCTGAGTGTCAGTTTCTTTATCTCTAAGTCAGAGGGTTTTTTTGACAATTCAATAAGAGAGAATATAGAAGTCTCTTCCATTGTAATTATTAAGGGGTGAATCTGGGAGACTTGAGAAGCCAGGTGGAAAATTGCTCTCCTTAGTAGAGCTCCTGATGACTTGCTAAGAGCAGGTGAAGAGCTGTGAACAGTGACTGAACTCCCCTTATTTTATTTGGCCATCAAAGGATCTTTGGAAGAATGCCTATCACATACTTATTGCTGAGAACCTATCCAAGAACAGGAAATGACAATTTCATGAGGTGTGTCTGAGCCTTCTCTTCAGACCCAAAATTCCTCTCCCTGGAACTTCATGACATTCTGTAGCTCGGGATACAAACTTCAGGGGCCTAAGAACTTTTGCTAGGTGGATCTTGTTAACCTTCCTCTGCTCCTCAGTGTGCTTGCCAGGACTGTCTGTCTGAGGAGCCCCATTCATTAGGCAAATGTGTCAATAACTCAGATACATCTCTTACGTAATTTCTGTTTTTCAATGGATGTTGAGCATTTGTCCTAAGGCCCTAGAAGACCCGAACTTCAGCGCTGGTGCATTCAGCTTATGCAAAACACCAGGAGTGCTAAAATTTGCTTCTTTTTGATTTAGTCTTTTGCTAGCTTGAAGGACTGGATTTTATAACAGGTCAATTTCAGACCATTTGATATTGATATATGAAGATCCTTAGGGATTATGGAATGCATTTTTCATCCAGCTGCGATAGTATCATATAAGGAAAATGGGATTGACTGTTAAGTACAAATTGAAAAAGACATGGTCATTTAAGATAACTCCTTATCTGTATACAAGGAAATAGTATCAGGGAAATAGACCACCAGTTGACAGAAATAAATTTCACCTTGGGTTCCTCCTCTACACGCCTCCTCCACTGCTGTTCACACTCGTCTGGGATTATTCAATTATTCTGAGAGCACTTTCCTGGGGCCCCTTTTAGAGGATGCATCTGCGGAGAGAAGAAAATTCTTTGCTGCTTTATTCTAGAAGGGAAGATTAGATAGGAGGAGGGGGGACCATTAATGGAGCAACCTTTGGGGAATTTGGAATGGGGAAGATTTAGCTCCCCTAGCAGAACCCCTGACAGCTTACTAAGAGCAGGTGAAGAGCTGAGAACAATGATTACGTGCCTTTCTGTTCATGCGCTAGGCCTACTCGTATGCACTTAGCTGCGTATGCTCTGACCACTGGAGTGGTCTTTGCTAGGCAGGGTCCCTCTCCAGATGATCCGCAGACCTTGAAAACAATGTGGCCACCAAGGACCCTGTGGCCTGGGTGATGGGTTGCGAATGCCCGTTCTAGCGCAGTAGACCACTCTTCCTGGCTCATGCCTCTTTCACATGTTATAGGTGCCACGACCTTTTGCAGGGGCTTATTTGCCCTGTGAGGTTGGTTTTGCTCCCCACTCTACCTATGTCCCAGTTGAGGGACTGGGACTGACTAAATCAAGCAAAGGTAGGTTCCTCCTGATTCCACAGCCTGTTATCATTTCCTGAGCTTTGCACCAGGACAGTGGGTTTAAAGGTCTCTTAGAAAATTTCCCAGATTCCTGAATATCCTTCACTGTTCTGTGTGGTTGCTGGGGACTTGTGTCTGGCCCCCCAGAGGAGGTATAGTGCATGGACCTCTTTCTGCTCTGGCAACGCCCCCTTCTCCAGTTCCTGGGGTGGAGGGTGGAGGAAACGGCTGCTGCTTCTACTTTGTCCTCGGGTCCCCTCAGCAGGGAGACTGGCTGGGAGGTGCATGCTGTGGACCCTCCAGGCCTCTGCTTGTCCTGAGGAGGACAAGCCTTGGGGCAGCCATCTGCCTTCGCCTTTGGGTCAGCAGGACTCATGCCCCAGCCTGGCTCCTCTCACCCCTAGTGGGAGTTGACATCAGAAATTCCCTCTGATGCCATTGAGGAAAGGACATTCAGAGCCCCAGAGAGAGCCGGTGAGCTGGGCCTACAGGTCATGTCCCCTTTAAGGCGTCCTGAGGACCCGCTGTGTGCCAAAAGTGCCACTTTCAGGAGACTCAGAGAAGGGGGTGAGGAAGATTGGATCAGTCCCTTCACATCCATGATTTTGTTAGAACTCACAGCAAGCTAAGCACCATCTCCCCCATTTTACATCTTTTGAAACTGAGGCTCAGAGGCAACTCACACAGATAACCTAGTGGAGGAATAAGAATTTGAATCTGGGTTTGTTCGACTCCAAAAGAATTCCTCCATGCATGCACCATCTATTCATTTATCCATTCATTCATTTTTCATCCATCCATTCATCTACCCATCTATCCATCCAGTGTTAATCAAGCAGCTATCAGACAATTACCACTCTTAATCATTATGAGTGGTGTCCTAGGGATACAAGGGGACCCTAGGGCGGTTCCCAGGGCCACCACATGTAGGATCTGACCATTAGACTTGGGCCATACTGGAGACTTTAGTATAAACTTGCCAGGAGGAGGCAGAAGGCAAAGGGCTACAGATGCCTCCCATCCAGTATGGGGCTGGGGGCTGGGCATCAGAGGCACCACCTGGAAGAAGATGTGTGTGGGCATTGGGGTGAGGAGAGGCTGGCATAAGGAGTTTACCTCCCCCCAGAAACCCACAGGCAAAAACTCTGGCCATCAGCCTGTAATTCCAGCCCACCTGTCAATACGTATAGGGCACTGAGCCAATTCTTCCTGCGGCCCATGAATCATAGCACTCAATTCCCTAATACTAATAAAATGCAGCCTCTCCCAAAGACCTGGCTAAATGAGCCAGAAGTCTGTAGAGATCCTTAGGTATCCCACCCCCACACACTTCTCTCTCTCTCTCTCTCTCTCTCTCTCTCTCTCTCTCTGACTCTTCACTCAGGCCTATCCCACTGGCCGAAAGGGATCAGTTCAACCTCAGTTGGGAGGTCCTGGGATTGTTTCCCCACCCTGCCTATGCTCTCGCAGAGTCTTCCCACTGCACACAGTGATCCTTTTAAAGCACTCATGAGTTCGGCCCCTCCAATGCCTTCTCACTGCCCTGAGAAGGAAAACAGGACTGCTCCCCACCCTTGGCCTTCAGGCCCTGCATGATCAATCAGGTCCCTTCCCCCACTCAGATCTCAGGTGCTCAGTGCTGCCCCCACTCCCTCCGTCGCAGCGACCCCTGCCTTGTGTCTGTTTCACAAACATACTGAGCTTGTCTGGCTCTCAGGCCCTTTGCACATGCTCTCCCCTCCCCTGGCGACCTCCTGCTCAGACCTCTTCTCGTCAGAGATTCCTCAGCCACTCCTGCTCCAAACATGTCACATGTTTTATGGTGACATTTTTTCATGTATGTGTTTACTGGTTTATATTCATCCCCCCACCCCCCATTAGAGCATGAGCCAAGCCTGTTGTGTTCACAGGGCCCCTTTGGCACCCAGAACAGCGTCCCATGCCGAAGCAGAGCTCAGTAAATACCGATGGCGTGACTGAGTGCATTCTCAGATATAGATGATGGTGACACCGTGGAAGGTTACAGAGGAGAAGGGATGTGGCCAAGGTGCAGCTGTGCAGTGAGCCTGTGGTGGGTCCCGGAGGAGGAGACAGGCTCTCCCCTTGCCCCCCTCCCCCATTCGGGCAGTTCCCACACAGCCAGTCTCAGCACCGTCACTTGTAAGGTGGGGAGGAGCGGTCTGACACTACGGGCTGAAATATGGGAGGAGGGCAGGCTAATGATCCCCTGATCTGTGGTTAAAAAAACTGTTTTGAACCACGATTGGGTCCCACTGGCCCATTTTACAGCTGAGAGAAACCGAGGCCCAGGGATTGAAATGGACTTGCCCAGTCCCAGCTGGGCCCCTGACTCCTGGTCACATGCTCTTCGGAGAAGAGAGAGAATAAAAGCTTTTAAAAAGGATGCTCCTTTTTACTTGGACATGTGGCGCCTTCTTCTGATATTCTAACTGATGTGACAGGTCCTGTCACTCTGTATTCTTGCCCATACAGAGAGAGCTGGCGTCCAGGTGTCTACAAGAAATAAGTTGTCACAACAGAACTTTGCTGGGTGGCTGTCGGACCCCTCTATGTGACACCCCCTCTTTACAGACCTAAAACTCTCTCCTAAGCTGCCCTGAGTATGATAGTGGGGTCTGGACAGGGAGAGGGCGGCCAGGCCCTAACTCCTCAGAGGGACAGAGGAGATGCGCCCTCACGCTAAGAGCGAGTCACGAACTCCCACCCTGAGAGAGAAGGCGGCGTCTATGAGCTGCGTGGCTGGAGCCACCAGGCTGGGCCCTGGGTTGGCCTTTCAGCCCCTCAGCCCCACTCCTTCCCTCCGCACTGCCCCTTGCCTGCTGTTCCTCACCTCCACGCTATCTGCTCCTCACAAAACATCTTCTCTTCTCCTCCTCGGCCTCCTCGGTCTGTTGTGTGTCTTATTTTATCTTTGGAGAAAACTGCATCCAGGAGACCCAGGAGCCATGGGGGTGGTGGTGGGGCAACATCTGTGGAGGAAGGGCGGCTGCAGAGACAGCACACACACACATTTTTTAGGCATGGTAATAAATGCTATTCAAAAAAAACAGAAAGAAAGAAAGAAAGGAAAGAAAAGAAAAAGAAAAACCCACCCCACAATCTCTGAAAAACACAGCCCATTGAAATGACAAGCCGAAAATCATTTGCTAAGCGCCCAAACCGGTCCCTTTGTCACCCAAATCCTTCTGTTGACAGTTACCTTTCAATCCCACAATTGTGCAGAAAAGGCTGATTTTTATTCAATGTTCTATTCACCCTGCGTATTAATGAAAGGGGGGGAGGAAAGAAAAAAACTTGTAAGAATGGTATTTAATAGGCTGATAGACAAGCTGTCTGGATCCCCTGGCCGAGCCCCTCTTATCAGTGGCTCGCACTGGGGCTGACTTGGTCGTCCGTCCCAGCTCAACTTGCAGCGGCCGCCTGGTTTCTTGGCCCCTGCAACTGAAACGCGGGGGTGGATTGATTGTTGTTATTGTTATTTTTACAAGGCTGGATGACCTTTTCTCTTTACCAGGAGAAGGGGACAGATGCAGGTCAGGAGCTGACCCTGTGATTCATACCTGCATCAGAACACTTATTGAGTTCCTACTGTGTTCCAAGGGGCTGTGCTGGGCACTGGGGTCGGGCATGGATGAGGCAGACAATGACCCCATGCAGGGGGCTCCCAACCTAGACAGGGATCAGCAAACCAGGGATTTTGCTCCTGCTGGACCAGGTGTCAGAAAAGGTCGGCAAGGGCCCCACTGACTCCTGGGAGACTGTGAAACCCAAATCATTTCTTCTATGTGCCCCCTAAGGAAGAGGGTCCTGAGGACCATCTGGCCCCATCTTCATACCAGTGGGCTGTGTTTTGGCATTCTCATGCCTGCCGGGATGCAGGAAGCTGGACCAAGTGTCCTCCCTGCTCGGTTCTGTTCCGAGGCTGTGTGGGATCATGAGGCAGCGCTCAGGGTAGGGCCCGAGATGCGGCCCAGATCTGGATTTGAATCTTGCCCCTGGGATGGGGGGAGACTTTGGACAAGTCTATCTACCCCTTTGCACTGCAGTCTCCTTGACTGTCACATGGGGATGGTGACATTACTGTAGAGGACTAGCTGGAGGATGTTATAGATGGAAAGTCTGTGTCCCTCCTGAATTCCTCTATTGAAGCCCTCACCTCCAAGGTGGTGGTATTGGGGGGCCTTTGGAAGGTGATGAGGTCATGGGGTAGGCATGCAGTCTGGTGGGATAGGTGCCCTTAAAAGAAGAGGAACCAGCAAGTACTTCCCCCTGCCCCTCCTCCCCGCCCCCAACCATCACTGTGAGGACACAGTGAGAGGGTGGCTGTCTACAAGCCAGGAAGAGAGCCCTCACCAGAACTTGACCATGCTGGCACCCTGATCTGGGACTTCCAGAACTGAGAGGAAATAAAATGTGTTGTTTAAACCACCTGGTCAATGCTAGGCTGTGATTACAGCCCAGTTGACCTGGACCAAGGAGAAGGTGAGGTCTGCAAGCCAAAGCTGGCCCGGCCCCTTTTCCTCCTTCCCCCTCCCTCCCTTCCTTTCCTTATTGTCTTTCATGGATTGTACAGATCCAAGAGGGTGAAGTGGAGGGAGAACTCAGGAAGCAGAGGGCTTTCATTTAAAGGACATGTTGGTGATGGTGAAAGCCGCTCGCGGGCTGAGTGGTGAGCTCCCCTCGATGGCAGGGCTGTGAGCAGAGGGTGTGCTGCGGCCCATGTGGAGACAGACAGTGTGAGTTTGGGGGACCTGCGCCTGTCTGCCCCGCCGGCCGACTCACCTGGAGCGTTCCCCGGGTCAGTACGTGCCCGCCCTGTTTTGCTCCCCTGGGACACACCTGTTGGCGTCACGTCATGGTGCTTCCAGCCCTCAGGCCCCGCGCCCGGGAGGCCTCCTGGCATCCGTTCCTTCCCGCCGCCCCGCGCCCAGTCCTTGGCGAGTCCCAACAGCTCTGCCTTTAAAACATCCGGAGCGCTCACCTCTTTCGACATCCTTCTTACCTGACACCTGCAGTGGCCCTTTTGCTGCGCTCCCTGCTTTTCCTCTGGGCCGAGGAACCCCCAGGCTGCTCGGTGCTCTCTAGTGGCTCCCATCGGTACAACCTCTCCTGCCTGTCCCCCACCCTCTTTGCTCCCTTCACACCACCCCGGAACTTCTGTTGTCCCTTATGTATGCCTACTGTTCCCTCTGCTGGGACACCCTGCCCCCAGGTCCTCACAGGGCTGCCCCTCTCCATCCAGATTTTTGTAATAACTCCACTCCTTCTGAGAGGTCTTTCCTGGCATGGCCCCACCCCCCACCCCATCACTACCTAACTTCATCCCTGGCTTTATTTCCCCCACACCAGTGCAAGCATCACCACTTTATAGTAGGTCATATATTTCTTCAATGGACCATCATATGCCTTCCCAACTGGCCTGTGAGCTCCTGAGAACAGGGACTTTGCCCACCTGGCTCTCACAGTGTCTCCAGATGCATAAATGGAGTCACATGTGGCCTCCAGGCCTCTAAGGGGGCAGTACCTGGACCTCATCTTGGGTCTTGTGTCCACTGGCCTACTGATTCAGAATCACAGGGTTACCACATTATTTCCTCTCCCTTCTTAAAACCAACCCATGCTGAGCAGCGATGATGAGTAACAGTCACCCTTCCTCTTGATCACTCGTTCAGTCACTCAACAAACATTGTTGTCATGAGCCAGGCAATGTGCAAATGTTTGGGACCCAGGTTTGAAAAAGATGGGCATAAATCTGATATTTTGATTGAGGAGACTGAGGTAAGAAAAAGTAAATTAATATAAATGATGATGTCCGGGACTATTAAGGAATATGGAGCAGGGTAAGGGGTTTGGGGTGTTGCCCTTGTCAAAGAGACAATCAGGGAGGACTCCTCAGAGGAGGAAAAAAATACTGAAGGCCTGAATAAAGTGCTGTGCTGTCAGGGGACAGGCAGGGGCACTGTTGAAGAAGGGAAGCAGGCACCAGATGGAAGAGGGCCTAGCAGACCTTGGTAGGGTAGACTTCGTCTTTGGCCTCTCCAGGACACTTGGATATGTTTTCAGGAAAGATCATGGTGATAAGGTCAAGTGAATGTCAAATGAATGAAAGAATGAGTGAGTGACTCGGTGAGTGAGCACTTTCTACATTGTGGCCCACTGGGGTTCTGTGTCTTGTCCTCTTTTATCCACCCACCCCCCAAATGAGCCCCACCTGGCAGGTGACACCCCCCTTTGAAAGATATGAATTGCTTCTATTGTCTTGGACCTCTTCCTTCTCCTGGGGCTTCAGCTTCAAAGTTAGGATGAGTTCAGCCCCAGAGGTGATCATTTGGTGGGGGTGGGGAGGCAGCTAAGCAGGAAACCCTCCCTGTACACAATGAGGTGCCTGCCCTCAGCCTCCTGGGGCCGGAGTGATAGACAATCCAGACAGCCATTTGTGTTTCAGGTTCCACACGGCTCCTCCTTTCCCCTCCCTTCCGTGGGGATCGCTGACAAGGCGGATTTTAATATATTCACATTGGCAGAGCTATTTGCATTCAGATGCAATTAGGAGGCAAGACTCAGCTTCCTCAGAGCGGCCCCCAGGAATGTGGGGAAGTTTTGGTGTACTCTCAGGGGGTGCAGGGGGCTCCAAGGCTGAGCCGAGTGATCCAGGCAGGGCCGAGCCCCATACCCATGATTTCCAGAGAAAACGTCTGAACTGGTATGGCCTCCACCCTCTGCCTGCTCCGAGTTCGTGTGGATCTGGCTTATTTTGTCCAGCCCAGGGTGGGGAGTGGTGTGGTGCACATGGAAACACAGCCAGGGCCGCCTTCTCCCTCTCCAGCTCTGTGGCAGGCACTAGGCTTGTTTGTGGGTCTCCGCCCCCAGGGAGCTTATGTTTTCATAGGGGACACAGACAAGAAGTTAACTAAGTAAACAAGATAACACACTGGACTAAGTGAAGCAAGAGAAACCACAGGTGAGGTGACACTCTCTGGGGGTGAGTCTCTAGAGAGAGCCATGAAGGAAGGTGAGGTTGGTTAATGCCAAAAATGTGCCCAGTCCATCTCTCCCTGTAGCCACTCTGCCTTGCAAGGTGCCTTTGCAGCTCACTCCATGAAGAAGTGGGGTCTATTTCCTAACTCTGGGATCTGGACTTGGCCACGTGACTTGTTTTGGCCAATAAGATGTGTTGTAAGTATTATAGGGCCAGCTCCAACATGAGGCCTCAAGGGAGCTTAGGCATTTCTTATGGAACCCCGCCACCACCTTGGGGATAAGCCCAGACCTCTGCTGGAGGATGAAAGGCACGCAGCACTGAGAGGAGCCATTGGTCAAAGTCAGCCTAGGCCAGGTAGAACCCAGCTGACCTACCAGCTGCCCTCAAATGCAGTGATCATTTGATCAGCCCAGATCAGTAGAATTGCCCACCCAACCTGCAAATTTGTGAGCTAAACGCATGCGTGTGGTTTTAAGCCGTGATGTTTTTGAGATGTTTTGTTACGCAGCAGTAGCTAACAGATACAAAAGGCCAGTCTGAGCAAAGGACATGTCATCTCAGACCAAAAGGATGAGGAAGCGGTGGCAGCAAGAAAAGCTGCAGGAAGAGAATTCCAGGGGGAAGGAACAGCAAACCCTGAATGGGTTCCAAGAACAGGTGTCTGTCCTCCATTTGTGCAGACAGGGCAAGGTCAAAGGGACAAACATGAATAGTCCACCTTTAGCTCATGGCTTTTCTATCCCGGCACCACTTTGAGATTTTCCTTTACTGGGATGATTTTCTGGCTGTCCCCTCTCCTTCAGTTGAGTCCAGGGCACTTGGAGAACAGGGGTTAGGGCTGCCATGGCACGAAAGAAAAGATCGTGAGAGGAGGAGGGACCGCCCAGTGAGGCAGGTGCTTTCTGTGCTCTGCGTCACATGCCCTGGCCCACCCCTGGTTTCAGGACAGCTGTGTGGACTGTTCCCGGCATGATGCCGGCCCCTCACCTGGGCCCAGGCATTGCTTCCTCATCTACTGGCATGCCATCCGCAGGGGACAGGGACCACAGGTGTGTTCCAGCCTCCCAGCCTTTGGAGGGACAGTCTTGAGGATGTACTATGTGGTTCCCTGCATAGTCCCCAGCAGGACAGAGCCCTAGGTGCCCACCCAGTACTCCCCAACATGACCCCCTTTCCAGGCCTTTTCTCCTTCCAGGTCTCACTCTCTGCTCTTTTGTCACTCTTTCCTTGGAGCACCTCCCCCTTTCCCCAAAATTACCTGCCCCCAAGTCCTTGTCTCAGGTACTGTTTTCTTGGGAATCTAGGCCAGGTAGGAGCTCAGCTCAGACGTTATCCTGAAGCTGCAGGGTGTGCCTCATTGAGGGCTGGAGAGAAGCCATGGACTCAGGGTGGATATGATGCTCCCTCTCCCAAGTGGACCCTGTTCTGAAAACACTGAAGGGTACACTCAGAGGGGTGGAGGCTGACTCTGGGGTACAGAACTTTACAGTTTATAAAGCCCTCTCCCTGTTCGTGGTCTTTGCCAGTCACAACAACCCAGAGATGTTAGCCAAGAAGACAGAGTTCTCCTCATCCCGAGATGAGGTGGGATTCAGGAGGGGGGTCAGAGAGGGCCAGAGGGTGGCTCAGGGACCCCCAGAGAAACGCCTAGGGCCAAGGTCACTGCCATCTCCAGCAAAGTGTTTTCTCCTAGGGGATCTTGGGCGCGTACAAGACCAAGGGCTTGGGTGTTGGGCAGACCAGTTTCTACTCCTGGCTCTGCCCCAGGCAGGCTCTGGAACCTCCGTGGGGTTCAATTGCAACGAGTGTGTCCTTGCAGCAGCCTCCACACTGGCCTCCCTGCCTGCTCCTGCCCTCTCCAAATCCCTTCTCCAGAGTGATCTTTCCAGATGACAAACATGCTATTCCTGTTACTTGCAAAACCCTCCAGTGGTGCCTGTCCTCTTCAGGACAAGGATGGACTCCACAGCACAGCTGACGAGTGCTGACCCCAGTGAGCCTGGCCTCCTTCTCTGCCTCCCTCGTGCCCTCCCCAGACACTCTCTTAGCCACAGGAGGTTCTCTGTCTCCCCAGAGAGCAAGCACAACCTTTGAACTTGCCATTCTTTTCACCTGGGACTCTAGCTGTCTTCCTGACAGCCTGGTCAGCCCTGTGGGTTAGATTTTAATTCAGTTTTCGAATCAGCATTGCATTCAGATGGATCAAAACCCATCAAGGTACAGAAGGCTCATACCGAAAAGCTCCCCCGACTCCAGTCCTCCAGCCTCCAATGCCCTCTGCACCAGCAAATCCCGTGTTCAATTTCCATGAGTCCTTTTGGAGATAGTTTATACAAATGTAAGCAGAAACTTAAAAAGATTATTCACCTGCTGCCTTTTACACAAATTGTACCATACTCAATCCATCTTTATTCACTCACTCTAACCTGGAGATCTTCCATCTTGGTGAAAAAGTGCTTCCTTGTTTATTTTATATAGCTGCGTAGTATTCCACTCTGTAGAGGAACCATGGTTTATTTATCTAGATTCTTATTGATGAATATCTATGTTTTTACAGGTTTTTTTTTGCCATCATTTAAATGCTTCTTTGAATAACTTTAAATATGTATCTGCATGTATGGGAGAGACTCTATAACATGAATTCCTAGACCTGAAAGTGCCAATACTGATAGATTTTTCTCCCTGATTATCCTCCATAGAGGATACTCTCATCAGCAGAATATGAGAGTGGCCTGGCTGAACCTTCCTCATTTTTAAGACCATAAACAGCTGTCACCTCCTCCAGGAAGCCTTCCCAGGCCTTCCAATTGCCTAGGAGTCTGGTCTGGGCCGCCACATCAGCACTGAGCATGTGGTACCCATCATCGAAATGGCCTGTTTTCTTTTCTGTCCCTGTCATCAGATTGAGACCAACCCTTGCTTATCGAGGAGTCTTCAGGCCTATGCAGACTTCAGCACAGGGCTCAGGGCTGAGTAACCCCAGTTCCCTTTCTGCATGTGCCCAGGGCTGGGGCCCCCAGGGTAGGCAGAATCTACTACACACTGAGCCCCTTGCCCTAGGGAAAGGGCTTCGGCCTCTGGCCCTGACGTCTGCAGGCCACCGCATGTGCCAGCACCAAGCCTCTTCTCCCAGCCTCTGGGGCCTCCGCCCTCTCCTTTGAACAAATAATAATTGTTAGAAAAAGGCCTGTGGATAAATTATTATCGTGACCCTCATTCCAGTGCAAAAAACTTTTGCTAGCTGCCAAGTGAAAAGTCAAAATTTGCATTTAAATAGAAAACGTTAGGCCAGCTGAACAGGGAGGCCAACGCCCCCAGAGGCCTCTCCCTGGCAGGGAGCACCAGTCACAGCACCCCTCCCCAGAAACCCAGCTAGAGGCAGGGGGACACTCAGAGCCTGAGCCCAACTGATGTTTATTGTGGTTGGTGGCCCCCTGGGGCCTACAATTTCCAGTCTCTGCCACAGCTTTGCAAAAGCCCTGTGATCCAGCCAGATATACCTCTTAGATGCCCTCCATTCAACCTACCTTGAACTTGAGTCTACCTTCCCCACCCCACAGTGAGCAGATAATCACAAACATTAAAGGCGGGCAGGAACTTCAAAGCTCATGTCAAGCAGAATGTTTAGAGCATGGTTTCAGAGCTAGACAGACAGGGCTTGGGGCTTGGCTACTTGCTAAGTCACTTAACCCCTCTAAGCCTTAGTTTTCCCTGTTTGTAAGCGACGGGTCGTAATACCTTTTTGGCTAGGTGTTATTATATTATCGATGCAATTTATCATGATGAATAAATGTGGTTGCTTCTGTTGCTGGTTCAATTCATAATGCTGGAATTCCTCTCTGGCCTAACAAGTGCTTGGATTCCTCCCATGATGGACTGCTCCCTTCCACACAGACCAGTTTATCTGCACCTTTATGGCACATGCTGGCTTCTCCTTTTCCAGGAAGGTCCCTGCAATTGTGAGAAGACCTAGATGCTGCGTTGTCATAGTCTCTGCCCTACTTTTCACCAGAGAATCTGCCCACATACCCAGGAAGTTCATTCCCTTAGGCAGGCAGGAGGCTGATAGCACTTCCCAATACAGAAAGTCAATTCTAAGAACAGAGAAGCAGCACAGCTGATGTGCAGTGAGGAGCCTACAGTCAGCCAGACTTGACTTTGTGTCTCTCTTCTGCCTGAGTCACCGTGGATAAGCCAGATTCTTGAGCCTCAGTTTCCTCCTTTGAAGTGGGGCTGTCCTGAGGATGGACTGAGATCACACATGTCCAGGGCTCAGCACAGCGGCACGAACTAGTTGGTGCTCAATGAAAACTCAGGACCAGCTTACAGTCCATTTAAATATAATTTGCATAAGGTAGAGATAGGTATTTCTATTCAACTCAGCAATTATATTTTTAACTCTCACTCTGTGCCCAGTGCCAGAATATGGGCTTCTTTCATAGATGTGATTGACTGCATCTCAAAAGAGGGCATGAACCATGTCTGCATTGCAACCACGCTGCCTGGCACATAGTAGGTGCTCAATAAACATCTGGCTACGGGATGGGGGAATGCAGGCACAGAAACAAGAGATGGCTAGAGCTCTGACTGGCTATATCAGAAGAAGCATTTGTCCCCATGTGATTTCGCACAGGACTTTCCTCCTCAGTTGACACACACTGGCTACCGCCCTACTCTGTGCTTGCTCTGTTGGGGGAACTGAAGTGGAAGGGAATAATGGAGTCCTCTGTATGTAAGGGCTCATGATGCTGGGAAGAAACCAGATGTGGGTGGGAGAACTTGTACTTGTACTTGACAAGGGTAGTCAGTCCTAGCTGGAGAGTCCTTGAGGCCATAAAGGAGGAAGGAGGGCTGAGGCTAGGAGATCACGAGCATCTTCTTGATGGAGGAGCCCCGGATCCAGGCCTAGGCAGGCTCGGAGCAAGGCAGACATTTGCCAAGTGAATATCAGATCTTCTGTAGGTAAAACACTGAGCCTCTAGTTTTCTGAGGGTGAGTCCAGGAAGCATGCCCCACACTTTGCCCAGGGTCTAAGAAGTGAATATAAATTACCACTAATGTTTATCACTCACACCCTGAGGACCAGGTTTACATGATCATCCCACTTAAAACCGCAGCAGCTGAATTAGGTAGCTATTCTTTTCCCCATTTTCCATCTGAGGCCACGGATGCTCAGAGAGGTTAAGAAATCAGCCCGGGAAAACACAACAAAGAAGCATGTGAGTGGGGGATCAAATAGAGTGTCTGTCGAAATTTAACGGTGTCTTTAAAAAGAAAAAAGATATCTATATCTATAGCTATATATATATATATATATAATATCTTTAGTTAAAATTGAAACAGTAAAATATGTAATATACACAGAATTCAGAAATACAGAGTTCAGAGACCTCTAAAAATGTGGACAGTAGCTGCCTCTGGGGAGCAGCGTGGGGAGCGAGCAGGTGGTGGGGAGCGGGGATCAAATATTTTTTTAACCAATGTACCTGCATTCCTTTGACAGAAAATAAAATATTAATTTTAAGAAGGACAATTGCCTAGAATTCACTCTTCAAATAATCTTTAGGGTCCTTCAGTGGAAGCAAGCCGGTGCCAGTGGCATCTGACATCAGCCCAGGGAGGTTTAGCCTCTAATATTTTTTTTTTTTTAGATTTTATTTATTTATTTTTTAGAGAGAGGAGAAGGGAGGGAGAAAGAGAAGGAGAGAAACATCACTGTGTGGTTGCCTCTCCCACTCCCCCCAACTGGGGACCTGGCCCACAACCCAGGCACGTACCCTGACTGGGAATCGAACCGGCAACCCTTTGGTTCGCAGGCTCAGCCTCTGGTTTTAATCCTTACTTGGCATCCCCCAGAACTGCCAGCATCCTGACTCCTAGAGCGAATCCACTGTTACTAGCAAAGGCAGGTGGGAGGAGGGAGGTAAGGCCATGAGGAGGAGGGGGATGGGGACACAGGAAGAGGGCAGGGCCAGATCAGGAAGGCTGATGGGACTTCATCTCAGGAGGATGACATTGGAGCCCAGGGCAGCCAGGGGCCCTGGCCCAGGGGCACCCTACTCTGGGAGGGGAGCTGGGAGCTCTGGGGGCTGCAGTCCCCTTTATGGGCAAGGAAACGTTTCCCCAGGGGTGAAACAAACCTTGTGAGAGACACACAAACCCTCAGTCCCATGAAAAGGTTAATGAGGTCTCCACTGTCCCTCACTAAAGTCACTTCACGTGTTTGCAATGTACCAGTCAAACCAATTAGCTGTGAAAGTGTTGTAGGGCCTGTATTTTATTGGATTCTGGTCAACTCAGAATTGGCTGAATAATGTCTGCTAAGGAACGTAAAAGAGCCCTACATGGGAGCAACTCGGAGCATTCCTGAGAAGCCTGAAGCACAGACAGGGAAATGGGGCTGCACTTGGGGGGGCTGCGAAAGGCTGAGCTTCCCCAAGGAGGTCTGCACCTGGAAAGGGGTGGTCCTCATGATCTCTTAGCCCCTAGAAGTTTCAACCTACCCTGTCACTGGAATCACTGGGGAACTTTAAAAAAGTACATCCCTGGTCGCCAGCACCCACCTGATCAGTTGCATCCCATGAAGGTGGGGAGCAGGAATTCTGATGTGCAGCTGGGGGAAGAACAGACCTATTCCAGTGGTCTCAGCTGAAAGATGCCCCTCACCGAGGGGACATTTGAGACTGTCTGGGGACATATTTTATTGTTACATCTGGAGGGGTCACTGCTGGCACGAGGGGGCAGAGGCCAGGGATGTTGTTCAACAACCTGCAACACACAGGATGGCCCCTTCCACAAAAAATGGTCCAGCCCCGAGTGCCAACAGTGCCGAGGTTGAGAAATACTGCTCTCGTCTAATCCACACGTTTGACAGATAAGAAAACTGAGGCCCAGACTGGCTGAGAGGGAGTGTTTGAGGCAAACAGGACTCATGAGCTCCTGTGCCTGCTCTGTGTGCTTGGTACCGCATCAGGACCTGTGCATTTAGAGATGATTCTATCAGATTCCACAGGCCAAGCTGATCAAGTTTAATTTCGGGTGTGCCGCCTGACCCAGGCAAGGGTTTTCCTGAGGGTCTCAGGACTGTACAATGTGTAGAAGTTGCTCATCCTCCCTTGTGGATACCCCAGACAGATCTCATCTCTTTAGCAATAGGCTTGGCCCCAAAAGATGGTTCCAGAGAAAGAAAGGGGCCTGTTCTGATGTTGTCAATGGGGTGGGTCAGCCCCACACCGCTGGTGTTGGACCACCAAGGGGCTGTCTGTTTGTCCATTTGTCCATCTTGCGGCAGTAACGTGAGTTGTGTGCGGGGCTGGGGAACCCGGCTAATTGCAGGCTTGAGCAAAGCCAAGCAGAGACTAGCCCAGAGTGAGGAGCGACAGCGGGCAGGCGTCTGAGGCCAGGATGGTACCTGATTAGTTAAATGCCAGCACCTTCTTGCTTTTATTGCAAACATAAACACGGCCGTGCAGACAGTCGCCCGCGAGCCTAATGCTTTCCGTATTTGCCTCATCTGCAAGGTCTCAGGTCGAGCAGGGGGAGGCTCAGGCCTGGACAAACAAGGGGAGGCAGAGGGGTTTAGGTGAAAAGGCGCTGGATTAGGAGTCAGTGGAGGGAATCTACACTTGGCAATGCCTCCTCTGTGATGGGCACTGTATGAGGCCCTTCCATGCCTGTGCAAAGCTCTCTGACCCAAAGCCTTCCTGGGAACTATTATTTTTGTTGAGATGCTGAATAGTTAAGCAACGTCCTCCAAGTAATCCAGCCAAGAGGCAGCCAAGATGGGATTTGAACTCAGGTCTTTCATCTCCAAAGCCCCGACTTTCTACTAACTGGGTGTTGGGAGCCCTGGGGGTTCCTACTGAGCTTTAGTGACCTTGGCATTTGTAGGGCCCATCCACCCGCTGGGGTGACTGCCTGTGTGCTCAGGACAGGAAAACGTTTCTGGCCTTCCTGACTATTTGCTAGGTGACCACAGGCTCCCCATTTCCCCATTCTGTATCTCAGTTTCTCCATCTGTGAAATGGCCACCTAGTCACCCAACCTCTGCTCTTGAACCCCAAGAAAAAGAGGTTGGGGTGTGGGAACTTGGACCATGAATGTGTCTGAGGTCAAGTCCAGTGCTGGCTGAAATGACCCACTTAGAGTTCTCAGAGGTTCTTTAAACAGGATTGTGCTGCCCGTTCCATGGGCATGAATCTGAGGCCGCCACGCAGGGGCAGGACCCCACCAGTCACAGGCAGGACCCCGCCTTGCACAGGCAGTATTTACTTCAACCATTGCCCAGCAATCGGCCGACAAAACAAACAGGCGAGGAGACCATTTCAAATTAACTCCGTCTCCATTACAGGCGCTTTTATGAAGATAAACTATTTGGGGGATGTTTACAGGAGAGAGCCCTTCGGTGCCGACAGAAGGTCAGAGGGACAGTCCGCGGGACTGCTCGACTGCCATTCAAAAGCTTGCGGCACTTTTCCCGCATTCAAATGCGCGTCTCTGCCCCTGGTGACAGATGCTTCAAGCCTGTGACATGCTTTGTCAGAATTTCATTTGTCCGGTGGTTTCTGGCTCATTCTTGGCAGATGTGGGTGATAGGGGAGAGTGTGCATTTAAATTCTCTTCTATGGTTCTTGGAAATGATGTGGGGGTACTTCTTCAGCATCATGCTCTGTCTCAAGGAGGAAACAGGAACATGTGCCCTTGGACTTGGAAGAAGGGCAAATTTCTTTCAATCATTCATTCATTCATTCATGCATGCATGCATTCCTCTTGTTTATTAATTCATTGGTTTATTAAATAATTTGCATCATCTTTTCTTCATTTCCCTAATCACTTCGTTTTTTTCATTGGAATGCTGACTTTTATGTGTACTTATGTACTGCAGAGCCTCAGCGTCTGCCACCTGGGAAATGGGACGACACTCGTCCAGGGTTGTGCTGGGGCTGACTGGGTTAATTCAAGTGAAGCGCTTGGTTTCTGCCTGGCACGCGGCAAACACCCACATGACAGGACTGGTACTAGGGGTGTGGTGGTGGGACAGAGTCTTTCCCGAGAGGCAAGGTTGCTGTTTACGGCCTCCCAGAGTGTGTGAGGCAGGTGGGGCTGAGCCCAGGGCGGCTGGCTCTAGGTCCCCTGCTCTTCTGCTAAATCTTAGCACGTGTGCTACCTGGGCCTGGCCAACCAGCCCTGGGCCATGCCTCCCGTGGTTGAGTGGTGTTTGCTGAGTGCAGATTCAAACTCAGATTCCTATGTGTCTCCTCTTGGACTTGGCCAGGCCGGGGCTGCCCTGTCGCAGACCTCCAGGACCCAGCACAGGCCACCATGGGTGCACATTGTCATCTTCTCCTAAATGCCATGCCTGGCAAAGACCTCTCTGGGCCCGAAGGACCTCCTTTCTTTTTCACCTTGGGTGAGCCTCCTCCTGCCTCTGGGCCTCAGCTTTCTCCTCTGCACAGTGGGCACTGAGGTGGTCTCTGAGCCCCCTCCAGACTCTGAAACCCTGATTTTTTGAAGACAGAGGATAAGGGTCACAACAACTCAAGGACCCTTTATCTGGAATGCTCTGCGGGCCATGGTCACATACAGTTGACACTAACCAGTGCCCAGAAACCCTCCTAACCCACTGTTCTCTCCCTGAAGATCTTTCCATGGAGACTTGGGCAGCTGGGGGCACCTAGCCCCACCTCTTGAGTTGCTTTTAGAACTTGGAGATTCTCACTAGACCCCCTCCTTATCTTTCCCAGACCAGTCACCAGCGAACACCACAGACACTTACTTCTGGAATTTTCCAAGGACAGCAAATGCCTCCATCTCTCTTGCGCCGAACTCTTTCTCGGCCCAGGGAGGCCTGTTGAGCTGGGCCCTTTCCCCTTTGCTGTGGGTAACCTGTCACTGACATGGGCGGCCACGGGCAGGGAGGAGGGTGGGGTGAGTATACTCATGCACCGGGATGGGATACAGCACACACTCAAAATGTGTGAGGGCCGGCGAGTGGGATGTGACCGGCAGGCGGAGGGAGAGAGATTTTCCCACTTGAGTCGGGTATGGCTTTCCCTTGACTTGGCTGGAGTTTCACTGTCCACGTAGAGCCCAGGAAAGTGGAGAATTCCTAGGGTAGTCTTGGCAATGACAAAATCAATGGCAAAGGAAAGAAAAGAACATTTCTCTATATATGTTTAGGAGGCTGGAGAAGGGAAGGGAGATCAAGTTAGATTCGAAGGGTTCACAGCCTGAGTAGGTCTCTTGGGCCTCCGGGAAAGGTTGTGGGATCCAGATGTGGAGGGAAGGCGCAGGGGGGAGGGGAAGCGGGGGAGGGGGTGGGGGAGGTCTGTTCACAATTAGCCTTGATTTTGTGTGATGACATTGAAATTGTGGGCAAACATGAAAGCAGAGTTGTGAGGACATGTCTGTCCAGGCAGCCCCGGGATTAATCCAACGTGAAGGACACAGGCTGAGCGCTGGCACCACATGGAAGCATTTTGTGTGGGTTTTGATGTCCCGCCAGCTGAAGGGGGCTTCGCCGCTCAGGCTGAATGGGCCCTTCACCCCCCATCCTGGCCTCACCCCGCCCCCCCGCCCCCCCGCCATCCCCACCCAGGACTGGCTGACTCTGGGCCAGAGGTTAAGTCCAGAGCACCAGAAGACGCTGCTGCCTGCAGGACTGCCCTCTGGCCTGTCCAGACCCGACACCAACATGGCAGCTCTGAATGTCCACACAAAACCAGGGGTTGCGGAGGTGCCCTGCTGGTCCCCAAGGCAGCATTGGTGGGGGCTATGGCAGGGAGGGTCTGTGAGCCCTTTTTAATATATTTGATATTACCAGGGCTGGGTTAACCCACTTGCTGGGCGTTTGGTAGGCAACAGTTGTCTACCAGGGCTATGCTGGGATGGGCATTGATTAGGAACCTTGGAATTTTATGAGGATGGGGTGGGGGCTGGGTTGGCATGGGGGGATGCCAGGGTCACCTACCAAAGGTTCCAGCTCAGGGAGAGCCTTCTCTTTGAGCTCAATTCGGAAAGAAACATCATTTTGATATTTCCAGGCTGTGCTGAAAATTGGGAGTGGAGTGAAAGGTGTGGCCGTAAGTATAGCGCTAGGTGCTACCCTTGACTGCATGGGTTCCCACCTCCTTTGAGCCTTGGTTTCCTCATCTGTAAAATGCGGAGAGTAGTTAGCCGCCCCCCTTCATAGGATAGTTGAGACAATTGAATAACCTAATGTTTATAAAGTGTTAGCATCTAATAAACACCCAATAAATAGCAGTCATGGTCTCTAGCTTTATCGGAGAGAGTAAGTGCTCAGACATAGCTGGTATGATTATCAGCGTTATTTCTCATATTCTGTTTATTAGTATTTTGAAACAGTTTTGTTGACGGTGCAGAGTGCTACACAAGGTGTCTGTTGCTGAAACCAGGGCAAGGATTTATGTGAATTCGGGCCGCGGCTCTCAGCCTTAGCCCCGGCCCGGCTGTTCGTGACCTGGGGCCCCATCACGTGCCGGCGGGCCGACTGCCAGGCAACTAAAGCTGCCTGGAGGCCCGGAGCCCCACCAACCGGAGCGGGAGAGCGTATTTTACGCAGTCCCTGTGACCCCTGGAGGTCCTTGGGGAGGCAGGAAGGAAGGGGCTCTGTTTTGGTGGGGGAAGGGTCAGGAGAGGCTCTTTCGGGGAGAAAACGAGTTGATGAAATTTCAGGATGTACCGAGGTCAGCTTCCAGCCGGCTTGTCTAGCTTCGAGAAAAGTGATCGCCACCCCAAACATGCTTCTTAATGAGGCGCAGCCCGTGCTTACAAGCCTTTCCCTTCCTGCCTTTTCCCTTTAGGAGGAAATTCTAAATCCTGAGCACAAACACCTACAGAATTATATTTACATATATTTATATTTTTTTATTCCCACGTATGGAGAGAGCTGGAAGCCAGGGAAGGAGACTGAGGTTCATCCTAAATGGAAGTAACGTTTCATTACTGAGCCTCTGACCATGTGGTAAGAGCAGGTGAAGAGAGGTGAAGAGTGGCCACACTTGTCCTAGTTGGTGTTTGGCTTTAAACCAATGAAGAACCTAGTCTGTCCTGAGGAGCAGAATTAAATTGTACAGCAATAAATATGGCAAGATTTTCAAAGGAGACATGGATGGGAAGAGGGGGTCAGAAGGTGAACTTCATGGGGTTGTTAGGGAGGTTTGCTCCTGCTGGGCTGGGGTACCGTTCCGGGGTGAGGTCTAAGAGGTGCATTGCCCGACCTTGTCAGATGCCGAGGCTTGCCATGCTCTGGCTTGCGAGAGAGCCGACAATGTCTGTACCTGTGTGGGCGAATCAGAGACGAGAGAGAGAGCAGGGCCACCTGGCCATCTCCATGGAGGAGAGGCCCCGCCCTTCCACGAGGAAGGGGAATGGGGACCTTCCCCATGACTTTGCCCGCTAGCAAATCTGGCCCAGTCTCTGCTCCAAATCTAAGCCTCCTGGGCTGCCTCCTTCTTCCTGGTGGAGGAGACAAGTCGTGGGGTTGGTGCTGAGGGCGCAGGCACATTCCCTCTGCCGGCCTAAAATGTCAGAGACTTCGTGGTGCCCTCACAGAGCCGTGCCCTTGGGCAAAGGGGCCCCCGCACATTCCCTGTAGAGGAGAGATGTCGCAAAGGCCCTGGCAGGACATTTCCCACAGGTAGGCACCTGTTTTCCTGCCCACTAGGCTCAGGCATTTGGGATCAAACTGGACGTGTGGGGGCTGTGCAGGTGGCCATTGGATGCACTTCTGTGCTCCAGGGGCGGTCTAACCCATCACGAACTTCTCTGTTTTCAAACCTCCCCAGGACACTGTGGGGTGTCAGGAGATTCTGGAAGGGCAGATGTCTTGACCAAGGTACTTGGCCACTGAGAGTCAACACTAGCGCTGAACCCAGGCCTTTCTGACTCCAAACTCTTATTTTTACAGAGCTGTTTTAGACACCTAAAATAAAATGCATAATGTCTGTGGACAACATAGAACACAAGGGAACAAATGACATCTCTCCCATCAAGGAGCTCGAGGAATGAAATGTTCCCCACGCTGCCAGGCCTGGGGGACCCCTCCCTGCTCACCCCTCTACTGCGCAGGTGAACTCTTCTCTTGGGTTCAGGTTTGGCTCTTTGCTACTGACCTGCGACCCACGTATGACTCCTGCCTGAGTTTTAACTCAGTGCAAATGGAACCACACTGCATGCTGTCTTCTTTCTTTCCTCATTCTGTTTTCGCGAGGACTTCATGCTGCTGCGTGTGTTGTGGTGAATTAATTAATCACTTTCAGTTTTTATTTTGAAATAGTTGAACACTCACAAGACATGGAAACAATAACACAGAGCATTTCCGTGTACCCTTCCCCCGCAAACAATCATATCTTATATGATCTCAGGACAGTGACCAAGCCCAGGAAACTGACATGGGTACCATGCTATTAAATCAGAATAGCCCTTATTTGGAGGTTTTTACACGCACAACTTTATTTTCTCCCCTCTGGTGGGTGGCTCTATGACATTTTGTGTAGATTTGAATAATCAGCATAACAATCATGGTACAGAACCGTTCGGTTGTCCCAAAGGAACTCTGTGATGTTACCGCTTTGTAGTTTATTTATTTTCTGTGCCGTGAGAAGTTCATCCTTGAGTACCTCACGACTAATTTGTATGTTCTCCTGTCCATAGGTGTTGAAGGCAGGCTTACTTCCACCTTGGAGCTCTCTTTTTAAATTTTAAAAATCTATTTCCTACTTTACTGAGATATGAGAACTAATGAACATACATCATTGTATACATTTCTGGTACAGAGCATGATTTGACTTACATATATTGTGAAAAGATGACCACAGTAGATTTTGTTAACATCCATCATCTCACATAGATACAATAAAAAGAAAAGAAAAACATTTCTCCTTAGGAACTACTTACTCCCCTAAAAACTTCCTTATATACCACACGGCAGTGGTCACTATAGTAACCAAGCTGAACATTACATACTAGTACTTATTTATCTTATAACTGGAAGTTTTGACCGCTTTCCTCCAATGGCCTCTCCCCCCAGCACCTTGCCTCCAGCAACCACAAATCTGATCTTTTTTTCCTATGAGTTTGGTGTCTGGGACTCTCTTGGATAGGATTGCTATGAGCATGGGCACACACATGTCCAGGAGCACACCGTCCAGAATTCTCCTTGGGTGAACTTCTCGGAGTGGAATTGCTGGGTCAGAGGGTTTGTGCACCTGCCACTCAAGGACGCATCGCCAAATTGTTTTTCCAAGTGGTTGTAACAGCTCATACTTGCCAGCAGCGTACTACGCTATTTCCCAAGAGGCCCCAAACAGGGCCATGATAAGAGCATCTGTACAGAGCTGCTAACAAAACTCCTTAACATTCCCTACCCTGGTTAGCCCTTGCAGGCCCCCACGACAGGCATGAGTGATCAACCCATTTCTGTACAGATGAAGAAGCCAGGGCTAAAGCTACTTGCCCAAGTTCATAGAACATACAAAGTCTGGGCTGTAGATTTCACACTTATGATCTCCCTAATCATGGTAAAATTCACCCCCTCTTTAGTTCTTACTATAGATCAGGCACTGTCCGAAGGGCTTCCCATGCGTTAGCTCCTTTTATAGATGAAATAGAAGTATGGACAGAGAGGTTAAGTAACTTGCTCAAAATCACCCAGCCTGGAGTGGCCAGTGCTGGGATTTGAACCCAGGTGCTCACCTTGGTATCTTGTCTGTCCAACCCTCGGCTTAAGAAGGCACCCCAACCCCTCTGGGTGCATGGCTTAAGAGGGATCCTGGATTTTCAATTTGCATCAGACTTTGCAAATTAGGTAGCCAGTCCTGGGTGTAGCAATTAAAGGAAGAAATTCAGAAAGCAAGGGGACTTGGTTCAAATCCCAGCTGGGCCCTCTCCTAGGGGTGGGACTCTAAGCAAGTCAAAGCCCCTCTCTGAGCCTTAATGGCTTCACATTGTAGCTGCAGTCAGGTACCGGCAGCATCGTGCAGTACTGAAAGCACAGCCTGGCTGGGCAGGGGCAGGTGCCAGCCTTCCCGGGGCCTGGGCTAGGTGTCTGGTGGGCGCCTAGAGCTTGGAGCCTGGCCCTGGCCCCCAGGAGCCCATGGGGAAGTGGGGAGCACACAGAAGGCTCAATCCTATTAGGCCATTAGCTGGGGTGTTCTGAGGTTGCGCTCTGCATCTACTTGACAAAATGCAGCCCCAGAGCAAAGCCCTGATCTCTTCAACCAGGCGGAATTGAGCTCGCACTTCAAGCAGCTTCTCCGTTATTACTGGCTTAGTGCGGCTGAAGCACCAACAGCAATAAATACGCCACCAATTTGCTCTTTCAATGTTCTTATTTGCAGCACGCCATGCAGAAAAAATATTAACAAAAAACAAACTCCTTGCTCATAACAGGCTGACGAGGCCTCTTTAGAGTGGCAACGTTTCCTCCATCTCGTCCTCCCACCGCTTTTTTTTTTTTTTTTTTAAAGAAGCTATAATATGAGTCAGGCAGCGCTAGTAACGCTCTCCTGGGGCACGGAGCTAAGAGAGGCAGATGGCTTGGGAAAAACGGGCCTGTAAGGAGGACAATGAATAGTGGAGAATCCTTCTGGAGAGGCCGGAGGCAAGAGGCCTGTTAGCTGAATGGGAAGCATCTGGGATCCAGTGAATTGTCCTCAGGGGTGAAGGGGAACTCAGGGATCTTGGATACCAAGAAAGCCATTTCTGCGCTCAGGGTCTCAATTTCCACATCTGTAAAACTGGTTGATTCAATGACCTTTTCCAGCTCCAACTCTCTATTTGTCAAGCTATTTTTAATTTTTTACTGACCTTCTGGGTCCTGTTGTAGCAAGGACATGAGGGAACTGCCTGGGATTGCCAGGATCCTTGAGAGTCCAGAATTCTGTCATTCTGTTGTTTTCTGATTTGATGCCTCCAAGCGTACGTGCGTATGAGATTATAATAATAACAGCAGCTAACATCACTTGTGTAAGGGCCAGCATTGTGGGCATGTGACTTGTACAGTCAGGACCCTGCGCCCCTTTAATGCTCTCCTGTCACTGACAGGAAATTCACAGTTTGTGCGCAAGGGAGCCTGCACTTCCATTTTGCACTGACCCTGTAAATTAGGCGGCCAGTCCTGGGTACACCATGTAAGAAAAGACTCTGAGGCAAGGGGACCTGGTTCAAATCCTGACTCAGTCCCTTCCCAGCCATGGGATCTGGGCAAGTTACAGCCCCTGTCTGAACCTCAGTGGCCTCATCTGTAAAAGGGAGCTAAAACCTCATTAAGGTCATAGCTATGGAGCCCCAGCTCTGAGCTGAGCCACCTGGAGAGGTTTGAGGATGGAGCATCTTATCCTGGCTGTTGAATCCTCACCTTGGACCGGCCACTTGGCCAACCACTTCACCTGTACGTTACCGAGGAGGAAAGTGAGGCTCAGAGGGGACGTGGCATGTTTTACAGCTGAGAAAAAAAGGCTCAGAGAGGCTGGGATGAGTCCGGACTACCACCCCACCCCCGAGAGGTGTGGCCCTCACCATGGGACTATGCTGCCTTCCCTCTGATGGAACTCTTCAGTACGGAAAACCTCAAACATATGAAAGTCAAAAGATCAGTTCAAAGAGCCCCCACCCCCACCCCGTACCCAGCACCTGCCTCAGCGTCTATCAACTCACTGTGAATCATGTTCATCTTGGTCCCACGGCCCAAACTGGATTATCTTGGAAAAAATTGGCTGTTAGAACGAACGTGCAGCTTACCACCGTCCGTGCATCTGTGCCTAAAGAGGCCTGGCATTTCACGACTTCTGCACGCAAGTCACCGACGCCCAGGACATTCTGACCTTTAGAGGATCTGTGTGGAAATGTTGCAGCCACGGGAGCCCTTTCCTCAGCCAGGCTCTCGGGCTCGGTGCTGTGTCTGGATGAGCCATAGGAGATGGAGCAGATGCCACTCACGGGAGCCTGAGAGCCGGGTTCACGGTGCAGCAGAGAGCGGCTGCATCCGTTACTTGAGACGACCTCAAGTGGAGTCACTTAAGGTAATTCTGTTATGTCCCACTGCCAAGCCCGTGCTAGGAAGAACGTGTCCTTGTGGTGGTCAACCACATCTGAGCTCCTAGGGACACTTTTAAGAACTCCCCTCTTTCCCTCTATTCCCAGCCCCAGAGAGTTTTCTGACTTTTTATCTTAACATTACTTGATGAAGTTATGGGAGGGGAATTGGTTTGTGAATGAGCCAAGTTGGGAACTGTGGATGTTGATGACTATGTATTAGTTGTCCACTGCTGAGTAACAAATGATCGCTCATTTAGTGGCTTAACAAAATATGTTAATCATTTTTCGGTTGCTGTGGGTCAGGAATCCAGGCCTGGCTTAGCTGAATCTTTTGCTTAGGGTCTCAGAAGGCTGCCATCAAAGTGTCAGCCTCTGGTTGTGGTCCCATCTGAGGCTGGACTGGGAAGGGCTCTGCTTCCAAAATCACTCAGGTTTTGGCAGAATTTAGTTCCTGTGGTTGTAGGACTATGGGCTTCAGATTTTTGCTGGCTGACTGTCAGAGACCACCTTTGGTCCCTAGAAACCGCCCACAGTCCCTTGCCATTTGGGCCCGCCCACATGGGCAGCTAGCGCCATGGCAGCTTGCTACTTCAAAGCCAATCAGAGCACAAGATTGCAGCAAAATGGGCCCTATGGAATCTTATGTAGGTGATCATGTGCATCCCATCACCTTGGCCTTATTTGACGGGTTAGAAATAAGTCACAGGTCCTGCTCAAACCCCCAGGGAAAGGACTATGTAAGAGCATAAATATCAGGAGACACAGATCCTGGAGTCTGTCCACCTCAGTGGCTCATTCATTCACTCATTCATTCATTCAACTAATACTTATTGATAACTTGTTCTGTACATGCATGTATGCAAAAACAGTGAGCAAGACAGATCCCGTTCCTGGCCTCTGGATACTTCTATGGAACAAGTCACTCAGCTAGTATCTCAGGATCCTGAGGGTAGGGGAGGGAAGGGAGGCCTAGCTCTGACCCCACTGTGAGTCTTTTGACTTGACCTTAGCCTTTCTGGGCTCCTGTTTGCCCATCTGTCCAGTGGAATATGTGTCATGCATTCCTCTTTGACCTGGTGGTCATCATGGTGAACATCTACTGAGCAGGTATGACATGTCACACACTAGCCATGATGTTCTCAGCTGCAATCCCATTCTGCCACCCAAGAAACAATGTATGCAAATGGCCTCTGGAAAGAGATCAAAGGAGTGACTGTTGGGTATCCTGTGTGTGTAAAGAGGTGGGGTGGAGAAGGTGTTAGGAAGAGAGGTGCTTGTGATGGAGACATGCTCTGGGGCCCAACTCCAACTCTTGAAGACCTTGGTCTTGAATGTAAGCATCTCCATGGACCAGGGTATTCATCTCTAAAATGAAGGGGATACTGGTGCCTTCTTCAAGGATCAGTGGAATGGTGACCAATGACTAGAAAGTTTCAGCACCATGTCGGGTAACTGCTCCGTGAATGGTCACTGATCATAAAGCACCTACTATGTGTCAGTTGCATGCTGGGATGTTCCACACTGAGCCTACTCTGGGTGGAAGGTCTGAGATGGGACTAAGCACAAGGGCTGGAGTAGAGTGTGCTCAACAGCGCTGGCCTGTGAGCTTACCCATCGTGACTTTATAGTAAAGACAGAGCCTTCTGGTGACAGCTAGAGAGAGTTCTGGGTGCTTGGACTCAAGAAAACCTCTCCCCTGTGGGGACCTTGCTCCTGGCACCTGAGCTGGACCTCATTTATGAGTGAACCCTCCCCTTAGACCAGTGTGGCTGCAAAGGGCTCATGGGAGCTGCCACTTGGGGAAGAGGGCTCTGGCCTTCCTTGGAGCTGGCCACGCTCCTCCCAGGGTGAGAGCCATCCATGGCTGGCTTCCCTGTGCCCTTGTGAGAAGTGCCAACTTCTGCCCACGGCTTGCAAGTTAGTCCCTGCATGGACCAGCCCCTCTGGTCGCCGCAGCCTCATCCCTCATCTCTGTTTCCCTGGCTCTCTCTGCTTCAGAACCTTAGACATCCCATCCATGGTCAAGGTCATCTCTGACTCAGGGTCCTTGTGCACCCATCCCGCCCCCCTCCCCTATTGCTGGCTCTTGTTATCTCTTATGTGCTGCTTTCATGGGGAAGTCTCACGTACCTCTGCATTAGATCTTGTGCTTTATATTCTAGAATCGTCTGTATTTCTCCTTTGCAGTTCATTGCAGACTTGGACTTACTTAAATGATCATTTCAGATGACTGGTCTGCTGTTTCCCCACTAAGCTGCAGGTGTCACATGGGCTTGTTATTCACAGAGTGCCCAGGATCAGCACATAGTAGGCATCTGTGGCTGAGTCATTTGACTTAGCGAATGTCCAAAAACTACCCCAGTTTTCCCTGGTCTGCAGCTCATGAAATGCTCTGAATCTCAGGGTATAGGACCTGAAAGGGCATCTCATCTCTACCCCTTATCTCCACATGGGGAAACTGAGGCAAAGGAAAGCAAGGTGGCACTTAAGTTTGGGAGTCAGGCACACACAGGCTCCTATCCCTGCCCATTCACTTAGTCACAGCTCATGCCTTAAAACATCACTTAAATAAAATTTATTTTTCCTTAATTGCACAGCTAGGACCATTATGGAAGAGTTAGAAAAAGTACAAAAGCTCCATGTAAGAAAATATCTAAACATAATATTTCCACTGCCTAAAACTTAAACCCTCATGTCCAGAGGTCCCCATGCCAGATTCAGCAGCCCTGATCGAGGCTCTTTGTGGCCGTGAAGAGAAACTCTCCCCACTTTCACTAAGCACAAACACTCTATGTGTTGCAGTACTTCCTTCCGGTCTTTTTCCTAGGTCTAATTTTTTCCATAGGTGAAGGCCCTCTGTTGACGGCTAAAGTTTTTAATCTGTCCTATTGAGAGCATGTCTGCTTGAGGGTAGAGTCAAGGAGACTCTCACAGGGCCAAGGACAGAGACTTGCATTCAGTAGGTGCTCAACAAATATCTCTGGATCAGTTGAAGGAATGTTGGGGAGAGCAGAGATGCAATCGTGGAAGACTTTCGGAGGGAGACAGCTTTTGATCTGGGCCTTGGGAGAGCTTCCCTTGGGGAAGGGAGGTGGATATGCCTCTCAGCAATATATGAGCGGGGCTGGGTCTGAATCGCACCAGCCACTGGGTATTCTTACCTTAATGTATGTGCGAGTGCTTTCTCTTTAAGGTAACAGAAGATGCTTGTCAGAGGCTGCTGGATTCCAGCTCAATTACTCCTGGATTGGCAGGGTCGAGTTCTAGGCCATCATGGAGTTTAGAAATAGAATGAGCATTGGCTTTGGAGTCAGGGAGAACTGGATGTGAATTCTGGCTTTGCTCACTCTTCCTGTGCCAGGTCATCTTCCTGGGCGTGATACCTACCTGTGTGGCCACACGAGGCCCTGTGAGCAGGAGGGCCCCATGATTGACTTAATGCCTCTGCTACCACCTTGCAATTTTTATAATTTTCAAACATAGGGCTCTGCAATTCATTTTGCACTGGGCCCCCCAAATTATGTATCCTGTCTTTTATGGTCCTGAGACCTTGGAGAAGTCATTTAACCCTATAGCATGTCACTCTTGTTTTGAGAATTGTCCCGATAACATACATAAACACACACATGTGAATAATCACTGTACCTCGCAAGTTCTGAGTACATGCTGGTTTCTAGGCCCGTGCTGAGTGCCTGAGTTATCTCACTGTCCCCGTCATTCTGTGAGGAAGGAACTCTGGTCACGCCCATTTTATAGATGAGGAAACTGAGGCTCAGGGTGGCAAAGTCGCTTGCAAGAAGTCAGTGATGGAGCCATGCATGAAACATGACTGGGGTCTCCTCTGACCCCCGGCTCAGGCTGCTGCCTGCCCACAGGGCCCATGGAGCCTGCCAGTCCTCCTTCCGGGGACACAGACACCCACAAATAACGTTGCCATCTCGAGCTGCCTCCTCCCTTTCCTTTCTGAGCCTGGAGCATGAAAGCTTCACATTCTCAACAGCTCTGAGAGAACAGTTTCTAAGGAGGAAGGCTTTGTTTCTCCCCATTCCCTTCCCCGGCGCTGCCCCCACCCCCAGCCTCCCCAACAGGCGGGAGCCAAGACCTGAATGATTTCAGCTGCTTTGGCAAGCGCATCTGCAGGATCATGGGTGGGTCCCCCGTGTGCAGCGTGGGGGTGGAAGGGAGGGTCTGTGGGGGCGGGGAGGCAGCATTCTCCCTGGAGAGTCCGGGGGCATTACCTAGGGCAGGTGGTTTTGCTGGGGCAAGGGAGCCCTGAGATTTGGGGGGTGCAGCAAGTTGCCTCTGCTCACCTCACCACCTGGAGGGAATGAGTAAGACGCCCACTCCAAGCCCCGTGTCATCTAATAAGTTGCCGTGTGACATTACAGAAGGCACTCCCCTCTTTGGGCCCCAGTTTCCACCAATCTGTTTCTGTCTCTATGGATTTGCCTGTTATGGAATCATGCATGATGTGGCTTTTGGTTCTGGCTTATTTCAGTGAGCATAATGTTTCAAGGTTCATTCACAATGTAGCATGTGTCAGTACTTGATTCCTTTTTATGGCTGAATAATATTCTCCTATACAGATGTACCACATTCCGTTTATCCGTTTGTCAGTGAATGGGTGGTATCTTAAAAATGTAACATAAACATCCAAAATGTGTGTATCGCGAGGAAATTTTATTCAATGTGGAGGGTTTAGTGCTGAAAACAAAAATTGCCCTCTCTCCCACCCCTTCCCTAGATAATCACGGCTGATGCACTGTTCTCATAAACATACACATGTCAGACACATTCACACATGGCCTGGGGACACACAAGATCCTGCTAGACACCTTGTCCTGAGGCTGGCCTTCTTCCCTTCCCTTTGCAGTTGCTGGAAGGATGGGGCACGCTTTATAGGTTCTCCCCTGAAATCTGCAGTGATATAGCAGTTTCCCTGAGGGCCCCCGGCACCATAGCCTGGAATATTCTGCCTGTCACCTGAGTCCAGGTCACTAAGGTGTCTCCTGTCGGGGGTAGGAGGCCTGGCGGCAGCTAGGAACCCTTTCCTTCCTCCCCATGTGACTGGCTTTGAGGGCTGCCAGCCCAGGCTGTGCAGGGCCAAGAGTTTCAGCTTAAACATCTCTCAGCCCTCAGTTCTTTATATAAAAATTGCTCCATTCTTCAAAAACTCAGAGCTACATCTCCTTGGTTCAAAACTTTAAAAATAATTTTCTCTCCTTCTGGTCCAGCTAACCCTTCCTCCTGACTCACCAAGCTTTGCAAAATGTTCAAGAATGGGATGCAAACTGGGGGAAGGGCGGGAGGGGCAGGGGCCTGGTGGGGGCTCGTGGGGGCTCATGGGAGCTGGGCCGGGGCAGGCCAAATTCTTCAGAGGCTGGATTTCTGCAAGAGGTCAGCTTGCCCGGGTGTCGCTCCGCCTAAAGAAAACAAACTGAAATCCAGTCCAGGCGGCGGCCTCAGTTTTTTCTCCTGGAGGACGGATCACTGCAGATGGCTCCCGGGAAGGCAGCTGTGTCTGCAGAGCTGGGGCTTGTCTGTGTGACCTCCATTATTTCTCAGAACTGTCAACAGGGGGGTGAATCTAGGGTGTGGCCAGGAGGCCTGGGGACAGGGCAGGCTCATGGCCTGAGGCCTCTGACATTGCACAGGGGCCTCTGTCAGAACACAGGATCTCAGAAGAGCCTCACACTGCCCGATGCTCTGTTGTTGACTTCTTGAAATTCTTAATACATTTTTAGACCAGGGATCCTGCATCTCCGGCATCCACAGGGGCTGGCAAGTTGTGGTGCTGGTTCTGCCTGCAGGTTTAGCCATCGTCTTGGCAACGTCACTTGGTGCCTGGCATAATCCACTCAAGACCTCAGTTTTCCCAGCTGCAAGCTGGGAGGACCTATTTGCCATTGGCTATAGAGAATGACTTTTGTGGTGCCACCATCCCCGCTCCATAGAGCATTCCCACCCCAGGTCTTGCCGGATCCTCAGTCTCTCTGAGTGAGGCTGGGCAACTGCAACTCCATTTTCCAGGAAGACCACAGCCCCTAACAGGAGCTGCTGTGGCCCACCCAGGAGGTGCAGACCCTGGTCCTGATGCTGCCAGCCCACCCTGGGCTGTAGATGCCGGGCATGCGAGTAAATGGGTGCCTGGAAGTGTGCATCCAACCTCAGAGTCAGCTGAGGCTGCAGGGATAGCCACAGAGCCAGGTGCTCCTACAGCTCAGTGATGGAGGGGCGTCCATGGGGTGGGGTGTCCCAGAGGCAGGGAGAGCAGGTCAGCTGCCTCCACCCTCAGCAGGAACAGATTGGGGATGACAAAGATGGAGGGCAGGACGGAGGAGGCAGAATCCCTAGGATGTGAGGGCCAGGGGCAGGGGTGAGGGGGGCAGGAGATCAGAGCCTCACAAAGGCAGCCAGTGGGGGAGGCGCAGGAGGAGGAGGACCTTCTGTCTCCCCATGTGTTTTGAGTTCAGGGCTGGCTGAGGCTCTGGGCCCTGTTTGCTTTGGAAGGGCCTCCAGTTAACTCCTTCCTGCCTGGCAGAATGTCTGTGGCTGGCTGGAGAGGGAGGGGCTGGGGAGTTGGGACCTTCGGAGGCTCTGGCTCAGTTTCCCTACCTGTACTCCAGGGGGTGTTGGGGTGATGAAACCAAGGACCTTGACCCTTCTTAGAGCCTGCGCCCTGGGCATTCCACTGGCCTCCCAGCCTGGCCAGACTGTGGCTCCCAACCTACTCAGATACTTGCTCTAACTCTGGTCTCTGTATGTGAACACACTCCTGCTGTTGGCAGATTCTGCACACCCAGTTATTTCTCTCCTTGTCTTCACCTGACCCAGCCAGCCAGGTGTCCCACAACCTCCGTGATGGGGAAAGAGGCTCAGAGAGGGACAGTGAATTGCCTATGATCACACAGGAAGCAGCTGAGCCAGAATTCAAACTCAGGTCTCCTGGGCATCGGGGGCTGATTTAAAATACATCACAGACGAGCAAGCAGAGGCACAGATAGGTACCTCCGTTTAGCCCAGCCGGCTGTGGCCGGGCCGGAGTCTGAGCCTGGATTGTGTGAATCATCAGTAACTCCCAGCAGTGGTGTAAATCAGCACTCACTCAGAAGCCTGCAGGTTGGTGATTCAGATTGGGTTTGGTTGGACAGTTTTTCTGAGCTTGGCTGGGCTAGCTCATACATCTGGTGATGGCTTTGGTGGGGGACAACGCGGCTCTGCCCCCTTGTCATTCATCCTCCTGCAGGCCACCTTGGGTATGTCCCGTGGCAATCACGGAGGAGCAGGAGGACGCAAAGGAAAGCACAGGCGAGTTTCAGGCTTCTGCTTATGTCTGCTTGCCGACCTCTCATGGGCCAAAGCAAGGCCAAGCCCAGAATCGAAGGGGGAGGGCAGTGTAAGGTCACATGGCTAAGGGCGTGGATACTGGGAAGGTGAGATTTGGGGCCATTAATGCAATCTGCCGTAAGAGGGGAGGAAGAGAAAAAGTGAAGTAAAGCTATTATTTCTTCCATAAACCAGTGCCACCACCATGCCCTGTAATATGATTTTTCCCACTTAACAATACTCTACAGACAATTCTCACTCCTTCCAACAGCTGCCTAGCAACTTCAGTCTTCACAGCCAGCTGCCATCCCATATACACATGAAAATGCTGAGGCTCAGAGAGGGGAAGGGACTTGCCCAAGGGCACGCAGCAGTAACCGGAGGAGGACCCTGGATCTGTTGTTGGGCACCACACTCACATTCTCTCAAATGTTTTGTGAGAACCATCTCAGGGGCCAGTTTGGGAAATTCCCAAGGTCAACAGTGGTTAGTTTCCAAAGCGGAAGAAAGGCTGGATTTTAGAGTCAAGTTCTTCCTACCTCCTGATCTCAAAAATCACAGAACAAAGTTTCCCTTGCTTCCAAAAACAGCTCTGATGGCTTTGCTGCTTGGAAAGAGCTGAGAAGGGCCTTCTCAATCCAAAAGGGTTGCGATCTGGTGGGAACAATACATTCTTGGGCTTACAGAGCCTTGGGCTCCCACCCTGAGCTTTTCACCTGTGAATGAGTGGCTTTGGGCAAGTCAATCAAGATCCTTGTATTGGGGTGCCCCCCAGTAAAACGGGGCTCCAATTCCAAGGAACCATGGAAAACATCCTGAAGCAGGTGTTGAAACATAGAGTCCCATGGCTTGTGAGGAACATGTCCAGGAAAGTTGGGGCTACAATGCCATATGAGCCTTTCCTAGGCCTCCTTGGCCTCACTTTTCTTCTCTGCAAATTGGGGGAAAGGTACCCACCCCACTAGGGCTGGTGAGCTGATGGGTGAAGGGGGCGGTGGCTCTAAGAAGGCATGCAGGGGCTCAGAGTAGCCAGCTAAATGCTGTTCCCACATCTGCCCATCCAGCTGTCAGACTGGAAAGCCCTGGGAGAGTCTTGGTCTTGCTTCATGCTTGGGGAAGTTGAGGTTTAGTGGTGGGAACTTTCCTAGGACTCTGAGGAATTAGGGACAATGCTGGGGTCAACACCTGTCTGCTAAATCAGAGCCCCAAATGCTCATCACCTGACCCATCAGGTGAAGAGGAGGAAGGTGCTAATTTGCATTCACGCAATGGCCTTTGTGCTTGGCACTCTCGTGGGAGATTTCATGTGACTCTGACAACACCCTAGGAGGCAGGTACTGTCGTTATTGACATTTTATAGTGGGGGGGGGGGACTGAGGCTTGAAGACGTCTGTCGAGTGGTGGAACAGTTGGGTTGTGGGGTGCAATCCCACAGGAGGTCAGTTGCAACTCTCTGGCTTTCCCACTGGATAAAATCCATTGGAAGGCGAGCAAGTGGGGATGATGTCATTAGAATCCACAGTGAATAAAATGAAAAAGGAACTAAGTCATTCCTGAGTGTCAGCACTTGAACTGTTATTGGCAACAAGTGACTTGGGACGTAGTTCACAGCCAAGGGTACCATGGTGGGCCTTAGTCATCATCTGCTTAAAATCAGAAATGATGCTTAAAATCAGGTAAATGCAAAGGGGGCGGGGAGTTCGTGGAAATACTGGGGTCTGTAGCCAGCAAAATAGGCTTTGAGATAGGCTGCTGTGTGACCTCAGGGGAGTCACTCGACTTTACAGTCTCAGTTTCCTCATTTGTGAGATAAAAGCATTTGAATCAAACAATATCTAAGGTCCCTTTTGACTCCATTGCCCAAGACAGGGCACCATATGTGTGTTTAAGAGGACGGGAGCTGGAATGTGGCAGATCTGGGGTTAAGCTCTGTTGAGAAACCCTGCTTCCAAGAAGCTTGAACAAAGCAAGACAAAAAAGCAGAAAATAGCAAAACGTGGGGTTGGGGGAGGAGTAAGAATCTATTGACTGCCATAACTACCCGCTTCAGGAATGGCTTGATCCAGATGCTCAAATGAGGTCCCTGAGGCTCCCTTTCTTTGTCTCTCCAGTATTTTTTCATTTTGGCATCATTCGCGTAACAGTGCGGTGTCAAAAAGTGACAGTGATGAGGCTTCAAGATGTACTTCCCTCACCTTTTTCAACTCCAGAGAACAGGAAGAGCTCCCATAAATGTGTCCTGTTTCCTTGGCTTTGATTGGATTATGTGCATCTCCCAGAATTTATCCCTGTGGATGAGAGGTTGGGAGACGCCATCCTGAGCCAATCAGGACCCAGCCACTCTACGTGGCTGAGAACAGGACAGGCCTTTCCAAAGGGGAAATAGTGATGCTGCTGGTTGGAGAAGAGGGAAATGGATGCTTAGGGAACTAAAAATATTCACCATGGCAAGTAGTAGCCTCTGTAAGACTTCGCTGTTTTCACCTATAAAGTGGGGCCAATCCTCACATTTATCTTGTGAACATATGATGAGAAGATGTGCATAAATATTTAGCTCGGTGCCTAGCATGGAGAAGAACCCCTTAGTCTGCAGAAGGAAGTGGTTATGGACGCTATGTAGAGTGTCACCATTATGTGATTACATGAGTCAAGGGCAGGGGCCTCCCAAAACGTGTGCCATGATGAAAAAGACAAAGGTGCTGCAGTCACACTGTTTCAGAAACATTGGATTTAATGATATTGAGTGTGTTTCTTTCCTGAAGGACTTGTCAGTGCCTTTACCATATTAGTTGACTTTGGGGGACTGTGAGAGGCAGTCACAGCAGGCAGAGATAGACACTAGACACACACACAGAGACACAGGGACAGGAAAGTGAAAAAGAGATGGAGGTAACAACAAATGTGAAGACACAGGAATAAAGGTGGATTCATAGACCCCTGTCCAGTGGAGCTGGAGAGACCCAAGGACCCAGAGAGGGAGAAAGAAAGAGAAAGAGAGAGACCCCATCACCTCTGTGACCAATAGCAGGGCCGGGGTGGCGGGGACCAGCCAGCATTTGGGTAAGGATGGGGGCTGGGGAGGGCTGTGGGCTCGGTTTCTATTGGCCTAAAGCCACGAGAACCTGGCTTGTTTGTAGAGTTTTTCAGGCTTCTTCTCCCTATCTTGGTGTTTTTGGCTTTAGACAGCCCCCTCCCAGCCAGGGAGGAGATAACCACTTGGTCCAGGCCTCTGGGGCACTGGGAAGGACGTCAGGAAATACCCGGAGCATTACGCACCTCCCCGCCCTCCGCTGTCCGATCTTATTTCCATAAAGTGTAGAAAAAGAACGGGGCTGCCGAGGGAGGCTTGAACATTTGGAGTTGCTTCCTGTTTTCTCTCAAATCAATCTTTTTCCTGAGAAGCTGTCTCTGGGCCTGTTGAACCCTGCCTTCTGGTGGGTGTGTGTCTGCAGGTCTACACAGGCCTGTGCCGATGTGTGCACACTTGTGTGCCCTGCACACAGTGAGTCAATTGACAGAGACCTAGCAGAACCCTGGAAGTGGACCCTTCTTCCCTGTAGACAGGCTCCTTAGTCTAATAATTTTTCAAGAAAGAAAGAAAGGTGTCAGCCTGGATGCCTCCTCTTCCAGGAAGCCTTCCCAGATGCCCCAGTAACCCTCTTTGTCTCATTCACATCTGCACCTACCATGTTAATCACAGGACCTGGTATACAGTAAGAATAAGTGAATGAATTGGGGCTATACCTTTTTGATAGCACTGAGGGCAATTGTGGTCCAGAGAAGGCAACAATTAGCCCAAAGTCATGAATGTGTCAGTGGCTCCATGGAAGAGTGGAACCCAGTGTTCCTGATTCTTAGTGCAGAGTTTATTTTAGGTCATTATGCAAGATGCTCAAAGAAAGTAACCATTACTGAGCAATGACTTTATATTTTTATTTCTTCGGAACGACCCATGAAGAAGGAGCCATTATTTCTCTGGCATTACTGATGAAGAAACCAAGGTTCAGTGAAGCTGGAGCTTGCTCAGGAACATTCCGTGGGAGATCCTGGACTGGGCCTGCAGGGCTGGGTCTAAAGCCTGACTCCTTGCTCAGTAGCACGCAGAGAGCAGGCCGGTAGCTGGTGAGGGCAGAGCCTTAGCTAACCTTGACCAGAAACTCAAGAGTAGGACTCACATGTTATTTTAGGAGATCAATGGCATCCAACTGAGTCAGACGTAAAATCTACTCTTTGGGGAACTTTGTGCCAAGCCAAGCCTGCTCTTCCGGAACTCACAGAGACTCCTTGTGCCGGCTCTGGGAAGAGCCACCAGGCCACGGGGCCTGGGCAGTAAAAGGCCCTTTCTGTCTTGGTGTCAACAACAATTTCCAGTTGAGCTCCGCTGGAGCTGTGGTTGGAAAGCGGGAGAAACGTGGAGAGGTTCCTGGGGAGGTGGGGCACCCTTTGCAGCTGCATTGAAGGTCACCTGCTCTGAATGCCCAATCATTGCTTTCCTCCACTGTGGCACCCACATCCGCACGCATCCACACCTCTGCCCACTCAGGGGCACGCACACGCCCTGCCCCCCAACCTCTGCCCATACGCATGTGCGAATATTCACCCACGTGCCTGTGCGCACGCTAGATGGGAAGACCTTGGAACCCCAGACCATATCTGCATCGCTCTTTGGAGTCCTTCAATGACCTCTCCCGTCACCAGTTATTTTCATCTGTTCAAGGGGATGAAATTCCTAATGACGAGCTCAGGATGCACTGTGATATCCCTAACTGCTTCCTAAAATCACCTGAAGTCACTATGTGACCTTGTTGCTCTGTGCTGTTGCATCCCCCAACCCCCACCTTTCTCCTTGGTAGCGTCTGCCCCATTCTTTCTTCTTAGGAGACTTGCTTACTGCACATTCTCATAGGAGACACCTGAGCACCCAGTGAAATCCTTCCATCCATCCCTTAAGTCCCTGGTCAGCCAACGGGCAGCTCACTCTAGGCTAGATGCTTTGCCCAACCAGTGTGACAGGTATAGGTCACATAACTCAAAAGCTACTTAGGGATTTGGGGTAGGTGAACGGGGTCCTAGCAGAAATGGATGAGGGTGGTCTGGCTCCCTGAATCAAACCAGGAGCAGCCAGTGAGGAGCAGAGGCTCAAACCCTGCTCTTTGGACAAGACACTGGAATGGAACCCTGTTGCCTGATCTGCAAGGGGGGCACAATAATAAGAACAACGCTGTTTTCCCCGGACCAATGTGCACGATTGTTGAATGATTCGAGCCACAGTGAACTGTCCCTCAGAATCATGGGGAATTCGTTCCAGAGTCCCCGCAAATAGCAAAATCTATGGATGCTCCAGTCTTTTATATAAAATGGTGTAGCATTTGCATATAACCTCTGCACAGCCTCTTGTATATTTTAAATCACTTAGATCACTTACAGTACTTAGTATAATGTAAATGCTTTGCAACGAGTTTATTCTGCATTATTTAGGAAATAACAACAAGAAATAAGTCTGTACTTATTTAGTACAAGCACAACCACTGTAGGCCTAATAACTACATAGCGCATGTTAGCAACAACGTAACATTCTTTTTCTGAGTATTTTCGTTTCGTATTTGCTTGAATCCGTGGAGGCAGAACCTGTGGATACAGAGGGCCCACTGTACTGCGGATTCCATTTGACTCCTAAATGTAGACACTGAGGGGTCTGGACTTCCTTCTCTGAAGCCTTTACTGAAGGTGGCACGCCCAATGCCGACAACAGTTGGAACCAAGGGAGTTCATGTAATTTAAGTCCTGGTGTGCCACCGATTTATTTTCGTCCATGAACTGTTGCTCAGCACCTGTTGGCATCTTGGAATGCAAAGTCCTTCTATTTTTAAGCACCAGCAGGGGCAGGTCTAATCTTAGAGGACTCCTGCGCTGGGGGGTCCCAGGGGGATGCGGGCTCTGTCATGTGGAACGCTCGGGGCGAGGCGAGTGCAGATGGAGGTGGTGATGCGTTCCAGAGGCAGGCACGCTGCTCGTACCCCCCTATTAAACAACCGTTTCTCCAGAACTTTCACTTTGGCAGGCACGCTTCACCTATCGGATTTGCCTTTACCTTGAAGTTTCAATCACCCAGCTCTTACTGAATGTTTACTACGTGCTCGCATTGGGGTTGCAGAAACGAGTCTGACACAGCGCCCCCGTCTGTGGAGCGCCCACGGACCGGTGCTCACATGCAAGTCGGGAATGGCTGTAGTACAATGTGAGGGGGGCCTGAACAGTGCCTGGCACCCAGCTGCCTTTGAAGGAAACCCTGGCAAATGAATGAAAGCAGCGCTCATGATAGAGACAAGATAAACTTGCTTCAAGAAGGCACACTGCAGCCCCGGCCAGGTGGCTTAGTGGTTAGAGCATCGTCCCTCGATGCCAAGGTTGCAGGTTCAATCTCCAGTCAGGACACATACAGCCAATGAATGCGTGAACAAGTGCAACAATATATTGATGTTTTCTCTCTCTCTCTCTCTTTCTCCCTCCCTCTCTCTCTCAAATCAATCAATAAATAAATGAAAAAAAGAAGGCACATTCTAATTTTTGGGGGGGAGACTGGGAAAATGTTTCACAGGGGAAGTTATACTCTGAGCTGGTCTTGAAGAAGATAAAGCATTTCCCACATGGCGAAGAAAGGGCATGGATGTGACATGTTGTTAGGGCCCCCCTTGCATCCCCTTGACACCAAGCATTTCTGTGCCCACCAGCCCCACCCAATGGCATGCACCGAAAGCTCTGGCCACCACGTCTGGTCTGTCCCCTGAGGGCAGGTAGGAATGGCCTGGGAATTGACCCTCCCAGGAAGCCCTCAGCCACTAACAGATGAGTGTCAGTGTAGCAATACCCCAGCTCCCTCCCTTCTCAGTCCTGGAGGACTTCCTAGTGCTGCCCCCACTGCTGTGGGATTGAACCCCAGCTGCCCACAGTGGTGACTGCCTTTTATAATGGACCGTTATGACAAACACATACAGTCATGTAACCTCTATCACGATCAGCATTTTCACCACCGCCACCCCCAAATTCCCTTGTATATTCCTTCTCTGTCCTTTTTTTATAAGACCAATTGGAATTTGGTTTTCTGTAGTGCCCATAGCAAGAGTCCTAACCGATGATACGGATATGGCCATGCCAAGGATGAAGTCCCCAAGGTCACCTCCTCCCTCCCGTCCTTCTCACCCGCTTCCTGCAAAGACTGGCTAAATGCTCACCATCCACCGTGCCACCCACTCACCCACATTCCCACCCTCCACCCAGCCATGGGGATGGGTACCCCCACTCAGGTTTGGAGGAGACAGTCGCCGTACAAATAAGATTTGTTAGAGTGGGGCTGTTGGCAAAAATTCGGTTCCTCTCAGCCCCCACTCAAGGGGTTTCTGGGAGGGCTGAGCCTTCCCCAAGCCTGGGGTGGGGAGCAGGGCCAGACTGAGAGCGGGGATCCGTAAGGTCCTGCAGATGGTGACAGGTCGGTGTTTTGCAGCCACTTTCGCCACTGGGCAATGAGGGAGCTGACCTTTCTATGCTTAATAAGCCAATTGCTGCTAAACAGGAAGTTCCCTGGTGAGTGGGGACTAAAGTGACATGGAGATGGCACTTCTGGCCAGAGGCAGCAGCGGGGAGGAGGAGAGAGAAAGGAGCTGAAGGGGCTGGGGCTATGTGCCTGGCGCTTCGGAAATGGGTATGGGGTTGTTGTCACCTTACAAAAGGGTTGGAGGAGACTTGCAGGATGGCTTTGCCTAATCCTCTGGCTGGACAACTGGGGAAACCAAGGCCCAGAGGGAGAGCCACCCACTGAAGGCTGCCCTGTGTGTAGTCCTTCCACAGGCTTGCAGACCTCTCAGTGACCCACCCCAACCATGGTCTCCCCATGTCCTGAGGAGATGAGATCTGGAAGAGGACATACCTTAGGCCAATCCCCTGGCAAAGACCTGATTCAGCCTATACCTCTACCCTTCCTTCCACACTCCTGTTTCAGGGTCTAACAACGCCAGGAACACCTTCCTCCTCCTTGGAGGTGACCTGGTCTGTTCTACCTTCAGCTCTTTGATAGAAAGAGCCCAGATGTCAGGGAGCTAGCAGGGTTCTAGTCCTCGCTCTGTCGCTGATGGGCTGTGGAATCCTGCCCTTCACCTCAAGATCGGGCGAGGAGTGAAAGAGATGGAGAACATGAAGATTAGCCTGGGATGACACTGCTGTGAGGTGAGAGAGCCCGGGCTCCAGACACTGTCCTGGAGTGCCTGGGCCAGGCCCAGGCTGCCTTCTCGTGTCTGGTCTCTGCATTGGGAGTCCTCTTCGTGCAGTTAAAACGCTCCCCTCAACCTCGGAAACTCCCAGTTCCTGCAGTTCAGGAACGAGGCTATAGGATGCCTGGGAAGAAGGGAGTATCATTCAGGGATCTTTCTGGTGCCACCTGGCCTGGCACAGGTTTTAACCTGACCAGGATCTGGGCATCGGCAAGGACTGACCATGTTCCTACTGCAGGTGGGATGCTGCAGAGGACTCTTCTGTGCCGATGGGAGGGAGAGGAGACATCCCCAGGGTGGGGAGGCCCAAGGACGGGCTCACATACATCAAGCATCTTCTGGGTACCGGGGGCAGATTCTTTATTTAACCCTGCCTGACCACCGCTTACAAGGTTAGCACTGTTAACTCCAGTTTAGAGGAGAGAAAATGGAGGCTTGGAAAGACTCAACCATCAGCCTGGGGTCTGGGCAGTGTGGGAACCTGGGTCCCATGTCCACTGCCTCTGACTTAGGGTCACCTGGGCCAGCCCTTCTTGAGAGCCTCAATGGCCCAGAGGCAAAAGTGGAGGCTGGACATGAACTAATCAGTGGCTCTCAAACTTGAATATACATGAGTCCCCTGGAGGGCTTGTTAAAACAGGCGGCTGCTCTGTCCCAGCAATCAATCCCTGGCCCATTACATCAGGGATGGGGCCCAAGAATGTACATTTCTAACTAGTTGCAGAGTGAGGCTGGGGCTGCAGGTCTGGGGACCACACTTGGGGACCCAGTAAGCTGGATGAACCCAGATCCTTGGGAGCAGGGACATTGAGTGGTGTCTTCACTGTGCTGCTGTGCTTGCCTGCTTGGCTCCCCTGCAGCCCATGGGCACCAGCGAGTTCTTGGAGCGGCTGGCAAGCCCGGAGCCTCTGCTGCAAAGGAGTTGGCTTTCAGCAAATTCAAACTAGTGCTGGGGAGAAGATGACATAGAGCTTTGGGGATCAATACTCCTGCAGAGAACCGGAGAGCAGGGCTGGGTGGCGGTCCAGGTGACAGCCCCCCCGAAGCCTCTGCCCCCCATCAGGCCACAGGATTCTCACTGCCCCTGCCAGGTCACTCTGATCTATCGGCTCTCCCCTGGGAACCTCCCAACTCGCCATTGGTAAACAAAGCCTATATTTCCCAGGCCGGTAGAGAAAATTTTCAGGCCTTTATAATTAAGTGTCTTGGTGAAGGGCAGCTGCTGAAGTCTGGCGCTGGGTGCCCGTCAGGTGGGTGATGAATGGTAACAACACATCACCCCAGTGGCAGCCTGGCTGTGAGCTATGGGGGTCATATATCACGGCAGGGCCGTCTGGTCTTCACTGTACATGGGCACAAGAGGCATGGGCTCTAGCAGGAGTGAAGAGGAAGAGGGGCCTGGGCTAGTCAGGAGTGGGCTGTCCTTTCACCTCTTATGGTAAAAATGGAAAAGGGGGGCCAGAGCAGGCTGGGGTGAGCCCACAAGGCTTCATCACTCCTGCCTCCCACTCTCTTCCTCATCCACCTGCCCCTCCGGGAGAAACTCAGAATCCAGATCTATTTTGCCCTTTTCCTTACACCATAGGTCCAAGCTGTTGACAGCATTCCAAAATGGCTCTAGAATTCATCTGCTTTCCCCTCCTCATGGCCATCAGGCTCCTCCAAGCCTCCACCTCTGTCTCTTGCTCTGCGGATGCCTCTCCCCCCTTGAAGGCAGCCAGGGAATGAAGCAGAAGTGTAGCAGTGCATCCATGCCAAGTCTGGGCCTCAAGAAGCCTCGCAGCGTCTGCTCGCTCCCTTGTGCTTCCACTATCACTGTGAGAAGGAGCTGCCCAGGCTACATCTCTTGTCCCAGGAGGAACAGACATATGGAACCAAGCCCAGCATAGAGCAGAGCACCCTCCAGCTGACTCCCAGAAGGATGAGCTATAGTAATAGATGGCAGTTCTTATACCAGGTGGGGAGTTGCTTGTTAGGCAGCACTAGCTAACTGATACATAGAGCCCCCAGCCACTGATACTGTCCTCTGTAATTATTGCTCTTTCCTGCCTCAGGAACCCTACATGTGGAAACCTTTTTTTTTTTTAAGTATATTTTATTGATTATGCTATTACAGTTGTCCCAATTTTCCCCCCTTGGCCCTCCTCTGCCTGGTACCCCCCTTCCTCCAGCAATTCCCCACCCCCTTTGTTCATGCCTATGGGTCGTGTTTGTAAGTTCTTTGGCTTCTCCCTTTCCTATACTGTACTTACCATCCCCCTATCTATTTTGTTCCTAACAATTATGCTTCTTAAGCTCTGCACCATTTCCCCATTTCTCCCCCTTCCTCCTCCCAGCTGATAACCCTCCAAATGATCCCCATACCTACGATTCTGTTCCTATTCTGGTTTGCTTAGTTGGATTTTGTTTTAATTTTTTAGATTCAGTTGTTGATAGTTCTGAGTTTGTTGTCATTTTAATGTTCATAATTTTGCTCTTCTTCTTCTTAAGTAAGTCCGTTTGACATTTCATATAATAATGTCTTGGTGATGATGAACTCCTTTAGCTTTACCTTGTCTGGGAAGCACTTTATCTGCCCTTCCATTCTAAATGATAGCTTTGCTGGATAGAGTAATCTTGGTTGTAAGTCCTTGCTTTTCATCACCTTAGATACTTCTTTCCAGTCCCTTCTTGCCTCCAAAGTTTCTTTGGAGAAATCAACTGATAGTCTTATAGGAACCCCTTTGTAGGTAACTCTCTGCTTTTCTCTTGCTGCTTTTAACATTTTCTCTTTATCTTTCACCATTGGCATTTTAATTATGATGTATCTTGGTGTGGTCCTCTCTGGGTCTAGGTTGTTTGACTCTGTGCTTTCTGGACTTGTATGTCTATTTCCTTCTTCAAATTTGGGGAGTTTTCCTTCATTATTTTCTCATATAAGCTTTCAATTTCTTGTTCTTCCTCTTCTCCTTCTGGCACCCCTATGATTTTGATGTTGGCATGTTTAAAGTTGTCCCAGCAGTTCCTAAGCTTCTCATTTTTTCCAATTCTTTTTTCCCCATTCTGTCCTGGTTGACTGTTTTTTTCTTCCTTATGTTCCAAATCATTGATTTGAACCCCGGGTTCCTTCCCCTCACCATTGGTTTTGTGTGGATTTTCCTTCATTTCACTTAGCATAACCCTCACTTCTTCCCTTATACATTTGCCATACTTAAGCATATCTGTCAAGCCTGTAAACATCTTTATCACCCGTGTTTTGAACTCTTCGTCTTTTAGGTTGGCTATTTCCTCGTCGCTTAGTTCTCCCATTGGAACCTTGATCCATTCCTTCTTTTGGGCCATACTTCTCTGTCTCCTCATCTTGACAGGCTCCTGTGTTTGTTTGCCTCTGTGTCTTAGGTAGAGAGCTGTCACACCTGTTACGTTGTAAGGGGCAGAGCCTTAAGTATTTGTCAGTAGGTACAGGGTGACCCGTTTCACCATGTTGTGGTGCTGTATGTGGCAGAGGGGTCTGAGAGGGAACAGTGCCACTTGCTCAGCACTCGCCCCTTTTGCAGGCACTTCTCCCACTTCTGTATGGGACTTGCACCCCTCTAGCTATTGCCCTGGCCATAGTTCACAGAGTGGGTGGGTCTTCAGATGTTCCAGGACTGTGGGGGCCCTTTAAACAAGCTGACTCTGCTGAGAGACCGGCAGTTTCTTCCTCTGCCCCAACCCCCACTGGTTTGCACAGTCAGAAACAATGGGGCTTGATTTTCCCCAGTGCAGGGACTGTGAGCTGCGCTGGTCTGCTCCCCAGGTGTTCCTACTTTTTAAAGTGTGTGACTGCATTTTACACCCGCCTGCCGCTGCTGGCACCACCACACCATGTCCTCTCTGCACCAGCTCCACCCCTCCTACCTGTCTGGGTGAGTATTTCTTCTTTATATCTTTGTTTGCTGGACTTCCATGCAATTTGATTATCTGGAACTTCTGGTTGTCTCTAGTTTTGAGGTAGTTGTATTCATTCTTAGTTGTGGAGGGAAGATTCAGCGTGTCTGTCTAGGCCTCCATCTTGGCCTGGAGGTCCATCAGATATTTTTCATTTGACCATTGTAGGGTTTTGAAAGTCAGCAATTTAAAAAAAAAGAAGAAGAAGAAGAGTCTAAATTCCTTGGTTCTCTCATAGAACTAAGAAATGGGTGGTCTGGCTCCACATTCCTGCCTGGCAATTACCAGCTGGAGCTGAAGAGCCTCTAACAGGCCGGGCCTGTATGCCACAGTTTGCCACAATCACCACCCCTCCCTACTGCAGGGCACTCTGTCCTCCTCAGGCATCCCTTTCCTGGTTGGCCCTGAGCCTCCTGAGTTTGTTACCCGAGGCCCAGAATGTCATGTGCAGACCCAGCAAGCTGGCCTTTGTCCCAGAGGAGAGTATTGATGTCTGAATCTCCTTACTGGTTGGTGCATAACCTAGGGAAAGGAAGGAGCTCCAGGGTGGCTCTGGGGAAGAGTCTCTGAGCCTGTCAGGGCATAGGAGATGGCTCCAATGACAGCCCCTCCCTGGGCAGGACAAAGGGGAAGAAAGATAAAAGGGACAGATCCTATTTCTTTCAAAGGTCGTTGGGGAGTAGGGGGTTGATGGCAAGGATGGGGGGGGGCAGCGGGTGGGAGCGGATAGGGCCTGAGACCAATTCACATCTTCCCAGCAGCTAATTATTTTGCCTCCTTGACTGCAAGATCAGAACTGAGGGTGCTAGCAGGCCAGCTGGGGGCATCCTGGGGAGGATGGGACTGCCTTTGCTGACCCAGAGCTCTGACACCAGCCTCGGGCCTGGGGCTGCCAGAGCACTGGGCACAAGTGTTTAAGTCCAACTGCAGGGCTTTTGTCCACACTGACAGGAAGAGGAGTGTTATAACTGTTATTAAATTTTGGGGAGCATGACCAGAGCTACAAATCCCAGAGAAGTGTGCCCCGTACAAGGCATGATGTTCAGCTTTCTGCATGCACTAGACCAGTGGGCCTCCCTGTGAGCCCCAGACCTGCAGCATTAGCATCACCTGGGAACTTGTCAGAAAAGCAAATTCTGAACGACAACTTTCTGGGTGGGATCCAGTGGCCCGGGGACTGAAAACCCTGAAGGTGGTTCTGAGCTAGCTCCTGTAACCCATGCCCAACACACTGAAGCAGACTCTGCGATGGCCTGGATTTTACAGATGAGACCATTGAGGTGCAGAGAGGCGAAGCACCTTGCTGTGGGGACTTGGACCCGGGTTGGTCTCAGTTTGGACCCCATTAATAATAAAACTTCATCTATGCGCAAAGAACCTTCTGGCTTCCCATCCCAGGGAGCCACTATGAGCACAGTGAGGAGGATAAGGGGCAGGTGACAATCTCATCTCAGAGATGAAGAGACTGAGGGTCAGAGAGGCAAGGGGGTGGTTCCATGGAGCAGAACTAACCCCCACACAGCACTTTTGGGAGGGATCCCCAGAATTTGATAGAAGGAGGGGACCCACATTCATGAGGGCATACTCTGAATCCGGAACAGTCCACCTTACCAGCAATCCATTGGCTGTGCCCATCTTACAAATGTGGGAACTTAGGCCTCACAGATGGCCTTGACCGAGGTCTCACAGATGGCAGGGGTGGTGCTGAGGTTCACCTCCAGGAGGCTTGACCCTGAGCCTGCTGCTCAGGCCACTGTGCCCCACAGCCCCACCCGAGGAGGGGGCTGTGGCTTTCACCGGAGGGGAAACTGCTTGCCCCACCCCCTCCCACTCAAAGATGCCACGTGATGCCACAGGTCTGCTCCACTCCCTTGAAGACCTCCCACGGTCAAGCCCTTGCCCATGCAATTCTCTCCACCTGGAGTACCTTCCTCTTCTTTGTCTGAGGGGTCACCTCCTGTCTGTCCTTCAAGAGCCAGGTCAAATACCCCTTTTGGACTCCTGTGATCCTCCCCAAAGCTGGACAGGCTCCTAAAAGGCAGCAAGCAGTCTCCTGCTCCCCGAAGGCCTTCCCTGAAGGCCTCTTTGCCAGGGCCCGGGTGAGGGACATGCAGGTCTTGCTCCTGATCCACTCTGGGCCTCCTCTCCGCCATGACAGCATGTTTCCCTCTGGGCTGTGAGGTCTGCGGGGCACCTGCCAGGTTTGTCCTGTCCTCCCCCTTCGTCAGGTGTCCTCCAGGCCTGGCACCCATGGCCCATGAATGAATGGGCGAGGGAGACGAGCCTTGGCTGCTGGTCCCACTCAGGGCCATGTCTGAGCCAGGCTTGGAGTGGCTCCGTGAATGGCCGCCCTGTCTGAGCTGCTTACTGCCCCTCACGCCCGGGCCATGCAGTCATGTCTTGTATGGGGCTTAGGTAATGGGGGAGCGGGGGGTGGAGCGGGGACCCCAGCAAGGCCTGCCTGGCCCGGCTGCAGGATGAGCCGACTTTTCCAGGCTCGGCAGAGTGTTGATTCCTCCCACAGTCTGGCCCAGCTGCCAGTGCAAACATGGGGTCTCTTCTCTTCAGGGTTCTGGCTGTTGAAAACGGGGTTGGGACACAGCACCTGGGGTTCCCTTTACCTGACCTGTGAGGGGTTCATCCTCTGCACCTCTCCCTGACCTCGGGCCTGGGACACCACAGAAGGGCAGTTGAGGCTGATGAGTCCATTTCCCTGGAGGTCCACAAAGCTTCTGGGTCCCCCCACAGTGCAAAGACTGGGCCTTGTGCTTCTCAGGTGTTCCTTATCCCACCTCCTCACCTGGGGAAACTGAGGCCCAGAACAGAAAAGGAAAAGGTGGGCCATGCAGGATTTTGGGAGTCCCAGTTTCTCCCACTTTCTGGCCTATGCATTGAGTGTGGAAACAGGAATTCTGGACACACAGAGCCGTTAGAGACCATCGAGGATCATTTTGCCAGTGGGGAAACTGAGGCCCAGAGAAGGAAAGGGCCTTGTCACAGGTCCCATCGCTGGTGGGCCGCAGGGCTGGGGTGATGCTGGTGATAATGACGGTGGTAATGACAATAAGAGCCGACAGTTCTCCTGCTTGCCATGTGCCAGGGCCTATCCTAAATGCTTTATGTTTATCAACTTATTTAATTCTTATAATAGCACTAGGATGTAGGAATTTAGTCATGTCCTCATTTGACACATAACGAAACTGAGACAGGTGAAGTCACTGGCTGAAGGTCACGTAGCTAATCTGGAGTGGAATCTGCATTTGCTCCCCACTGGTCTGACCAGTTGCCTCTGTCTCCTGCCCAATCCCCTGCCCAGCTTGACCTCTCTCCAACCTGAGGATCCTCATCCATTGAGTGGGGATAAGAATCTCTGCCCTCTCCACCTTGCGAGGCTCTCAGAAGAGCCAGGGAGCTCTCGTGAAGGAACAGCATCTTACAAACCACGAAGACCGTGGACTTTTGCCTCTCATTGGCATGTGCCGGCAAAGGTGTTTTTCAGGGTGTTACCTCCACACTCCCCTGGTGCTCTGGTTCCACCTTCTAGTCATGGGACCCTCCCACCAGCCCAGTGTGCGATCATCCCCACTGGGAGAGGCCCAGAGAGAGCTGATGGGGAACTGAAGAGGCTGAGAGCCCCGGGAAGTACCAATTCCTGGTGGGAGGAGCTTTGAGGTGGGAGGGAGGACTCACAGGTAGGAACTGGGATCGTGGCATCGGTCCCCAGGCAGGTGGGTTGTGGCTAGCAAGCCAGGCCAGGTCCAGACGCTATGTGGGGAACCGCTGTAACACACATGCCAGGACATGCAGGAAGGAACCACAGGCCAGGCTTACCCCCTCTTGGGCCTTTTCATCATTTCCAGTCCTGAGAATTTTGCTGGATGAAATAAGATGTCTCACCAGTCCTGTGGTTTCCAGTCCCTGGAGGAGCCGCTGTGCTATTGTCCCCAAGTACATGAACTTAGTTGCTGAGTATTTGTCAGGAGAGGCAAGTTCGAAACATCTAATTATTAGAGGACATCCTTGGCCGCCTGGTTTTAAATGAGGCAGAAGCAGGAGTGGGTGGGGACACAGAAGAGAAAGGGGGACAAGACAGTAGTGGCTTTTGCCCGCTCAGCGCTGCCCTAGGACCTTGGCACTATCAGAAGACCCACGGGGCAGGCTGACGGGGGACCTGAGGCTCACGGTGGCCAAGGGAGCTTCCATTGTATCACATTGGAGAACCTGGGTCTGGAAGGCGGAGATTAGAGACACAACACCCCGCCCCCATCTCTTGGTGCCTGCCTGGAGGGTTCCTTGGACAAGGATAATGAATGCCCCAAGCAGGGAGACTGCCCAGCACCCGGGAAGCAGCTCTCAGATTTGCTCCGGGCCCTCTGTTCCCCATTCCCTCTGCACACCCAGGAGCGGCTTGTGGGGACTTGCTGCCTGCGGGACACGTGGAGCTGAAACTGAGCTGCACCGGCTCAAGCCACCCGCGGCCCTTTCACGCCCCACGAGTTTATTTTGCATCACGGATGATCATCTTCTTCCATATTCCTACACATCCCATTGGCCCAGCCGAGGCCAGCGCCCTGGGCTATGAGTTCTTATCCTCTGTGTGCAGAAAGGCAAACCTTCTTCATCCATTTCTTAAATGTTAGGGATCCCCCTTTTCTGTAGCCCAAGGGCATGCCTGACCCCTTTACAGGGATGGACCAGGGTATTTGGCCAAAGCGCTTCCAAGAGAAAGTGAGGAGAGGAAGCTGGTGGCTGGGTGTGGGGTGACCCTAGGAGTTCATTCACCGACTTGCCCTGTGTGCCCCCTGCCTCAGTTTCCCCTCTAGGAAAGGGATTTCCACAAAATGCTCTCTGAGTTTCATTCCGTTGCTGCCACTTCACGGCTTAGGGTTGACCATGACCCCTTTCTGGGTCCGAGTCCCTCCCTGCCCCCAGCCTACCTCTTCTCACTGCCCCTCTGTGCCTATCCGCAGCCCCTCGGCCTCCTGTTAGCCTCCATGCAGACTGTCCACCCACCTCCGCTTTTGGCCTTTTGGAGCATCTGCTCTGTGTCACCACACAGCTGCCTCTCACCCTTTGTCACCACCCTAGTGGATTGTCCAACCCCAGGGAAGGCAAAGAAACTGAGTCTCAGACAGGTACCCACGGTTGTCCAAGTTCACCCAGCCCTCGAGAGCCAAACTGGGACTCGCAGCAGGACTCCCAGTCCCTGCCTGCTCTCTCGTGCACATGGTCGAGGAAAGCTCCCAGCTTTGGCCCGTTCTTCATTGCTTCCCCCACCCCCAACCCCCATTTCCAACTTTGGGGCAACACTCAACTAACCAAACCAGTCAAAAAGGAAAACAAGTCTCTTGGCTAAACCTCCCTGCTCTGCTCCTTCCAGAGACCTGGGATTCTTTTTTTGGCAAACCTTCATGAGGTGGGGGCCCAGCAAGGGAGGAGGGTTCGCCCTTCCACTCTTTGTGGCCAACTCCGGGGAGCGGGAGAGCGTTTCTGAGGCCTCCGTTGCAGCCCCTCCCCTTCCCCAGTCAGGGCCAAGGGGGGCCTGGGCGCTTGTCAATGCATCTTAGCAATAGGAATGTGCCCTCTGACCCCGCCTTTGCCTCCCCGTGAGTTTCAGAGAAGGTTCTTTTTTTCCAAACTGCTGCCCCTCGGCCTTCTGGAAACAAATGGGGCTTGATTCAGTCTGTGTGTGGCTTGAAAAGCCGCTGTTTGGGGACTTACTTGAAAAAAAGAAGTCTTCGGAACCCCTGCAATGTTTGAAGGACTTTTATTTTCAACTGGGAGGATCCAACTGGTGGTAGGAATGCTCCGTGAGGAGAGGAAAAGAGATCTTGTCCATCTGGGGAGAAAGGCCCTCGGCTGGGCTGCCCACCAGAGAGCCCCGGATTGGGTTTCTCACTGACTTCTCATTATATTCCAATCGTTGCAAACGGGGCTCCCTTGGGGACTGGAGGGCCCCGGTGACTTAGAAGGTCAGAGGCTACATTTTCTGGGACATGCGGAAGCCTTGGAAGGAGCTGGATTGAAAAGTCAGAGCGAGCAAGATCTCCTGGCTTTTCCTCGCCCCAGCGACGTGAGAGGTTCCTTCCAGCAGGCCGGGAGACGGTCTCAGCTCCCCTTGCCTTCCCAGCCGGCTGCGCCGGCCAGGACCTGCCTCACAGCATGCAGACAGAAACACTCGAGGGCTCCACCAGCTACCTGGGTTAGGGGCTGAGTGACAGGGCCTCCGCGAAGGAGGTTCCCTCCCTTGGGCATCATGCTCCTCATTTTCATGGTGAGCAGCCGGGATCCGACCATCTTTTCTCTAGATCAAGGCTCAGCAAATGTTTCCTGTAAAGGGCCAGATAGTAAATATTGTAGGTTTTGCAGTGTCTGTGCTACTCAGCTTGGAAATTGGAACACGACATCAATCAGCAATATGTAACGAATGAATGTGGCTGTGTTCCAGTATAACTTTATTTTCAAAGCAGACAGCGGGATGAATTTGGCCCATGATGGGCTATGGTTTGCTGACCTCTACTGTAGATCCTTGGGGGAAGGTCTTTGGGGTGGCGGTGTGACGAGTCCAAGATGACAGCCTGGCTGTGTTCAAGATGGCGGATGGTCAAGGTGAACCATTGAGCCATGGGCTTTGGGGCCAGGCAGGCCTGGCTTCTAATTCTACCTCTGAAGCATGGCCGCCGTGTGACCTTGGGCCATTCACTTCCTCTCTCTGGGCCTCTATTCTCTCCTTTGTGAAATGTAGGTAATAATAGTACCCACTCTACAGGGTTAGTTTTGGGGATGAAAACTTGGCAATGCCTGGTGCATCATGGTGAACACTCAACAAACACCAGTCAAGTTTTTATTTGTAGTAGAAAGGCAACATTTCCCAACCATTCTCTTGGGTGCATGGTGAGCAAGAGGGAGAAAATTCCTGTTTCTCAGCAGAGGTTTGAATCCCAATTCAGACTAAATGGCAATGTGGCTGTAGGTAAAACACATCACCTCTCTGAGCTTCATACTCTTTGATCTCTGGAGTGGGGCTAATCAAACCTAACTCTCAGCATCATTGCACATGGCAGGAGATAAAAGAAGGAGCTCCTCCCCCTTCCACGTGCAGCCCCAGTTGTTAAGGTGGACATCCAGTGGCCAGCTCAGCAACAGAAGAGCCCTGGCAGGATGAGTCCTTCCCTTCTCCCCCATTTGCCTATTTCTCTTCTTCATCTTGATGTATGGCATAGCTATCTGCCCAGTGGTTCAGTCAGACCTCTGGAAGTTGTCCTGAGTTCTTCTCCTGTCCACCCACATCCCACCTGTGCCAGTGTGTTGTCAGCATTTGGTAAATACCTGTGGTGACCCATGCTCATGAGCCAGCCACCATGCCAGGCTGCGACAGGACCCTGGGTCTCTCCTGAACAAAAGAAATGAATGAGATAAATTGAGACGGTGAGTTGTGTTGGTTTCATTTTCTACATATGGAGAAACTGGTCAAGATAAGAGAGGTGACTTGCCCAAGGCCAAGTGTAAGTGAGGAAAAAATTAGGATTTGAACCCAAGTCTTGGAGCTTGTCCTCTCTGATGTGTCAGGACCCTCTCATGCCCCCTCCTCCCTTAGTTGTAGGCATTTAATGAGCACCTACTATGTGCACAGGCTGTGCCAGATGCTGGTGACATGATCCTTGCTCAGAGAGATGCATGTTGACTTCCATGAGCCCTAGTCCTTTGCCTCCGTGTGCCTTTTCCAACTGTAAAAAGCATAAGAATTATATTTCATGACTGCATTGTTTTCCAGGCTGGACTATATTCATATATTTTTCCAATTTAAAAAGAAATGAGAACATGTTTGTGGGGCTCTGAACATAGTCAGGGCCCGAGGCATACCTCTTGTGCCTGATGGAGACGTCAACCCTGCCTGCTTGACACAAATCAAAGAATCCCACAATGAAGCTTAAATTATAACCATGATGAATTCTACAAGGGAGGGGTCCTGCCTGTTATAAGGATTTGCAGCCCGAGTTTGGTCTAACATGAGACCTTAGAGGAGTATCTCTGAGGAACTTGTATCTGAGTTGAGAGGTCAGGAAAGGATCAGTGACAAGTAGTGGAAGGGGTATCCCAGGCTGGGGGAACAGCACATGCAAAGGCCCTGGGGCAGGAGCACAGGGCACCAGGGGACACAGAAAGTGGAGGCCAGGTCGGGGTGGAGAGGTCTCAGGATTAAAGCAGGAGAACATCATGATCTCTCCTCACCTAATCCCCCTAAGGATGTGTCCACATCCCAATCCCTGGAACCTGTGACTATGAACTTATTTGGTCAAAGAGTGTTTGCAATTGTGCTTAAGTTAAGAATTTTGAGGTGAGATCATTCTAGCTTACCAGATGGGCCCTAACTCCAATGACAAGTGTCCCTATAAGAGGCACATAGAGAAAAAACAGGCAGAGGAGAGAAGAAGCCATGTGAAGATGGAGGAAGAGATTGGAATGATGTGGCCACAAGCCAGGGAACACCTGGAGTCACCAGAAGCTGTAAGTGGTGGCAAGGATTCTCCCCTGGAGCCTCTGTGGGGAATGCTGCCCTGCTGACACCTTGGTTTCAGATTTCTGGTCTCTAGAACTTTGAGGGAATAAATTTGTGTTATTGCAAGCCACCCATTTTGTGGTAATGTGTGTGGCAGCCACAAGATACTAATACAGGGTTCCATTTGGCAGGAGCGGATCATCCAGGCCACACTTGCATGGATGGATCAGGCTGCCCAAGTTGCTAGAAACATCCCCACCCAGAGGAGATGTGAAATCGGAGTGGGTGAGTCCTCCAGAGGTGAGGTCCAGAGAGGGGTGTGCTCAGCCCAAGGCCCCTGGCCCATGGGGAAAGATGGGTGACTAGGACTGGTGGCCTCAGGATCGCTGGCCAATGCTCTCTCTTCACATGGCCTCTGCTGTGTTCACGGCCTTTTCGCAGCTGTACCACGTGACTAGGGACTCATTTATTTGGACAGCTCATGTCCTGGCCCTTGACCTCCATCAGGATGGCTCCTGGGACAGGCCTCTTACTGCCAAGGCTGTCCCTGGCCAGTGGCCCAGAACCTCAAAGCAGGGTCATCAGTACCCTACTGTCCTGCTTTGGGTGGCCCCTCTCAGAGAGCAGGCATGTCCGGAAGTTGGTGCTGGGCACGAGACTTGGGTTCCGGCCTGGCTGTCATGATTTGGCTCAAGAAACTGAGTGAAGGCAAATGCGGACGCGGGTGAGGGCGAAGGCCTGTGAGGTTGGGACCTCTGGTGGGGACCCAGGTGGAAGGATGGAGCCAGAAGGTTTAGATCCAGACTTTATATTACTTTCTCTGTGTGTGATCTTGGGTTTGTGCTTCCGTTTTCCACCTGTACAGTGGGGGTGGCTTCTGAAGGCTGTGGTAAGGAGGGGGTGTAATATATGTAAAGCTGTCTGCACATGGCCTGGCCTGAGGGCCGTCTTCGGTAAATATCATAGAAGCTGTCGCCATTATTGCTGCTCTTATTGCTGCTACAGTGATAACTACTCTCATTCCATCACTATAGGCTCAAAAGAAGCTGCAAAACTAGTACAAAGAGTCCTGTGTCACTCTTCCCCCAGTTTCCCTCAATGCTGACATCTTGCATAGACATAGCATGAGCTCCAAATCAGGTGACTGACATTGGTACCACATCGTTAAGGAGGCCACAGGACCTTACTGGGTTTTCAGCAGATTGTACATGAACTTGTGTATGTGTAGCTCTGTGCAACTTGATGCCATGTATAGATGCCCTTGGCTGCCCCCACAATCAAATCAAGCTATGGAACTACTCCATCACCATGAAGGAGCACCCTCGTGTTACTACTTGATGGCTGGGCCCAGCCCCTTCCCTGTCCCCATTCCCAGGCAACCACTATTCCATTCTCCAACTCTGTAGTTTCGCTCTTTCAAGAATGCTATAGAAATTGCCCTCTCTGAACTTTTGATTTCCACTTGAGAAAGTGTTCTCAAATATTCTCTTTCAAAAATGCCACCATCCTCTGTGAGGGCGTAGGATGCTATCAACAGTGCTTCCATCATCTCTGTCTACAGCATAAAGGGCTATAAGGGAGCTGGGGAAATTGAGGCTCAACAGGGGAACCCACCTGGCCTCAAGCTACCTAGCCAGTGGACTCATGAGCCCAGCTTGCTCCCTCCTGGGCCCGAGGGCACCCTTGGTCCAGTAAAAACATAAACAGACAGCCTGACCAGGTGATCTTCAAACAACTAGTTGACCTCCCACTCACCTAGTTCCATGGGTGGCATCTGGCTTCTGGGCTCTCCCGGGCATGGGGTATGAGCCCCTCCCAGCTCAGGACAGTTCTCCCAGATGCACACACCCCCGGGCCCCCAGGAGTATCAGTGGAAAAACTGACACCCTGGTGTCAGTTTGGAGAGAGCCCGCAGGTAGGCCCGGCCCCCGCCCAGGTGAGCTGGGGCCGCCAGCTCTGCGCAGACAGGCCCCTCAGAGTCGGGCACTGGGCAAGGGCTCAGACACGAATGTCAATAAACGCCGCTGCCGGAGAGCTGACCCACGCCCTTGCAGGAATTAAGAGCTTATTCATAACTCTCTCCCGCCACCAAAATACACTTTGGAGAGGACTAAAGTAAACAGTGCAGTTTAACCTGGCCTCCCTGGGGCTCGTGGTCCTGCCAGGCCCTGCCACTCAGAGGGAGAATTTGGCACCTTCCCCCCCAGACCACTTGGACCACCCCCAAAGTCTCCCCCTTAGAGAAATAATCAGATCATCTTCACAGTCCAACGAGGGGAGCAGGGAGTGGGGGCGGGTGGTGATGGATGGGGCTGGGGAGGAGGTGACAGCCCACTATTGATTGAGGGCACGTTGCGGAATCTGGATCCTATTCCAAGAGCAGTGGGAAGCCATGGAAAGGATTTTAAGTGGGGGGATGATGTGAAATGATTTATGTTTTTGAAAATATTCCTCTGACCGCCGTGGGGAGAATGGACTCTCGAGGGCAGGAATGGAAGTTGGGGGGCTCCTGGAGACACTCACGGGAGAGGTGGCAGTGGCCAGGGCAGGGCGGGAGCAGTGACGGTGGGGCGAGATGGGCAGACGCACAGTGGGTTTCAGCCAGAGGGGATGGAGGAGCCATCTCTTGCTAGAGGAAAATGAGGGATGAAGCCTTTTGCGGAGGGGGTGGGGGGGGGGTGTAAAATCAAGCCACAATCCTGTGTGGGTGTGTTGAGTCTGAGATGTTAAGGAGTCTTCCAGGGGGAGTTTAACAGGACACCAGCTACTCATACGTGGACTTCGTCCTGGGATAAGGATGGAGCAACTCAACCCAATGATGCAATTTAGTCCCAGGAGCCAAGGAGATGGACCTAGGCTGTGGAGCTAGAGTTAGCGACTCCAGGACCCCCAATCAGGTAGGAGGGACACCTGGCTTAGGAGACCCATGGCAAGGGGCCTCAAGAAAGAGTCAAGAGAGAAGGAGATAGGAGACGTCTACAGGGCCTGATACCTCTGGGGGTCTAATGGGCTGAGGTCTGGAAAGACGCAGTGGAGCTGAGCAACGTGGAAACACTGCTGCGCCCTCGCGGGAGCGTGTTCAGAGTCATGCGTGAGGTCAGAAGACCACTGGGACAGCCACAGGAACAAAAGAGCCCAGAAACAGACTTCTGTGTCTATGAAAACCTTACACACAATGAAGGAGGCATGACCAGTCAGCAGAGAAGGGCCGGACTGTCTGTAAGAGAATGCTGGTGGAGATTCTCTAGCACTAAAAAGAAATGAGCTATCACACCATGAAAAGACATGGAGAAACTGTCCGTGTTCGTGCAAAGTGGAAGAAGCCAATCTGAAAAGGCTACGTACGACATGGTTCCAACGGTATGATGCTCTGGATAAGTCAAACCTGTGGGGGTGGGGGGAGGGAGAGATGAAGAGGCAGAGCCCGGAGGATTTCAGGGGAGTGAAAGCACTCTGTATCAGCGATCCCCAAACTTTTTGGCACTGGGGAATGGTTTCACGGAAGACAGTTTCCCGTGGACCAGGGTGGGGGGTGCCGGAGCGCGGAGTTCAGGACCTAACGCAAGTGAAGGTTTGCCCCCTCGCTTGCTTGCCGCTCACCTCCTGCTGTGGCACCAGGTTCCTAACAGGCCACGAACCGGTAATGGTCCGTGGCCCGGGGGTTGGGGACCCCTGCTCTATATGATCCCATAATGATGGGTGCATGTCATTCATTATACATTTGTCCCAACAAATAGGATATTCAACACCAAGGGGGAGCCCTAAGGTAAATGATGGCCTTTGGTGGATAAGGATGCACCAGTGTAAGTCATCAGTTGTGACAAATGTCCCACTTTGGTGAGGGATGTTGATAATGGGGGAGGCTATGCACGTTTGAAGGCAGGGGTAATATGGGAAGTCTCTGTGTTTTCCTCTAAGCTTTGCTGTGAACCTAAAGTGCTCTAAAAATATAGTCTTAAAAAGAGAATACTGAGAAATGCTGACCCATATGTACAATATGGCAGACAGCCTGAGGGGTCCCATGACCCGACCTCCTGATGTTCAAGACTTTGTGTCGTCCCGTTCCCTGGAGTGTGGACAGGTCAAGGGACTTGCTTGTGACAAAAGGGATGGGATATCACCCCCTTAAACACCTTACATCGTACAAAATGCCCCCTTGCTGGCAGTCTCTCTCTCCCTCCCTGTGCCCCCATTTTCTGTCTTTGAAGAAATAAGCTTCCATGATTCCTACCAATTCTGCCAACAACCCAAGGAGCTTGAATGTGGATCCTTCCCCAGTCAAGCCTCTGATGAGAACCCAGCCTCAGCAAACACCTTAATTGTAGCATTGGGTCACAGGAAGCAGAAGTTCTAGCTAAGCTGTGCCCAGACTCCTGACCCATAGAAACAGTGAGATAATTCATGTGGGTTGTTTTAAATAATCAACCTTAGACATGTAACATAAACAATATTATGTTAGATTCAAACTATACAACACACACACACACACACACACACACAAATAATAAATTCAAGATGCTTTAAAGACCAAAACACAAAAAGAAAGAAAGGTTAAAATTTCTAGATGGAAATACAGGATGTCTAGAACATTGGGGTGAGGGAAGATTTCTTAATCATAGCACCAAAAACATAAACCCTAAAGAGAGAGGTGAATAAATTTGACTACCTTAAAATTACAAACATCTTTTCAACCAAAGTCATCATATGTAAGTTAAAAGACAAAAACTAGAAAATGATATTTGAACACATAAAGAGAGGATTAAATTCATAATATGAAAAGAGCTTTTGAAACCACCCCAGGACACCACCCCGTTCTCTGCTGCTGATGGAATGTATATTGGTACGACCATGTTAGAGAGCCATCTGGGAGCACCCAGTGACGTTAAAGCTCTTTAACTCGACCTAATTATTGCATCTTGGTGAATATTCTCTAGAAATATTAACCGATTGCCCAAAGGGACATGTTCTGAGATGTCTGAGTGTTGTTAGTAACGAATGCTCCTCAGTGGATGGATACAAAATAAATGGTATGCTCACACCGTGGCAAACTATACACCAGTAAAAATGAACCGGTGCCATGTCAATTGGGAAAACAAGACTGAACGAAAAAAACAAATTGTGGACTAATGTGTAGACTAGGTTACTGTGCATCTAAAGTATTAAAGAGTTGCTGTATATTGCCGGTGGGTCCATCTCTAGATAGTGAAAGCATTTAAACATGAATGGAAAAGATAAATTTCAACTTCAAGACCGTGGTTAACGTAGCAGAAGAAAAAGGGGAACAGATCCCTAACATTTAACTAACTAAGATATTTAAAGCAGATATGGCAAAATGTAGACATTTGGGAGAGCTGATGGGCGGTAGGTATGCAGGTATTTGTTATATTATCCTCTGGTGCTGAGTGATTCACTGCGGTAAGCCACCAGCCACTATGGTTACTTAATTTAAATGGAAATTAATGAAAAGTAAATAAAATGCAAAGCTTGGTTCCTCCGTCACAGGAACCACACTTCAAGTGCTCAGTAGCCACATTTAGCTACTCTATTAGATGGTGCAGATACAGATCATTTCCATTATCATAGGAAGTTCTTTTGGAGGGTGCTATTCTAGATGGTTCTGTATATGCTTTCGATCTTTCATAATGATTGTTTAAAAGTAGGTGCTGGAAGGTGGACAAAGGAGGTAAGGAGGGTAAAGGGTTGTTTTGAAAAGTTTGGCTTTGGAGGGAAGAAGGAAACAGAACAGCTGCAGGAGGGGGATGTTCACGGGAGCAGTGGGTGCAGAAGGGGTGCAGAGGCCTTCATTTGTTATGGCGGGAGATGTCCCTGATGTTGATGGGAATGGTCAGCAGAGGGGGAAGCTGACAGTGGAGGACAGAGGGGACGATGGAAGGCACAAGGCCCATGCAGGGGAGGAAGAAGGACCCTGTCCCCAGTGGCCCCGAGACCCCTAGCTAGTGACCCTCATTGAGCATCCCACCCCTCACTCTTCCAGGCTCCTGCCGGTGGAGATAAATAATGCCTGCCGCACCTGTCACAGATATTTGAACAACATATTAATCACTTTTACAAATATTAGCTCAGAACAGCAATAAACATCCTCTAGAATCTCCTCTTTCCGGCTGTGTTACAATGAAAAATATGCTAATATGGGCGCCTAATTGATTGTGTTTGAATAACTTCCTTTATGACAATAAGCATGTGAGGTGGCATCACTCAGAGTCATAACTGGTGTCTCCCAAACCCTGGAATGTGTCCCTCTGTTTCTCTCCCTTTGCTCCTTCCCCTGGTTAGATGCATTCCAGACCCTTGCACATGCGCAGGAGGAGAAGATTCCTGGGGTGATGGGTGCTGATAACTGCCTGACCCCTGGTTCCTGCATGCTCCCGTCTCCCTTTTTTCTGCCTGCACATCTATCAGCCACTCACAGGTGAGACCCCAAGACTTTTCAAGTTCATTGTCTCTTCTCCATCCTTGCTGTCTTGCCCAAGTCCAGGCTGCAGCATGTTCTACCCTGGCTCCAGACATAACCCCCACAACCCCACCATGGGCCCCGGAGGCCGATGACTTGGGGTCCCGTGGCAGCTTCAGTCCCTAAATGAAACAGCATCCAGTCCCTTCCCTACCCCATGAGTGATGGTTCTTTAGGTTGTGGATTGGCAAACATTTTCTGCAAAACACCAGGTAGTAAATACTTTTGGCGTTGTGGGACACAGGGTCCCTGTAGAAACTCCTTGACTGCTGTTGTAACGAGAAATCAGCCAGAGATAGGACAGACATGAAGGGCATGCCTGTGTCCCAATAAAACTCATTTATGGGTGCTGAAATGTACGTTTGCTAAAATGTTTGTGTGCCATGAATTTTTCTCTTAGTTTTTGTACAACTATTTAGAAATGGTTAACAATAGTTATAGTCCGTGGATCCACGGGGTGTTCTGACCAATTGGTTTTTCCTTAAAAAAGTGGGATTGCGTTTAAGTTTTCCGGCATAGACTCCTAGTGGTGCTAAAATAACCTTTGTAGATCAGGCAGGTCAGAAAGGGAAGAGGCACTTTAATAAATAAAAAGCACTGACTGAGGATCAAGGCGATGCTGCTGGGGGGCGGTTACACAGGGTGGAGCGGGACTCCGATGATGGGTGTGTTCTTGGGTATGTTTATTTCACTTTAGTAAAAAGTAAAGAGAAATGGAAGGGCTAGAGGGCTTCTGGGTGCCCAGGCTGTCCCCAGCCTTTCCGGGGAGGTACCCTGAGCCACCCCCATGGAAAAGCAAAATGAAAGCCCTGCTCATATGACCCAGTGGTGGCATCCATCAGAACGGACCCCCAGCACATTTGCACACTTGTGTGCAAAGGTGTGTGTGCAAGACATTTATCTCAGCACTCTCTGGAGCAGCAGAGACTGAGAAACGGAAACACAGACTAACCCAATAAAGGAGGCTGCCTGTGTAGAGGGAACACCACATGGTCGCCGAGAAGAAGGGAGACCTTCCCCTTGTGCTCATATGGAGCGTTCTCATGGTGCATCATGCAGGGAAAAAAAAAAGAGTGGATATTGCAAGCTGCCATTAGTATATGAAAAAGCAACACAATTCACATGCATGTGGCTTTGTATATAAGCAAGGAAAACTTTCTGGAAAGACTCACAAGGGGGACAGACACAGCTGTGTGCTCAGGATGGGAGCGCAAACCCGCCCATCCTTGGGCTGTTTCAGTTTCTTTTTCAGCGTGTGCCTGGTGGCTTTACATCAAGGACAAAAGACAAGTGAAAAACGTCTGGGGGATGGTTTCCCATACACTGGGTACCTACGAAGCCCCCAGTAGTTCCCACCCCCGACGTGAAACCTCTGGTGCATCCCAGGAGGCCCCTCATAGAACCTGAGACAGCCCAGCTGCCCTGCAGACCCAGCATGCCCCTGGCGGGTCCGAGGGGCGCAGCGAGGATGGCTGCAAGTCAAACAATGGGCAGGACAAAGGACCCTTTGTGTTTTGCCTCCTGCCCCAGCAGAGCCCCAAGTCCGCGCCTCTCCAGTTACAGCCCCTGATGGCTTTCCTGCTCAGCTCACTGAGCCCCAGGGTACAAGTCCTTCCAGGATCACCTGTCAAGCATGGTGGGGGAACGGGGGAGGGTCCCCTCGGTGCCAGAGTTAACATAACCCCCATTTTTATCTCAGCTTCCAAAATGTCAGGTCCCTGGTGGTATGGTCTGAGACCAGGCAGTTGGTTGGAATCCTGGGACACAGGCTGAATAAGCTGGGCAAGCAGCTTTACCTGTCTGAGCCTCGGTTTCCTCATCTGGAAGATGGGAGGATAGTTGTGCCCACCTACTTTCTAAGTTGTGGTGAGAATTCAGTGAGCTGATATGGGTGAACCAGTGGCTCAAGAAATGGCACCTTTGAAAACTGAGAGAGTGGGAATGAAAATTAGGTGCAATTGCTTTGGAAAATAGTCCAGCAATTGCTCAAATGATTATACCTAGGGTCACCATGTGACCCAGCAATGCCACCCCTTGGTCGCTACTGAAGAAGAATAGAAACACATTCACACAAAAACTTTCACACAAATGTTCGTAGTAACATTACTCACAATAGCTAAAAGGTAAAAAAGCCCACATAGCCCAAGTAGTATATCCATACTATGGAATATGACTCAGTCACAGAAAGGAATGAAGTCCTGACATGCCACAACATGAATAAACCTTGAAAAAAATCATGCTAAATGAAAGATGCCAGACACAAAAGGCTATATATTATATGATTCCATTTATGTAAAATGTCCAGAATAGGAAAATCTATAGAGACAGAAAGTAAATTACTGGTTGTCAGGGCCTGGATAGCAGGGCGATAGCTAAGTGGTACAAATATTCCTTTGGGGACAAGAAAAATGTTCTAAAATCAGCTGTGGCATAAATGGTATGTTAATTATATCCCAATAAAGCTTTTAAAAAACATTTAGCTCGATTTTTGTTTTTAGAATAGTTTTAGTTTACAGAGAGTTTCTGTGTACCCTCTGCTCAGCCTCCCCAACTGTTAACATTTTACATTAATATGGTACATTTGTCACAACAAGTGAGCCAACATCGGGGCGTTATTCTTAATGGAAGTCCGGACATTTTTCAAATTTCATTATGTTTTACCCAAATTGTCTTTCTCTTCCAAGACCCCATCCAGGATGCGGTATTTTATTTAGACCTCCTGTCTGAGGCTCCTCTGAGCTGGTCCAGTTTCTCAGACTTCGCCTGTTTGGTGACCTTGACGATTTTGAAGGCGCGATGTAGAAAGTCCCTCCTTTTGGATAGGGCTGATGTTTCTCTGCTGCTTAGACGATGGTTGTGGGAAGACCACAGAAGCGAAGCGTGTTCTTCAAACAGTATCAAGGGTGCACACTGTCACTGTAAGAACACCGGTGATGTTAACTTTGATCACCTGCACTGACAGGGTTCTCTGCTGTAAGTCGACTTCCCTCCTTCCCTCTTTCAAACTGTCCTCTTTGAAAGCAGGCCGCTCAGCCTACCCCGTGTGGAAGTAATGGGGAGTTATGCTCCCTTTCCCCGGGGGCAGAGTAGCTACATACATTTTTTGGAATTCTTCTGTATGGGAGATTTGTCTCTTCTCTCCCATTTTTTAATGTATTCAATTATCAGTAAAACTGTTTTTAAGCTTACAAAAAGCTGTTACTTAAAAAAAAAAAAAAAAAAAAACCTTGAGGAGAGGCTCCAGGGAGAGATGAGACCAAAGGAGTCTAAGCAGAAGGGGAATGAGGGAGGAGGCTGAGGAGAGAGTGAACAGATATGAAAAAGTTGCAGGGCTGGGGCGCAGGGCTAGGGGAGTGGGTCCCGTGTTCTGTGGGTCGCGGTACCTGCGTCTGTCTCCCTGGAGGTACCCTGTTGCTGTTGGGTCACAGGGAGGCTCAGTAGTTCTGAAAGGAGGACCTGGGTGGGGGTGGGGAGCTCTGTGAGGTGACCTGGTCACCTGACTGTTGGGGGACTTCTGCGTGGCTCTCTCAAGATGCTCGGCCTCCCTCCTCCCAGAGAGAGTAGACCTAATAATCGCTACTTCACTAGATGGGAGTGAGGTTTGTTTGAAGCAGGTGATGGGTGTTCATGTGTTTGACACATAGTAGGTTCTTGTTAAATGAGAAAGAGATAGAAATAGAGATAGATAGAATTTCTTACCTTCGATTCAGCAGTGTTGATTTTCATTTACCCAGCATTCTCCCCAAAGTCTGCAGAAGGAATGAACGCCAAAGGAAACAAGGAGCCTCTGGGGAAACAGAGTGGCTGAGGCAGCGGTGGGGGCGGGGGGAAGGGAGGGGGAGGACCACTCTTTCTTTTTCAGCAGCTTTATTGAGATACAACTCACATACCATACACTTCACCCACGTATAGTGAGCAAGCCAATGGTTTTCAATACACTGGCAGAGTTGGGCAGCCTGGAGGCATTTCAATACACACCCTTAAGTACCTTTTAAATTAGCAACTACCCCAATTTAAATAAATAGGTGAAAATGAACCATCAAAAAGAAGGAATGGGAGGGGGAAGCTGTGATTCGGGTAACCTGAATTTCTGGCTCTCACCTAACCTCCCCGGGCCTCAGTTTACCCTCTGCAGCTCTTTTCATCTCCTCCTCCTCCTCCTCCTCCATTGCTCCAAGCACTTGGAGGTCTGTCTGTCCCAGACTGTCAGCCTCCTACCTACTTTCCTTGGTATAGCTCCAGGCACAGGGCAGGTGCCCACTACAGTCACATCTTATGGGTCAGCAAGGCACTGAGCCTCCCTGCAGTGCCCTTTCCTCCATTTGGGACCCAGCTGGGGCGATCCCATCCTGGGAAAACCCACCCAAATTCCCGCAGATGGACGCATCTTCTCTGTCTTCCCTGTGGACCCCTCCATAAAGCTGCAAAAAACCAATGCAAAGCAAAACAACTCAACACAAGCAAGAAAAGCAGCTACAACTATTCCAAATGCTCCCGTTCTATCGATGTGTGTTTGGCAGTGACCTCTCCAATGTGTTTCTCTTTTCTGGAGCCACTTTTCGCCCTGAGGATTACTCCACACTCTGCTGAAAAGCCTTCCACCTGTCTCCTGAGCTCAAAGCTCATTCCTGCTCCTGGGATAAACAACAGATTGGAAAGAACGGCTAACCAGTGCCCCGCTTCTCAACCCCCAAACTAGACAGGGGCTCCCCTGGCGGGAGGAGCAGTCAAAGGAGAAGCAACGTGGATGTGAGCTAAGCCGAGTTACAGGAAACTGACGTTTGCGTCCCGCATACTTGAGTTCAGGCCAAGAGATTCTTGATAGTATTCGGAGAGAGAAGCTTGTTTTCCTGACTCACTTACCAAGAACTACCCCGACCTGCGCCCCCAGCCTCCTCCCTGAGCTTACCCCCGAACCTGGCCCTGAGTCACCTCCTTCCTTCCCGCCCGAAGGCCCCAGGATATTTACCGATGAGGCCTAGCCTGTTTGGGGAAGGACACACCTGGGGGAGCACCTGGCTTGGGAGTGCTGTCTTTCCCAGACAGGAAGAGACGCTCTGTTGGGATTGGCCCCACCGGGAGAGGAGTCTGGGAAAGTGCTGGGAGGGGCAGGAGGCAGGATGCCTAGGAGCTGGAGCCAAGCTGGAGGTTTTAGGGGAGGCACTGTCTGCCGAAGGCTGTTCAGCCACAGTCTGCTCTGTGATCCTGGGGAAGTCACAGCCTCTCTCTGGGCTCTGTCCCTAGAGAGTGAAGGGCTTGAGGCTAGTCTTCTGCGTCCCATATTGGACACTCCTTGGGTCTGGAACAGTGTCATAGAAAGACACGTGCTTTTCTCTCTCTCTCCCCCTTCTGTCTGCCCTCCCTCCCTCTGTTCACCCATTCGCTCCCGCCCACTCCATGCCTAGCCTCGCACAGCGTGCTGAGAGCACAATGGTCATGAACACAAGCCCTGCCTTAGGCCCAGCCTGGCAGCAGACAGAGGCTTAACAGCCAGTTACAAGAGGAGGTGGAACCGGGCACGCTACCAATGGCTGTGTCTTCTGGAGTCCCTCCTTTGTGCCAGGCCCTGGGTGTGCTGGACTTCGCTGAATTCCTAGAACTTTCCCGGGTCAGGTCCTTGGTCATTTCTACTTTCCAGGTGCAGACTGAGAGGTGAGGGATGAGGGCCAGCTGGACCAGGAAGGGAGGATTGGGATTGGGATTTGAATCAAGCTCGAGGCCCAAGCTCGGAATCACTTGTTTAATTAACTTCATTTTAGAACAGGAAAGAGTTGAGGGCATTTGGGGAGCCCCTGGCCCTGCTGGGAGGGTAGAATGGGGAAAGGCACTTGTCTCCTCTGCCTAAGGAGCCCAGACTTTTTAGTTACATTGTCGCTTCCACCCCTCAGTGGGACTCAGTTTGGGGAGTCGACATCTGTTACAATAACATAACAAATGCTAGCTAAGATTTGATGATGCTGACTCTCTTTAGCTCTGATTGGTGGGCTTGAGTCAAGGGCTTGATTTTAACCAATCATAACTGAACTAATGCATTCTGCTGATTGGCTAGTTATGAAAGACTTGCCCCAGTTCTTGCATTGGTGGGCATGGCCAGAGCCATCCAATCGACATTGAAAGTCAAGAAGCACACTACAAATCAAGGTGCTCTTCGCAGAGAAGGTAAGAACAGTGATGCCCCCTCATCCAGCGTTTTATGTAAATCACCTTATTAATTTCCTTCAGGTAGGCTGAGGCACAGAGAGGCTGAGAGACCTGCCCAACAGCCCACCGTTTGTAAGGGGCCATGCTGGAGTCTGAACCCTAAAATCTGGCTCTAGAAGCTGCGTTTTTACCTGCAGTGTTAATCTGCCTCTCAGGTTAAAGTCACAGCTAAGATCAAAATAACCCGTTTAAAAGTGGAGCTGGGGAGGAAGGGACAGGTCAGAGAGATGATAGTGCTTTGACTTCACCAAACTCCACCCCCTCTTAGTCTTCCCCCAGAGCCTACTGTTGGCTCATAGATGGCAAAGACGGCCAGGTCTGGCTGGTACCTGCAGTTTGGCCTTGGCTCTGTGGTTAGCGGTGGTGGGATCACTACAGGGTCTGAAGAGACAGATCATAATCACGCTGGTTCCAGCCCCAGCTGCCGCCTGTCAGCTCTGCACAAGGGACCCATTTTGAGCCGTGACTGCGACAAGTTCAAGTGCCTTCTTGAGGACACATCTTAGAGAAGGACCTCAGGGTCAATAGCCCAGGCTTCTTTTTTGACTGTGTGTGTGTATGTGTGTGATGTCTTAGAATCTACCTGTCTACCATCATTAACATTCTCGTCTCCCTGAAAAGATTTCTCTAGCTTTAATGTATCTAATTTTATTGTTGCTTACATTTCCATTGAGATGTCCCTAAACTAGCACTTTGAAGCCCAAATGTTCTTTTGGTGGCCTTAAACACATTCTGGAAATAACTCCAGAACCAATCGTTCTTGTTTATTTTCCTTCCTTCCTCTCTCTTCTCCCCCTCCTTCTACCATCTGGCCTTGAATAAACCTGTATTGTGCGTTTATTGTTTGTCAGGCCCTGTATTAACATCCCTGGAAGACAAAATGAAGTTGCCCTTGGTTTAAAGGAGCTCCCAGTCTTTTCGAGGAGACAGATGAGCAATCCCCATGTAGTTGGTGGCCCTTGAGGTCAGGAGGGAGGGAGGTCATCCCTGCTGGGAGGACTTTGCCAGGCAGACATCAAGGTTGGGTGTGTGGAGGGGAAGCATCCTTTGCGGAGGGCACAGCACAGGCAAAGACAGAAAGGTGTGAAGAAACCTAAGCTTAATACATACAGGGGATCACAGGTGGGAGGGTGGTGGTATTGAGATAAGAGGCATGGCCAGGGCTCAGACAGACCACTGAGGGCTTTGTCATGGCAAAAGGAGGACATATGAGTGGTCCAGGGCCAAGAGAGCACTGGACAAGGAGTCCAGAGATGCTGTTCAATCTCTGTTTTGAGGCTGACTTGGCAGGTCCTGGTTCCTCTCTGAGCCTCACTCTTCTCATCTATAAAAACAGAGGCTTCTTCTGTTGGTCTTTAAGTCACTTTCTGACTCAAACATCTGATATATTTCAGTGATATGCCTTTCCTCATGCTCCCTGAAATCTCTGCCCAGCTCTATAATCCTGCAAAGGTCTTGAACCCCAGACTCCAGTTGGCTCAGAGATAAATCAGTCTTCCTGATCCTGGTGGGTCTATCTGTTAAAGCTTCAAGGGGGCGCTCCTGGGGTGATATTATATACCACCTAATTGATTTTGATTTTATTTTCACAGCCATGATGTAATTATGAAAGCCAGCTGTAATTATCAAAACACAACTCCAAGTATTTCATTATTAAAATACCCCTATGGCCTATTATTAATTCATTAGATAAATTTGGATTATATCACTCAATAATTAATGTGCAGGCACAGATTGGGGGAACCTGGCCACTGTGAGTCACATGGCAACTGCAGCAGGCAGGGGGCGGCTGGGAGGGTGAGGAGGATGGAGGTAGAAGAGAACAAAACAAATCAGAGGAGAAGCAGGTGTTCATAGAAGGTTGATGACCTGCTACTCTTATATTTATTTAACCATTAATTCAATACACACTTATTACTTGCCTCCTTTGTGCTAAGAACTTTGAGTACCTTACCATCCAAATGTTAACTATGACAAGATGGTTCCTGAGGTTTTCTTTCGTTTACCTATACATTTGTCCACCTATCTAGCCATCCATCTAGCCACCCACCCACCAATCAATTCATTTATTATACACTCAGTTCATCGATCATCCATCCATCCATCCATCCATCCATCCATCCATCCATTCATCCAGCCACCCACTTATCCCATCAGCTACCAATCCATCCACCCCCTACTCATTCATTCCTTTATTATCCACTCAGTTTATCCAACTATTCATCTATCCAACTCTCTGTCTGTCTATCCATCCATCCCCTATCTCATCCACCCATTCATCCACCCATCCACCTACCCATCCATTTTTTTTTATCATCCATTCACTCATCCATCTCTCCTCCATTCATCCACCGATCTACCCATCCACCATCCCTCCATTTGCTGATCAAGCGCTTTCTATGCTCCAAGTATGGGGAGTATATCAAGGAACAAAATATGCTCTCTACCCCCAGAAAGCTCACCTTCAGTGTGGGGGACAGGGGACAGATATGCAGACCAATGTTCTGATGGGGAACACAAGGGTCTGTGGGGCCCAGGAGGAGCCTGGCTTTGCTTTGAGGGGAGGGACAGTGGTCAGGGAAAGCCTTTGGAAGGAGAGCTGGGGCAGAGGGGAGGAGCAGGGTTGGGGCGGCCAAGCCAGGAAGAATGGCTTATGGAGCCAGAGGCCTGAAGTGGCTCAGTGTGCACGGGATGGTCAGAAGTGTGGAGCCGTGGCCGGTGAGGTCATCAGGGTCAGATATGGAGGCCTCTTGACCTTGTTAGCTTTTCAGATTTCATTTTGAGAATCATGGGTGTTAAGCAGAGAGTAAAAGGGAAGGAGTATGGCTGGAGGCAGAACAGTTGGGGAGAGAGTGGGGCAGGCATCAGTATAAGCAATACTGGTGGCTTTTGCTAGGGTGCTGGCAAGGGACAGAGAAGAAGCTGGATTGGAGGGGCAATGAGAAGTTCGCATCCTGGCTATGGCAGTAAAGAAGAGGAAGCAGCAAGGATGCCACCCAGATGACCTAGACTCTGTCCTAATGGGCTCCATTTGGACATCTTGGTGCAGTCCAGGGAGCTTTTCTAGAGGGCCTGTGTGTCAGGCTCTGTGGAGGGAGCCAGTGGACACTAACTTTATAATTCAAGAAGCAGCCTGGTGTGTGCAGAAATTTAATGACAGACATTTTGGAGGGCAGAAATGCCACATGCCAGGAGCAAGATAGACACTGAAGCTGTAGAGGTCAGCAGAGGTCATATCACCGAGGGTCTCAATAGTTGGGCAAAGGAGGTTAGATGCTTCTTGAGAGCACTGGGAGTCATGGGAAGATTTTCAGCCAGAAACTGGCATGACTAGAGGTCAGGTTAAGGGAGTGGATGATGTGGTTGACATGCTGAAGATGGACCTGAAGGGCCTAAAGGCCAACACATGTTGAGAAAGCTGCTGCTGGTGTTTAGGGAAGAGAGTGAATGGGCCTCTCAGGAAAGCATGGCTGTGTGATCTTGAACAAGTGACTAAACCTCTCTGTGCCTCTGGAAAGTGAGGATCATAATAGTTCCCATCTCATAGGGCTATCATGAGGATTAGATGAAGTAAGACAGGAAAAGTGAGTGGTAAGCATTGGAACAGGGCCTAATGCATAACAGCTTGTGTTGGAACCGTGGAGATGGCCATGACCTTAGATCTCTTGGGACTCAGTTTCCTCACCTGTAAAACAGAAATCACAGCAGTGCCTGCTTCCGAGGATTGTCTGGGATTCTATGATTTGATGCACACAATGCACACAGAGTAGAGACTGGCCGAATTGCTATGGAATTTGTGGGGTCAGTTGCAAAATGGAAACGTGGGGCCTCTTGTTCAAAAATAATTAAGAATTTCAAGACGGCAAGAGTACAGCATTCAGCCAAGCACAGGCCCTTACATGTCAACTTGACAGACGGACGGGAAATTCTAGGCAAAGGGAATAACTTGAACAGAGGCTTACAAGGAACCTGGAACAGAAAATCTGAAATAGGGATTGTCTCTGAAAATCCAAGCCTGCGGACAATTGCAGGATTGATTACCTCAGACCCTGCCTTGGAGAGCTCCACCCCCAGTTTTGAGCTGCGGTGGGGGCGCCGAGCTGGACCAAATGTGTCCCTCCCCAGGCTACAGACCGTAGTTGGCTACACAGAGCCCGTTAGGGGCAGGGAGCTGGACCATTCCGGATGCCTCGCTGGGACCCCGCTGACTCCAGGCGCTCCACGGATGACCAGGAGTGGAAACAATCCGATGAAGTTTAACAAAATCAAGCTGGCCAGTCGCTCCGTCATCCTCACGCTTCAGAAAGTATCTACGGGGAGCAACGAGAGAGGAACGGGTCTATAAAATGTGGCGTTTCCCTGTTAGCTTTTAAAACTTTTGCACAACATATTTTATGTGTGTTTATAGAAAAAAAAAGAATCCCAGACCCCAAATGATTGAAAAAATGTGTTGTTATTGAAAGGGCTGCGTTGAACTCTCCACAGAGTGTGGTGCTCACTAAGACTTGGAAGGCAAGGGCTTCACATAAATAGTTGTGCCAAGTTGTTATGGCAACTGAAATTTGAAAAGTAAATAGGTTTAGGGGAAATATTTCTCCTTGTCTCTGGAGGAATTTTCTGTCGAGGATCATTTGCAAAAGGAGGAGTTAATTCAACGCCCAGTGAGTGGGCTTGACGTGTTTTGTTAAGGGACAGACATAGGGTGCTCCTCGGGCCGAGTTCTTTCTATCGATGGGGCAGGTTCTGGTCTTTCCCTGAATACAGACTGAGATAGGATGATATGGGCTGGGTCTTGCATGCTGTGTGGCCTTGGGCCAGTGACCTGCCCTCTCTGAGCTTCCCCTTTCCTGTCTATAGAATGGTTTGTTGAAATGAATAATCATGCTGTTAAAGGATTCTTGTTTGGGGATAGGCCCCTACTTGTGGATTTCACCCTCAGAATAGCCTGCTGACATTGGCATACTCATCTCCATTGGAAAACTGGGGAAACTGAGGCCCGGGGAAGTATGGCGGCTTGCTGGCAATAACACAGGGGTGAATGGTAACATCAGAACTCCACTTGACTCCTGCCACATTCCTATGCACTACTGCTCATGGGTGCTGGCAGCCCATCACAGTGAGGCCCCAGGGACCACCCGTTCCAGGACTCCCTGAGAAGTCAAGGCCCTGGGGGCCCCTGGCCAGGGATGCTCACCTATGGGTGGCCAGCTGGCCCACGTGAAGGCTGGAGATCCTCATGGCGGAAACAGGGCAGCTGTCGCCCAGGCCTGGTTCCAGCTCCAGTGTCTCAGGAGACAGCACTCTCCTGCTCCCAGAGAGGCCCCGTGGCTCTGTGGGTCCCTGCTGCTCCCCCTCTGCAGTGGGAACACTGGGCTCCAGACCCAGAAGGGCTGGCTTTGCGAGGAAAGGCCATAATGAAAAATAATGACTCAGTGTTTGCCTCTTTGGGGAAGAGCTGTAGGTCCCCGTTTAAGCCTCGTAGTGACAGAAACCAGGTTGGTGGTAGGTACTACGACCCCATTCATGGTTGTGTAAACTGAGGCAAAGAAAGGTGAAGGGGCTTTTCAAGCCACGTGGCTTGCCAGAGAGGCTCCTTCTGATACTGTGAGCTGCCTGGCACTGGGGTGAATGCCCAGGAACGTAATGAGCTCCCTGCCCCTAGGGGCATTCAAGCTCATAGTATAGACTTGGGAGAAGGTTCTGTAAGACGGAGGTTGAGCTGGATAACTCCAAAATACCCCAAATACCCCCACCTGGCGGCCTGAAGTATTGAGGTTGAATCAGAGATTCAGGTCTTGGGGACTGACATTGGTTCTGGGCTGTTTGCTTCCCTCCATCTTCGATAGAATCTCCACCGTGGAAACAGGCCACAGAAACAAAGGTCTACAAGCTGTCCCCTCCCTCATGCTGGGGCCAGAGGGACTGTGTGTGCCTGCTTGGAACCTAGAGCATGTGTGTGTGTGTGAGCATATGTGTATGAACACGTGTGCATATCTGTGTGCTTGTGCCTGTGTATATGTGTATGCGTACATGCATGCATATGCCTGTGTGTGCAAAGGGGTCTGCATGTGTGTGCACATGCTTGTGTGTGTCCACATGCATGCTTGTGCGTACATTCATATGTGCGTGCTTTTGTGTGTCCGTGTGGGTGTCTCTATGTGTATATGTGTGTGTGGCTGTGTGGCAGCTACACTACTTCTGCTACTTCGTCTGGATCACGTGGGCCTTTGCTGGGACCCTAGATCACTATGGATTTGAAGACCAGCGACAGCTTGGGCTGGGGTAGGATGAGGTTGTGAGGATACCGTTAGGGGCAGGAACTCTGGAGCCATGCAGGTCTGAACCCCGGATTTGCCCCTTTCTGTCTTGGAGGCTGTGGCTCCAGCTGGGTAGCCCCTAAGCCTTGGTTCCTCACTAGCCAGATGGGGTGCAGCCAGTGCGTGCTGGCTGCATTATTGTGACGGTTCTGTGACATCTGTCTATGAGCCTCCCACCTCTCTTCCCAGGCTCATGCCCTAAACACATTTGCCACTGCAGCAGGCTCTGATGACACTGGGACACCGGATCCTTGGGACAGGTGTCGACACGCTCCTCCAAGCCCAGAGACATCCGGCCCCCTGCTCCTCCCTGCGGAGCCTGGGCCCCATGCCAAGTCACCCCATACCCATCTTCCTGTTGTAACTCAGTGGGACCAGGGCTTCCCCGGCACGAGTGGGGAGACACGCAGTGGGAGGGGGTCCTACTTGCGGCGGTAGGAGGCAGGGTGCCTGTGCTCATCAGGAGCACCTTGTCTGGGAAGGGTCAGCCTTGGCAAATTGAAGTTGTGAATTATGTTTTAAGAGTAGAGAAAGGAGGGAGAGAGATAGAGATGGAAAGAGAGAAAGACACACACACACAGATATCTGTCTCTTTCTATTATGTATGCATGTGTGTGTGTATGTGTCTCCATCTCTGTCTCTCTCTCTTCCTTCTTTCCTTGTTTCCTCCTAAAAAACTGTCTGTCTGTCTGTCTATCTGTGTATCTACTGAAAGAGCAAAACAGACAAGAAAGCACAGACAAGAAAGAGAGAGAAGGAAGAGACAATTTTAATAGCTCAGCCTGAGCTATATTGGAAAGTGGCCTGAGCTTGGTCTGCCAGAATCCCAGACCCAGCCCTGTCCCTGGGCAGTTGGGTGACCTTGGAGAGGCTCTCTCCTTGAACCTGGACTCCCTCATCTTCACAGCATCGGGATGGAGGGGTAGGGGGTGCCTGCCATGCTATAAAGCACCACCTGAATGTGGATTCCTCCTTAGCAGGTCTGGGACCCTCCAAAGGTCACGTTTCAGTAGGGGGGGTTCCAGGCTGCCTTGGGAGACCACCCCTAATAATGGGGGCAGCAGAACCTAGGAGTTGCCTGCCTCAAAGTGTTTGCTCCCTCTTATTAATGGAACTTGCAACTTTTGGCTGGGTTCATGGCCAAAATAAATACTATATTTCTCAACCTCCTTTGTGACCAAGTGACTAAATTTTGGTCAATAAGGTGCAAAGAGAGTGATGTGGAGCCACTCTAAGAAAGCCTCTTTAAAGCACAGTTGGTGGGCACCCTTTGCCTCTTCTTCCTCCTTGCCGGCTTCCCACTGGCTGGAAGGTGAACGCGATGGCTGACGCGTAAGCAGCCAGATTGTACCACGAGGAAAATGTTCTGTATAGCGCATGGACTGCCTTTCTCTGGACTTCAGTTCTGTCAGTAAGAAATAATCTTTTATCTGGTTGAAGTCACTGTTATTTGACTTCTGTCTCAGTCAGTCTTCACCCTAATGGATAAAATAGGAAAAAGGTAATTTCTCTGGTTTTCTGTACTATCTGAGCTGCTCAGAGTTGGCAGAAACATGCGAAAGTCTACTTATTTTGAAGTAGTTAGTCTGGCAGAAAGATACCATCAACAGCAATGATAATACTATAATAATAATGATGATAAAAACAGCAATATTATTTACTGAGCACTTACTCTGTCCCAAAGCTCTACAACTTGCAAGAGGCAGGACCTAGAACCAAATCCATATGGTCTCAGGCTGTTGCCAAGACTTATAGGTTTATGGACATGGCATGCATGGCCTTTCATATGTTAGCATGTCCCTCTCCCTCCAGTGCCTGTTAGAACGCTGCCCTGTACTATGGCCGCCTCTTCCAGGGTGCCCAGGCAACCCCTCCTCCATTCACACTAGCCACAGCCTCCTCTGCCTGCCTCACAGTGGGTGAGAGATGTTGGATCACACTCCCAGCCTGCCTCAGGTTCACGGTCTTCTGGTTTAGCACCAAACCCTCTCTCACATCACGGCCTCTTGGGGGCACATCTGCCTCCCCCACCAGGCTCTTTGCGCCTTGGAGGTGGACAGAAGCTCTTGTTCAGGTCCATTTCCAGCCCAGAGCCTGGCACCCAGCAGGTGCCCCCGGGAGGTCTCATAATGAGTCGAGGGTCCTGTATCTAACTGGAGCTTAGATCGGGGCTGGCGAACTGTAGCCTGCGGACCAGGTCCCACCTGCTGCCCACCCGCGTAAGTCACGTTCTCCCAGGACACATCCGCGCATTTACTGCTGCGTTGTATACGGCTGCTGTGTCTGCGCTGCGATGACCGAGCGAGCAGCTGCCACAGGCACTGTGCATCCTGCAGAGCTGAAAACATTTACTCTCAGGTCCTTTACGGCTTACGGTTGCCAGTCCCTGATATTGAGAGAAAGAAAAGAGGAGACGGCGTGGAGGCCTCAGAGCCCAGAGGAAGCGCTGTGTCCACAGCACATTATTCTGGCTGCTGGACCGCCCTCAGTGGGCAACTACCCTTATCCAGGAAGGTCCCCGCCTAAAACTGAGCAAGGAAGACGGAGGCCAGGCCAGGCAGGAAGCTGCAGAGAGAGGAGAAAGCAAGAGACTCGCACCCTGGCCCGTGTGGCTCAGCTGGTTAAAGCGTAGTCCCATAAACTGAGGGTTTGAGGGTTCGGTTCCCGGTCTGTCTGCACACAAGACACAACCCATTGATGTTTCCCTCTCACATCGAAGTCTCTCTCCCTCTCTCTCTCCGAATCAATAAGCATATCCTTGGGTGAGGATTAAAAAAAAAAAAAGTCATTCTGGAAAAATCCAGCCCCCCAGCCCCTGCAGCCCATGCCACTTCCCCGGCATCCCTGACCGCTGAGGGCCAGGCCAGGCTGTTGCCCTTGCAGGCCCCGCTCGAGGAAGCTCATCAGAGGAGGAGCGTCGGGTTGTATCCAATTTCCCCAGCCTCCTCATCGAAATGAGAAATCTGAGGCCCGGGCAGCCATGGAGAGCTGATAACACCCTCTCAGGTGAACCTCCTCGCTTATCACTGCAGGGGTCACCTCTGTCTCGAAAGACTTGTTTTCCTTTAAAAAAAAAATTGCCTGGGATGTGTGATGGGGTAGGCCGTGATAGGGAAAAAAAAAAAAAAAGAAGAAATAAGAAAAAAAGCAAAGCAAAGAAAAAGGCAGAGAAACAGTTTATTTTTTCAGACTTGGAGGTGATAGGAGTCCTGCACCCTCTCCTCCATCAAAGAGCAGCTCAGCTCACATCAGCCCCAGCTTGCCAAGAGGGGACCGGGGCGAGGAGGGAAAATGTGGAATTATTTAGATGGGGTGTCTTTCCACATGGCAACAGTTGCCGCACGGAAGAGATCGCAGCCCAGAATCAGCCCAGGGAGGTTTGGCCAACAAAGCCTGTGTCTGTGGAGGAGGCAGCAGGAATTGGGGGGTGGGGGTGTCCGCCAGCCGGGTCCCGGTCCCTCTGCCACTCGTAGGGCATCTGTCCCCCTGCAGATCCCCACCCACCTCTGCGTCACTGGTCCCTCTCTGCTTCGGGGCCCCTGTCCCCGGTTTTTTTCTCTCTGAATCTCTTGGTCTCCCTCCTCTCCATTTCTTCATGCCTCTGTCTCTCTCTCCCTGCTGCTGTCCCTCTCTTCGTTTCTGTTCTTTGTCCCATGTGGTGTGTGTCCTTCTCCGTCTGTCCTCCCCACACTGTTCCATCTCTCACATCCTCCCCCATGTCTCATCTTCCTCTCCCTCTCTCTTTGCCCCTGTCTCTGTCTCTCCCTTGACATTTCCCTCTTCCTCTGTGTCTCTTTCTTCGTCAATATTTCTGTCCCTCTGCACACCCTATGTCTGTCCCCACATGTATCTCCTGCGGTGCTTCTCCCCTCCTCCTCCCCTGCCCCTGGCTCTCTGCCCCAACCTCACTGTTCACTTAGAAGAAACTCTCTCCGCCACTGGCCTTGCCTCCTCCACGCTGAAGGGCTGGCCCCTGTGTGGACCCTCTCCTTGGCGCCCTGGTCCTACCTTGGGCCCTCATGGGTCTGAGGAGCGGTTTAGAGTGTCAGAACTGCCCACATGGCAGGGTGACCCTGCTCCCGGACTCTGCCTGATGTAGGGTCAAGTGTGACAAATGGGCCCAGAGTCCCTGAGACTGAGGGCCGGTCCCAGGGGCAGGAGGCGAGACTCCGCGGAGACTGTGAAGCTCAGAGTTAAATCAGACGGGCCTCACTCTCCACGAATTCAGGGTGCACAGAGCACACCTGTTCTCAAGAACCAACTGAGAACCAACCCAGCAATAGGCTCGCCAACGCCAGAGCAAGGCTCAGTTCCTGTCTGGGCCACTTACTAGCTGGGTGGCCCTGGGCAAGTCTTTTCAGCTCTTTGAGTCTCATTTTATCATCTGTAAAATGGACGTCACAATAATATCGGTCTCATGGGTCAAAGTGAGAATTAAATTATTTAAGTTACACAATGTCCTTAGTATACCACCTGGCATATAGCAGATATTCAATAAATATTAGCTTTTGTTATCACTATGGGGAAATCACAAGACATGAGAACTACTACATCGTATGGCAGGTAAGAAGGGAAAGGACATTTTAGTTGGGGTCTTGAGGGTTGAGTAGGAGTTTTCTAAGCCTGCAAAGGACCCTCTAGGTTGATGGTACAGCATGAGTCAATATTTCATACAAGAAGAAACAGAAGTCTAGAGAGGAGAATAGGCCTTAGTTGTGATTATAAATGCCAAAGAAGGGAATGTGGCAAGTCTATAGGTCAATGTTGACGTTCACTCTGCTTCTGCCCCCGAGGCCTTAAGAACAAACAGATGGATGGATTGCTCTATCCTAAAATGACCACTACTTTTCATGCCTTTTGCCTCCATAATCTGCTCCCATTCATCCCCTAAGCTGAGACCAAGCATTCAGTTAGCTATCCCAAAGGCCAGGGAGGGCTGGACCCAGAGAGGTGGGAGCAGCCAGCCATTGGCAAGTCTACATCGTCCTTTCTCCAACCGAAGCGTTCTTGGCTCTGAACAGCTTGCAGACACTGGAAGAAATGAGGAAATGTGTCTCAGATCAGCTGACTGGTATTTAGAGCTCCCCAGAACTAAAGCTGCAGCCCCCCTGCCAGCCCAGGCAGCTCCAAAATGCTGCCAGTGTGCTCGGTTTTCGGGGACACTTGGAGAAGTTGGTAGTTTACTGTTTCCTCCACCCTCTACCCCATTTAAAACCCTCAGAGAGAGGAAGAGAGAGAGAGAGAAACATTTATGTGAGAGAGAAACATGGATCGATTGCCTCCTGTACGCACCCTAAATGAGGATCGAACCTGCAACATTTTGGTGCGCAGAAGGACACTCCCCAACCAAGCCCCGCGCCAGAGCTCTACCCTATTCTTTCCTTTTCACTGTTTCTGTGCAGTGAAGAGAGCTCTCAGGAAATAGAAAGTAGCTCCTCCTCCTCCTCCTCGCTGCCTGGGGTACCTCCTTACCCCCTGCGGTCTGTCCACAGACTCTTTCTTCAGAGAGACTGTGGCATTGAGTCCAAATCCTTACATCCAGGTGACTGTGCCACGCAGTTTCTGACTTGGCTCTTAAGGGTCTCCCTTCTGGCACTCACACCCTGGAGTCCCCTCCCCTTGGCTGTGGGCTGTGCCTAGTGACTCAGGTCTAAGGAACAGAAGAGAATGTTGCAAAGGTGCCGAGAAGTCACTTCCGAGATGCAGCTCTGAAAGATGATGGCTCCCTGCTTGCTGGCTCTTCCCTTCTCTCGTTCTCAGCTTGCACGCGATGACGAAGCAAGCTGCCATGTGGGAGATGCCCATGGGAGGGGCGGTGACCTCTGGCCAAAAGCCAGTGAGGACACAAGACCCCCATCCCGACAACCTGTGAGGAACTGAATTCTGCCCACAGCCACGTGGATGAGCTTGAGAGCTCCATCGGACTCAGCTGAGCCTTGACAAGAGACCGCAGCCCCTGGCCAAGACCTTGAGTGTAACCTGTGAGGGGCCCTGAACAGGAGACCCAGCAAAACCCGGACTGCTGTTGACAGGGACGGCGAGACCCTTATTGTTGTTGTTGGAAGCCACCCTGCTGTGGGCTAGTTTGGTAAGCAGCAAAGTGCAGTGACCTTCGGGGTGTGAGTTCAGCTCCTCTGAATCCCTGTACAGTGGGAGCAACGACACCCGAGAACTCTGCGGGGAAGGTGTGGGCTCCGTGCCCGGGAGGAGCTCAGGAACTGAGCCTTTCACCTGGTAGTCAACAAACCCTTCCTGGACCAACCCTGAGTCCTATGACCGGTGCTGGGGATGGGGGGTGGGGGTGGGGGTGGGATGGAACAAGCGTCGCATGGGCTGCCTAGTCTAGTGTGAAGCTGGGAATGGCAAAGGTAAGTGGGAAGGTCCGTGAGTCCCTGAGAGCAGATGCCAGCGAGACCTAGGCAGGAAGGTGTATCACATAAGGCCCCATGTGGGACCTCTGGCAGTTCCCCCATGGATGCCTTTCCTGTCTTCACCCAACTCTTGGATCCTGAGCTTTAAAGTATCACCCGGGTTCAGGTGCATCACCCGGATTTATTGTGCAGGCACCTGCAGGAGCCCCTCGCCTCCCGGAGCCTCACCACTAACTTGTACACAGCACGAGGGTGATGAGAGCATTAAGGGGTTCCTCTCCTAGAATCCATCCTGAGCACCAAACCAGGCGGCAATTTGCAGGTGGTGCGGGCACAGCAGGGGCCAAAACAGAAATGGGCCCTACTACACAGAGCGCGTGTCTAGGGAACGATCACAGATTAGTCTAGAAGCTGTGGTACCAGAGACAGAAGAAGCTCACCCCAATAAGTGCAGAGGGAACTTGTTAATACCAGTCACCAGGAAGGACCCCAGATGGCCCCATAAAACTGCAGGAAGAGCTGTGGGGCTCAGGCTCAGCCACAGCCTCTGTCCACCTGTCCCCATCATCACTTGTCTCTGCGTGACATCAGCCTGCAGCATGACTGCCCCAAGTCCCCAGGTTACATCCTGTCAGCTTAGCACCCCACACCCCTCTTCTGTTGCTGTGTAACAAACAACCCCTAAACTGAATGTCTTAAAACAACGTCATGTCTTTTGTTCCCAAATCTGCAATTCAGCAAGGCTCAGTGGGACAGCTTGTCTGTGCGTCACTTGGCATCACCTGCGGTAACACAAAGGCCGGGGACTCCTTTGCTGACATGGATGACAGATCACCCTGGGTTGTGGCTGGGACCTCAGCTGAGGCTGGAACCCCAAACAAGTGGCCTCTTCATGTGGCTTGGGCTTCCTCACAACATGGTGTCTGGGTTTCGAAGATAAGTGTCCTGAGAGGAGAGAGAGCCAGGTGCCAGCTGTGTCCCCATTTGTAACCAAGCTTTAGAAGTCATGCAGAGTCTCCTGCCATAATCTGTTCACTGTGGCAGTCACAAAAGGCCACCCACATCCTCGGGGAGAGGAATTAGATTCCACCTTCCATTGGGAGTAAGCAGTATTAAAGAATTTGGCGACATGTTTAAAACCATGATACAACCTCTGCCCTGTGGACATGGGCTGTCCTTGCTTGGGTCCCATGTACACTCCTTGGACCAGTCCCTCCTGTTGGGGTAGGATACTGTGATTGCCCAGGCCTGGGTCAAACCTCCATTCCGGGGGTCAGTCTGCATGTGACAGGGGAGGGCTGAGTCTGACTGGCAGCCACACTGGAACCATGTGCAACCAGAGACTGAGATTTCTTCAAAGAAGGGAGGATGGGAAGACATAACAACATATGTCCGCTCCAGACAGTAAACAAATAAGCACACACTCAAGTACATAATTACCAAGGGTGATAAATGCTCTGTTGGTAAAGGACAGATGCTTACAAGAGTGACTAATGGTGGGGTGGGCGGTGGGGATGGAGCCTTGAACTGAATCATCAGGGATGGCCTTCAGAGGAGTTATTTCCACTGAACCAACTAAGGAGGGCATTCTAGGCAGAGGATTTGGCCTGTGCAAAGGCCCTGTGGTATGAAAGCCTGGCAGATTCAAGGACTTGAGTGGCCATACGGCTGGAGCAGAGTAAGTGAGATGCGGACCTGGCAGAGGTGAGGCTGGATTATATGGTGTCTCAAAGGCCATAGTCAAGAGTCTGGCTTTGAGTCTAGAGCAATGGCAAGCCACTGGTGTGTTCCAGTTCAAGTTTATACATGTCACACCCCAAATACCTGGCAGGGAGTTATTTTATGCATGTTTTCAAAGCCCGTTGGTTCCTTTCCTTACTGCCTTTTGGCCACTCATCCTGACTCCCCTTCAAAATCACTCCCAGCTTCAATGTGAAATCTTCCCCCACCCCACATTCCCATCATCATTCCCATGACTCCCTCTTACCCCAGCTCTCTGCAGCTGCTCTGCCCGCTCCATCAGGCCAACCATCACCCGCTTCTGACTGCCTGCTCCATCTTCAGTAAGTTACCAGGGCACATTCCACTGAGCCCGAGACAAGCATGACGTCAACAAGTGGCAGCATGAAGACGACATTTTCTTCACCCAGCCACCACCCATGCTGCCAGCCCATCCATCACTCTCTGGAGCATCTATTCCATTCAATTTAAATAAACAAACCCCAAACAAGGCCGAGTAATGGAAACGCTGACAGACCCTTATCTACAGCGTTTCTGGGTGTGCACAGGTCTATAATAATTTGGGCCTCACCAAGGCGGAGGAGTTATTGCAGTTGGGCCATGTCTGACAGTTTAATCAGATCTCGAAAATCAGGGGCATTGCATTGTGCACCTGCTCATGGGGTCGAAAGAGGGGGAAAATGGCTGGTGGAGTTTTCTATCCTGGGCTTTTAAAAACATACTCAGGCAGGACCTTCTGAGTAAATAGTTCATAGCATCTGTATGTGTAGGAGGGTTGTATTGGGGGGGAGTGGGAACTAAAATTATGCTGAACGGCGACCTGACAAGAATGAGAGCTTCTTCTGTCTACACAGGCTGTATCTAGGGAGGATGTGGCATGTCTCACATGTGAAGCAAGACATGCCTGGGTTCAAGATCTGCAAACTTCCCCCCATCCCTTTGTCCCCTTCCCTTCTCCTCCCACTCTCTCCCTCCCTTCTTTCCAACAATGCTTGTTAGCCCAGTTCTAGGCACTGGGGTGCGGTAATGACCCAAATGTGTCCAGGCTCTTCCTTCAAGTGACCAGCAAGTATGGTCAGGGAGAAAAAGCTGGCTTATAAAATTTTGAGTCCTGCCAAAGCAGGACCCAAGACACAGAAGTAGGAGCAGGGAATGTATTTAGTTGTGATTGTAAGAAGCAGGAGTGAAGGATCAGAGGAAGGGAGACAGAGAAGGAAGGAATTGACAATAAAGGCGTGCTGTTGATCTGGTCCCCACTGTGGGCAGCTGGGATGCAACACTGCTGGGGACTTTCTGAGAAAGCTTATAGAATGAGCCTCAGCTTCTAGGAAACCCTGAGGCAGGGAAACAGATACCCACTGTTGGGATGTTGTCCACAGGCAAGATGGTATTCACTCCTAACGTGCTGAAATCAGTGGGTCCAGAAGGTGTGGTATGGAGCACCATTGCCAGCTCCTACATGTGTGCAATGGGGGAGCCTGGGCATCTGGGTGGTCAGGGCAGGCTTCCTGGAGGAAGTGACATGTGATTTGAAATCTGACCATTGAGAAGCAGTTAAATAAGCAATCGGGTGGGATAGGGAGGAAAGAGCATTCTAGGAAGGTGGACTAGCATGTACAAAGACCCAGAGGCAGGAAGGAGTGTGTCGCATTTGAGGACTGACACCGCATGGCAGGAGCAAGGAGAGTGAGGGGAAAGAAGCAGGGCACGGGGCAGATGGGGGCAGGACCCAGACCCTGTGGGCTCTGTGGGCTTCAACAGGGAGGGAGCCATTGGCAGGCACCAGTGTCACCACCATGACCTCTGTGGGGAGTGGGTGCACATGGGCTTGGGGAGATGATGCAGGGAAAGCAGCTGAGCTTACCTGGGGGTGCGAGAGGATGAGCGTGTTCTGGGCCTGGTCTGGTCACCACTGAGCCACTGTTACATGGATCAAGTGGCTTCATGATCCAGACTCCAGTCTCCTCACAGTGTCATCGTCAACACTCCCCAAAGGTGTCACAAGAAACAAAAAAAGCTGTGTCTGTGGCAGCGACTAGCACAAAGCCGTATGCATAGTGGGCACTCAGAGTGCTTCGTTCCTTCCTTCCTCCTCCTCTTTGCCTGCCTTTTGGTCTCAGAGGCCTGTCCTGCCAGACCCAGACCAGGTACAAGAAGGGGGCATCAAGTACATTACTGATTTGTGGCAAAAGAAAGAGGGCAGCTGCTGGCCTTGGCTTTGAGACAGTCCCTTCATGGCGGGATGGGTTGTGGGTGTCTTCCCAGCCATTCTTCCTTTTAAGGATATTTTATTAATTATGCTGATACAGTTGTGCCAGTTTTTTACCCCTTTGCCCCCATTCTGAGCAAACTTGAGTGCTGTGCACAGGGGTGTGAGCTGGAGTCATCTGTGCCCAGCACAGAGCAGTAGCCTCCTGACTGCAGTGCGCTTTCTCTCCCAAGCCAGGCTGTCACCAAAGGGGACTTCCCAGAGCCACCGCCCCCTCCATCATGCCACCCCCACAGAGCTCTTGTCTCCGATTCTCCCTTCATTAGGTTTCTCAGTCTGAAATTCGAGAGGGCTCTGCCACAGAGAGGCCAGGAATTCAGCAGCTTTTGCTTTTAATGGAAAACACCCCAGGGATTAGGAGTACTCAGTCCTTCACACCTTGGTGTGAACTGGGTTGAAAGACTGTGACTGCGCTAACCATGAAAGGCAAGCAGCCAAGTTAGTGGCCCAGTCCACCAAGCTAGCTGGGATGGCCCCCTGCTAGGCTGGAGGACAGAGGGATGCTGAGGGTGAGGATGGGAGAACCAGAGAGCCCGCTTCTTTTCTCTTTCTGGGCCTCCTTTGCCCATTTGGTATAATTGGCAAGTTGGGCTTTGCGCTCCTAAGCACTTGGCATGTTGGGGTTCCAAATGGGGTTTTTATGGCACTCAGTACTTGGCACAGTACCTGGCATGAGTCTGGTACAAAATATACATCAGATGGATGGATGGGTGAATGGCGGGATGGCTGGCTGGATGGACGAATAGACAGATGGACAATCAGGTAGACAGAGAGGCAGCTGAGTGAATGGATGAGTCATTGGTTGGGTAAGCAGTTGCCCCAGGCCATCACTGACCAGACTCTGATGAAACCTATTTGGGCTGGTGGTTTGCAGCCCAGAACCCAGGCTCCTGGTGTTTGCAGCCTGTTTCCCAAGAGGGCTCCCTCCTCCAGGTTCTATATAACACTCGCTGTGCCTCTGAAGTGCCTGGAAGAATTCCCTCTTGATGGTTCCCTCTCCTAGGCCACTGATTTTTAAGTGGCTGCAACCCCTGCATGCGTGGCCCTGGTCCTCAGGCACAGGGAACATGACAGGGCTTCCTGCTCTGCTAGGGACGGGGTGGGAGAGGGGACCATGCAAAGTACAGCAGGAACCCAGCCTCACTTACACCACAGCTGTCTGCAGGACATCCCATGGTTATCGGTGGGGCTCCTGAGACATTGTTTGGGTGGATTTGGAGAAAAAATGAAGGCATTCTCACTCACCAGCACATCCTGGGGTTTTCATTCATTCCTTTAGCTGGTTCTTTCACGTCCTTTTGAACTATTCACCCAGTCACCTATTTTTTTCCTCCACCCAACATTTAGCCATCTGCCCATCCAACTATCTCTCCGTCTGCCCATCCTTCTGACTGCCATCTATCCATCCATCCACTCACCCATTTTTCTCTCCTTTACCTGTCCATGCACTCATCCCACCCAGCATCCATTTATCCATCCATCCATCTAAGGGTCCACCACTCATCCATGAGTCCACTCACCTGCCCACTCACCATGCACCCCTCCCACCGACCGTCTAACACGGACCAGTATTTGTTCCATACACCAGCCATGCCAACATGGCTGAGATAAGGCCAATGCATTAAAGGAACCCCCAGCCTATGGGAATGTCCATGAGACCAACAATTATAACTCAGGTAGAGCACTGTGAGCTCAGAAGAGGACCACACTTCCTGTTCCCATGGAGCCTTCACAGATGCTCTTCCCTTGCCCGGAACACCCGCCACCAACCCCACCCCGATCCTCAGGATCATTCCCACTCATCCCTGAAGCCTCAGCCTGGTGTTCCTTCTCACGGAAGCTATCCCTAAATGTCTCCTTTATTCCCTCTCGGTTGTAACTGCCTGCCTAATTTTTGGCAGGCTGGGTTCATGTCTCATTTCTTCCTGGTCCGGCAGGTGGTACGTACACTGCAAATGTTTGAGGAGGAGATGAATGTGGGTGAGCAGACTAAGAAAGGGGGGCGAAGGGCAGAATATATGAGAGTGACTGGGATGGCATCCAAGGTACTCTCCCCCTCCTAAGATCCTTAATCTAGTCACATTTGCAGGGTCCCTTTGGCCAGGTAAGGTCACATATTCTCGGATTCTGGGAGTTGGGGCACGAACATCTCTGGGATGCCATTATTCTATCACATCCTTTGAGAAGCCAATATGGAGATGGCTTAGAAAGAGGAGAGGGCGAGGGAGGAGCAGAGAGGGCTGCCAGGAGGCAATGTCCGCCTCCCACCTGTGCAGGGAAGGCAGAAGGAAGGGGGACCACACAGGAAGAGTTTCAGGTATTTCTAAGAAAATGTCATCCAGACCAGAGGAGACTCTTTGAGTCGAAGTTGCCCAGCAGAGGAACCCTGGGGCTTTCAGGGATGGGATGCTGCCTCAATATGCCTGACAGCTCAACCCCCAGCTGGAGCAGCTGGTGGGGAGTGGGGCCTCGGTGCAGATGTGGAGACAGCATCCAAATGCCACAGCTGGGACCAGCCACCCTGGGGCAGGAGAGACCTTCGGATCCCTGAGCACTCACTGTGTGGCCAGCAAGACCTATGGCAGTCCTCCTTTCCCAGGTGAGGAAACTGAGGCTCAGAGAAAGGAGGCCACTAGCTGCAAGGAGGCAAAGGCAGGATCCAAACTGACACCGCAGGCTCCCATGTTTTTCCTAGACAATCTTGATGGGGACACTCCGTGCCCAGGGCCGTAAACAACAGCGCCTGCCTTGTTCCTAAGTCTTCCCTTCCTGGGATCTGGGAGGGCTACAGTGGGAGACGGCTGGGAAGTGATGTGGCTCCGAGACAGAAGAGCGCCATCGTGGGGTCTTCACGGTGCTAATAACCGTGCTGGCACGTGGGACAGGCCCGGAGACGGATGGTGCCTCCTGCCCCCCTTGCCATGCCCAGACTTGTCTCTGACCTTCCACCGGGAATGTGATCCTTGCCAGGCGGCCACCTCGGGCTCCCCTGCTGTTTCCAGATGGGGCACGCAGGGGCTGGGCATCCTGACTTTGACTAAAATCTCCCTGTTTTTCAGTGGAAGAAACTGAGTCCAGTCTCAGTAGGAAGGGCCCCACTGAGGACAAGAACCAGATCAGATGCACCTTTATAGTCCTGCAGTCAACTGAGGGAACTGTCCTGAACAAACAGGAGTGATGAGGAAAATTCTAATAATGACCATGACCGTCAGCACCTTGTCTGATCACCAGGCAACCTTGTGAGGTTGGTGCCGTTCCCATTTCCTAGCTATGAAAGCAGACAGCCCTTAAGGAATTTGTCTGAGTACTCGAGAACGCAAAAGGCGGGCCTGGAATTTGAACCCAGGCCCTGCGGAGCCCGGGCCCTTGTATTTTATTCATTCCTAGTGGTTTGATCTCCTTAACTTTGAACTCTCTGTGTTAAAAGTGGAGCTTGGGGCCTGTGCCGTGGGGTGAGTATTTTTACTGAAAAGTCAGAATAGTGGACGTTTCCACTCACTGAGCTTTTACCCTGTGCCCAGCACCCCTGGCATTAGCTAAACTTGGGCCTAGAGTCGTACTGCCCCCGCATTGCAGAGGACGGAAACTGAGGCTGCCAAGGTTTCCTTCCCCCACCAAGGCTGCCCCTCTAGCGAGGACAGGGTCAGCCCCACCGTGCCCGAACCCCCAGGCTGCTCGTGCTTTTCCTGCCCCCATTTCAATGTCCTTCCCTGCATACGCGGGAAGATGTAGGCCTGGGGCCTCCTGGAGGAGCGCAGACCAAGGCGTTCTGGAGGGCCCGCTCTCCCCGCCGCCCGTCTGTGGTTCCGGAAACCAGCAACCAGATGTTTGGTGTCCATGGAGCAGGCCCCAGCTGTGGCCCTGGAAGCTTCAGGCCTCCTTGGCTGACCTTGTAGGGCCAGGAGAGCCACTTCTGGTGACAGGTTCAGCCTGAGGTCGGGCGTGGGCCGGGGAAGCACTTGTTCAGGGGATGAAGGTAAGCAGGAGCCTTCTGGATTCACCCTCCTGGGCTGGGGGCATCCCGCTGATGTCCACTCTCCAATGCCCTGACACCCACGCCTACGGGGGTCACTCTGGAGTTGACTTCCTAGGCCCGTTAGGAGGTCCCAGCTGACTGGCTGTGTGACCAGGGTCGGTCACCCACCGTCTCTGGCCTCATTTGCCTCATTTGTAAGGACGGGTCAGACCAGCTGGGTAATCTGCTTCCCACAGCTTGTCTGGCCCTATGGGGCCTGCCTGGCCCAGCGCCCGGGCAGACGAATCTGCTCCTTCCTCAGGCCTTGTCCGGCCTTTCCCTGCCTGCGGACCAGGGGTCTTGCTGTGCCTCGCACAGTGCCTGCACCTGTAAAATGGGTTTCTATGCAGCACCTGCCGCAGGGGTCATGCGAAATCTCAGCAGCTCCTCTGGCCCATGGGCCGCACGGAGTAAGTGGAAATGCTGCGTCATAGGAAAACCAGCCAGGTTCAAGACCAAGACCCAGCTGTGCCTGTTTGCAGCCAGGTGGCCTCAGTTCCTCTGTGCAGTGGGGCTAGAATAACTCGGAGATTCCGTGAGGATGTAGAAATAGGGCAGATAGCAGTGCACAGTTTCTAAAACACAATCCCCTTCCATCTGCCCCTCTTCTTCCTCCCCTTCCTTCTTGTCCCTTCTCCCTTCTCTGACCGCCCCCCCCCCCCCCGCCGCCACTTCGTCCTCCTCTGCCCCCTTTTATTCTCCCTCCCGCACCTCAGGACTGACCAGTCACTGGGGCAAAAGGGAGGAGTGACGCCAGCCATGTCCTGGTCCTGTGAGCAGGCTCCCCGATGCAGAGGCCTTTGGGAAGAGGCACCTGAGTGACACACCTCCACACCCCTCCTGGTTGTCTTGGCCCAGGGGGAGGAGAGGAGGGTGAGGGATGGCCCCTTCCACTCCCCACAGACCCTTGCTAACAGGCGGACGCTCCTCATCATATGTCGGTGCCTCACCTGTCCCCACAGGCTTAACAACGGGCATCACAGAGCTCCCCGGTCAGACCCTGAGCCTGTCCCTTCACCTGTCTAGGCCTGCGTTCCCCTCCCCACCCCCACGAAAAATGGGGTTAGTGAAATTTGCCTGGTTGGTGGGGGGCTGCTGTCATGAGTGAGTGAGATGAAGTTGATTTCCAGGGGTCCCTAGGGATCCTGGACCTCTGTGTGGGGCCCAGGGCTCATTCAGCATGAGGGGTTCAGCAGAAGTGAGGGCACTGTGGGAGCTGGGGGCCATGCTTTTCATCTCTAAAGCCTTCCCTGAAGCCTCTAAATAAGCTTTTACTGAGCTGAACTTTAAATTTCCCAAAGTCACAGAACCCCTCGCCACCCTAAAGACTGCAGGGCAAGGGCAGCCATGACCCAGCCTGGCCCCTGGCTCTCTCCTCCCAGGGGAGAGGGAGTTGGTGGCATCTATTGGATGTAGAGTTAAAGTTCACGTTCCCTGGCTCCCTGATTTGCAGGGCTCAGTGCAAACTGACCATGCGGGCTCCTTGTTCAAAAATTAGTCAAAAGGTTTTCAAGACACGGGCAGCAGAGCATGGGGCCCTTCTGAGCACGGGGCCCCAAAGGACTGCACAAGTCTCAGGCCCGGAAGCTGGCCCGAGAGTCTGCATTTCCAATTCCGTCCAGGTGGGCTGATGCTGCTGGCCCGGACCCACACTTGGAGGACTCAGGTTTGGGGTTTCTATGGCAGTCTGGGGGATGCAATAAATTCTCAGCTGGCCTCAAGAGACACAAGGTCTGGTCCTCTGTCTGCCATGTGAACTTGGACAACCGCGTTGGTCTCTCTGAGCATCAGTCTCTCCACCTAGAAGGCGAGAGGGTCAGATTCGATGGCCTCTCAGCCACCTCCTGTCTGGCGCTCTGTACCCCCATGAAGTCCCCAACCCTCCCCTTCAAACTGCTGGCCAAGATAAAATTGCCAAAATCACCTCATGCACCCTGCCCGGCTGGAAGTGATTTTTAAACCAAGCCCACATTCCTTTCAAGCCCGTCGGCTTCCTGCATTCCCAAGCCCACCACAGTGCCTGCCGTCTCCTTGCCAAGCCACAGTCTCAGATAAACAAAGGGCGAAAGCCTGGCAAATAAATAAGCAAACCCTGACCACACCCCACCAAAGCCCACCTCCCCTGGCATCTTTTCAGAACAAGTGTCCTGGTGACAATGTCAAGACATCAGGGGCCCTACAGGGGAGGAGGGGCAGTTGGGTGACTAGGGAGGACAACTGGGATAAAATTAGGTCAGACCCCAAGAAGGGCCGCTGGCTTTAATCCCATAATGGAAGGCGGGGAGGACTTTGCCTTCGAAGGCTCCCAATGGACTTCTGTCGTGAAGACAACAAGCGCTGTACATGGATAAAGTGGCTTTTAGAACTATTAGAAAGTGGGTGTGCTGGGAATGGGCAGGGGGGGGCAGGATGGGAAAATTAAAATTCTGCTCCTGCCCAAGGTTTCTGGGCTCCAGCTCGCTGCGCAAGCATCGATCTGTTCCAGCATTTGACTTTCAACCATGACAAAACTGTGGGCAAATTAATTGTTCTCCAGGATATTAAGCATCAGACTCCATTAATCCTTTCTCAGTGAGATGCTCGCTGCATACTAATTGGGAGGGTTCCAGGCTGCCACGGGGTCTTTTTTCCTGCCACGGAGGCCCACCTTTCTCTGGGTCCCACCTTTCTCTGTCTCCCTGGGTGTGGGTGCTAAGGGCTGGGCCCCCTCCCTCCCCTTGTGCTTGTTTTATTTTCCTGGGTGGCCAAGGACAGAACGGGGACAGGTGGGCCCAACCTGAACCTCTCCTTCCCCACCTGGGTGTCTTCCTCCCAAGAAGCTGTGGCACTGGTAGCGAGATTGTTTTATGCAAATTCCAATATCTGTATGCAGGCGCGGCCGTGAGGATGAACACAAGAAATAATTACCAAATTATGCATGTTGAGTTGGTTTTCCTGAATCTGAAGCCCTTAAAAGGAAAAGCGGAAACACAGCGATGCAAGTGTATAAAACAGAAAAAAACCCAATAGCTCTGGTCACCCAAGGGTGGGTGGTAAAGTGAAGGGTCCAGGGCAGGAGTCAGGGGTTCCAAGCTCTTGGCTGTCACCAAATGGCAAATGTCCTAGAGCAAGTCTCTTCCCTTTCTGGGGCCTCAGTTTCCCCATCTGCAGAAGGCGAGGAAGGCAAGAGGTCTGATGATGTCTTGAAATGTAGGTGGAGATGTGGCGGGGAGAAATGAGCTCTGGCCTCGCTGACCAGACTCGCTCAGCAGGGCTCTGTGGGGACAGGGAGGACCCTTGGGTTGTCCCCTTGCCCTGTATATGTCCTGTCTCATTTTCAGTGGCAATATCCTCCTATATCTATGGGTGGCCTGAGGTTATCATCTCATTTTGCAGACTGCAGATCAGAGCAGAAGGACCAAGCCAAAACAATGCCCTGTTAGGAGACAGAAGGACTAGGTGACTTATCTGTTTCCCATCCTGGAACAAATCTATCCCCTTCAACCCCAAGATACCTTTCCTGGTTAGCGCTGCTTGCTTTCCTCCTACGTGGGGAGAACTCAGTACGCACAGAACAGGGTGCAGTTCTTGCCTCCTACGATCTCAGCTCTGCCTGGAGCATCCTGAACACAGAGAATTCACCTGGGGTCAGACCCTAGTTTAGAGAATCTCAGATCTAATCATGAAGGAGGCTAGAGTCACCTCCACCATCATGACCACCAGCATCCACACACATCATGAAGCACTTTGTGCTGAGCTCTTCGCATGTGGCATCTCTTCAGTTTCTTACAACCTCTCCATAAGGTGGGTCCTACCATGATCACTTTTTCAGGTACAAAAACAGAGGCTCAGAGAGGCTACATCACTTGCCCAAGGTCACACAGCAAGTCAGTGAGAGTATTAGGATTCAAGCTGCTCTGTCTGACTTCCCAGCCCACTAGCTATACTATATAAGTATCTCAGGTTCAATTCCTTTTTCCCCTTGTCCTGGGGGGTGGGGCAGGCTTTCCTGACCACCCCCTACACACACTGGGTCAGTTGCTCCCAATTTCTCCCACAATTCCTTCTCAGACCGCAATGGGCAGCAAGGACAGTGTGCCAGCCACTTGCTAACTGAGCGGATATTTATGCCTCTGCAAATACCACACACGCCTTCTGCATGATTTGGAGCTAAATGCAGTGTTACTTAATTAATGCGCATGTAACACACGAGAATATTACACCTATTAGAACTCACAGACGATTAACACTCCCAGGGCCGCTGCCACCACCACGTCCCGTAGACAAAGGCTCTGAAATTGCCCCGTGCTCAAGTAGTGGCTCAGGGAAATGTTCTGTCTGCTTCGTATTTTGTGCATAAAAGTTTCTACGTGCTATGCTGCTGGCACTAACGGGTCATCAAATATTATTAATTTTAAGCTTCCCCAAACCTCAAGGAACAAACTCTCTTTCTTGTTTTGACTGTTTATAAGAGAAAAACAAAAGTCACCTCTTCCAGGGAGCACTTGTTGATTGCTTCAGCCCTTTTCAGGTACTTTTCTCTACCAACATCCTCTAGCAAGCCCATGTATGGTTTCCCCTGTGGGTGCTTCTTGGGATCTCCTCCCAGATAAACTGACCCTGGGGTGCTTATCACAGGGGTTCCTGCTGACCCCTCTCAAAGACTCTCAGGGGTTGGGGGTAAGCAGATTGCTCTGGGCTCCCAGTTTGGAGAACCCCTAGAATCCTCCCAAGTAGACCCTCTCTCAGTGGTCCCCACGCCCCACCTGCCCAGGCCTCAGGGATTAGAGTCTCCAACGCTGCCTGTCAGATCCCTCCCCAGACATTGTTTTCAAAAAGGATTAAATAAATATGTCCAGCAGGAGGGGGAGCCCCGGCTTTCACTGCCCGCTGGCGGGAAATTAAATAATGTTCATTTCTGCCGCTGTGAGCCGGAACGAGGCTTGTCGAGCCGCGGGGCCGAGCCGGGAGGCGGCTGCGATTGGCAGCTCATGGCAAGCCCTAAATCAGAGGAGCCGATGAAATTTCTAATAGCAGGAGCACGACTGGCATCGGTGGATAAATAAAGTTCCCCTCTTGAAAGGCAGCTTATTCCAGCCTGGCCGCCAAGGATATTAAGCCTGAGGCCAGGCTGGATCCCGGCCAGAAGCCAGCTGGGCCCAGGAGGTGAGCCTTTCCCCAGCAGAGACCTGCGGCCCCTGCAACAGTCCCAGAAGCTGACCCTGAGTGCGCCCTGCCCCGAGCTGCTTGGGGTTGCGTGGGCAACACGCGGGCATTAATTAACTCGTAGGGCAGGTTTTATTATTCCCATTGCCTAGGGTAGCAAAGACTCAGAGAGGTGAGATGGCCTGACCCAGGTCATGCAGCTGGTCACCGGTCCCTTCCTGTGTGTAGGGCGGAAAAGAGGAAGGGTTCAAAGCTAGGTCTGATTCCACAAGTCCACACAGCTGTAAAATGGGCCCAAACCACCCCACTTTCCAGACTGCCCCTTGCAGAGGTGAGCCGGACTTGCCTCCCAGGGACCTGCAGTCCAGTGGGGGTGGGGAAGCATGTCTACAAATAACTCTCATGACCCCTTTCATATTGGCTTCAGTCTCACTGAGTGACTGAGCCCTTGGACTTGGGAACAAGACTGCCTGGGACGGAATCCCGTCTCCACCACTGTGGCTGTGTGGCCTTGGAGACTTACCTAACTTCTCTGGGCCTCAGCTTCGTCAGCTGTAGAATGGGGCTAATAACAGCCCCTGCCTGCCTTGTGGGGTGGATGGGAGACTCCAATGAGATGATTGGGGTAAAGGGCTTGGCATAGGGCCAGCACGAGTGCCTTTAAGCATGAGCTTTCATTTCTTACCATTCATTTATTCTTCCATCCATCACGCACTCATTCATTCTCTGCTGTGGCCACAGTGCCTGGCACATGATCAGTGCTCTGCACATATTTAATATCCTATCATTAAACTTGCCACTGTGGTACTGGGGACACTGGCAGGGACAGGGGAAACAGGGCAGGTGGGGGCCCAGCTCTCATGATCCTGCGGCCTAGAAGGTCTCAGGAAGATATTGAACAAGTCTTCATAGAAATAATAGGGATCAGAAAGGGGATGTTCTGGGCTCTGTGAGTGCTGTCTGAGGTCCCTGGCCCACTGGGGTTAGAGAGGACTTCCTTAGAAGGAATCATATCCCTAGGCCTGTGGGTGAGGGAAAGGCCATCCAGGCAGGAGGAACAGCATGGGCAAAGGCTGTGAAACAGGGAGGAACACCACGGTGCATCCTGTGAGCCCCTCTAGGGCAGGCGAGGAGCCAGGAGGGCGGGAGAGGGCTCAGGGTCCTGCCTCCCCGTTTCACATGCGGGCACAGTGAGGCCCCGCACAGAGACGAGAGCCAGAGCCAGGATGGATTCTGGGTATGTGCCCTTCCAGCCCAGGGCTCTCCCCATAGGAGGATGAGCTCACTCCAGCCACCAGCCAAGTGGCGTACACATCTCAGCTCAGTGGGTTCTGCCAACAACCCCAGGAAGGAGGCTGGTGGGTCCACGTAACAGAAAGGAGGCTGAGGCTTGATGGGTTCCATCCAGCTGTCAGTGAAGAGGCTGGGACTCGAACCATGAGCCAAATGCTAAAACCTGGGCTCATGCCCCGGGGCGAGGATGGACATAGAAGGGCATGGGGTGGGGGGTGCCGCTTAAGGAGCGGCCAGGAGTGAGTTGGTCCTTCAGGCAGAGGCTTTCCCTCTGTTCTTCTTGGCTTCTCGGGCCAAGAGTGTCCCCTAAGGCCCAGCCACTGCCAGGGACAGACACTTAGGTCCCTCCCCTGTTCTTTCTTCCTCCCCATTGTCTCTGGATTCTGGTTCCATTTCAGACTCTGACTTCACATGGCCCAGACCCTTTTGTGCAAACCGCAAAGCCCTTTTCTTTGTGATTATAATTTTTTTTTTTTTTTGAATCCAAAATCTCTTGACAGGAAAATCGGTGCTGGAGTTTGGAGAAGCTTATTTCCTTCTCCATGCGAAAGCCATTACGGGGCTGCCCGGGACGGAGCCCACGCATGTGTGTGCGCAGACGGTCCAACTCCCTTCCCTGAGCCCTGGAAAAGTGCGTCCAGCTGTCAGCCTGGAGCCGGCCCGGCGGAGGTAATGCAAACCAGGCCGCGCTGGAAGCAGGCTTTAATCAGAGCTCCTGTCCACCCAGCCCCAGCCCTAGCCCTGCTTCCCTCAGGTGCCTGCTCTTTCACTCAGGGTGGCTGCAGATATAGGCTGGGGCCTGGGCCTGGCAGTCCCAGGGGAAGTGGGGTGGTGGGAGCGCTCCCTGGCTGATCCATGTCTGTCTTGGTTGGCATGACCCAGAAGCTAGAGCTGGGGGATTTGGCAAAGGCAGGGCTGATGCTGATGGGGGCAAAAAGGCACCCTCTGAAGGTGAGCATGGGGACAGGGTGGGTGGGTAAGGAGGGAAGGTGCAGGCGAGAGGGAAGGGGGTCTCAGGAGAGGGGGGAGACAGGGAGAGAATTGAGGATGATGGAGGGGGCGTGGGAGGGTCGAGGAAGTGGAGAAATGGAGAAAGAGAGAACCACAGAGAGAAACGGAGCAAAGAGGGGGAGAGGGAAGAAAGGAGAACCCAGGGAGGGACCTAGGAGGTGGGGTAAGTTGAGGAAGGAGTGAAGAAGGGAATGAAGAAAATGGAGGGCAGTGCCCAAAGAAAGACGATCAGGTAAGGGTGAGAGAAAAGTGAAAAAGATCCTGAGGTTATTTTCCAGAAGTCCGCTGGGAGGTGGCTGGAATCTGGGGCCTGGGTTTGATTCGCGCGCCGGCTCTGTGACCTTGGATGAGTTTCTTCCCCGCCCAGACCTAGTCTCATATCTCAAGTGAAATGCGTGTGCCAGGGCTGGGTCTCTGAAGCTTCTCCAGGGGAGACCGAGGAGGGTGGGAAGCGGGTGGGAAGGCGGGCTGGCTGTGCACGAGTGCATGGCACTTGCATAAGAAAGCGCATTATTCCGTCACGGAGTCAGCGTCTTTCACAGCCCACGACATGGAAGGATTTCTCGGCCCCATGGGAACGTGTTGCAAGTGCTTTGGAGAAAATCTGATTTTTGTATTTACTTTGGGGCTGGTCCTGACATCTAGCAGCAAGAGACTGGCTGCTTCCAAGGCCAACAAGACTGAGCGTGTGCACGTGTACTTGTGTGTGCGTGTGTTCACACTCACCATGTGCAACACCCCATCCCAAGGCTCCTCAGCACTCAGGGTTCCCCATTGTCTGGATTCTGGCCCTGATCTGAGAGACCCTTTAAGAGCTGTTAAGGCTACTGGTGCCTTTGGACATGCTGTGACCGGGGGTGTCGCAGCCAGGCCTCTGCCATCTCCCCGGGGCCAGCCTTCAGAACCTAGACAATCATGTCTAGGATGAGGATGAGGAGGGCAGTGAGGTGTGGAAAAGAGAGTCCAAGGTGAGGGCCCTGGTTGCCACCCCAGCTCTGAGCTCCTCTTCCTCATCCGTGAAACGGGCCTCAGCTTTCTCACCTGTGAAATGGGCCTGGCGATGCCCATGGACTGACTGCCTCACGCAGTTGCTGTCAGGACAAGTGCAGCAAGAAGTGCTTCTCTGGCCTCACTGTCCTGGGTGTCCCCATCCCTGCCCGACCCACCGCACTGTCCTGCTTGTGGGTGTGTCCCCCACCTCTAGCTGTGAGCTGTGGATGGGGAAGGACCATACCTTTCTGCTCACCTTGTGACCCAGCAGCCAACACAAAGTAGGTGCCACCAAACATTAGTGCCCGCCTGTGGTGCCATCTCCGCTTGTCTGTTGAGGATCCAAGGATGTCCCTGCCCTGACTTGGAGATGTGAGGTTATGGCCCAGGCCCTCTCCACCGTCGCTCTGTGGGACCTTAGGTGCAACACTCAGGGCCTCGGTTTCTCAGTCTGTGAAATGGGTCTATGAGTTCCTGTGCTGCCCACCTACGCTGGTTGTCGGAGGCCCAGGAGGCTTGTGGCCACTGCTTGCAGGAGCACCGGGACTGGAGTCCGGAGGCCGGGGTCTGTGCCCAGCCTGGCCACCGAGGGTCAGGGGCATGGGGGACTGGACAGTGTCCCACAGGCGTCTCCGATTTCCCCTTTGTGAAGGGTCCGTCTCACGGTGTCTCCCGGGGCCCAGCCCCCACTGGCCCACTGGCTCCTGGCTATGGCCCCGCTGCCCCAGCTGCCTTTTAGGTTCTTATCTCCCCATCTGTCCGGCAGCCTTGTCTCCATCTCTTGTTCTCCCCCCGCCGCGCCCTCACGCCCCGCCACCCCAAATTCATCCCTTAGTGGAGGTCAGGCATGGGGGAGGGATCTCCCCTGCCTGCCTGGCGGGGCTTTATCTGTAATCTAATGCTGGCCCCAGGGACAAGGGGTCAGGGAACTGCCGGAGTGAAACAGGAGGCTATCTAGTTGGAGTCGTGGAAGACAGAATTGGGGGGAGGGGACCTTGTTAGGGTAAAAGGGAGCGATAGGAGGGTCTGCGGCCGCTCTGTCTTTGCTCCCAAAAGCGGGAGGTGCATCTCCAACTCCAGGCCTGTCTGCACCAAAGTCACATGACGGGGCAAATCATTCCACTTCTGGAAGCCTCAGTTTTCTCCCCAACAAAATATGGTTGGGGAGGATCCAACGAGCCTTTGCATTCCTCTCGTGGCTTGATGGGTCCTCAGCTCTTACCTTCCACCAGCAACCCTGGTGACACTGGGGTCCAGAGAGCTGAAGTCCCGGCCAGGAAGAGGATTAACTGGGATTTAAAACCAGTCCTGTGTGTCCTGAAGGGCCACACATGTGCTTTCCACAGTCGACTTGCAGAAGTCAAAGTCCCAAGCCAGGCTTTCCCTTAGTCTAGGAAGAGGGCGTGTTACCTCCCACACAGACAAGGACTCTCCCCTAGGCTGCTGCATCGCTTCCTTTGGCAGCTTGCAGCTTAGCTGAGAAGGTGACACTTGCAATCATTTATAAAGGAGCTTTGTAGGAATTGCCAACATAAGAGAGTTAGGGAAGGGCATTTTGGCAATGGGAACAGCATATGTAAAGGCACAGCGTCATACAATAGGATGGTGTTTGCAGGGAAGGGTGTGGTAGTTCCGTGTGTTGGAGTGAACATTACCTGAGGCAATACAGTATGAGTATGTGTCTGGAGAAGTGGGCCAGGCTGGAGTGCATTTCTGACTGTTAGTGGATGGTTTGAAGCAGATTCCCTCTTAGAAAAATTCTTCCCAGGGGGTTGTGTGGATATGCAATTGACAGAGACAAGTCTGGCTGGGGGAAACTAGTTCAGAGGTGGGTAATTATGGGAATAATCCAAGTGTGAGAGCCAGGTGTTCAGGTGAGACAAGTCCAAGTCCAAGTCCAGAGACATTCAGGGGTGGAAATATGGCACAGCACCTGTAAGTGCGAAGGGTGAGGAGCAGAAGAAGTTAAAGGCCCAGATTTCTTGCTGGGTCACTGGGTAGAAGGTGGGAGCCTCCAATGGGATGGGGCTTCAGTAGGCAGAATGAGGGCAAAGAAAGTGAGTTTAGCTGTGCACATGTTAAGCCCAAGGAGTTGGCGAGTGTATCAGTTATCTATGACCACGATAATGCTGAGTAACAAACATCCCCTAAAAGCTCAGCAGATTTTGGTGACCAACATTTATTCAGTTCATGTGTCAGTGGGATTTAGCTGCTCTGGGCAGGGCTCGGTTGATCTTGGCTGATCTCACTCAAAGTCCTGGAGTGGACTGGGCTGCCAGCTGATCTAGGCTAGGGTCATCTGGCATGAGTGAGGATGAAGCTCAGCTCCACACACCCCATGCACCAGCAGGCTAGCCTGAAGATTTTCACATGACCTCAGTGAGCAAGCCCAATCACACAGGTGCTTTTAAAGCCTCTTTTTGCTAGCATGCCACTGGCCAAAGCAAGTGGCTGAGTCGGGAGTCAGAGTGGGAGCGCTCTGCATGGTCACTTGGTCAAGAGCATAGATATAAGGAACAGAAATGAATTATGGCCAATAAGAGGGTGGCGTCCAGAAATGGAGGTTTGAGGCTATTTAAGCCATAGGAAGGGGCAGAGGTTGCCCAGGCCATGGTGTGGCTGAGAGGGAAACTGAACTGCTAGGTGGTCCTCTTCTGCCATCTCATGGGAGAGAAAACCTCAGAGCTCAGAAGGCCAACAGAGGCCTCAGCTGGCATGCGCATAGTAGGTGCTCAACAAAATACCAGTGGGAGGAGCACAGCTAGGCAGGCTGGGAGATTAACCCCTTGTGGGTCAGCAGGTAGACTGGTGCCGGCGTGCACTGTGGAAGGCTATGGAAACTGGTATGACCCACCGAGGAAGCACCCACCCTGGGTCCTGATATGAATGAGGGCACCCTTTTCAGACAAGAATGGAATTTTACCTGAATGACCTCACTAGTTGTTTCCAAGGTTCCAGACCTTTTAGATGGATCTCATTCAATCCTCTCAATGGTCCCAGGGAGGATGGAGACATTGTCCCCCATTATGCAGATGGGGAGCCTGGAGGAGCAGCCAAGCCCAAGGTCACGTAGTGGGTAAAATGGCAGAGCCTGGAGTCCAGTCCAAGATGCCTAAACTTGGGCTTTTCCTGCTGCAGCCCCTGGCCCCCTCTGGGTGGTTTCCTCCTTCCTTGTACAGCATGAAATCCATGATTCGCCAGGGGAGTGTTTAGTAAGGCTTTGTGCCAGCGTGACGACCCCCCACAGGGCCACCTAGTCCTCCTGCTCAGCCAAGACCCATCTCCTTGGAGGGTATTTTTTTAAGGCAGGAAACAGCAGGAAAATCTCTCTCTCCTGCTGCTGCCTCTTGTATTTCCTTTATAGTTTCCTTTGTTCTATATTTAATTTTTTGTTTTAAACCCAGTTGAAGAGAGACGGTCACATCTCCGATGGTTATTGATTTATTATTTATGGCAAATCATACATTGCTTTAATCGCGTCTTCTGTCCTTTTCCTGTTCTACATAGTTGAAGGACAACCCAAGGAAATCGTCGCAGGCGTCAGAGGCTCTTGGCGATGTTTCTATTTCTTTCTACATGGCAACCTGTTGGAATAAAAACAGACTCACTTTTGGGGGTGTGCTGGCACTAGCTTTTCCCACAAAGGCAGAGATGTGACCCTGGGCCTTGGCTAAGTGAGCAGAATGAGCCTGGGGTAACCTCTCCTTGGTGATGTGGTGTGACCTTTGTGTGATGCTCAGGGGTGTACAAGGCTGTTTGTTAGCCCAATTGCTAAATGGCCCCCAAACTCTGTGTCTTCTCCTTATTCTGGCTTCTCCTTTCATATCTGAGGAATGTCAAAACTTGCTTTGAGGAGCAGCTTCCTGCTGCAGCCCCCTCCACAGCACTCACTGCAAAATAGCAGCCGTCTTCCAAAATAATTGTACAAATAATAATACCAATTCACAGCTCCTAAGATCTGACATTTATTGAGAGCTCCGCTGTAGACAAATGCCAAGTGCTTTATTGAATCATCTTAATCAGACTCAGCCCTTTGGACTGGGTTCTTGGATAACTCCAGCTTTGCAGGTGGGGTTTCTGAGATCAGTGGGGGTGAGGAGCTTGCTCAGGGAAGTGATGGAGCTGGACTGGAACCTGAAGCGTGAGTTGGAGCCCATCCTGCCTCCTTGGAGGACTAGAGCAGGCAAGGGGGGACCTGGAGGGACCCGGGGGTTCAGTGACCAGGTGCCTGGTACCTGATGCCAGGCTGTGGGGCCAGGTGGGCTTTCTCACTTGTGTGCCATGTCAGTGTTTAAACCCCTGTCCAGGGTGCTGTCAGAGGATTGGGTGATCACCGCTGGCAAGACGATCAGATCTACATTTCCAGAATCTCGAATGGCACCCTAGAGCTAAGCCCTTCACAGACAGCCCTGGTCGAAATCTCACAAGAATCTTTGTGGGGCAGGTGGATGTACTGGGTTAAAGATGGCTGCAAACTCTTTGCCAGTCCTGCCAATAAAAGGTGGGACTGGGGTGCCTTCTTTTGAATCTGGGCTTGCTTGTCACTTGCTATGACTGATAAAAAGCGATGAAAGTAATGTTCTGGAACTTTTGAAGCCAGATCAGACAATGTCCTTGCTCTAGGTACTCTGAGCTGCCATGTTGTGACGAAGCCCAAGCCACATGAAGAGGCCCTGGAAGACGAGATGCCTGTGGGGACAGAGAAAGGTCAAGGGGTACTCAGGGGCCACATGTGTGAGTGAAAAAGCCATATTGGAGGTGAGTCCGCCAACCCTGCGGGTCTAGCTGCTGCCTCTCAGATTAGAAATGAACCCTTTCCAACTGAACCCTTCCAGAGTTTGTGACCCACATATTGTGGGCAAGACCAAACTGTTGTTACCTTGTGGGTAGCTGGTCACACAGCCAAAGGCAATTAAAACAATGAATGTTATATTGTATTTTAAAGAGGGGAGACAATGGGACGGAACTGTCTGAGTCCCACAAGTAGAATCAGAGCCCAGGCAGCCTGGCCCCCAAGGCTGTGCATCAGTCACTCTATAAACTTACAACATATTCATATTTGTTAGTGTAGATAATCCGAAAATCAAGATAAGTCAAAGGGAAGAGATCCATCTTTGTCAACACCCTCAGCAAGCAATAGTGACTATTACTGGGTATCCTTCCTCCAACTCTGCCTGAGAAGATATTAAATGATTGATTGAAATATGGAGATGCTACAGATTCACATAAAGATTAAAATGGAGGTCAGGGATTCTCAGGCCCAATCTCTCATTGAATGACTCTAATTTTTACATTTAGCTGAAATCAGTGCAAAGAGGGGCAGGGGTCGGGGAGAGGAGTTGGGCCTGATTTTCAGCTCACTACTATGGACTGAATTGTCGCCACTCCCATTTTCATATGTTGAAGCCCTAACCCCCCGGTACAATGTTATTTGGAGATGAGGTCTTTGGGAAGTAAATACAGTTAGATGAGGTCACGAGGGTGGGGCCCCCATGATGGGACTTGTGCCCTTATAAGAAGAGACACCAGAAGGTTTGCTCCCCTTCCCTCCAACCATGTGAGGATACAGAGAGAAGGCCATTTGCAAGCCAGGAGGAGAGACCTCACCAGAACCCAACTGTGCTGGCACCTGGATCCTAGACTTCCAGCCTCCAGAACTGTGAGAAGTACGTTGTGTGATTTAAGCCACTCAGTCTATGGTCTTTTGTTACGGCAGCCCAAGCCGACTAAGACACTCACCAAGCATACACATATGCCCTTAGGGTCATACCCGTTGGCATACCCCTCCTTACCTTGGCACTGCCAGATATGTTTATGTAAGTTTCTCCCCCATTTTACAGTGGAGAAAACTGAGGTTCAGGAAGGGAAGACCTCTTGCTGGGATGCTGACAACTGGCCAGTGAAAGGGCTGTAATTTGGACCCATGTTTCCTGTACCAAAGGAGCCACCAGGGACCACCCCAAGCCACTGTTTCCTAAACCATGTTCCTCAGAGCACCAGCCCTAAGGGGTTCTGTGGCGAAATCAGTTTGAGAAATGCTATACACATTGGCTCTCTCTGGGTGGTCAATGAATAGGAACATAGTAAAGGTACTGACAAGTCCTGCAGGAGTGAGATCAGCCTTTAGCGACCTTACATTCTCTCACTTTAAAACGAGAGGGTAAACACATATACTCTACAAGTTGGCTGTGAGAACTACAGCTCTGGGCCTGTATTAGGGATTCACCATGGGGTGGACCTTTGCTAAGATCTTTATATGCATTTACCTCATTTAAATGACATGAGATGAAGTGATGAATGTGAAGCCCCTTCATAGCAAAATGTAACATACTTTTCATCTCTAGGGTGGTGACTGAAACCCTGGCTGTTGGCAGTGAGCAGGTCCTTCAGGGACACTGGGGGAAAGGGCTCTAGGTTTCATGCTCAGGTAGCTAGTGATGTGGGGGAAGGAAGAGCAAAAGATGACAGAACAAAACCCAAAAGATTTTGCTGAGATTGGCAGGCTGTGTGCCACCCTTTCTTCCTCTCTGTTACTGAGAGTTCCATGGTCTTCTGTGCTCTGACCTTTTATTAAATGCATTTCACTAGGAGAAGCTAGGAAGTGAAATTTTCTTATGTCTGTCAGGAGTCTTTGGTTGTAAAAAAAAAGGCAGAGCCTAGCTTAAAGTGGCTTAGACCAAAGAAGGGAATTCACTGACCTGTCTCTGAGAGCTGTGCAGTGTAGGGTTCAGGTCCAGTTTGATCCAGAGGCTCCCTCCATGGTGGCAAATATGGTCTCAGCAGGCCTCAACATCCTTACTCTGCACCATCTAAAGGCAATGAATAACCCCCTGGTAGCGCTCACTTAAGGGAGAAAGATTTCTTCCCCGAGTCTCAGCTTATTTGTTTCCATGTCAGAGGTACCATGACTTTGTCTGCACCAATCTCTGTGCTCAGGAGGAGGAAGCTTGATAGTTTTAACCCAATTAGGTTCCGCCCCTTGAGTGAAGGGTGGCGCTCTTCCCACCTAAACACAGAGGGCTAAGAATGGTGTGTGCCTCTTGTGTGGGGCGGTGTTTCCCCAGAGGAAACATCTGGGGGCTGCTAGTGGGAGAAGGAGGCAGATATAGGCACGGTGATCACCAAAGACCCACCGAAGTCCTCAAGGGAGCTCCTGACGCTTGTCCTCTTCATTCTGGAGGGCTGTTCCATTCCCTTCTCCTGGCTTTCAGGCAACCCGCCGTATGGCTCCCAACTCTGCTCACCATCCTCTTCCCACCTTCTCCCCCCATGCCCTGCGCAGGCCCATTTGCCTCTGCTCAGGGGACACTTTTTACTTTCCCGCTTCACACGTTTGCTGCTGCGCTTGCCTTCACTGTTCGCGTCTCTCATGATCTCCTCTTCCAGATGCTTTCTGCCCCTCAAACTCCTGCTCAGGTGCCACCTCCTCCCTGAGGGGCTTACGGAGGGATGCTCTCTCTGTGGCTCTCAAAACACCATCTTCATCCCAGAACAGGCCCTCGTGAGGGCAGAGCTTGTCTGTGTGTCCTGTGTCCGAGATGCCACCGGGACCAGGGGCTGTGCTCACGAGAGATTGGATGACTTGGTGAGTCAGTTCCTCGTCTGCCCGCTGCACCACAGTTTCAGGAGCTCAGAAACCGTTTGGAAAAGAAAGCAGCACAGATGTGGAAATCAACAAACTGGGTTGGCATCCTGGCTCCTCTGACGATTAGCTGTGGGACCCTGAGCAAAATACCCTCTCTGAACCATTCTTTCTATATATGCAGAACAGCAATAATTATACTTCCTTGGATGATCACAAAACGCCTGGTCCACGCTGGCTCATCACTGTTGCCCTTTGACAGAAAAGGACCTATGGGCCAAGGGTGTCTTACCTGGACCAATGAGAGAAGTTTCCAATGCAGGGTGTGTGTCTCTTAGAAACCGCAACGTCATGGGCTCCTCCTTGCTAGGTTCGGTTTGCGTATGTGCTGGAGACAACAGTATTGAATACGGTGAATACAGTCAGCCAATCAATTAGCCTGTGTTCAGGAATCTGTTCATAGCAGTCAATGGGTGATTGCCAATATGCATATTTATTCAGTATCATTAATTATGCATCATGTGGCATTAACCCCCATAATATGCAAGTGTGAATGATGTGGAACAGGGCTTTGGGTCCCATCTAAGGGAGAATGCTTGGGAAAGCCCCTGAAATGATGTATGTGGGGTGAAGGGGCCCACACCTCACATGGTGGCAGCCAATTGGCATTGAACTAGATTGAATGCTGTCTTTGCATTGGCCACAGAAACTGGGCTTGGTCTGGTTCTTTACTTAGCTCTGGGGTTGCAAACTGTTGGATGGCAAGACTGATCCAGCCTGCAAATGTGTTTTATTAAGCCTGAGCAATGATGTTTAAAAAAATGGATATAATATATTTATACAATTTGGGCATGCTAGTTTGCCACAGTCTCCACTCTTCCTTATTGTCTCATATACCACCTACTTCATTCTCTAAGTTTCCTGTCTGGTCCCTGTGGGTATTTGAATTAGAAATCTATAGATCAAGGTTTCCTCAGCATTTTAAAAAGTATTGTCTTCTTAAAGAATCATTTTAGACATTTTTTCTTATCTGCTCCCCACCTTCCATCCTGGGAAAATTTAATCCCACAGATGTACTGGATATTTGTTTATATACTGTATGTACATCTGTAAGATATTTTTTTTTGGCCTCCTAAGGAACACACTTTAGCCCTGTTGAGAATGTATGTCCAGGTCATAAGGTCTCTGCCTGTCTCTGGTTGTTCCCAGGGTGGGGCAGGGATAGGAAGGGGCTTGGCAATGAGATGATTTGATCTATATAATTATTTCTCTCTTGTATTCCATTGGCTACCTCTGTATTGGTCCCACTGTTCTTCTAACTTTCCCTTAAAGAAGCTCTAGGGGGTCCAGATTCCATTTAACACTCCCCTTGCTCCCCATAGGAGTTCCTAAATCCTCAAGACCCAGGTCAAATGTCCCCTCCTTCAGAATCTTTCTGGCCAATTAAAACAATTGCACATGAGTATTTTAATGTCATAGAGAGAAGCCTCTTAGGGAGTCATGATTTCTCAGCTTGTGTTGATGCAGATAAAAAAAATGGAAGAAGCTCAAAGAGGGCAAGGGATGTGCCTAAGCCTACATAGCAAGTCAGCAAGAAGTAAAAACTGTGGTCAGATTTCAAGGCCAACACTCTCCATTCACCTCACCCCTTAAAGTACGTTCATTCATCCTTAATCACCTGGGCCTGGCACAGAGGTGGAGAGGTGGAGGGTCACAGCCCACATCAACACATTAAGGCACTGATGGCTCAGCAAGTGCAATGTGGCTTTTCTTGAATTTGTTTGATCACAGAGTATGTTTGTGACTGCACAACTTACCCTATGCTATGCACTTGGGTACCAGAAGATATGACTATTTATAATCTTAAAGTAGCCCCAAAGTGGAAACAACCAAACATCCATCCACAGAAAAAGAGATTTAAAAAATTATTTTGATATGTTCATACTATGAAATATTATACAACCATGAAAAATAAATAAGCTACAGCTCCTCGCACTGTTGAAGGGATGAAGCCAGACACACAGATATAAAATCCAGAAATAGGCAAAACTAAATCATGTTGTTTTCAAGTCTAAAGAAAACCCAAGAAAATGATGATCACCAAGATCAGGAGAGTCGTGAAATCTGGTGGGGGGAGGGGAAGGAGTGGGCTGGAGGAGGGGCAGGCAGGTACTTCTGAGGTTCTGTCTCTTATCTGATGGTTACACAGGCACCTGCTTGATAACGAATCTTGAAACTGTACAAAACTAGATTGTCCGCACTTTGCTGTATGTTAGTTATATCTCACAATTGAGAGAATAAAAGAGTTCATACTGCCTTTGGTTCTGAGAATTGTCCCTGAGGGCAGGAGCCACAGCTGGGAGGCCAGGGAGGAGGCTGCCACAGCCACCAGGCGGGAGAGGATGGCGGCCTGGGCTGTGGTGGGGATGACTGGCACAGAGAGAAGCAGAAGGATTCAAGAGGGACTTAGCAGATAATTTGGCAACCCCCAGCATGCTCACCGATGCATCCGGGCTTCTGGCTTTTAACCCCACCCTCCGGGACCTCTTCACCGTAGCCCTTGGACTTCAGAGACTGCAAGGGTGCTGGGCAGCGGGGAGCATTGCAGAAGCCCGTGGATGAGCAGCCAGGGAAAAAGACAAGGGAACTGCAAAGGGAGAGTGGCGAGGGGACTGTCCCTCACAGCCGAGAGCGTGGAGGCCCCAGGCACCCAGCGTTCCATTAGCTGTGTCTTGGGATCACGTTATTGGCCGACACGCACAGGTCGAGTGGCGGGATGGCCACCATGAGCTGTGCAGATGTGGTTGAACTGGGGGCGGCGATCAATGGGTGGGTGGGTCTAAGCCCAGCCCCCAGGCCCCTGAGCAGCCCTTATTTTCTTGCGCCTCCTCTCCCACCTCCCGAGGATGGCCACAGTGTTTTCTGTCTGGACAGCCAGGCCTGGCCGAGCTCGGGGGGGAACACAGGCCCCTTCAGAGGTGCCCCCCAGCCCGCCAAGCTGGCCGAGCCCTGACAAACTCTTGAGGGAAGCGGGCGTCACAGCCCCAGCTGTGTAAATGTTTTTGGTTTTCCTGCTGAGGCTGGGGGTTGAGTCCGTGCCAAGACAAGCCTCGCTTGAGTTTTCTTTGGCAAGGTGGCCCGGCTCAGGAATGTCAGGCGAACTTTCCAAATGGGACGGTTGTCGGTGGGACCTGGGGCTGAAAGCTGAGCCCTGGGTACACTCTGCCATCATCTAATTACTGTATCCCCAGTTACAGTCGGGGCGCTGCGGCCGGCCCGCTCAGCTGGGAGCCATTTTCTCTGGTCAACTCTTAGAGGGGCTGGGGCCACGTAGGGGGCACTCTGTGGGCTCCTCAAGTGGGCATGAGTAGGGGGTGGCTTTCAGCATCCAGGGGGTGATGGAGCTTTTGGGTGACAGGGGGTGTTGAACTTCTTTCTGGGCCCTGGCTGTGAAGTTGGGAGAAGGGTCCGTGTCCATGGGCTGTGTTTTTTGCTGAGCTTTACTTGGTTGGCTGTGGCTTGGACCCTTCCTCAGTGGATCTTACAGAAGAGAAACTCTGTCTAGAGCAGGGTTTCCACATGTGGAATTCTCCAGGGGCAAGTGAACTACCTAAAGGAGTAGAACTGGCCAGGAATGAGGCAATACGGAGGGGTGGGGCCTGGGGCAGCCTGCAGAGCGCGTGCCTCCTCTGATGGGGCGGACACTTCTCAGCTCCAGCTGCCCTAGGATCTGGACGGGTGAACGTGATTCTGATGTGGCCCAAACTTCTGAAGTTCCTTGAGAGACCCCAAATCTTTATTTTTATGTGAAACCTCCCAATCTTTAAACATTGGCAACTAATTCAGTTTTAAAAAACTGACGAGGAACAATGTTAGCCAAACAAAACACATCTGGGAGCCGGATGGGGCCTCCAGACCATGCATGTGTGACCTCTGGTTTCTAACTTCCTGACGATGACTGCAAACGGAGGGGACAGATGGAGACAGGACATCATTCACGACCATAGCAATAACAAAAACCTTTTGTCTGCACTCTGGGCTGACCTAGGCATTGTGCTGGGCACTCTGTATGCTGAGCTTTGTTTAAGTCTCACGTCAACCTGATGCACAGATATTAGTAGGATGCACAGATATTAGTAGCTCACTTTAGAGCTGGGAAAACCAAAGGCTTAGAGAAGAGATGCAACACGGTCGAGGTCATGTGGTTCATAAGAGGCAGAGCAAGGATGTGATCCCAGTGATTCTCTCCTTGACCATGGACTTGAACTTCCCATCTCCTGTCTGTGAAATGGGCAGGAGTGTGGTCTGATCAGTCACTGGGCAAAGAAGCTCAACTCATGGTGGCAAAGCTCTAGATGGTGAGAGCTAAGAGGAGGCAGCCTTGATCATCTCGACTCCCCAAAGGGCAACAGTGGTACTCGTGAAGGTGTCCAGCCAATCTGGAAGGGCAGGTAGGCTTAGGGAGAAGCCAACTAGTCCTGCGGCATTGAGGAGGCAAAGTCAGGGTACAAGGATGGCACCAGTTAAGGCCCTGAGGCCTTCTGTGTGGGATCATAGAAGGTCTGGACAAAGGTCCCCACAACAACCTGACATTTATAGTTTGCAAAGCCAGACCATGAGTCCAGCCCTCTCCTGCTCTTGAACATTCACTGGCTCCCCAAGCCTCTCACATTGCTCACAGTGAGATCCGGATACAAGTTGGAATGAGTGTGTGTGAACCAGCGAACACCAATGTGCGCAGGGCTGGTCCCTGCCGATCTACCTGGCCGTGACTTCAGCTGCAATTGGACAGCAGTTTGAATGGAGTCAGGTGGGGAGAGCCAGAACCCGGCATTCCGACAGAATTCTGGGGAGCTCTAGGAGCTGGGGATACTCGGTAGAGAGGCAAGGCAAACCCCAATGCTGACTTCTTGGTTTTATTTTGGTCCCATTTCATGACTAGAATTCCTGCTAGGAGAGTGTCTTCATTAGTTCAGACTTCTTAACAAAAATACCATCAACTATGGCTTATAAACAGAAATTTATTCCTCCCAATTGTGGAAGCTGGGCATCTGAAATCAGGGTGTCCACCTGGCTGGGTTTGGTGAGAGCCATCGTCTGGGTTGAAGACCAGAGACCCCTCCTCGTGTCTGCACATGACGGAGAGCAGAGAGGACGCATGCTGTCTCCTGACTCTTAGGAGGACAGCAATCCCATCTATGAAGACTCCACTGGCTTGACTTCATCCAATCCTCGTAACCTCCCAAGGCCCCACCTCCTCATACCATCACATGGGTGGAATAGAGTTTCATCACATGGGTTTAAGGGGACACATACACATGGTCCATAACAGAGAGGGAGCTCATCTCATACCTGGAGCAAACACCAATCTGGACGACAACCACAATAACTGGCGTTTATTGAGCACCTACTGTGTGCTGGGCACAGTGGAACATTATTGGATCCTTACACTTGCTCTGTTATTCTCATTCTACAGAAGGGAAAACTGAGGCTCAGAGAGACGTCCTGTAGCAAATGACCGGGAAAGCCAGAACTTGAACCCAAGCCTGTTTGCATCTAGACACTGCTTTTACCAGCATATCCTGTTTACCCTCAACAGAGCTTATGGTACTGTCACCCCCACTTCACTGGTCGAAGCGGCTGTGGAGAGGCCCGTCCACAGTCCCCCAGAGGTGTGGAGTGACCCAGGAGTCAGGTCCACCTCCCTATATCACCATCCCGCAGCCCTACGCCTCGCCACGGCAGGTTCAACAGATGGCCCCGCACCCACTGGTAAGATGTGGTTAAAAGCTGATCAGACATGAACTTCCCACGCAGCAGGGTCTCTAGGGTCTGAGGGTGTGCAGGGGGTGGGCATGCAGCTCCTCCCCAGGGGCCATTCCAGAGCCCCAAGCCCAGTGAGCCTCCAGAGGTGGGTGATTTGAAATCGGAACACATGGCTCTTCCAGGTATGTAATGAGCAGGGAGTGAGCTGATAGATATGCTAATTTCATTATTCGTGTGAATAATTACAATCTAGAAGTTGGCAGCTTTCTAGGTAATGACAGGAGAGAAGGGGAAATTTACCTAACTTTTGTAATATATGTGTGGTATTATTTAACTCTTAAATTAGGAACGGGGACCTAATTCATTCCACAAGGCCCATGAATGTGAGGCATCAAAGCTGAACTTCACCATATCTCTGCTGGGTGATGCTTCCTTCCTTCAACAAAGACCTACACCAGTGTGCCAGGCTTTGTGCCAGTTTGGGGGTTGCCATGGCGATGGGAGTCCAGTCCTGCCCTGGCAGCTCATGATCCAGGACACAAATACATGAAGCAAGATGTTGACAGTGCTAGAGGAACAAGATAGAGGAAGAGCAGGCAGCAGGAGGGGTGGGGGCACACAGACAGAGGCAAAGAGGGCTTCCTGGAGGAGGAGGTACCTGCCCTGAATTTGAAAGGAGGTGGATAAGAGTAGCCCACATTAAGAGGGGAAAGGCATTTGAGATGGGTGGTAGGGGGAACAGCTTGAGCAAAGGCCAAGAGGTGAGACCATGTGGCATTTTTGAGGATGCTGGGCTAGAAAATGGGAGTGGGGAGTTGGCCCTGTAGTTCTAAAAATAAGACTCTCAAGACTCAAATCTTAAAATCATATGTGCTCAGACTCCCTGGGAACCCCAGCATGCAGAGGCTGAAGTGTCTGGGACCCATGGCCCCTCGTGCACCCCCCACTGATAAGGCCTGGGAAAGGGCAACCGGAGGGCTCTTTGAGGCCCATTTGGTGCCTGCCGGCCCTTGGCGGGGCACCCAGCTGGGGCAAGCCGGACCCAGGCACAGAAAAACCCTCCAAAGAGAGTTTGGGGCCCGGTCCTCTGAACTGGGAGGGGACACGGTCCAGAGAGGGGCCCCTGCTGTCCCCAGCAGCCTGTGAACAAAGCCAGCTTTGGGCTTTCACCCAGCTGGATGTGGGGGCTTTGCAGAGGGGCCTGGTCCCGCTGGGGGTGTGAAATTCTTGATTAGGGCCACTGTGGCCTGCCCCTCCCCCGCGGTGCTCTTCCTGCCCCCTCCCTGCACGTGGGGGAGGGGAACAGCTGCACAAACACAGGCCCAGGCCGGGAGGCAGCTGAGATGTGAGTGCGGTCTGTCCGGCGGCCCAGCGGCCCGCACTCGCAGCCCAGGGACCCTTTCCGGGGACGATGCGTGTGTGTGCGGCGCTTCTGAGTGCACTGCCCTGGCCAGTGAGGGTGGGAAGTTACTGCGTGGGCGCGGGCACGTGCGTGTGTTTGGTGTATGCACACGCTGGGCGTGTGGCTGTGTGTGGGACGTGTGTTAGAACGTGGTATAATGACTATGTGCACACAGGTGTGTAAACACAAATGACTGGGAGTGTGCATGCCTGTGGGTGTGCACACTAAGCAGGCATACATGGATGTGTGTACATGTGGCAATTGTGTCGACACAAATGTGCACACGTGTGGGGTATATGCACATACATGGCTATGCTGGCACGTGTGAATAAAGGATGGGTGTATGTGTGCCACTTATGTGGTTGTATTGAGGTGTGTGTGTGAAAAGTATAGGTGTGTATGTATACATGTGCGTTTTCCACATGTGTATAAGGGATGGATGCATGTGTGCCCATGTGTGAGACTGTGTGTGTGTGTGCATGTGTGTGTGTGAGAGACACACACACACTGGAAGGAGAAGGGGCTTGTTGGTGATGTGGCAGGTGAAGTCTGAGCCAGGGCTCGGTCCGTACCCAAGCCCCAGGGTGACAGTCACATGGAACGTGCCCACCTCTGAGGGGGCCCCGCCCGACTGCCTGGCTTCTGCCCTGCGACAGACCCAGTCCCTCCCTCTGGCTAGTCCTATGTGGCTGCGTTCCTGGGAGAGGACGGTTTGTTTTCCTTCAAGTCCATCTTTCTGTAATTGTTTCCATGTATTTCCCTTGATCTGTAGTTTGAAATCCATCCCCACCCCACTCTGCTCCCCTGCCCAGGGCCCAGCTCAGTTCTGGGGAGGCAGCTGGAGGCCCCTTCACTGGGCCAGGGGAGGCTGGGGAGGACCTCCAGTGCACCAGGCACCTGATGGGGTCACTGACACCCCTCCCAAGGCTTGCTTGAAAAATCAAAGCTTTCATATAAAAAAAGAGCCTTGGGGTATATTTTGTCCATCGATTAGACAACTTGCCGGAGGCTCTCAGAAGTTGGCAGCCTGCAGAACAAGCTGGATGGGAACCGAGATCTGACTTAGGAACCCAGGCCCAATCACGCCCATACACAGCCTCGTGGACCTACCGCACTGCCCCTTCATGGTCCCGTTCCCAGTCCAGCCTTCTCCCGGAAAGGGGCAGAAACGAGCGAGCGGCTGTCGGGGGGTCCAGGAGGAGTTTGCAGTAATCCAGGTGAAAACGGAGACCGAAGGAAATTTATAGGATTCCACTTTCTACATCTCTCTGGATCCCTCATTGAGCCAGTAATATATTCGCCCGTCTTGCTAACACACTTTTTAAAATGTTAATAGACTGTAAATTACTTTTCTTTTTATACTTCTTAAAATAAGCGGTTCCTCTTGTAGATGGAAGACGACACTGGAGTTACGGGCTTGGTTTTATTACCATCGAGATGAGATGAACTGTAGAGAGCTCATACAGCTTTTATAGGAACTATTTTATTTATAAGAATTTTCCTAATGTCAGATGGATGTGACAGACCTGACTTCTCTCTGCCCAGTCTGGAGAGAAGAGGGGAACTTAGCATGGCCTGGACATGGGTTGCATTACTTCTCCCGGAAACTCCAGAATTGTAGAAGGAAGTCATTCTTTCCCAGCCCTAATATAATAGCCATCCAGTTCCTACTTGCATGCTTCTGGTGATGGTGAACTCACTTCCTACCAAGATAGTCAGTCTCCAGTGAAAGCTTCAACCCCTTCCCTACACTAACTAACATCTGCTTGTTGGTCTTAAGTCAGCTCTCTTAAACGAGAGAGAAAATTTCCCCACGGAACACCTTGGGAGCCTCCCAGAGATTTGAAGGCAGCCACCATACCCTGTTCTGGGTCTTCTTTTCTCTGCCTGAAAATAGTCCCCTGGTTCTTTGAATATTTCTCCCTTGCTTTCTTATTGCACCCACCCTCCAAGATGTATTCAGAATTCTCTTCTCCAAGGTCATTAGTACTGTCTTAGCTTCTCTTAGTTACCAAGATCATGATATCCCATTACCACTCTTGGGAAATCTCAATTCTGATCATATTTTGTAAGGATTTTGTGCTCAAATAAATTTTGGGAAGGCTGAGCTAAGGAAATAGAAGCAGGATCCTTTGTGGCAGGACTTATCAGAGCCTTTATATGATTCATGCACACCGTGACTCTCCAAAGGGGCTACAGTAGGCAGCATTTTACCAACTCAAGTGATTGGAGCCCTGGATTTTCAAAGGGCATCCTAGAGGGTACGTGTACCCGAAACAGTTCAGAAATGCTGTTTCGTGTGGCCCTGGAGTGGTAAATATGAAACAAAAGGATACTGCCTATTAACTCATAGAAAACCAGTAGTTGGTTCTGCCACAGCAGTTAATGATATCCGTTTCCTGTGGGCATATTAAAATGAGGCTGCGGAGGCTAACACAGGACACATTCATTCCTGATTCTTAGCCTGACTGTACACACTTGGACTCCTCGCTCCAGGCTCAGGTTTCCTGTTATAGGCAATGAACAAGGTGAATCAGATAGCCTTTCAAGGTCACCTGCAGCCCCGACCTACTGGAATGCTATGGTTCGGGGCAGGTGGGTTTGGGCTCATGGGACAGTCATGTTAGAAAAAGGACTCAGCTCCGCCATGTATTACTTATAGCACCTCGGCAATGACTTCACCTCTCCAACCTTCAGATGCCTCATCTGTGATCTGATTGGTCTCACCGCCTTCCTTGTGGGGCAGGTGGAGCCCAAGGCCTGGCCCAGAGGAGATGCCTGAGAAATGCCAGTGGCTCATTCACAGCTTTTGGGTGGCATTCTCTGGAGCCTCCTCCTCCTGGCTCCTGGCATCCTTGCTCCAGCCAGGCCAATGTGCCACACCTGCCCCTGCCTCAGGGCCTGTCTACACACCGCCCTTTCCGCCTGCAACGTACTCTCAGGCTGGGATACAGTGGTACTTAGTAGATGCTCAGTAAACCATGCCTGACCTGCTGCCAGTGAAGGTCCTAACATGTCTTCTCCTTCCTGAGGCCAGCCAGGTCCTGCCCGAGGCCTAGCAAGGCTGAAATCTTGTCCTGCCTGGAGAGAAGCAGCAGCCCTTCCCACACATGCTGCCCCCAAGTCCCCTCAGAGCAGCTCCCTGCAGCCCTGGAGCAGGGAGGATGTCAGCTATGGGGTTGCCAGTCGGTCGTGCGCCCCGGCCACCCGGGCCGGCCATGGCCCCTGGTCGAAGTCCCCTGTGCACAATGCAGGTGATGTGATCAAGGCAGACTGCTGTCCCCTTTCCCAGTTGCCGGTGCTGGCCACCAACTTAATCAATCTTGAACAATTGGCCACAGGCTTATTTCCTTTAAAATGATGTTCCCTCTAATTATCTCTGACAGGACGTGATGCCGGCTCCTTATTCTCCCTTTTCAACTCATCAGAGCACGTGTGAGCGTCTTGGCTGAGATAATTGAATATCTTCTTTAAACCAACAGGCTGGAAGCAGGCGGTCTGGCGTCCCCTGGGCTGAGCAGGCCTCCAAACATGGTTCCATGAGGCCAGTCTGGGGCATCCCCTGAGCACAGGGCAGCGTCTATGTCCCTGGAAGGCTCTGCCCACGCAGATATCACCTGCCATCAATTTGTTGCCTGCCTGCCCATCTACCATTTGTTGGACCTTTTGGATGAGAGGCACTAGGATTGAGAGCCTGATGGCCTGGATTAAAATCCCAGCTGGGCCACTTTTGAGCTGTGCAATCCTGGGCCAGTTGCTTACCCTCTCTGTGCCTTGGTGTCCTCATATGTAAATGAAGGTACCTACTATCTCATGGGTACTTTGGCCCCTCTGCAAATCCCAGCCAGGCTGATTCCTGCCTTGGCAGATGACTGTCTCTTAATAACTAAGCAAGTATTGGTTTGCTGAGGAGAAACCTTGAACTTTCAGAAAAGAAAGCCCTTTTTCGCAGGGCAAGAGTTGCTCGGCTGGTCTGAAAATTAAACGTATTCTCAGCCTTACTCTCTGGGGGCCCAGAGGACACTGACGTCAGGAGAAAGAGGTGGCAGGGGTGTGTCCAGCTTCTGGGTGGTGCAGGGAGGCAGCTCAAAGAGCACTGGACTGAGAATCCTGAGACCCAAACAAGAGAAGTTGTAACGATGATGATGATGATAAGAATAGAACACTTGTTTGTTATTGAGGGCTCACTATGTGCTAGGCACATGGAAAATTGTGATGCACAAAGCCCTTGAAGAAGAAATTGTCTACCATTCCCCATTTGTAATTTGCAAAAAGAAAAATCAGGCTCAGGAAGAGAGTGACAGGTCAAGTCCCTCCTCCGCCCCTTGTAAGTGTGGAAGCATCAGATCCCAGATCTGTCTGGGTCAAGTCCAGTTTTCAGTTTTGTGGTTGCTCTTAGTCCATCTCAGGTTTCGGCAATGACTTTACTGAGTGACCCTGGGCAAGTCACTTGCCCTCTCCATGCATGACCTCTGCCCCAGGGTGCCCCCTGTGTGTGGGTGTGTAGGGGACTTGCATGCGTTATGTGTGCCATAGCTTACCTCTGTGCCTTCACACCCTCTGGATCCTCCATGCTTATGCCAGCAAAGCATGTGCACATGTGAGTGAATATTCAAATGTGTGTGCAATGCATGTGTGTGCCTGGGATGCAAGGCCTAGTCAATTCTTACAACTCCTCATAGTTCTGGCCCAGTATCTGATACACAGTGAGCCTGCATAAAGCGTTTGTTGAGTGACTGAGTGAAAGTCTGCACAAGCCCAGGTGTGTGTGCCTTGAATGAATACATGTGGGTCGATATAGGCACACCCATGCATGCAGCATGGACACACCCATGGATGTGGGATCTGAGTGGGTCAGACAACAGTGCTGTGCACTCTGTTTAACTCATTCCAGTCTGAATTCGCACCTGCATATGTATATACAACCCTTCCATGAGGCCAAGGAAAGTACTTTCCCCTTGGGTCCTACTGAGGGGGCATCAGTGGAAAGTATGCAGGGGTGGGACTTGGTACTCCAGGGTCACACAGGTCTGTGTTGGACTCTCCGTTCTGCTGTGTGACCTCGACCCTATGACTATCCCTCTCTGAACCTTTGTTCTCCCATCTGCGACATTCAGCTAATTCCCTTATATCCCTTGTGGAGATGTTGGGGAGTCATAGAACGTGCTTAATTAATATATTTTTTAAAGTCCAGTGCACCACCTGAGTTTGAGGGCTGGGCTCCTGAAGGTTCCCACTTAGAGAATGAATTTACAGGTCTGCCCCATTCATTCATTCACTCATTCATTCAACAAATATTTATCAGGAACTCCTATGTAACCAGCACTGCTAGGTGTTGGGTTGGGGGCAGTGACTTAAGGAGATGAGGCTCCTGTACTCATAGTTCTCATGGTCTCACAGAGACAGGCATGAGCTAAGGTACTGCATCAATAAAAGTTCCAGCCCTCCAAGGGTTGGTGTGTGGGGAGTTAAGAATATGTACTGTGAGGATGAGGTTGGAGGCAACAGGGGGGCTTCCCTGAGGAAGGGGTAGTCCACCTGGAGTTTGAAGGATGAATTAGATGTAACTAAGTGAAGAAAGGAAGAGAAAAGGCATTGCAGGCAATGAAGACAGCATATGCAAAGGTCCTGTGGTGAGCAGTTGGTAGTTCCTGAGGAAAGCAAGTTCCATGTGTCTAGAAGGAGGGGCAGTGTGACTTAGAGGGGCTGGCAAGGGCTAGTTCTTGTGGCTCCAGTGAAGTTTTGGCTTTTATTTGAAGATCCCAAAAGCCACAAAAGGTTTGAAGAAGGATGTGACAGGCTCGTATCAGTAAATTCCCTCTGGCTACCCCAAACCTGGGTGGACAATGGCCTTGGCATGAGGAATGTATATAGCTGATCCTTCCCTGTCAATGGGTCCTTCCCAGGGCACCCCCAGGGTACGGCTAGGGCTGCACAGCCTGTCGGGAGTCGGGGAGCCAGGAGCCCCCTTCACCCCCAAGCTGGTGGGCTCATTTACATGATCCCAGCTTAATTCTCCCAGGGTATGCAAATGTATGCAAACCACAATCCAGGAGAGGCAAAAATAGCAGGGCACATTAGCATTCCCCACAGGAATATTACTTTATGCAAACGAGGAGCGTGGGGCTTGCAGAGTGGGCGGAAGTAGAAGATGCAGGCCTAGGGGCTACAGTGAGTCCACCCTCCTGGCCTTTGCCCTTCTGGACCCTGGCCAGGCCCCACTACAAGGGGAGGGCTCCAGGGGGTGGGGGCAGGTGGTAAATGGAGTGTCCAGAAACCAGGGAGAATCTCTGCCTTCCTCCACCCTCCAACTGCCTCATCCTCCCCTGCTCCCCACTCTTTCCCACTTCGGTCCTCTCTGCTTCTGTCTTTCTGTAATCTTACCTTCCTCTTTGCTTCCCTCTGATCTTTGTGTTGCTTTTCTCAGTCTCTTCCAGTCCTGCCTTTTCTGTGGCTTCTCTCTGCCTGGCCTCCTGGTCCTTGTCCCCTGAGAATTTGCTCTGGTGTCCTCTTGGTGCTTGTCTCAGTCTGGGTCTCCATCTCCAACACATCTGTTTCTCCTCAGTCTCTCTGACTCCTCATCCCTTTGTCCCTGTCTGTCCCCGAGATGTCCTATCTCTCCTGTCCCTGTCTCTCAGTCTTTCTCCCCTCCTGTCTGTCTCTCTCTTAACATGCACCTTTTCTTGCCCCTGTCTTTCTGGGTCTGTTGGTCCCTCTCTGTTTCCTTTTAGTTTCTCTCTCTATGTGCTTTTCTGTCTCTCTCGCTCTGTTCCTGGCGCTGCCTTTACGCAGTCTCTCTCCTCTCTACTTCATTATCCTTCTGTTCATTCTGCTCTGTGGTGACTCTTCCCAGCCTCCTCATTGCCTCTCCCTGCGTCCTCATCCTTCAGGGGGTCCTGGAGACCGTTCCGGGGCACACATCAGCACCCCCTTGCTCACGGCTGGACCAGGGGCTATTGAGTCACGTGGAGAGGTGCAGGGACCACTCCACTGCGAATCCCAGTGGAGACCCAGACCCCTGACTGCAGCCCTGGCCGGGCAGCTGTGGTGCCCCTTCCAGCCAGCTGTGGGTTTGGGGAAGCGCTGGGCCTTCCCAAATCACTGGGAGCCTAGGACTGGCCCATATCTGGCCACGCTGGCCTGGGGTTGGCTGACGCTGGGATATCAGGGAGAGAGGGCACAGACAGGTCAAATCCTCTCTGGGCAGGAACACATCCTGGCAGCAGACACTTCCTGGCCGTGTGACCTCTGCAAATGGCTCTCTCTCTCTGAGCCTCAGTTTCCATCTCTGTAAAACGGGTTGATATGGTTGTCCAAGTCTTGGACTTGTTGTGGGATTGGCCTGGTGCACTAACACTGTTTACATGTGCTGCATTCAATGAACATTATAGACTTAATATCATTGTCATCATTGCTGCTATATCTCCCCTTAAGCTGTCTGTGCCTCAGTGCACTCATCTGGAAAATGGGGAGACTGTTTCTCATGTCATTGGGTGTTTGTGATAACTGGATGAGATAGTTGCACACGTGGCACATAGTAGGTGTTCAATAAAAGGCCTATTTTCTTTCTTCCTTCTGACACCAGCTGTGTGACTTTGACAAGGTGTGCCCACCCCTCTCTGGGCCTGAGTCTTCTCATCTGGAAGGAGGTCAGAGCAGAGCACCCTTTTGGCCTCGGTACTGTCTCCTCTGAGGTCTCATGGCTAAGCTGTACCAGACTGAGGCTCCTGGAGTGGCTGCCTCTTGGTGGTGACTCCACAGTGCCACCAAGTGGCCACCCAGGTCACCAAGGGACAGGCTTGGGGTCTAGGGCTGGGGGCAGGGGTGGGCCTGACCTCTGTGACCTCCCCAGAGCCCCCAGGCCATTACACAAAGGGGAAGAGCTCTGCCTAAGCACACTGCCAGGAGAGGAAGGGAAGTCCGGAGTTCTGGGTTGTGGTCCTGGACCTGCCTCAGACTGCTGGGTGATCTTGGACAAGTGCACTGCCCTCTCTGGGCCATACTTTCCTCCCACAGCAGACCAGTACAGAGGCTTCCGCTGGTGGCCATACCCTGCATCCCTGTGGCAGGTCCAAGGCTACATTACATTGATAGTTCACAATTTTATGAGGCTCCTACTCGGTGCTGTATACAGGGTAAACAACAACAACAATAGCAATGATAATAATAGTAATCGTTCACCAATAATGAGAGTTTATTCTAGGCCAGGCCATGTGCTAAGCACCTGATGTGCACCAGCTCATTTATTGAATATTAGGTAGAATTTTCTAAGCACTTTACAGAAATTAACTTGTTTAATCCTCACAGTGAAGTGAGGCTCAGAGAGAACTGATTTTTTTGTCATTTAATTTATTTACTATATATGTTGAGCACCTACTATGTGCTAGGCACTCTGCTCAGCATTGGGGCCTAATAGTAAATGACACTGATACTGCTGCAGCTCCAGTAGGTTCACAGTTTATTGGGGGTGAGAGACACACAATAAGAAAAAAACCCAATGACTGCAAAATTGGAAAACATTAGGAGAGATATAAAGGAAAAGAACAGGGAACAGTAGGAGGGAAAAGGAAGAAAGGCAGAGTAATCAGGAAAAAGCAACCTGGAGGAAGCAGTATTTAAGCTAAGGCTCTAGAGGGGATGAGGAGCCTGCAAAATGTTGAGGCTGAGGGAATAGCTTGTGCCAAGGTCCTGAGGTAGCAATAAGCTTGTCCCTTTGAGAACTTGACAGGAGGCTTATAGAAGTCCTTGAACCCAGGACCCCCTCCACTCCCCTAGAATCCAGTGGGCACTGAAATTTATATCAGAGGCTCTCAGGCTCTGAGAAAATCTCCAGAAGCTTTAAAGAAAAACCTATGCCCAGGGCCCTCCCCAGGGCAATCCCATCAGTATCTTTGGAGGTGGGCTGACTCGGGTAATCATTTCCATCTCCTAGGGGATTCCAATGGGCAGACTGGGTGTCCCTCAGACTCCAAGGCTGGGGGCTTGCTAAACTTTCTTGACCCAAGGGCTCAGGGCTATGCAGGGAGGAGGGCTCCTGCTGAGGGTATCATTTATAAATAGTTTCCCCCATTGTAGGCCCAGCTCTGTCCCCTCCATATGTCTCTTATGTCACAGATGGCAGGTGACAATGTGTTAGTGAGTTAATCATAGGGTGTCCTGGGGTAACAGTTACATCACAATAACCCCACAGAACCAGAGAAACTTCCCCCAAGAGGCAACCCAAATAGGGCAGCCTTAGGTGGGCCCTCTGAGCAGTGCCATCCCCTCCTCTGGCCCTTGATAGCCCCCATGGGACTACTTGGCTGGAGAAGGAGACTCAACCCACACCTGGCCTTGGGGAGAGAGTGCTGGGATGGATTGGCCATGTCTGCCCTGGATGCAGCCTGGGGTTCTTAGCAGTCACTGCTGGTTTACTCCAGCCACATGCAGACCTAGAACATGAGGTCAGCCCCCATGAGGTGGGAAGGAACCAAGTTCACTCCATTGCTTGGAAGCTGTACAGCCTGATGAGGCACTAGCTCTTAGAGCTTTTTTTTTTAACATCTGTAAAGTGGGTTCAGGGATTATATTAGTCTTCTAGGGCTGCCATAACAAAGTACCACAGACCTAATGGCTTAAACCACACAAATTTTATTTTTTCATAGGTGAGAAGGCTGAAAGTCCAAGATCAAGGTGTTGGCAAGGTTGATTTCTTCTGAGGCCTCTTTGCGAATGGCTTCTCCTCCCTCTCTCTTCACACGGGCTGTCCCTCTGAAACCGTGTCCTTCTCTCCTCTTACAGAGACATCAGCCTACTGGATTAAAGCCCACCCCAACGATCTCATTTTACCTTAATGGCTTCTCTAAAAACCCTATCTCCAAGTAGTCGCATTCTGAGAGACTGGGGGTTAGGATTTCAACTTGATATGAATATGAATTTTTGGGAGGACACAATATGAACTTGGTAGGGGGCACAATTCAGTCCATAGCAACAATGGATCATTCACCTTATAGGTGAGTTGGAAGCCCTTCAAGAACTGCCCACCTGTCAATAGCAAACATGTCGGGGGTGATGCCAATGCGTCAGGCACCGCACTCTTCCTTCCAGTGGCACATTGCCAAGATTCAGTGGCTTAAAATAATGACACTTTGTTCATGCATCTGTGAGTCGGGCGGGTTCAGGAGGGACGGCTCAAAGGCTGAAGGGGGGAAACTTCTGAAGGCTTGTTCACTCATACACCTGTGGCTGATGTCAGGATGGGGCCTGGAGGATGAGACTTCAGCTGGGGCTGTCGGGTGAAACACTTACATATGGCTGAGGCCTCCCCACAGGGCCTGGGCTTCCTCACAATATGGCGGCCTAATTCCAAGGGCCAGCGTCAGGAGAGAGCATCAGGCAGAAGCCATGTAACCTTTCACAACCTTGTCTCGGAAGTCATGCATTCATCCAAGTCCATGGAGTTGCAAAGTCCTGCCTACTTTTCAAAGGAGAAGAGTTAGTTTACACTTCCCGTTTGGCAAGCTTCTGAAAATGCTGCTATGGTCATTTTTGGAAGATACAATTTGCTCTAATTACAGATGAGGCAGGTGGGACTCACAGGAGAAAAAGTTTGCCCAGCCCCATGCAGCATAGGATGCCCATCCTCCAATCATTCCAGAGAGCCCCAGCAGGGGGCTGGTGAGGTGGCCTTCATTCCCCAGGCCACCATGCAAAGGCCTGTGGCCCAGCCTCCATCTGGCTTGCAGGATGGATTTGTCACCAGGAGAAAAATAACTGATTTTTTTGCTTATTTTTTCTCAGCTCCTTAGTCACATGTTGCCCAGCAGGGAGTAATCACGGCTCCTGGTCCTCCTGCCTTGCTTAATCCATCCAGAACCCTCCCCCACCCTTCTCTCCCCTCCCTCCTCTGCCCTCTCTGGTATTTCTTCCTCCCTGAGTTTTTCTCTTTTTCTCTTTGTTTCTCTATCCCTTGCTTCATGTTTCTCCCTGTCTCTGGATCCCAGTCCCTCCCTCTCTCCCTCTCTTTAGTATTTGCACCCCACTGACACCCTGCATTTCATTTCTGTCCCCTCAAAGGCATTAGCCTCAGGGAAACGGGCTGCTTAGTGCCGATTGCTCAGGATGTCTGCCCTGCCCTGCTGCATTCAGGAAGGGAGCCTGGAAGGAATGTACCAGCTGCCTTTCTTGCTTATTTTACTTTAAAAAAATTAATTGAGGTGAAATTCACATGAAAATGAATTAACTGTTTGAAAGCCACTTCATTGGCTTTTAGTGCATTCATAATGTTGTCCAACCACCACCTCCATCTAGTTTAAAACATCCCCATCACTCCAAAATAACCCCACCCTTGGCGTCCACCATTCTACATTCTGTGTATTTGATTTCCCTGTTTAGCACCTTTCATATGAATGGAATTATTCAATATGTGACCTTTGGTGTCTGTCTTCTTTCACTTAGCATATTGTTTTCAAGGCTCATTCATATTGTAGCAGGTATCAGTTCTTCATTCTTTTTTATGGCTGGATAATATTTCATTGTATGGATAGACCACATTTTATTTATCCACTCCTCCGTTGATGGACATTTGGGCTAGTTCTACCTTTTGGCTATTGTGAATAATGCTGCTATGAATGTGTGTGGACAAGGATTTGTTTGAACACCTGTTTTCAATTCTTTTGGTTATATATCTAGGAGAAGAATTGCTGGGTCATATGGTAATTCCCTCTTTAACTTTTTGAGGAACTGCCAAACTGCCTTACTGTTTTACTGTGCAGACCTTAATGATTTCTTTAAAGGAATCATGTTGGCATCCTGAAATCTTCTGCCTAACATCATTTTCCTGCCCATTTATATCAGAGGCTGAGAAGGGAAACCTTGTACCATGTTTTAGATGTTCAGTGATGAGATACTCTAAGGACTATGAAAGGAAAGACTAGTGCTGTAGTGGACAGGGCTGGAAGGTCAAGATCATTCATTCATCCATCCATTCATTCATTTATTCATAAAACATTTACTTAGCGTCCATCATGTGTTGGGTGCTGTATGAGACACTGGGGAGAGATTAATAAGATAGCATCCATGCTCTTGATCTTAGGGTGGGGGAAAACAGTCACATAAATAAACAGTTAAGAAAGAGTGCTATAGTGTCCTGCATGGGGGTTGTTTAGGTGGAAGAGGAAGCAGCTGCCTTGGTGAGCCAGGCAAGTCTTGACAGATGGGCACCCCTTTGAGCTGGGTATTGAAGGATAAGTAGGAGTTCTTCTTCAGGCAAAGTCAGGGAAGGACATCCCAGGCCTAGGGAACAGCATGAACCACATAGGGAATCTACAGTTATGGTGAGTCTTAGGTATGGTTGGGGCACAAGGTAAATCTGTTGGAAGCAATACCAAAATGGTTGGTATGCTCTTACAAAATAACCAATGCGAATTAGTAATATGCTAAGGAGTCTGAGTTTTCACCTTTGGGTGGTGGGAGACATCAAGAGATTTAAATTTAGTGATTAGAAGAAATAAATGTAGACTTCACTTCCTCATCTATGAAATAGAAGAACCATAGAAGCTTGTATCTGTCAGGATAAACTGTGTTTTGCTGCAGTAACAAATATCCCCATAATCCCGATGGTATAAAATAATAGGTTTTGTTTCAGGCTTACCCTACATGTCCATTGCAGGTTGGCAGGGGATCTGCTGTGCATTTCTAGTACCTGTAGCTTAGAATTTGGGGGATGGAACAGTCATTTTCTGAAGCACAGCTGGTCACTGAGGCAGAAGGAAAAAAGAGAGGAGTATAGCAGTCCTGAAGCTTCCACACAAAAAGGATATGACAAATGAATTGAAGCCAGTCCTGTGGCCACACTTACCTCTAAGTGGGCAAGGAAGTGCAGTTCCATCCCGAGCCCTGGGAGAGAGCAAGACATACGAGGTCAGCAACATGGGTAACCACCACAGATGTCCTCTCTGAGTTCCTTCAAAATTTATGAAAACAGGACTTTTGCTCAGGGGTTTTCACTGCAGCATTGGTTGCAATGCCTAAAGCTGGAGGCAATCATCATGTCCAGCAATGGGGGATAAATTACATGTTGCTACAGGCACACTCTGGAGTATCATACTACTATTCAGAACAAGACAAAGCAGATTTTTATTTGTTAAAGTAGAAAAATGCCCCACATGTATTGTTAAATTTTAAAAAAAGAAATCACTCCAAGGAGCAGAACATAGTACCTGATATGATCCAATTCATTTAAAAAAATTTGTATATAAAAGATATATGTATATGATAAATATGATAAGCATATATCTATACATAATAATGCAGAATTAACAATTTCTGGAAAGATAATGTGGTAACAGTAAACATTAGGCATCAGTTACTTTTGGGGATAGGAATTGGGTCAGGGACTTTGCTGTTTGTTCACATCTCTACCACTAGAGTCCAGCACATAGTAGGTACAAAGTACTGCACGTAGTAGGTGCTCAAAAATATTTGTCAGGTGGAGAAATATTTTTAAGAAGAGCTACTAGCCTTTTAATTGTATGCCCTTCTGTGTAGTTAGAATTTGCTTTAATCGTAGGTGACTATAAAATATAGAATTTGATTTTATTTTTAAGACCATGGATAATTTCATTTTCTGATCTTCCTCTCCCATCGGCTCTTGAAGAAGACAAGGCTTAGGTTCGCTTCTCTCTGAAGACACACAAAGAGCAGTAAATAAGTGTAGCTTTGAAAAATCAAGGGAAAAACTGCCATGTCAGTCCTATTAAAAAAAAAAAAATCCCGAAAAATAAACGAGGGTGTACTGCTGGCGTTCCTTGTGCTGCGGAGATATTAGTCTTGTATGGTGCTAGGCCGGCCTCCCTTGCTTGCCTCCCGAATGAGCCTGCCAGGGGTGATGGATCACTCCGGAGGTCCCCCCACTCCCCGCACTACATGGGGGTTCTATTAGCGGAATCTGTCCCCGCGAGAGAACAGCACCCAGCATCTGCGCAACCCTCCGCCTCCATCGGCAGCCAGCGTGTGCGGAGGAAGCAATATATATATTTTTAAAATCTTATTTGTTTTAATTGCTTGTGTGCTGATTTCTTGCCTGCCACTCCTCTCCGCCCCCCAACATCAGAAGCTTGCTTTTCTGGCAGAATAATGTTCTTGATGGGAAAATGGCTCAGCTTCAGTGAATCATGGGGCCGGGTGTAACTGTGGGGAGCAGGGAGGTGGGGTCTGTTTGGCGGATGTTGGGAGATGGGGCTGACGGCCTGTAGCACTGTGACTTTCATCCTGGCAGAGGTGGGAATATCTTGCTTGGTATCACGGAGCTCTATCATTGGGGCCAGAGAACCTGGGTTCAAGTCCTGGTTCTGCCCAGGCCCAGCAGTACAAGCCTTGGCCAAATGACTCCAAGGTTCTGGCCTCACTTTTTCCATCTGAAAAACGGGGGAGAATAATGACAGCCACTTCATAGGGTGTTGGGAACACATAAGAAGATAAAGATTGTAAAATAAGGATTGACATGTGTTCTCTATGAATATCTTAATATTTTTTTATTTCATGTAAAACCACTTTCTGATAGACTGGCCATGTAGGGAAGAGTGATTTTGGAGCTGCATGCAAGTATCTCATCTTAGAATATTTATATTCAGAAAGTCCACAGCCAGCTCTCCCAGGTCTCATGGATGTAACATGATACCGAATAAAGAACCCAAAGTTCTTTCTAAAACTTTAAGTGGAAATCGAAAGAATGAACATTTACTGAGGGCCTCTGTGCCAAGTACGGTGTAACTTGTGTATGTATCAGAGGCTGCAAATGGTGCATCTGTTTTCGTAGGATCTGTGAGCTAAAAATAATTTTTAAATTTGTTAATCATTGAAAAACAATTTTAAAAGCATACTATTCCGCAATACCTGAAAATTATATGAAATTCACATTTGTATCTATAAATAAAGTTTTACTGGCACACAGACATGGCCATCATTTATATTTGATCTAAGGCTGCCTTGGTGCTGCAAGGGCAGGGCTGAGCAGATGCAACAGAAGCCCCCTGGCCTGCAAAGCTAGAAATGGTTAATATCTGGCCCTTCGCTGAAACAGTCTGCTGACCCGGTCTGTTTTTCACTGCACGGAACACTCACAGCAACTCTGTGAGGCTTGTTATTGTTCTAGACCCATTTTATAGGTGAATAAACGGATGCTTGGAGAAGCTAAGTTACCGGTCCCAGGGTTGCAGGGAAAGTGGTTATTGAACGCTGGTGTTATTACCCATTTTGCAGATAAGGAGACCGAAGCCTGAAGACGATATAGTGACTCGCTGAAGGCCATCCAATGAGTGAAATAATGACAGTGGGGGCACCAGAATTCTGCTCTTAGGACAGGGGCCAGTTTTCTTTGCTCCCACCTCTCTCCCATGGGACTTAGAAGTGAATATCCTGGAGTACTTGGAAGGGGCTGTCACTGATGGCTGGCTGATTCCTGCTCTGAGAGACCAGATGCCCCTGCAAGCTGTTAATGGATTCGAGGGTGGTGGGGGTGCTGGGACAGACTTCCAGGAGTGGGAGTGGGGAAAAGAGAGTTGGAGAAAGAAGAGAATCAGAATGCTTATGTGTTTGCTTTCCATTTCCTGCATGGACTCACCCTCTGTCTTTCACCCCCGTATCTGCCCATCATTCCAAGGATGGCAGTAGGTGCCCCTGGAATGCACAGAACACGCGTGCTTGTCACCACTTGGTAAATACCTGATCGCCTGTGTCATAAGTTACATTCTCTGAACACAAGCTGTAAAAAGACAACTGCTCCCCCTGGAGGGACTATACTGAATTTTGGCCTTAAAATGACTCTGGTTCAGGGTCAGCCTAAAAGCCTGCGGAGGGGGCTTGATGCGCAGCGCCCACACGTAGACACACAATGCTGTACACAGTGCTGTTGCTGATGTGTGGAGGCATAGAATCATGAATGATGCGGACAGATGCTGATACTGTGTTAAAGAATATGGAAACGGGTTTCAAAACTGCATTCTAGGGTAATCACGTCACTGTGGCACACTTCCGTTCACAAGCAGCACATGCAACAAAGGGGAGAAGTTAGGGGTACAGGCCTGAGTGTGGACACTGCCTATGAGCCTTTGACCTTCACCTTTGGGGCCTCCTCATTTTGTGATCTGCAAAATGGGCATATGGAGAATGCTGTCTCTCAGGGTTGTTGGTGCTCGTATGAGATCATGTACATAAATGTTTAGCCTAATCATTTTTTTTTTCTTGCAGAAAAACAAAAGAAAGAATAAAAGTCTATTTGCAAAGGTTGAGAACTACTGGCCTAAGCCAACCTAGGTATTTATAGGTCAGGTAATTGTGGCCCAGAGAGTGAGTGACGTGCCCAAGGTCACACAGCAAGTGAGGGGAAAGATGGGAAAAAAGACACAGAGCTGCCCTGGAGCCCTTTCTACCAGATCTTATTTTGCCCCCCCAAAAACAGAGTTTCCAGGGAGAAGCACCCATAGGAATCAGGCAGGTCCAAGGCACAACCTGGTTCGGGCTAGGGTCTATTACTCCTATTCCACAGGAGAGGCATGCTATCTGCATCATGATTGCGAAGACTTACTCACTGAGACTTATTTATTTTCCCAGGCCATTCTGTTTACTGCTCACAGCAGCCTCTGCTGGATTCTGCTTTCATTTCCCCCTGCTGAGCCCTCGTGCACAGTACACAGTAGGTGCTCAGCAAGCATCTGGTGACTGCACAGCCTCTACTAAGAAGACTTCCTTAGCCCCAGCGTCCAGGGAGGTGAGTGTGGAGTCCAGAGTCACACAGCTAGTTTCAGGTCCGTCTGACTCCTGAGAAAATTGCCGTGAGGTCCCCAGGGTGGGAACCCCCAGACACTTAGGCCTGGAGAGGCGATGGGGAAGAACTTTGAAAAATAGCAAGAGGAACTCAGGGCAGACACATTTTTTGACACAAAGCACAAGCAAAGAGAGTAATTTCCCCCTTTTTAGGTTGGTTTTGGGGAGGTCCCACTATGGAATGAATAATTTGCTTTGCAAAATCCAAGTCTCCAAGTCCCTCTGCTCTGGGGCCTGCATTGATATGCTAATACGAGAAGCCCCGGGGACCACCTCCTGGGTCTCTTTGTTCCCAGAGAGTTTGTGGAGGAGCCTTTGTGCTGCTCCGAGTGTGTGTGTGTGTGTGTGTGTGTGCAGGAGAGAACAGAGAGGCAGGCATAGGTGGAAACCCCTGGCAGGAGTCCGGAGAAGACCGGAGAGAGACAGTCCCTCAGAGACAGGGATGGCCTTTCAGAGGGAGAAAGAACACTTGTGGCACACAGGGAGCATTTCAAGCTTTATCTACCCTCCCTCCTTCCATCCTTCTCTCCCTCCCTCCCTCCCTCCCTCCTTCCATCCTTCTCTCCCTCCCTCCCTTCCTCCCTCCTTCCCTCCTTCCCTCCCTCCTACCCCAACACTCTGCCCAGCACACACCAGTGGTTTGCTAGATGACCCATGACGTGGCTCTTCCTATGTTACAGGTGAAGAAACCACCATTCCAGATAGAATAACAGAGAACTCAGGTTCTGAGAGCAGACAGAGCTGGGTTCAAATTCTGACTCTGCCATTGGCTGGCTGTATGACCTCAAGAAGTGACTAATGCCTCTGTGCTTGCTTTTTCTGTCAAGGTGACCTAGTGATGGTGCCCATCTCACACGTGGTGTGAGGAAGAAATGAGGTGGCACCTGTAAGGTGCCATTACAGTCCAGCATGTGGACTTATTACTTATTATGTACTTCCCTTATGACTTGTTGAGCACCTACTGTGTTCTCCCATCATTATTATCTCGGGGCTGCAGTGTTAGAACTATAATCAGGGAAGGCCTCCAGGTGGAGGTGCCATTCGAGCTGAGAAATAACTAAGGAATAAGAATAATGGTGCTGCCAAGTTGTTTAGGGAAGAGAGCTTCAGAAAGAGGGAATAGCAAGTGCAAAGCTCTTGGTGGCATTAACCTGCTGGGGATCCAGGGCCTTGCTGACCCTTCGTTTAGGGCATCTTCATGTTCCATCTAGAAACTAATTACCAGCAGCATCTTTTCTGCTACCTAGGAGAGTAGGAGCCTGCTCCATTACTTATAATTCTCTTATTTTAATGATCTGCATTTCAAAATTATCTCCCCACATCCCAAGGCCCCTGGGTACCAGGTATATTTCTCCAAGTCCCAATAAATAAATATAGTAAATTCATGTGCTTTCAGGGATGTTTATGGGCCAGCCTGCTAGTGAAATGGGCTGGTTGCCTCGGAGGGCCGCGCTGACGGAGCTGGCGAAGTAATTAGCTACTGAGTTATGGGGGCCACTTGAAGTCTAATTATTGAGAGATCTGAGGTGCCCGCCTCACTTGGGTCTAGATTTACATGGAGCTGGGCGGGCTCTGCGGGGAGGCATCTCTGATGCAGATGGAAGGGCAGTTGCTGGGTCTTAAGAGAGGAGGGACTTGGAGATAAATGGCCAGAGGGGCACCTAGAATGGGGTGTGTCTGGCCCAGGGGGCAGTGTCTCCTCCTGGAGCTATCGCGAGTCTTCTGGCAGGTTCCCACAGTTCTTTCATATGCTACGCTTCCATTTTCTGCCTGTGGTTTAGGGCTATCCCGTGATATCTATTTGTTCATAAGTCTCCCTCTTCTACTGGTCCCATTCACTCACTTACTCATTCAATAGAGAGATGATTCCAGACTGTACAGATCTAGGTTGCATGTGTGTGTGTTTGTGTGTGTGTGTGCACGCATGTGTATGTACTCAGGGACACCATGTGCTCAGGGCAATCAGTGTTCCATACAAGTCACTGTTACCTCTGTCCTAGTAGACTATGACAGCCTCCTCCCTGGTCGCTCCCCTTCTCCCCTCCCTCCTAGAGTCTACCCTCCCCCCCCCAACATCCATGGTGAACTGCTGGAAGTGGGGCACACTGGGTTCTACTTGTTCTCACCCATCATTGACTGCTCCCCAGGGAGGAGCCAGAGTCCCTGGATAGCCTGCAGAGTCCTATATGATTTGACCTCCTATGAGCCACCCTCCCTTACCTGCTCCAGTCACATGGGTGTGTCCCCTTGCTCTCCTCCCACACTCCAGACTCAGTCCCACCTCCAGGCCTTGGCACTCACAGCACCTCTGCCCCGGCATCAGGCCCTGTTCCCACACCAGTCCCCTTCCCTTCCTCTCTTGTGTCTGTGCTCCACTCTAACCTCTTTATTTCCTCTCTGCTTTATTTTTTTTCTTAGCCCTTATTCCTGCCTCTCATATTTACTTGTCCCTGGATTATTGTCTTTTATGTTCCCCTTTCCTCCTAGAATTTCAGCTTCATGAGGGTAGATGTTTTGTCTCTTAATTTCACTGCTATATTTTTCAGCACCTGGAACAGTGATTGGAACATAATACATGCTCATAAATGATTTTTGAATGAATGAATATACCATTGAACCTATAACAACTAGTATAGCAGCTGGCACACAACAGGGGCTAAATAGTTGTTCATCTAAATGTGGGGACCAGTGAGTGGAAAATATGATCAAAGAGCACAGGAGTGTAGACGTGCCCACAGGGGTCCTGGACATGGGGTCCATCAGGGGCATTTTCCACGTGCTAATCACACGTGGTTGAGCAGGAGTTTGGCAGTTGGCTCGTGTGGCGAAAGGGTCCCAGGGAGAGATATGTCATGTCACTTAGAAAGCCCAGCACTGTTAGTGTCAATGTAGAAAGAAGGGTGAGGGGCTCAGGGCTGAGACAGGGTTCCCATCTTGGAAAACCCTGGATGTCAGACTAGGAATTAGGATTTAGTCCTGAGGGCCCTGGAGAGACCCCAGATGGGTGCACGCAGGAGAGGGACACAGTCCTACTGGGACTCTAGAGCAATCACTTTGGTGATTGTGGAGACAGCGTGGCAGCAGCAAGACAGTCCAGAAAGGTGATATTGGGGACTAAGGAGAGGGAGAGGTCTACCAGGGGGCGGCAGATGGAACTCCTACGTGGCTGCAGAGCTCCTGCTGGAGATACTAAAACTGCATCACCCCAAACCGCTAAATGCAAAGAAAGCCCGGGCACCTGGCTCCAAACCCAATGAACCAGATTTTAAAAATCGCAGCTGCAGGCCCTGTCCTTTTCCCCCCCTTCATTTGCTCTTAACATTTTTTTATTATATATGTTTTCTCAACAGCGAAAGACTTGATGTGCTCTATATTAAGCAGAGTGGCAGCTGGGAAATTGCCAAGCGAAACAAAATACAAAATTTACAGCAGTAAATTTTTCTCTCTTCAGGGTGGTTAATTATCTTAATTACTTTTATTATCTTTTATCTTTTAAGATCCCAAATTGCTTATTTCTGCCTCTCCCGCCAAAGGCGACCACATATCTTTTATTGGTGCCCGCTGAGTAAAGACAGTCACAGGCCTATCTCTCTAGTGAAATTTAAAGGAACTTTGATTTATATCTGGCTTCGACCTGTGAGTTTAATGGTAGTAACTAGTGAAAACAAAGTTCTATGAAATAGCCACCAGCAGCAGGAAACACACGCTCATGTGCACGCACACGCTTGCACACGCACCCTCATACACACACTGCAAATCTGACAAATGCTTTTTAAAAAAATATGCCTCCTTTTCTCTCCCCTGCCTTCTCTGTGCGACATGGGGAAAACCATTTCTCTCGAGCAAATTTTAACTCGGGCGAGAAGAATTACAGGCCTCGCCAACTGTCACACTTTCCCGGGAAACAGAAAAAGGTGATTTGGTTTGAAATAAATCCATTCGTGGTTAACATTTTAAAGTAAAGGGAGCAGAGGAGGGAAAAAATCACCAGGCCCCTCCACCTGGGGGCATCTCAGGCTGGGGATTCGGAGACAGTTCAAGCAGCTGGAGCTGGTCAGCGATGCAGTCCGAGCTGGCGGGTGGCGGGGGCCCCAAGGGGTATGGCGCCCAGGCGGTGACTTCATGACGGGAGAGGGACAACAGCATGGCTTAGTTTTGAAATAGATGGCTCAGAGGTCACAGTGCTAGAGCCAGACCTTGGGTTCTGATGTGTCCTGGAATTTGGAATTATGGTCAGAGGTTAGAAAGGTCATCGTCCCCCGAGCAGCCCTTCGGGGGTGGGGGTGGGGGTGGGAATCGCCCTAGAATTGTGACTCAAAGCTACAGCCTGGGACCCAGGTTGGCCTGTGCTGGAACTCTGGCTCTGCCAAGTTTGAGCTGCGTGATTGGCACATGCCTCCGTGCCTCAGTTTCTTCATCTACACAACAGGTGTGATAATAGTATCCTCCTGGGGTTGTAGTGAGGATTGCCTAAAATGATGGCACGTGGGCAAACATGAGCTCTGTGATCTCCGCAGTGTGAAGGGGAACTAAAGCTCAGAGAGGCTAAGTCGACTACCCGGAGTCACACAGGATCACGGTGTGGTGATTCCAGCATTCCAGCCCTGTCTGATTCTCCTGCGGGGTTCGGGCTCTGCAAACTCAGACCCGGAAGCTTCAAGGCTCCTTGGAAGTGGAGTGAGAGAGAGGCCCAGATGGGAGTGGGCCGCGGTGGTGATGGGGGAGTGGGAGCCCCATGCTCCCCACAGGGGTGGGAAGAAATCTCTGTGGCCCCATGGTTGAAAGTGCCCGGTAGGGTAGGGGAGCAGGTGTCTTAGCCTGGGCTGCTATAGCACGAATATCATTGACTGAGCGGCTTATAAACAGAAATTTCTCTCACAGTTCAGGCTGCCAGTGTGGTCAAGTCTTGGGGGGAGCCTTCTGCTGGCGTGCAGACTGCCGACTTCTCGAACTTGTTGTATCTTCGCAGAGAGGATGCAGGCTCCCTCCTGACTCTCCCCAGCCCCGCCCCGATCCCATTTAATCCTAATCAGCCCCCCAGGGCTCCACCCCTGATAACATCACATGGGTGGGTAGGGTTTCAACATATGAATCCTGGGGAAACATAAACATTCCATTCACAACAACAGGTATCCCTTTCCTGCCTCTGCCCCAAGAGAGGACTGTCAGGTTCATGAGCATTTAGGGGAGGGCTTTTTGAGTTTCACCGAGTCCTGTGGGATTGGCGCCTGTGTCCCCAAACAACCCCACAGGGCTGCCCAGTGCCAGTGATGGACCCCTGCCTGGCCTCTCCCTGCCACCCCTTGTATTTCTCAGGCTTCACCTTTGGGTGTCTGTGGTTCTTGGTGAGGTGGCCTCAAACTTACCCCATTTTCGCGCTATAAGTCCCACAATCCTATGTGCCCTTTCGGTCCAGGCAAACTGGACGGTTGGGTCACCCTATATCATGAGTCTTTCTGTCTCAAGGATCTCCTTGACCTTTTTCTGTTTCTGTGTCCCTCTGTCTCTCCGTCTTTCTGTCTGTCTCCTTCTACCACCCTCCTTTCTCTTACCCACCCCTGCTCCCCTGGCTTCACCCCTCCTTCTTTTTCTTGCAGGCTCTCCAGCCCCCACTCTTTGGCAAGTAAAGCACTGCATTTATATCGCCAGAGGGGCTGGGCAGCCAAGTCCAGAGACAAAAGTCCAGTAGGAGTGACAGGAGGCAGGGGCAGGGCTGTCTGGGAGGTGGGAGGGGCTCACAGGTGGGGGAAGGGCTGCAATTCTTTAACCCCCACAGAGACTCTAAATGCTCCAGGTTCTACATACAAGCCTGCTTTCCCACACCTTCTCTCCATGCTGTGCCAGGAGGCACGTGAGTGCGTGGGCACAGGTGTGTGCATGCCTCTGTGTGTGTGTATGTGTGTGTGTGTGTTCAGGCTTTGAGTGGGAAGGTCACCAGAGAGGTCTTCCCCAGGGAACAGGAGCCTCACCTGCTTCTGTCAGAGGCTGTTGACCTCTGCAGGACTGGGGCCTTTGAGGTCACTGCAGCAGAAGACACTACGGGACAAGGAAAGCAGGATTCAGGATGGAGGGACAGGGCCACCGCTGCCCCTGAGAATTGTCCTGGGCAACCACTTACTTGCCCCAGGTGGCTATTGAGCGCTTTGCATGTGGCTAGTGGGACGGACTAAGAACTGAATTTCAAATGTAATTACTTAAATCTAAAAATGGAGCCTCTATTCAGTTATTGGAAAAATGTGTGTTTGACATAACTTGCCCATGTGAATCTACATTTTCAAATGAATTGAGATGTACTGCAAGTGTAAAAATGCACACTGAATTTCAAAGGCTGAGTGCCAAGAATGGCCGTAAACCACCTGATTAAAAATTTCAAGGTTGGTTGCATTGTTAGAACAACAATATTTCTGATATATTGGGTTAAAGAAAAAATATTATAAAATTAATTTCCTGATTTTTTTTTTTTTTTTTTTTTTTGCTTTTGCTTTTAAAATGTGACTTCTCGAAAAATTTTAATGACACATGTGGTCCCAGTATGTTCCTCTTGGACTGGGCTGCTCTAGACCTAGAAAGCATTCCACCTGCCTCATTGCATTGAGACTCGAAGCCGCTTGATTGTGGCTGCTTTTAGCTTTTCGATTGCTCTCACAATTTTTAGAATGGAAGGATTAATGGAACCTCCATCCAGAAATGTCACTCGACATCTCACTCTATTCCTGCTGCTCTGTGGGAACCAGGCTTTGGGACTGGGAATCATGTTTAGACTCTTCCTCTGATTGCTGGTTGGGTAAAGGCCCTGGCAGAAAAGGGGCCTTGCCTCTTGGTTCCCCAGGCTGGTGTCTTTGCTAGGACGTCTGTAGTGCCCTGAGGAAGCAGAAGAGACTGGTAGGCAGCAGATAGATACCCTTAGCCAGGCAAGAAGCTGATGGTCACAAATAGACTCAGAGGGTCTCCTATGTGCCAGGCACCAACTGGGCGGACGGGGCTCTACCACACGCCAGTGTCGATGGGGAGACAGATACTGGAAAAATATCTGCAAGGCCTACAGCTCTGTGCCAGTGGTTACAGGTGCTATCTCCTCTAATTGCTATAAGATGAAGCTTACAGCTTTTCCTGTTTCACAGAAGAGAAGCCTGTGGTCAGAGAGGTGGGAAGCTTGGCCCAGAGTGGAGCTGAGGTTCCAACTACGGTTTGTGTGGCTCAGAAGTCCCATAAGCCCCTCCTCTGAGCCATCTCGTAAATGCTCGCCACTGGGCTGGGATAGGAGGTTTTCCTGCCTTCTGTGCTCTCGCCTCTTTCTAGGTCTGCCCCCTCGCCCCGCTTTCCTTCCCAGCTCTCTCGGAATCCATCGTGCCTGCTTTTAATCGAAGCCCTTGGTGAACCATTGTGCATTTTCAGTCTGCGCCACCTCTTGGGATAATGAGTCTCATACATTCACTCCCCACTGAGTAAAGCACTGCAGCACTTTAATTTTTCCTAAAATGCCTCTGAGTGTCCCCGGGAGATGGAGGTAAGAGGAGAGGTGAAGTTGAGTTGGCTTTTTCTCAGTGTCTCTGAGCCTGCACCCACCCCCGGGTCCCATGTGGGAGTCTGTGGGCAAGACTCTACCTCACCAAGTCTGGCTTTGCCCCTCTGTGGAAAAGGAACAAGGAAACCCTCCTGCAGGGGGGAGGTTACTGGGGTAACCCCTGAAGGGTTGTATGAGGGTGCAGAAGAAAGGGAAAGCTTTCTGTCCACCCCTACTTTGGCATGGCTGTGGTTTATGGATACGTGGAGGGCAAGAAAGAGTGGCTGGGCAGCTCTAGGCCAGGAATTTTAAAACGCACAGGATGTTAGCTAAAGTCTTCCCGGTGGCCCTGCATTCTCTCTGTTCTTGTTCCCTCCACTCTCCCTTCCTCACTGTGCTTCAGCTCCACTTACAAGTGAGGCATACTCCTGCCCCAGGACCTTTGCACTGGCCATTTCCCCACCTAAGACACTCTTCCTCTCAATATCTACATTAACACCTCTCTGTCTTCTGGTTGTTGCTCAAATGTCATTTTCTCATCGAGACACCCCCAGACCACCTTATTGAAAATCACAACCCCCACCTTGACCCCTGCATTTCCCCTATACCTTTCTGTGTTTTTGTATAGCTTTTATTACCTTTTATCAAACTCTGTACTTTACTTGTGTAAGATGTTAATTTTGTGTATTTCTGTCTGACTCCTCGAGGGCAGGGATGTTTGTCTGTCATGTTCCCTGCTGTACCCTCAGCACCTGTGACACTCTCTGATGCACCCCAGGTATCAATAGCTGTGTGTGAAATGCACACGCTGTCTTTCCTCTCATCTGCCAAAGCATTGTGTGCAGGTTGGTAAATGTTATTATGCAACAAAAACAACCGTAACTATACAGTTGTGTGGGGACATCCGTGGTCAAGTGCATTTAGTAATAAGCCAGTTTCTTTCAGAAGGGTATTACAGGGAGCAGGGTGCATCAGATTCACATGCAGGCAGCAGACCCCGAGACTGTCCCCTGGAGGGGGGTTGCACTTCCCCCCTCAGACCTGAATGGTACTAATGCATTGTGGTGGGTGCTTGGGTTCAGGGTGGGCAGGGACTGGGAAGACAAAAAATGTGGGTAGGGGTCCCTGTAAAGAGATAGCCCTTAAGTTGGGGCCAAGAATATGGCTTATCAAGGGATGTGACCCACCTGCTGTCCAAAATTGAACCCTCTCCCCCTTCCAGGTATAGATACAGGCAATGCTGCTCCACTGTGCTCTGGGCTGTGATGGACTCCCCCTAGGGGCTGGGGCAGTTCCTGATCCAGCGTAGGGGGTTGTGGTTGAGGGGACAGAGCCAGCTGGGAAAGTACCTTTTCCTCCCCCACCCCACCAGCAAGAACACCCACTTTCCTATCCTTCAAACACACTCAGCCTACTACCCTCGTAAAGCCTTTGCCTATACTGTTCCCTCTGCTTCAAACGTTCTTCTCCAGATCTGCAACCTCATCATGGAGATCTTAGCCCGGAGGTCACCACCTCAGGGAGCCCGTTCCTGATTGCTCCTCAGACTTTCTCTCCTGAGACCCCATGTTCTCCCCTTCGAGGCAGGAGCTGCTGCGACAGAACTGTCCGGGACTCCTGTGCCCGCATTCCGTGCCGCCGTTCTCCACCCGGGCTGCTGGAAGGGTCCCCTGGTGGCTTTCAAGAATACTGATGCCTGGACTCCGCCCCAGACTAATTAAATCGGGACCTCCGAGGAGTGGGTGGGGGCCTGGGTTTGTTTTAAAAGCTCCCCGGGGGATTCTAATGTGTGCCAGGGCTGGAGCCGAGGCTGCAGGAGGTCGCTCGTTTATTGCACATTTACGGTCTGCTCCCACCCCCCCACCGCCGTGTAAGCCCGCAAATGGCGGACCCCGTACTGCCTGCCCACTGCTTTGCCCGCCCAGGCCAGCACCCTGGCCGGCTTATCCGACCCGCTGGGTCTGGATTTGGGAATGATTTTCCAACAGAGGCCCCGGCTGGTACAACTCGGCCATCACCTAGCAATGCCCCCATTTTCCGGATGACCAATCTGAGGATTGTAATCAGGAGCTACCCGGCCGCCATTCCCCGCTCGAATTGCAAGAGTAGCAACCAAACCAGGGGGTAGGCAGGGGACCATCCTGTTGTCAATTCAAAGACTGACAATTAAGATTTGAAAAAAATGGAAGAGAAATAAGCAGGCTTTGCATCCCTCTCTTTGGGAAAAAAAAAAAAAAAGTAAAAGGACCATGTGTCTCTAAGGCAGTGGATGTGGGAAAGAAATAAAGGCACCTCATTCTGTGCGCTCCTGGGCTTGTCTGTATTCCTGTAGCAGCCTGGCTGCATAAACATTCGGCACACAGCACTTGCAGACACTTTTTAATAGAATCGCTTAAAACAATTAATTACCAGAGTTTTCATTCAAGCTGCAGAGCAAAAGATACGCAGGCAATAAAAGGCATTTATCCGCGGGTTTCTCGAGGCCTGTTTGTTATTAAGATGTAAATTAAATCATCACAGATGTTCCATTTTTTAATCTAGGCCTGGGAAGATCAGGGCCAAGCGTGGCCTAAACGGGTTTATTTCATTACCAACACATTCATTAGAAACCCACCGCCTTATTGGATATCATTTTTCTTGGGTGCCTTATTCCTCCTCTTCTTAAACAAATTATCAAGATAATTTGTTCATTTCCCTTCCTATTTGTTCTTAACGCTCGCCAGCCTCAGGAGGGGGGTTCCCAGGGCTCCCGGGTGAGGGGCTCTGTTTGGGGTCTTCTGCTCTCCTGGAGGTAGGGGAGATTCAGCATCTACTCCAGGCATGGAGTTGGGGAGAATCGTTTGGGAATTTCTGGAAAACCATTCCTTTTCCTGATAGTGTTACATTGGGGGGTGAGGTTGATATCCTTGGATCTAGCTCATAAAGAGTTTAATTTCTGAGTTGAAAGAAACTGTCACATGATTAATAACCTCCTCCCCACAAAGAGCCCCCACTCTCTAGCCTGGTCTCTACCTGAAGTTACCCAGAGAGCTTTGCTTGCTTGTTTCTGCCCTCCTGTCTGGGTTATGAGCTCTAGGAGGGCTGTATTTGTCTTGTTTACCATTGTATGCTCAGAGCCTAGCACAATGCATGACACATAGTAGGTGCTCAATTAATAGACAAAGGCTTTTTAATAGTTATTATTAAAGTGTCTGGCATGATGCTCAACACACAAAATCTCATTTAATTCCCCAACGACCTAGAAAAGAGGTACTGTTATCATCCCCGTTTAACTATGAAGTCACCACGCTGCAGCAAAGCACAGGAATTTGTCCATGACCATGCGCAGGTGAGTGGAAGGGTTAGGATTTGAACCCAGGCCTGGTTGGCTCCAACTCCCTGTAACTTAACTCCTCACCATTCTACTGGTGGTCATTGGGCGTTGAGTCCAAAACTAACCAGGGCGTTTAACACGTGCTCATTCAGCGCCAAGCAGCATGCTAGGCACAGGAGAGTGCTCAGCACAACCCAGGAAGGACCTCAGAAGAGCGCAGGCATCGCCATTAGCATCATTTTGTCACCATCCATTGTCCCTGCTTTGTAGATGTGGCTGCTACAGCACAGCCACAGGACGCTTCTGTAGGTTGAGACTTAGGACTGGCCTCATGATTTGCAGGGCTCAGTGCAAATGGACAACGTGGGGACCCTTGTTCAAAAGTTATATGAAGTTCAAGAGCATGACAGCAGAGCATTAAACCAAGCTTGGGGCCTGGGTCCCTGGTGACTGCCGAGGTGGCACGTCCGCAAAGCTGGCCATGCTGGGGCTTCCAGCTCATGTCAGCAGTCTTTCTACCACATACTCAAAGGCAGGACAATCCCAGGCCATCTAAATCTCTAGACTGCCCGCACTCCACCTCCCCAACACGCCACCCCCCCCGCCTCCCCCCCTTTTTCTTTATCTTCACTTGAGTTTCCAGTTGAATCAGCCCAGCAGAGCTCTGTATGACCCTCAAAAACAAGAGGGGTCAGCCCATCTGATCACATGTTGTCACACTCTTAGATTATTCCTTGTGTTTCTCCAACAGCCACATGAAGAAGATGTCCCTATTCTGATTGTGCAGGGCAGGAAACGGACAGGCGGGGTGACCTGCTTAAGGTCGCATTGCCACTAGTTTCCAGGCCTTCTCTCTGTGTCACCAGTGGCTGTCAGACTTGCTTCTTCATAAAAATCCTATTCTGTGGAAGCCTAATAACGCCAATAAAGTAGCAGCCCAAGTGATTTGAATGAGGTGGGAATGGTGTGTGAGCTTCCCCTTCATCCCCTGTAGATCTAGGAGGAATATTCTCACCCAGAGCTATGTTCTTTGCCAAGTTCAAACAGTTAGTAAGAGGCACATGAACTTGGATCTGCCAGGGCCTCTGAACATCTCTGCTGAGCAGTAATGCGTGCTGAACCTCTTTCACTCCCGATGCCTCCCCGTGGGATGGGGCTACAGCCAAGTGCCAGGTTCCTGCAGATCTTACCCCGGGAATTTGGAGCATGAGACCATCAGAGGGAGAGGTGGTAGAGAGAGCAACGATTGGGACTCAAAGAAGGGAAGAAGGGACCCCGTCAGACTGAGAAAAGGAGACCGTCTCTCAGAGGCACCGGCTCATAAACTCCCACCCCCATCCCGTGAGCGGCGGGCAGGCACCACAGCTACCTGCTGTGACAGGATCATTTTCTGCTTCCTGCCTGCGCGTGGCCTCCTGTTTTCATCAAGTTCTGAAGGAAAAGAATGGGAAAATATCGTGGCTTTTATCCATCCCCCCTGCGTGGGGCAGAAATTGCTTGTTTATGAAAGTCCTCGTGGTTTCGTGAGTATTTCACACTCTCAAGGCTGGGAGACCCCTTACACATTTAGCCTCACGTTCCCCAAACTCCCTCCCGGCAGGAAGTCCAAAAACAAGCCAGGTGGGAGTAGTGAGGGTGAAGAGGGCACGTGGAAGAAATCAAAGGAGATGACGCCCGGAGGAGAGAGTTGAAATCCCACGTTTGACGTCAGCTATTAGAATGAGGGGGTGTCGCTGTCCTGGGCACTCATGGGTGGGGTCATGCGAAAAGCCACAGGTGTCGTGAGTCTGCAGACCAGGTTTCCAGTCCTATCTGCGCAGGCTGAGTGACCTTGGGCAACGGCCAGGACCTCTCTGAGCCTGTCTCCTCATCTGTGAAATGTTGTAGTGATCCCCACCACGTAGGGTTGTTACGAGGATTAAATGAGGGGCTGCTTATAAAGACCCCAGTGTGGTGCCCAGCACACAGCATGCTTTCAGTACAGGGCAATTTGCCACCAACCCACCTCATTTCCCTTTAAGTCATGTTGGGACGAAAAGTCAGTGTCATGAGATTAAAATCTCTTCTTTTTTACCTGCTCTCCCACCTCCCCCAATTGGGTAAAAGCTGAATGTATAAACAGTTTGAAAAAAGGCTTGGACACATCTTTCAGTAATTGCACTGTGGAGTTATTAAGGTAAAACACCTGCCATAAGACACTTAGCAGGCTTCTGCTGGCGTGTCCCTGGCTGCGGGGGTGAGCTCATTTGGGGCTGGCACCGGGAGAGGCTGCCCAGCCAAAGGCCTTTATCAGTATGCAGAGTTAATTGAAGGATTAATATGTTTTCTCATTAAATTGTTTTTTATTCAAAATTGAGTTCTTCATAGTGAACGGGTAATCACGCTTAGATTATTTCCTTGCCTTCCTCCAACAGCCAAATGAACTTGAGAGAACAAAGTATAAACACATACTCACATACACATGTATATGTGTACATGCACGTACACACATTTTATTGTTTCCTATAACACTGTTTATTGCATACATGATAAAATATATTTTAAATCCTAGACATATATGTATATGTACACATATATTTTATTGTCTATTCTGTTAAACATATACGACAAAATATATTTTAAATCCTTCAGTAAGATTTTGGTACCAACTGGTATCTTTCTCATTGTTCTTAACTGTTTAGCTTCAGGTCCCCCTCAAATCACACAAATAGGACTGTTCAGCAACAGAACAAAGCAACAAGAAAAGAGCAAGTTAGCAAGGAGTGGGAAGAAATAGAGACAGACCACAGTAACATTTTTTCTTTTTTGCTGAATTGTCTCTCCTGAGGTGATGTCATTATGAAACATCCCTAGGAGTTTTGCTACTTTGAGGGGACTGTTCATGAATTTATTCTTTTGGTCTGTTAAGTCCCGCATGATAAGTTTCTTTCAGAGCTCAGAATATTTGGTCAATATCAAGGGTGTGTTCTTACAAGAGTTTTGCAACTTGTTTTTTCTCGGTTCACAGGCTGGCACTCAATCCACTGATCCACACCAGCCAGAGCTTGCAACTTGTTTTTGAATTCATTCATTTTATTTTATTTTTGCCCAGGCCTCTAGAAAGTTCCAAGCAAGATTTTACTTCCAATACCTGAAAATGCTTGTCTATTGAAAAACAAAAACAAAAAAACGTTTTTCTTTTGAATTCTTGTAGTATTAGTACTACAGTACAATTCTTTTTACTTTTCAAAAGAAATCGTTCTTTTTTCCCAAAAGTAATGGGGTACAAATATTTTAAAAACCAGAAGACAAGGATTCAGATTTCTCTTTGCTTTTTAATGTTCAGTGTAGTTGGTGTTTTTTTACAATTATCATGCACCCTCCACTCGCATATCGCATGAAGCAATTCACGTAACAGAGACTATGCCAAAGTCTCTTACATAGGGGTGATCATCCAAATGGGGACACAGTTCACCTTTGAAATAACTTAAAAGTCCATATGTGGCAAACACAAGTGGCATTAGATCTCTGAGAAGCTGGAGTTCGCCTTCCCTCTGAGGGTCAAGTGTCCTTTCCCTCTGGTCAGGGGGGACCAGCGGGCCACAGGAGGACTGACAGGGACCCTGGGCCATCCATGGAGGGTGTAGACCTGGCCGATGCACAGACCCTTCCGATCTCGTGGTGAGGCAAAGACCCTTGGCCGGCTACTTAAGCTCTTTCTTAGGGCCGCCAGGGAGCTCAGCGCAGATTTGCAGCCCCATTTAAGTTGTGCTAATTGCATGCTGAAGGTCAGAGAGGACAAATTCCCTGGCCCCTGGACTCCGACCCCTGTGACTGGGTCTCAGGGTTTCCCCTGGATCAGTCTGACAGGTGCCAGCATTATTGGTCCTAAAAAAAACTTGAGGGTCTCTGGGATGAGACCCCCGGGCAGGGATCTGGGAGCACCTCCCTTCTCTCTCATCTTTCATTCTGCTGATCTTCCTCTCTCCGTTCTCTTTCTCAGTCTTTCCTTTCCCCCTTCCTCTCCCCCAAGTTGCTCTGTCTCATTTCCTCTCTCTTCCTCCTTTTTCCTTCCTTCCCTCCTATCTCCCAAGTGTCTTCTCTTTCCCCTTCCTCCTTTTTCTCTGGCGGTTTTACTCACTGCCCTCACGTTTTCACTTCATTTTTCTCTCCCTGTCTCTTCTTCCTGCCCCTTACTTCTTTTCTTTTCTTCCTTCCTTCCTTCCTTCCTTCCTTCCTTTCTTTCTTCTTTTTTTCTCCTCCCTTTTTCTCTTCCTTCTGCGCTTCTCTCACCTTCTCTATTTCCTCCTTACTTTCTCACACCTTTGTCATTCATCTATTCATTCATTCTTCCCTCCTTTCTCTTTTGTTCTCGGCTCTTCCTTGCCTGCTTATCCCCTCCCACTCCTCCCAGTCTTCTCTGTCTATTTGTCTGTCTGTCTCTCACACACACACACTTCCGTGAGAATATGGCAGAGTGGGAGAGGACGCAGGATCCAAACATTTTGTGACTTTGGGATGTACTTAAGGCACAGCATCCTTACCAACCTGACAGACCCAAAGGGGAAAAAATACTCACCCCTCAAAAAAAAAAGAAAGAAGATTTCATTGAATCTCGCCAGCACTCAGATGCTGAGCTCCCTGTGTTTGACATGGCATGAGGCGCGGTGAGGCTCTTCTATTGATTAGCTCGAAGGGGAATTACCTCTTCTCCCAGACCTGTCAGCACTCAACCGTTCTGAAAATGGTAAGAGACTGGCAACAAAAACACCTCTCCAGGCTGCCTGACATTCCGTGTTAAGCAAGGGGACATGTCTGGTTGGGTTCTGGACGCCAAGACAATGTGGTGGCTGAAGGTCACATGTTCTGTGATTTCAAAAGATGGGAGGGGCTGAGTCAGGCATAATGTGGCCATTTGGAAAGGTGAGAGGTGCCATTTGGGAATGTGCCCTTGGCTGAAGACACCAGCAGCCAGTGCCAGGCTGGGTGAGCAAGCTCCTTGTCCTTCCTGTCCTTGTCACATGCCGGGCTGGCTACTCTCCCTGCACAGTATCCCCCTTTCTGCTCCAGGGAATTTCCAGATGTCAAGGAGCAGGTCAGGGTGGAGGACATTAACAGGTCTGGGTCTGCCATATGGGCTCACTGTCAGGTCTGTTCATTCATTCCTTCATTTATTCAACAAACATTAAGTGCCTATGGTTTATACGGTACTGAGCAGATAGTCGTGAATAATGACAGGGACCTCGAACTCAGGGACCTTAAATATAGCGAGGAGACAATTTCAAGAGGGCAAGAAGGATCATAGCAAATGGATCTGGACATGAACTTACCTAAGAGCCAGCAATTCCACTTCAAGGTATACACCCAACCTTCTTTATAGCAGCTGCGATTGCCACTCACCACCCATCAGTAGTAGATGTACAAATGCTGGTCCATTCACAATGGAATCTTCTGTGATGATACGATGGATGATTTACAGCTGCGCACTAGAGCGCAGCTAAATCTCACAAACACTGTTGACTGAAGGAAGCAAGACAAAAAAGAGAACAGACCGTATGATTCTATTTTATAAAAATCTAGAAGAGGCAAAACTAATGTGTGGGGTCCCAGGCAGGGTAAAGGTTACCCTAGGGGGGTATTGAGTGAAATGGGGTGTGAGGGGGACTTTTAGGGTGCTGATCATAACCTATTTCTTAACCTGAGAGCTAGGTACATGGTAGGTTGACCTTCTGACTGTACATTAGTGTGCACATTATGATGTGAGCCTTTTTAAAGTGTTTGAATGTTATGTTTCAATTTAGACATTTCCCTAAAGAGAAAAACACATTGTGGGACACTTTCAGATGCACGGTGGGCTGAGCTGGGCAGACACACCTTCCCCCTCTCCCAATATGGGCATGGAATCTGTCGTCGTCAGCAGCCATCCGTCTCGAGAGACGATGGTGTAGCTTCTTAAGAGTCTATCTGCACCGCCGAGAATGGCTGTGCAGTCCGACTCGGGAGTGACCCGGTATCTGTCTCCTCCCGTGTTGAATCGACATCTTGCGATGACGCTGGAGTGTCCTCTCCAGTGAAGCTGAAGCTACGGAGCCTGGGCAGGGTGATATGGAGGGTCTGCTGTTGCCCATGCAGCAGACCCCCCCCTCTCTTCGCAGCTGAAGGGTCCAAGGGAAAGACGGAGTCAATACAGCTTGGCTTCAGGTGCGCCGCAGGAGTTGCCAGTGTTGACTACAACGTCAAACCGCCTTAGGGACTCCGGCTCCGGATTTTCTGTTGGGGTTTACTCCCTTAGCCTTTCCCCTGAAGAGGTATGCCGCAAGGCAGCGGAGGTTTTTTTGGAGTCAGAGTTTTCCTTCTCTGATGTGCCCTGACTGGAAGATCGAACCAGCGACACTTAGCTCGCAGGCCAACGCTCAATCCACTGAGCCAAACCAGCCAGGGGCATGGAATATTCTGGATGATACAATGTAATAATAAAATAATAGACACAATGCTCAAAATGTTCCTAGCATGATCAAAGAAGGGAAGTCCACAGGAAACAAAGATGGAAATGGACGTTGGAACCCTATGAGCCGCTGACATGAAAGCACCCTGCTGGGGTCAGAGCAGGTAGAGACCCCCGAGGCTGGGGGTCTGACAGCGGACAGAGATACGACAAGGCAAAAGGTTCTGAAAAGCCCCACTCACCCCCTCCCACCACAGAGGAGTGCTCCTGGGTGACACAAACGAAAAAAATGCATCCTTCCTGCCAGCCCCGGGCAGCAGATAGGACGCTGGCAATATGGGGCTTTCGGTAGGGGTGGCAGATGGACCTAAAGGGGAAAGAAAAGTTCCCCTGAACAACATGGAACTTACCCTGCCCTATGTATGGATGTGGGGTACAAATATCCACTCCTAGTGTGAGGACCATGCTTGAGACAGAAAGAAGCATAAGGACCCCCTCAGGGCCCTTGCAATGCCTTAGACTGCAGGAAGCAGAAAGGCAGAAAGTGTTCACGGTGGGTCACCTTATAACTCAGGGCACAGGGCAGTCTGTCAGAACAATCAGTTGACAAGGAGCAGAGGAAGCAAATCACACCAGGGTGAGTAGCAGCAGGCACAAACAATGAAACATTAGTAACCAGAGAACTCAGCCATATAGAGCAGCCTGTAAGAGAGAGAGAAAAAATGGTGATATCTGAAATGATTAAAAATGTAAAAATACAAGAAAACCCAAGGAAAAAGAGGATATTATACACTTATAGTTTAGAAAGAACCAAAGGGTATTTATTTGAAATATATATTGTTCTAAATATATCATTTATTATGTATCTATTTACTCTATCACCTATCTAATTACTACAATTAAAAACTCAGTGGATAGAACCAACACCACATGACACAGGGCAAGACGGAACTAGTGACTAGGAAGACATGTGTTAATAAACCATCCCAGATGCAGCAGAGAGAAATAAAGAGATGGAACACAGGGAAAGGCAAGTGAGACACGTGTGGACAGAAGGAGGGAATTCCACATAAGCCATGATAGGACCTCCGACGGGCAGGACCATCGTGATGGGAAAGATCGAGAACCTCCAACAGGTGGGGAACGTGGCGACGGAAAATAGCGAGAACCTCTGACAGGTGTGGAGCGTGGCAACGGGAAATAGCGAGAACCTCCGACAGGCAGGCGGGACCGTGGCGATGGGAAAGAGCCCACAGCAGGCTTCTCGGCAGCACCGCCGGATTCCAGGAGGCCATAAATAACATTTCCAAAGTACGTACGTACCCTGGGAAAATGACTATCAGGCTTAGGTTTTCTAATTCTTTACCCAACTAAACTATTATTGAAAAGCAGGGGCTAAATATAGACACTTTCAAACAAAAATGGAGAGAGCTTACTTCTCAGGCATACTCGCTATATTACCGAGGAGTATAAGGAATTTGGACTATAAATAAAAGGAACAGGATGGGAGAAGCAAGGGTGAGGAAAGGAATCAGTCATTATACTAAAAATTCCAAACTAACACAGACAATAAAAGGATACGATAGTAATAGTAACAATATCTACCTTTTAAGAGAGTTTGAGAAAAATGGAACTTAAATATTAATTTTGAAGGAAGAAAGGTGGTTTGGACTTCTAAAACTTTATTTCTTAGAAGGGAGATAGGAACAAAGGGTAACCTTAGAATTTGAGATAAGATTGCATATTAAAATGTAAGGCTTCCCACCAAAAGAATAAACTATAACATAACTTCTAAATTAGTAGAATTAAATACCAGGGAGAGGGAAAAGATTACAAGGAAAATAATGTTACACAAGAGAAAATAAGAAGCAGCAGAAACAGGTCCAAATACCTTAGAAATCACCATAATTGTACATTCATTTAAATCATGTGTTAAAATAGATTCTTGGTTTTAATTAAGACAAAAAGTTTTAAAAAATCAACCTTTATACTATTCATAAAGATTCACCTAAGACAAAAGGAAACCAACCATTGAAAGTAAAGGTTATAAAAAGATAAACCAGATAAATAGCAACCTAAAAGAAAACCTGTTAGTAGCAATCTTGATATCAGAGAAATAATTAGGGATAAAGAGAATCATTACATCAAGTTAGAAGGAAGAAGTAACAGCAATATAACAACTTTGAATTTTGTTCCTTACAACCAAAATCTCAAAATATATTTTAAGAAACTGACAGAAGGCAATAGACAATTTCATAATTATAATGACAAATGTTTAGCATGAATCTCAAAAATGAATAGATCAAGGAGCCAAAAAAAGTTACTAAGGACGTAGGCAATTTAAACAACAATGGTGAACCTGGTGTTTATAATTGCTTGCCCTCAGATGATTAAAGAATATAAAATATTTTCAGCCATATATGAAATATTTACCATGTACCAAGCTGCAGGGCAATTTTCAATGTATTTCAAAGACTACGTCTAGTTCTTTCCCCATAACGGAAAAAAAAAAGAAAAACGCTAGGCACCTTTCCTCTCACCATGTGTTTAGAATTAGAACTAAGAAGCCATGGTAATCAAGTGTACCAAATATTTGATCTTGAACGACAAAAACATACATACAATAAAAGCTTTGTAAAGCAGCTAGAGCAGTGCTTAGGGACAGAGCTATAGACTTATATCATACGTGTCAGAAAAGAAAGGAAACAGAGAGACAATGAGCAAAGCACTTGAGTTGAGAAGTTAGTCAAAGCCACATCAGGGTTAACCCTTCACACTTTCCCACTGCACTAAGAGTAAGATCCAAACTCCTACCTTGACCCATGAGGTCTATATGGTCTGGTCTTGCTCACTTCCATGCCTTCAAGCACCTCTCCTCTCACTGCGCCCCCAGCAGAGGAATGCACACAACGCACCCAGTCACCCCATCTTTCTTCCACTTTCTCACACACTCCCCTGCCTCAGGACCTTTGCACTTGCTGCTGCATCTTCTTGGAACTGCCACTTCTCTCTCTTTCAATCCCCCCATGCACATCTTTTCGAATGGTTGTGACTTGTCACCAGACCTCAGGGAAGCTTGCTGACCACCCTACCATAGTGGGGTTTTTTTCCTCGTAATGTTTATTTCCGAAATAACACATGACTGGTAACTATTTTGTTTGCTCACTTGTTCTTTTCTTTTCTCTCAATGAGACCTTCAGCTCTATGAGCACATTCTCTTGAGTCCTGCTCATGGAGTTGTAATCACAGTGGCAGGAACAGGGCCAGGCCCAGAGTCCTTAGAAGGGTGATCAGCTGTCCTGATTTTCCTAGGACTGTCCTGGTTTTGGCACTGAAAGTTCCATGTCCCAGGAAATTTCTGAGTCTCAGGCCAAATGGGATGGCTGGACACCCTACTTGTTTGGGTGCATCAATCACCCCCATTAATTTTCAAATATCTAGTCTAAGAAAATAATCGCTATTATCGAAATAGAGTTTACATGTTATTAAGCCCCTCTACACATATGACCTTATTTAAATAAGTTCTTGGGATGATCTGTAAAATACGTGCAATTATTCACGCATCCTGTTGGATCTACAGACCCTTCAAGAGCAGGGACGCCCTCACCTTTTCCCAGAGGCCTGGTTCTGCTTTGGCCTTGACTCTGGCCTGGCGAGGAGCGGGAGGGGCTCCAGCTACTTATCCTCCTAGTGGAACTCTGCAGTAAGCAGGCTTTGTATAACTTTCTCATTTTGTAAAACCGGTGTCAACTGAGAAATCACAACAAGAGAAGGACAAAAGGCCAGGAAAATTGCTTTATTAACTGAGCTAAAAGCCCCAGTAGGTAAGAGTCATGCTACCTATCAGGTAATTAGCCGCCTGGAAGCCTTCTTTGTCCAAGGTCTCAGAGAAGAGAAACCCTCCTTGGTCGCAGGTAAGCAGCCCATTTTCCAATCAGCGCTCTAATTGCCCCATCAAGAGCTCACACATCCACTGCGGGCAGACCTGCTGGGGTCCGGGAGGTGAGTATAGACCCACAGTCCTCGGGGACTTGGTTAGCTGAGGTCAGTGGGCGTCCTGGGCTGGGTGCCCAAAAGTGTTTGCAGTCAGGATAGGGAGGGGGACTCAGACCTTCAGGAGGGCGCCTCTTCTGTGTTCACAGCTCTCCCTGGCTCCCTGTCCACTTCTGAAACATCCAGACCAGCCTTTCACCAGCATGAACGTGCCTTTCCAGGTAAGCTTGTTAAAATGCCAATTCTAATGCAGCAGGTCCGGGTGGGACCTCAGTTCTGCACTTTCAGAGGTCCCATGTGACATGGGTGCTGCTGGCCCGTGCACCATGCTTTAAGGAGCAAGGTATGTAGACTGGCCTGGGTGGACTTGGATAGCCGGTCCAAGTGCAGACTATGTCTGTCCACCCCTCACGTTTCAGCTCAGAAGCCCCCGCTTCCCGGCATCCTGGGCTGAGAGGTGGCCCTTTGGTGCTCTTACGCCCTCACCAAATCCATCACACCGATGGTCCACAGCGTGTTGTACATACCTGTTTACTGGTCAGGCATGGGTTCCTTCTGGAGTGTCAGCTGGGCCTCCTCATCACGATGCCATTGTCCAGCCCAGGGCTTGGCAGGAGGCACCTTTCCCCAGGGTTCACCAAACAGAACTGGATTGTGTATCCTGCTCTGTCACTGCAGCCGCCACATACCATGTCACCATTCTCAGCCTCCCTTTTCCCATCAGCCAGACGGGCACAACAAGAGGCCCCCGTCGCCCACTCACGAGCCTGAGGTTACAGATGACATCATCCTGCTCCTTTCTCTTCCTTTTTATCTACTTTCCTTGGAGGCATAATTTATGTAGAGTAAAAGGCACAAATTACCAGATGGCAATTATATATGTATGTATGGTCGTCTTAGCTCAGGCTGGGTGGCTTAAACAATAGAAAGTTATTTTCTCATAGATTTGGAGGCTGAAAGTCCAAGATCAAGGTGCTGGCTGAGTCGGTTCCTGTGAGCACTCTCTTCCTGGCTTGCAGACATCCTCCTTCTCACTGTGTCCTCCTGTGGCCTTTCTTTGGTGCATATGTGTGGTGACAGAGCTCTGTGGTGTCTCTTCTTATAAGGACACTAGTCCTATTATGACCTCATCGCTCTTATGACCTCATCTAACCCTAATTACCCCCTAAAGGCCTTGTTTCCAAGCACAGCCCCATTGAGGGCTAGGGCTTCAATACATGTGGTTTGGACGACACTGTCCAGACCATAGCATTGCCCGGAGAGGCCGAGGAGGCCGAGAAGAGGCTCACGCCAGGCAGGCCTGCCAGGGGGCAGCGATGGGGCTGATGCCGGGCAGCGAGGGCTGGGTGGAGGCAGAGAGGGCAAGGTGATGGGGCGTTGGAGCAGGGGAGGGGACGCACAGTCAGATGTGCGAGGTGGGGTGCAGGCAGACAGCGGGGGGCTGTGGTGGAGGTCCAGGGAGGAGCTGGGCAGACCTTGGACTTGGGGCTGTGGCGCTGGGGAGTCAGGTCCTTAGGGGGAGTTGGAGATGATTGGGAGCAGCTGATGAGGGGACAAGAGGAACAACGTATCCTAACCTCTGTCTGGCACTGGTGGCACTCGGCCAGCTGGGGAAGATGAAGGGGAACTGGGGGTTGGGGCAGAGGTGCAAGGTCATAAAGCTGGGTTTGGCCAGGCTGGGGTTCAGGACACAAGGAGCTATCCAAGTGGCGATGCCGTTTGGGGCTGAACCGTGTCCCCCCACAATTCACATGTTGACGTCCTAACCCTTAGGGCCTCAGAATGTGACTGTACTTGGAGGTAGGGCCTTTCAGGAGGTGCTTAAGTTAAAAAGTTAAAACGAGGCCCTCCAGGTGGGCCCTACACCAATCTGATTGGTGTCCTTATAAGACAAGGGAAACTGGACCCGCAGAGAGACACCAGGTGAGTGTACGCAGCACAAAGCCACCTGAGGACACAGTGAGACGGTGGCCACCTGCAGGCCAAGGAGAGGCCACACTCGCAACCCCTGGACCTGGGACTTCTAGCCTCCAAAACCGTGTGAAAATAAGTATCTGTCGCTTCAGCCACCCGGCCTGTGGCTGTGGCGTGACCGACACAGCAGACGCACAGGAGGCCTCAGAGATGCTGTGACTGACCAGGAGGGAGGGGCACCGGGCTGGGGCCGGGGCGTCCTCCCGATGCCTCACTCATCACTCTCGGCCCAGAGCATCTGCCTCAGCTCCGTGAGCCTCAGAAGACTTGTAGGCAGGCTGCCCCAAGGAGAAGGCTGAGAGGAGCAGGCTGGGGCCAGAGGCCTGACTCGGAGGCATCTCACTGCCTCCTTCATTCATCCTTCAGAGCTAGAGATGCTGAACTGACGTCACCTCCCGGGGCCCACGTCTGCGCTCCTCGCAGACCCCAGAGCGGCATCTCATGAATATTTGCTGAGCTGCTCAGATTATGCGGCATGGAGAACAAATAATGAGGGAAGAGAGAGAGAGAGAGGGAAAGAGAGAGAGGCCACCCTTCCATTTCCTTCCATTTGCACATCCAGGAAGCAGCCAAGGATGCTGGGACCCCGGGCGGGTGTCTGGCCTGAGAACGGAGCTGATCCAGGGGATGAGGGAACAGCTCCTTGCATAACGAGATTGACTGTTAAAATGGAAGTGCCAGCGCTGTGCTGCGGTTCAGGCTCCCCTGCTGTGCGTGTCCCCAAGGCTCTAACATTAAGACATCCTACATACAGGCTGGGAGCGTTCAATTAGGCTTTCTGTTATTAATCAGTCAATTAAGCCGCAATCTCTGGGATATACATTTTCACTCTTAAAGAGGTGAGAAGCGTGTTGAGGGGGTGGGGAGCGTTGGGTTTGGAATGACAGCCTGGCATGGAGGGAGAGGCCAGCGGCCTGAGGGCCTGGGCACAGGAGAGGAGATGGGATGGGGTAGCAGCAGTACGTGGGGCCTGTGGGCAGCGGGGTGTTTTGGTTCTGGAAGCTTCCAGGAGGAAGATAGTTGGAGGTTTTCTTGTGGAGGAAATGCCAAGTGAAAACCAGGCAGAAGGCGGCTGAAAGCCGTGGAGTCTGGCAGACTTCGGAACTAGGTGTGGCGAGGGAAGCTTGGCCTTGCTGCCTTGAGCCTCAGTTTCCCCACCTGCAGAATTGGAAATCCTAATTCCCATTCTTGATTTCTGCCTCTTTCATGAGATGCACATTCAATAAGATAATATAAGTGGAAATCTTTTGTAAGCTATGACATGCTAGAGGGCGCATGAAGAAGTAGTGGAGCCATGACAGACAAAATAATGACATTTACGTGTAAATAAATCAGGGAGAACAATGACCCCCTTGAATGTGCAAAATAACTACATAGACTGAATGGCTAATAAGCATCTGTATTTCATTTATTAATTTCTTTGAATGGTTCTAGGCAGACAAAGGCAAGAGAATATTCTTACCCTAGCAAATGCTTCTGCGCCTGCTCTAAGGGATGGTTCCTTAGGTTCGCAGTACCCCAAAATGGGATCCATAATCACATAATCAATAATTGGGCAGGAATGATGAAGGAGGGGAGAAGAAAGAGAGGGTCCTAAAACCTTTTCATTATAAATGAAAATTTTATTTACATTCATAATGAGTATCAACCAGAAGAAAGCTGTCAATCTGTCGATGACAGTGGATCCTTAAAGGAAACAGATAAGAACAACTAATAATTAGTCCATAAATCAATTGCAAATAAGTGTTCAGATTTGTGATTAGCATACAAGTAATTTGTTGTTTGACATTTTTGAAATTAAGTATTGGTGTAATTAGCACATAAATCATTTGCACATGGGTGTTCCTGAGTGTCTGGTATGTAATTAAACATAAATCATTTGTATTTGGGGGTTCCTAAGGTGTTTTATACGTCATTAGCACATAATTTATACATTAGTTTTTTTTAAAGTGTTTATTGTATAATGAGCACATGAATTATTTGCAAATTCAGGGTGGGAAAAAGTAGGTTCACAGTTGTTTGTATGAAAAATAATACAATAATCAATAAATAATAACACAAGAACAAACTGTGTTTGCATATTCACAACTGCAAACCCACTTTGTCCCACCCTATATGTGTTTCAAATTATTTGTTGTGTAATTAGCGTGAAGATAACTGGTGCATAGAATTTTCTAGAGTATTTAGTGGGCAGTGAGCACATATTTAATTTGTAAATGAGAACTGATAAAGTGTCTTTTGTAATTAGCATATATATTATATATTATACCAGTCATATATGAGTGGATTTACATTGCTTGATTTGTAACTAGTGCACAGATCATTCTGTGAATGAGCTCTCTTATGTGATTTATAATTTACACAGAAATTATTTATCAATGGGTGTTTCTAGAGTACTTGATTTATAATTAACATATATGCAATTTGTAGATGGGTCTTTAATAACTGTTTGAAAAAGTTTTTCCTTTCTTAAGAGATATTCTTTTGTCCTGTTTACATTTGCTTGGTAAGCCTAATTGCACTTGTAGAAAGAATTGATCAGTTGCTAATTTTTATGCCTTCTCACTCACTGGAAGTTCAGAATGCACATCTCTATCATCAAATGTTTCTTGAGACTCTGCTCTTGGTTTGATGAGACCCTCAGCCTGTGCTTTCCTAGAGATTCAGGTCAAATTTCAAAACCTCTTTCATTGACATGAAGCTGTTTCATGTGTTTCAGGAGATGATAAAATATTCCGTCATGGACATAATACTAGGGATCTGATTAATATAATCATGGAAACACCAATTTATGAATTAATATGACCTTTATCGAAATAAGAAGCCCAAGTCTCCCCAAAATGACCATGCAGGAAACAGAAAAGGGACTTAAACTTTCAAGCACTTAGTGGATGCCAGAAATCATCTTAATTTCTCTATGGAAAAAAAAATCTCAATTAATGATAACAACCATCCTGAGAGGTAGTCATTGTAGCTCCAGCATTAATCAAAGACACAACAGAAAGAAACATCTCAGAGTTTAAAAGATCTTCAGAATGTGTCTTAAAAAACACCACCACATTATATATGAAGTAATGAAAAGATGACTATGACCGGCTGAAGTCTGGCTTTGCATCCCCCAAATAAATGAAAAATCCTGTACAACTCCAGAAGCAAAAAAATTAAACATTAAAAGAATCATTTTACCTTCAAAAGACTGAAATATTAAAGGAGGAGTAAAAGAATAAAAGAATATTAAAATATATTTAAAAGAATAGAAAAAGGAATATTAAAAGAATAAAAGTTGTGACCCAGGATTTTTATACCCAGCCAAAGGGTTTTTAATTTATAAAGCAACAAAAGAAAACATTCCTACACACTTAAGAATTTGAAAAAAATGTATTATTATGTACCCTTCTTGAAAAAACATAATGTTATTTTATAAATATAAAATGGTGTTGAATGACCTGAGTCACTGGGCTTTGTTGAAATCAAGAAAGACAAATGGTTGCCCAGTGGGAGACAGGAGGTGACATCAAACTGCTAAATCTTCTGCCTGGGGTCCCAAAATTATCCAATGTTATTGTTACTATTGACAGATATAGATATAGATATAGATAGAATATACGTATTCCAGCCAACAAATGGATGAATCAAAACTCAGAATTCAAGAATGGCTAAATGATGGTAAGAAAAGACTTGCCCATAAACTATCTCGTGGTTTGGACCCAGCAAAAAGCTATCTGAATAATGTAGTGAACAGTGTGGCTTAGAGTTTGCTTCTGAAAAAGGAATAGGAGAAGAGGTACAACTGAGGGAAATACTACCGGACTGACTTCTCTCCCAGAACAGGAGCACATACGTAGTAACGTACGATCTGGCTGGACTCCCGAATCCTCAGCTTGGGCCCATTCTCAGTAACAAACTTATATTAGCTTCCTCCTTCTTTTTGGACCTCGGTTTTTTCACCTAACAGAATGGTGGAATTGAACAATATGATCATTTAGGGCATGTCCACTCATAACAGACTCTCCCCCATATTGAGAAAGGCTTGGAAACTGCATGGCACCTAAACTTTGCCCAATGATTTGTCGTGGGGTGTCCCAGTCCTTAGTGGTTCACGTGCCAGCTCACAGCATTTCTGTCACTAATTCCATAATCTGCTTCAGATTTTTCTTAAATAAGTACATAAATGTACTTAAAACACATATTAACTATTTAGTTTATTGTGACTTGTATTAAATAACCTTAAATTTAATAAAATTTTAATTTAATTAAATATTTTCATTTAATTGTAATATTTTATTTAATAAACCTTCCTCACTGAAACTAACTGATGTAACCAATTTAAATGGAAATTCCTCATCACCAGTCAGAAATAGAAGGCAGCCACAAATATAAAAACAATGGCAACATTGAATTTATTGAATTTTGTGATTAACAGGCTATACTGGGCGGGAGAAGGGAGGAAGTTGTGATTAGTTTGTATTTGGTTTGTCTCTTTTTCCATTTCTATACATTTTAGTAACTGAAATTGAGATGTAACTTACAATGAATAGTCTTTCACAATTAATTGGAATGTCCTGCTTCTTTCTTAGATATATGCAAAAATAACGACTGGGTCTTACAATCATGGCACCTTAGAGTGGGTGAAATACAGTCATCCTATCCCACTCCGTAGAGCTGGTCAGATACCCTTTCTTGCTGAAGGCTCTGTTTGAAGATTGCTGCTCAGAAAGGGAGATTAGCAAGTTCTAGAGAGGTTTTAAAAACAGTAATAACGAGTGTGGTCTTCCCGTATAATCGGAAAGATGGAAAGGGATTTGGGGCAGGCCTCTGTCGTCCCATGGGCCAGGGCTATGGGAAGCTCCGGCTGCCTTGGTCCCAGAGCCTGCTCTTTACATGCCCAGCGGGGAGCGGTGATGCACAGAACTCCTACCCAAGCTCCCTCCCCACTGCAGCCCTTCGAAGTGCAAGGCTTAATGGCCACTGCCCCAGACTGCCTGCCAAGGCAATTTGTCCAAATATGAGCAGATTGTCTCCAAGCCCCCAAGGGCAGGATGTCTTCCTATACCTTTAAAATAAAACACAATTGGGGCTCAATCACCCCTTTAGTGGTGTCAGTGGAGAAGCCTGGCTTAAGGAGGTTTGCTGGGCTGCTGCTGAGCACTGGATGGTTAAGTCCCACTTAACCCTACGCTCACCGCTACCTGGACACGTAGGTGACTCTTAAAACATGACCGTCTGCCCCAGCCCTGGTCAGTAACAGTGGTGGTGGGGCACTCACTGGGACCAAGAGGGCACAATCCACGTGGCTCGTTCTGTGTCCACAGAAGCAGAGCTTCAGAGGGAGGCAGAGCAGATACTTTTATGACTCAGGAAGCTAAGTTATTTTCTAAATGTAAAATGGCATTGAATGACCTAAGTCACTGAGCTATGTTTAAATCAAGAAAGACAAATGGTTTTCCAGTGGCAGGTATTAGGTGACATCAAACTGTTCAACCTGTTGCCGTCCTCCTGAGATCCCTAAATGACTCAATGTTAATGTTACCGTATAGATAGTATATATGTATTAAATATGTATGTCAAATAAATATTCAAACTAACATATTGAACAATTAAATCTGAATGAAATGTATTAAATATATAATATTGAATAATTGAATGTATAGGCTAATTAAATATAAATTCTGTATTTATACATTATATCTAATATACAATATATAAATCTGTGTATAAATGAACACACATACACATATTTATTGATCTAGTTTGAATTGGGTTTTATAATTTACCACAGAAAGAGTCCTAATTAATTGGAACGCAGATCAGACTTGATCTCACTCCAAACTCATGTTCCTCTCTGGGTCCCCCTCAGACTAAACCAAAAGACCCCTGAATGCAAGTCATTTTTAATGGTTTTATTTCCAAATGGGCTTTCTAAGAAAAACAGTCCCAGCAGGTCAGCAAGTGAGAGCAGCCCCAAGTCTGGGAGGAGAACCTTCCGGAGTAAGTTACAGCTGCCGGGGAAAGTGGACAGTGTTTTCTCTAAATAAGTCCCGACACAGCCTAACGGAACATCCCGGCTTTATTTCTCCTCATTAGCTCTGACCTCTCTCCCCTTACCCAGCGCTCCACCACGCACTCAGGCCTAATTTGTCCAAATAAAACCCGACTGTTTTGCAAGCCCAGGTGAAAGAGACATATTTGAATACATCTTCAAAGCCAAATATTATACACACACATATATTACTGGGATGCTGTTCTTGCTTTATGAACCTCAGTTGAATAAGAAGAGCAAGAGAGTAGATTTTATTTCAGGGCTGATTCCCTGACAGTGGGCTTTAGATAAATTCTTTGCCTCCCCTAAGCCTCTGCAATGAGTCAAGTTGTTCTCTTCCAGCACTCAGATTTTTTTTATTTATTTTTAATGAGAAATTAGGGGATCTGCATGCTAAACACTCTTGCATGCATTCACTCACTCATTCATTCATTCATTCTGGCTCTTGAGTGAACAAGGTGGTGAGGTATGAGTGCTAGTATAATCAGACACACCTGCATTCAAATTCTTGTTCTGTGCCTAGGACAACTCTATCAAAGTCCTACTCTGTAAACTGGGGGGTAGCAACACCCCCCCCCCTTGTGTTGGAGGGTGACGATGCATGCAAAGGGCATATTGAAGGGGCCGGTACCAAATCAATGCCTAAGTAACACCAATTTCAGAGCCCCTCTTCACCTTCTTCCTTTTATCACAACTTGATTATACAAGGACTTTTGCTTCCAGTCAAGATGGAGTTAACTGGGCCTGAATTTTTTCTCCTATTGGAAAAGGAAATAAAAATACATGAAACAATGGTTTTTAAGACATTAGACACCAGGCAACAAAGAACAGTGATCACAGAGAAATGGCAGAGCAGTGAGATGAGCCCTATAATGATCCCAGCTGGAGCCTGGGGAGAGGTTCCACGCCATGGGGGAGAGCAGGGTAGCCAGACAGACCATTGCTGAATTGAGGAGTTGGGGCTTAGTGTCCAGGGAGGCCAAGAAAGCTATAATTTGCAGAGCAGAGAACCAGAGAGGAGAGGGCTGCACATAAAAAGAGCTGCAGAGTTTTGTAGAGGGTTAACCTCAAGTGTTTGGTGGGAAACAGCATGAGGCCCAGTAGAAGGTTACCTGGAAGGGACAGATAGAAAAATATGGAAAACACCCCCTGTTCTCTCAGGCAAAGCTCTCAGAAGGGCATTGCCTCAGTAGTGGGGGGCAATTAGTCTTAAACTCAACCCTGCTGTGGTCCCACCTGACAAAACTTAAAAGCAAGACATGAAAGAATCAAACTGTTTCCAAGTAATTTAACTACATCCAGGAACAAAGCTCAAAAATATGCATAGAAAATGCAAAAATATCCAGCAACAACAAGGCTAAAATTCACAATGGCTGGCATGCAATCAAAATATTACCAAAGAAGCAGGAATATATAAACCATAATGAGGAGAAAAATCAACCAACTGCAGCTAACTCCAGAATGATAAGAACAGTAAAAGAGCTTTTGTAATTATATTTTATATGTTCAGTAACATGGAGGGAAGATTGAGCACATTAAATGGAGCTACGGAAGATATATAAAAACAAATTCCAGAGATGAAAACGACAATGTCTGAGATGAAAAATATACTGATTGACATTCATGGTAGATTAGACACCACAGGAGAGAAGGTTAGTGAACTTGAAGACATAGGAAAAGAAACTACCCAAACTAAACAACAACGAAAAGAGAGTACCCGAAAATTGAACAGAGCAAATAAGTAAGCCATGGAAAAACTTCAAGCAGCCTAATACACATGCAGTTGGAGGCTCTGAACGAAGAGGTAGGAGCAGACATAAAGAAATTATGACCGAAAAATTTCCAAATGTGATGAAAACCCAAATTCAGGAAGCTCAACAAACTCCAAGCATAAGAAACAAACAGGAACTCCCCCAAGGCAAACAATAATCAAATGCCTAAAAGCAGTGATGAAATAATCTTAAAAGCATCCAGAGGAAAAAACAGACACATTACACACAGATGAAAAAAAAAGGTAAGAATTACAGCAGATCTCTTGTCGGAAACAATGAAAACCCGAAGAGAGTGAAGCGCTCCCTTGAAAGTATGGAAAGATAAACATGTGTCTAGAATTCTATATCCAGAGAAAATATTTTTCAGAAACAAAGGTAAAATAAATATTGTCTTAAAAAACAGACACAGGAAAGCTGAGAAAACAGCTGTACACTTTATGTCAAAGGAGATGGTACCAAAGCGGGAAAGGAGTGTATAAAAAAATGAAAAATACTAGAAAAAGTTCACTGCATAGGAGAAAATCTTTGCAGCCTTGGGTTAGGCCAAAAGTTCTTTGATACAACACTCAATTCATGATCCATTCAAAAAATATTGATAAATTTGACTCCATAAAAATTAAGAACTGCTGCTCTTTGAAAAACATTGCTAAAGAAATGTAAATATATACAAACTGGGAGAAAATATTTGCATGTCACATATCTGATAAAGTTCTTTAATCCAGACTATGTAAAAAATTCTGCAAACACAATAAGAATGTGAAAAAATAATCCCTGATTTTAAAATGGGCACATGCTCAAAATGCGTGCTACAATTATGTCAAAATAAAGACTTTAATTTGAAAGATGGGCAAAGGGAATTGAATAGACACGTGAGCAAAGAAGATAATACAGGTGGCAAATAAGCCCGTGAAAAGATGCTCCACGTCATTAATCGTTAAGAAAATGCAAATTCAAATCACGACAAGATAACCACTGCCTGCTTATTCAGCAGTCCAGCATTTAAAAGTCTGTTCCTAGCAGGTGTTGGGGAGGACATGGAGAATCTGGAACTCTCAGCCACTGCTGTTGGGAATGTAAATGGCACAACCTCTTTGAAAAATGGTTTTCAGTTTTTAAAACATTTAAACATACTGCTATCAGACAATGCCGCCATTCCTCTCCTGGGTACTTACTTTGTGACTATAAAGGCCACACGGGTGTTCACAGCAGCTTTGTCTGTAATAGCCTCAAACTGGAAGTGATCTAAATAATGTCCACCAGCAGGTGAATGGACCAACAAACTCTCGTACATTCATACAATGGGATGCTACCCAGCAGTGCAAAGAAATGAGCTATTGACACCTGGAAAAACTTAGATCTCAAGGGTATTATGCTGGGTGAAAAATGCCGGGCACAGAAGATTGCATGTTGTATGATCCATTCACACAGAATTGTAGAAGAGGCAACGTAACCCGTAGTGACGGAAAGAAAGCAGATCGGTGGTTGCCTGGGTGGGAGGGTGGAGGGTGGGAGAGGTTGCAAAGAGCTAGAGAAGCCTTCTGGGGGCAATTGATACGTCCGTGATCTTGAGGGTGGTGGTGGTTTTATGGTGTAGACATATGTCAAGACCAAGGAAATAAGAAAGAATTTAAAAAGTAAAACCACAGACTCCTGCTTCTGGTGATTTGTACCCACCATCAGCCTTGAGCGTGGGGACCTGCCAATACCCTCTCTCTGCACAGAAGGCCCAACCGCTGGCCATGCAGGAGGCAGCGGGGAAGCTGTGGCACCAAGGGGACCTGTGTTCGAGTCCCCACCCGACCTCATGCATGCTATGAGAACGAGGACAAGTCACTGTAGTGCCCCTTACCTGCGATTCCACTTTCCAAGGGTTCGGTCACCCATAGTCAACTGCAGTCCAAAAATATTACATGGAAAATTCCAGAAATAATAAATTTCTAAGTTTTAAATTGCACCCGCCCGAAACATGGGTCATCCCTTTGTCTGACATCACCACACTGTATACACTCCCCACCCGTTAGCCACTTAGTAGCTGTCTTGATTGTCAGATCAATGGTCACAGTATCATGGTGCTTATATCTTAATAATGGCCCCATAGAGCAAGAGTGGTGATACTGGCCATTTGGATATGCCAAACAGAAGCCACAAAAGGCCTCCTTGGAGTGAAAAGGTGTGTACAATGCGATAAGGTTTTCTGAGAGAGCGAGAGAGAGACCACATGCACATAACTTTTATTACAGTATATTGTTATAGGTGTTCTATTTCATTATTAGTTATTGTTGTTAATCTGTTACTGTGCCTAATTTATAAATTAAATGTTACCTTTTATGGAGTCTCAGTTTCCTTTTCTGTAAAGTGAGCACATGAGGAGAGACCAGGTGTTTATCACCTGTGTAATGATCAGTCCACATGTCTAGCCTTCCTTCTGGGGCCAGGCCTGGCAGACAGCAGGAGCTCCCAGTGTTTGTCTTATTGTCCCCAAGTGAAAAGTGATGTCATGTACCATCCAGCACAGAACCTCTCACAGGTGAGCAAAGGTCACTGCCCAAATCCCAGGCGCTGCCCCAGCCTGCTAGGACCCATGGTGGGCAGACAGGGCCGAGAAGTGCCCCTGCCTGGCCAGCAGTCACTGCCGTACCCTCCTTCCTAATCAGGCCTCTCTGAGCACATGGCCTGGCACACGGAGGTGGCCAACATGACTGTCCCTTGCCACCTGTTTTCTGAGAAGACATCCCTTCTCTCTTGGGCACCCCAGCCTACCCTGAGCCTAAGCCTCAACTTCCCCCTTCATTTCTTATTTGATTTTTAGTATCTGTGAAGTGGCGAGTTGTATTAGACCATCTCTGATGTGTCTTGCAGTATTACCTTCTATTCTCGTCTCCGAATGAGAGTCAGAGATATGCTTTGTTTTTCATAGTCTAATTTTTTTGGCCGATCTCAAAAAATGTAAGACATTTCAACTTAGTATAGTTGAGAGAGAGAGAGAGAGGGAGAGGGAGAGGGAGAGAGAGAGAGTTAGGCCAGGCAAGTCCTCATGGCTGAAGTCTAGCAAGATACTTATTTAATATTAGGAGAAAGATGAGCAATTAGGACATCCTCTCCTTGCGCCTGCAGACTCCATCTTGGAGACTAATAGATATTTACTTAGTCTTGTCGGTCGTGCTGTGTTTAATATTTATCCATCACAGGAAGCTGCTACATGTGAAATGTGAGCCTCTTGGTTTTGACAGCTCACAGCGATGCACAGCCGGAATTTCACAAATAGCCCCGTGGCCGCTGGCCTGCAGCCTGCCCCGCTTCCTGGAGAAGCGATCCCTGTGGCTATGGGGCACTGGGGACTGGCTGCCTTGGTAAGTCCCTTCAGCCCCGATGGGCCTGACCCAAAGTGTCTCCAGTCAGGTATTCTGTTTGGGGTGTTGGTCAATGTCAAGGACCGCAGCGGTGGGAAATAGGAGAGGTCCTACCTTTAGTGGCTGACACACACTGGGGACCGTGCCAGCTTCTGAGCTCCACTCCCGTTCAGTCTTCAGCAGGGATGTGTGTGCTCTCTCTTGTTCATTTGCCGCTCCCAGTCTTCTCTGCACCCTTCTCCCTTTGCTAGGTGCCCCAGGAGCTACCTTCCATCTGCTCCATCAAGTGCCCCTTGACCTCCAGCTCCGGCTGGGTCAGCCACTAGGGAATCTCAGCCAGAGATCTGGGGGCAGGACGAAAGAGAGGCGGGGGTGTTTATACCCGGCCCTGCCCTTCCTCCCTTCAGGGTTGCTCTAGGCTGGCTTTCTCCTGTGAAGGCCTCAGCGCCTGCGGCCGGGCAGCCGTCCTACTTAGTGTTTTGTCTCTCTGTCTCTCTGCCTCTGTCTCTTTCTCCTCCCAGTACCAGCAATCCCTCCCTACTTCACCCTTCAAGGCCTGGGGATGGAAATAGCTCGCCACTAATGCCTCACCATTTCTTATGATTTCTCTATCCCCTGCCCCATCTTGGTGAATACTTCCTTAAGTCAATGACCCACATTGGAAATATGCCAACTCTGTCCTGCACGGCTTTTATCTCTACATCCCTGAGAGGTAGTCATTATTTGTTACCTTTACAGAAAAAGGAAACCGAGGCTCAGAGAGCTTGGGTGAATTGCGTGAGGTCACAAAGAAGTTACGGGCAGAGGTAGAATGTCCTGACCACCCATTTGGTGAATGGTGCCTGACGCCGTCTGAGCCACTGGTCAGAGGTGGCAATGTGGCAAGGCACACTTTGTTTGACACTCCATCACCATTCCTTCACCTGAATGATGATTTCCAGATGCGCTGGAGAGTGGCCCCAGCCACCTCTCCAGCCCCTGTTTACACACACAAAACTCTTGTCTAATCTGCCTCCATTCAAGTTAACCTACACAGGCGCTATTGCCCCTCCGCCAAGGCTCCAGGGGCCAGCATTGGGTGTGCTATAGGTTCCAGATTTGAACTTCATAGCTGTGAAAGTGAGTGAGCTCCCTGTCACTGGAGATGTGCAAATAAAAATAGGCCAAGCATCTCTCTGTCAGGGAGGCTAGAGAGAAGCTTCATACGACAGGTGAAGTCAGAGGAGAGAATAAGATGATTAAGCCCAGAATGCCAGCCCAGGGTCTGCGCCGCACATCATCAGATCACATTGGAGGAGACCATATTGGAAATACAGATTCCTGGGCCACACTCTTGGGGATTCTGATTCCACAGGACTGGGTAGGACTCAGGCATCTGCGTTTTATATGAAAACCTCCTCAAGGTTTTAACGGTAGTGTCCGTAATATCTGAGGTCCACTCCAGCTCAGTAATTAGGTAACTCCAATCCCAACCTTTCAGGGTGAAGGCTGTGAGGTCCTTTAGCCCATCAACAAAAACTCTGGTCAGTTAACTGAACAGGCACAGGGATGGGCAGTAAAGCGGAATCCTGGGTTCTTGTCCTATTCGGGGTACTCAACCCTGTGCCAGGACCAAGGGGGAAGAAATGAGCATGTGGGGGGGCCCAGGGTGGCTGCTTTCATGGTGTAACAGACAGACATGGGCTCAAATCCACACCCCTGAGCTGTACGACCCTGGGGTGACTTATTTCAGTGCCCAAGCTGTTTTCCACCTGTACTACAGTTAGGACAGGAATACAGGTCCACCATCCTTCATCCAAACCTCTCAGGGCCAGGTCTCTTTCAGATTTTAGAGATTTCTCCATGGGCTGAGCCAGCACCCATGACCATAATAGCACTTTGGCAGCAGACCGTGTGGGCGCCCATGATGCAGGACCCTTAATAAAGACCCCAGAGAGCTGCATGTCAGTTTAGGTCAGGACTTGCTGCCAAACATCTTACTTAAACACCTGAACTTTTCAGAGCCTTTTGGATTATAGAATTGAAAACGAAGGATTGGATCTACCTAAAAGTTTCTTGTGAAGATTAAAACAAATCCTACCCACAAAGTGCCTGGCATTATGGCAACTACTCAGTAAAAGTTGGCGGGTTATGATCATCATTAGCAGTGGTGTTCTGAGTAGTAGAGCGCTTAGCACAGTGCTTTAGAAATAGAAAGTGGTAAAAAAGAAAAGTTTGTGGTAGTTCTTATCACAACTTTAGTGTCTAGTTCTGCATTTGCTCCGCTGCTTCTTTGATGACAAATAACAAAGGCGGCCCTGCCCGGGTAGCTCAGCGGCTTAGAGCCTTGTCCCGATACACCAGCCCTGAGTGTTCGATCCCCGCCTGGTCAGGCCACATACAACAAGCAATCATTGAATGCATAAATAGGTGGAACAGCAAATTGATTTTTCTCTCTCTCTTTCTTCCCCTCTCTCTCTCAAATCAATAAATAAAAATTAAAAGAAAAAATAACAAAGGGGAAGGAGAGGCTGGCCGCAGAGCTGTGAGTTGTGGTCAGGGGGCTTTCTGATCTCTGTGGAGCCCAGACCCCTTCCCTGGATCGCGCAATGCCTCCAGCGAGGCCTCCTCCTGCTTCTCATGCGCACCGTGAGGTCCTTCCGTGCTGTAAACTGGATACTAAAAAACAAATGTACCTAATTAGAAATAAAGTGTTTCCAACTAGCTCAAAATAAAATAAAATGTAATTACTAATGATATTTAAATGCTGTAGATATTTTATTTTTTAAAAATTCCCTTAATTAAAAAAGAGGAATGACTTTAATTTAGTGGAGAATGCATTACATTGGGAGGAAAGTGGCCCGGCTCATGGCTCAGGGTCTCCTCCCGTCTTGTGAGAAGGAAGACTGGGGCTTCCTAGAGCATCCCCATGACCTGGCAAGTTGGCGTGAAGCTTTATTTTTTAGGGGGGGGGAGGGGATGTTTTCCAGGGAACTCTGTGTTTTCTATAGGGATCTTAGTAGGGAGGAAGTTTCCATGAAGATTTTAGCATCAAAGTTTATGTCCTGGCTCTGCCATTAACACACCATTTGGGCAGGTCCCTGCACACCTCTGTGCCTCAGTTTCCTCCTCTGCAAAAAGAGAATGCAAATCATTCTATGAAGAAGGGTTAATGCAGTTAAAGGACATGAATATCTCCGGACCACAGGCAACACTTTTGATGAGAGGAAATGTTACCAAAATGTGTAAGATATCACTTTCACTGGAAGTTTCATGATGTGTTTCCCTTTTGTGTCCCAGCGTTTAGCCCAAGCCTAGTGCAGAGTAGATTATTATTCAATGATCAATGAATAAGTACATAGCTGAATGAATGACATGTACAATATATTAAGGATGGAAGATGTAATATAGGCAAGCTGGTGTAATCCCTAGTGAAAGCTTGAAGGCTATATATATATATATATATATATATATATATATATATATCGATACAGTGATTGATTTACTTCTGTTTGTTTGCCTCCAGGGATGGGGATCTCCCTACCACATGCCAACAGCTAATTCCAGCTTTGAAGTACTCTGACTGCTAAAAATGTTCTTCACACTGGTTCCATACATTTCATAAACTGGGCTCTCTGTGCCCTCTGGGGTCACATGGGACAGGACAGGGCCCAGGAAAGTAATTCATAGACTTGTCATTTTATAAGATAGTTGCTCATCAGTTGGCTGGAAGAGTAATATGCTGGTCACTATAATATAAGCCAGGGATTAAACTGTCGCAGTTCAAACCCAGTGCCAGCTGTGTGATGCTGGATAATTTACTGTGTGACTTTGGGCAGGTTACCTGCCATCTCTGGGCCTCAGTCTCCTTATGTAATAGGGTACTCAAGAGACTAGGCCTCTGCTCACAGCACAACCAAATCTCGTAGATTAGTATAAGAAAGGGTGGTGTGAGTTTGTGACGGCAGACCCAGGGAGCTGGGCTGTGCAGGGGGAGCAATCAAACGGGCTGTGCAGGTGGCCCCCACCTCCTCACTTCTAGCGGGGCAGCCATAAAGCATTCCCCCAGACCCTTTTCCCCTCAGCCAGACTGCTCTTGATATGTCCCAGTCCCACAGGGTTCTAGAGAAAGATGGTATCTCCAAAGTCAGTTTGTCTGAATTTGCTACTATATAAGCAGTCCACTTAGGTCAGTAGAGTTGTGTTGTTTTGTTAGTGGGGAGGGAGCTCCTCCTTGACACCATCCTGGTCTGAAGCGTGTTCCTCTCTTGCCTGGACTGTGCAGCAGCCACCTCCACCCTTGTCCCGCGGAGCCTGTCCTCCACACAGCAGCCTGCCAGGTCCTGACAGAATATGAGTCCTTTGATGGTGAGCACCCAGGCATTTTTCAGCCCCCTCCCCACCAGGGTCCCATGTGGAGCTCTTTGTCCTCACCTCCCAGCACCTCCCCCCTTTTCTCATGCCTGCCTCACTCCAGCTCCTCTGGCCTCTCCTTGCTCCTCGTTTGTGCCAAGTCCTGTCCTGCCTCAGGGCCTTTGCGCTTGCAGTGCCTGCTGATTGGAACGCTCTCCCTAGTTCTCCACATGGTTTGCTACTTCATTCGGGTATTGGCGTAAATGTCACACTTCACAGGGATGTCCCCGAACCCATCCTACCTCAACTGCCCCCTCTCACATCTGTCATCCCATCTCTCATTCTGCTTTGCTTTCCTTCACGACCTTTCCAAGTCCTGACATTATATTATCCTTTTATTGTTTCTTATTTGCCCTCTGCCTCTGACTGACTGTGACTGTCGTGACCCCTGTGTCGGAGCAGGTCTCAGAGAGGGATGGTGAACTGGTGTGTGGGATACAGATTCTTGCCCTGGTCTCACTCTGTGCCCTTGGGCATGTTACCTGGCCTCTCTGAGCCTCTTTTATCTCATCATCGAAATGCAGGCTGTGCTTATCTCACAGAGCTGGACCACCATGAGTCTCCATGATGCCTGTCAACCCCCAGCATGAAGCAAGGACCCCGGGGATTCTTATCGCCTGCTTGGGGAATTCGGGGTGACGGTCAAGCTAACCCAGGCTTGGCATCAACAAACTACTCACTCCCAGCAAAGATTCCTTTGCAGCCTATTGGTCTACCTGGTTCATAGTAGGTGTTCAATAAACACATATTGGATAAATGAAGGGACACAAGGATCTGTCCCACCTCACTGCTTCAGGGTAACCATGCTCTGAGGGATGTGCATATTTATGCGCACTGAAAACGGACAACTTCAAGATGAAAATATTCTGGAGTTGATGGTCATGGTTATATCACTGACATCATCAGTTTTGAGAGCAAATTCCCCTTTTCTTTTTGCTTGAAGTTGGCAAAGCAAGAGTGGCCTTTCTTTGCCTGATAATTAAAGCACTCCATCGTTACTGTGGGATAGCTAGTCAATGCAGAGCAGGTAACAAAGCAGAAAACAAAATTAGCCTGCCACTCGGGGAAAGCCATAAGAAATGCCTTGATGTAATTTTTTCTAAGTCCTTAGAAAAACAAACAAAACAAACAAACAAAAAAAACCTTGCTGAGTTCACATTGTATGCCTACTTATACATACTAATTATTTTATTTGGCTTTTAATTTCCATTCCAGACATTTTTCTTATATCATTAATGATGCTTCTCCCTGTCATATTTAGAGCTACATAATGTCCCCAGGACACTGCCAGTAGGCACCCCTGTTGTTACCTCATTGGGGTTGCTACCTAACCTTTGCCATCACAAATGAAGCCGCGATGAACACTTTGTCCCTGATTATCCTCCAGGCTGGATCCACGCAGGTAGATGATCAGACAAAAGAATCTCAACGGGTCTAAGATCCTTGCTTGATTATCTATGCAATAAGCCATATTTGATTCATTTATTTATTTGCTTACTTATTTGTTTACCATGTAATTAAACATTTACTCTTTGTGCAGGGCAATTTTTGCTTTCAAGGAGTAAAATAGAATCTCCAGCCACCCAATCCACCCACCGTTCATCTTCTGTTTTTCCCGTTATCATTCTGCTATACGATTCAGCTTCCGGTCTCTTTCTCTGCTTTCATCCCTTTCTGCCCATCTGAGGCTCTTGGCAAATAGCTTCCCTCTCCTCTGCTCCAGGCCCTCTCTTCTTTTCGACGCGGCCCTCCTGTTGTTTTGTTGGGATGCCTGCCTGTGCGCACCTGTCTCCTGGCCCAGCTGTGAGTTCCCTGCAGGAAAAAGCTGGGATCCCTTTGTGTCCAGGCCCCCAAACTAGCCCTGGCACGCCCCCCCACACACACACACCAAGTGTCTGTAAATGTCCACTCAGTAAGTGTCTGTCCCTGGTCCATCTGTCCTTCCATCTATTTTCTGTCATAGTATCTACTTTAAAAATGAGTTAAAAAATGTACACACAGGTAAGTGTGTCCCTAAGTACACACATCTTCAGGTTATAACTTGATGGACTTTCACGTGTGTGGATACACGTGGAACCATCAGTCAGATGAAGACTTAGAACATTTCCAGCACCCAGAAGCCACCCTCCTGTCTGCCCATGTTAAAGAGGTAATGACTCTTCTGATGCCTGTTGCATAGTTGTTTTGCCTGGTTTCAAAATCATGTCAATGGGACGGTGCAGTTTCTGCTCTTTTGTGTCTGGCTTTCTTTGCTGATGCATCTGTCTGTGACATCAATGCATGAAGGTAACGCTGAACGCTTCTTTATTGTGCGTGAGATGTTGTTTCTGCAGAGATCAAACTCCCTTCGCTCCCCTTTCTTCCTTCTTGTCTTCTTCCTGCTTACCTCCTCCCTTAATTCTGATATGGGTCATCTAGTCCACACCAGACCTTGTGCTCAGCCCTAGCCACACAGAGCTTGGTAAGGCTCAGCCTCTAGGAGACAGGGACGGGAACCTTCACTGTCCAAGGAGGTGAGTGTGATGACAAAGGTGCTGTGTGTCACCAGGGCCCAGGAGGGAAGAGAGAATGATGGAACCTGGTCTCATCCTGTCCGGACTGCCGGCTCCGTGGTTATCATGTGTCTGTCCCTCTGTCCATTCATCCACTCACTCACCTCACACCCAGCACCCTTCCCAAGGTCAGCAACAGGGCACATCTCCCTCCCTCACTTCCCCTTCCCCTCCCCCTCCTTGTACCATGTTTTCCCTCCCTAATCCCCCCCTCCCTTGTGAGGAGCCACTCTCACTATGCAGAACAGCCAACTGCGCCCCAGCCAGGAGGCTGTGTTGGAGCTGGATCTGCTTTGGGCTAAGAAATAAAAAATATGGCCAAATGTTGGGAATCGGGTGTTTGAAGTTCGCACTCCAGGACGCCGAGCCTGGGGAGATCACACCTGCCTTGGCGAGGAGCCCCTCAGTCTGCCCATCCGGCTGCTGAGCCCGAGCCCCCCCCCCCGGGGGGCCCCAGCCCCTGCACATCTTGCCTCCCCCAGAAGGAGGGTGGGTTTGGCTGTGGCGCCTCAGCTGTGGGAGCTGACACCCCAGGTTTGGAAGCCACGTGGGGACCTTCTGTCTGGGGAGTGTGGGTGTCACTCCCACCCCATGTGGGCTCATTCCCCAGGGGGTACCAGGAGGGGAAGGGGGGAGGGGTAGAAGGAAGGCCACGGTCACTGCTTCCCAAGCCCTGGGAGACCCAACCAGCTTGAGGTCTGACCTGATAACAAAGACCCACCCACCCTCTGAAGCCCTGCAGACATGTCCATGTGGACTGGGGCAGTTTCCCCTCGGAGCCTCTGTTTACTCTTCTCTAATGTGGGGAGAGGGAGGGAACAATGCTCTGAGTATTAGGAAAAATGTCACATGCAGAGGTCTCAGCTGAGGGACGGCCCCCAGTCACCACGACACACGTTATTGCTTTCAGCAGAGCTACGTACTGGCGGCTCTGTGACAAGCTGGTTCACGGCTTCAGAAAGAAGTGCTGCAGGTACCACCCCAAATCTTGGATTTGTGAGCACTCTGTGACCTGCACTTCCATTTGTTTAAACTATGCAGTAGAGAGATTTATTAGTTGACTCTGAAGGGCACACTAACCATGGCAACCAGGTCATTTTCAATTCATTATATCAAAGGGTCTTTATTTACGAATCTCAAATATAGACATTTTGCATATGTGCAAACTCCCCCTTTTGCCAACAAAAAACTCCTTTTTGTTCTGGAGGCTTTCTGGTGGCTGCCTGTGTCCCCAGCAAGTGACAGTGTGTTCAAGGCATTGTCTGGTCATTATCCCAGCCTGGCCCAGCCTCCCTCTCTTTTATCTTTTTTTTTTTGGTACCACCTTCTCTCTTATTTTCTTCACTTGGTACTTTGGTCTTTCTCTTTCCTCTTTTATTCTTTTTTCATTCTGTCTGCGTTATGGACTGAATAAATACTTACTGAATGGATGAATAAATAAAGAGATAACTGGGAAAATGGGCTAGAACCACATTATAGTGTTTTAAAGTTCCAAGAAGAATGTTATATTTTATTATTACAATTTTAACATAATTTTTTTTTTTATTGGCACCCGGGAGTTTATTAAAATGCCCGTTGCTGGCATTTTAGTTTGTTCACTGAATCAGAGCTAAAGGAGGGTCCTGGAATCTGTATTTTAAATTTCCCCCAACCCCTCACTCCCCTCTCATTTGGCAACCATCAACTTGTTCTCTGTATCTAAGGGTCTGTCTCCATTTTGTTTTCCGTATTCATTTGTTTTGTGTTTTATATTTCACAGATAAGTGAAGTCGTATGACATTTATCTTTTTCTTTATGACTTATTGCACTTAGCATAGTACTCTCTAGGTCCATTCATGTTGTTGTAAATGGCAAGATTTCATTCTTTTTTTATGGCCGAGTAATATTCCATGGTATATATGTACATCTTTTTTTATCCAGTCACCTATTGATGGACACTTAGGTTGCTTCCATATCTTGGCTATTTGTAAATAACGCGGCGATGAACATAGAAGTGTACATATCTTTTTCGTGTTTTTACTTTATTTTTCAGATAAATACCCAGAAGTGGAATTGCTGGGTCATATGGTAGTTCTATTTTTAATTTTTTGAAGAATCTCCATACTGTTCTTTATAGGGATTGCACCAGTTTGCATCCCCACCAACAGTGCATGAGGGGTTTCTTTTCTCCCAATCCTCGCCAACAGTTATTATTTGTCGATTTCTTGACGATAGTCATTCTGACAGGTGTGAGGTGATACTTCACTGTGGTTTTAATTTGCATTTCTTAGTGATGTTGAGCATCCTTTTATATATCTGTTGGCCATCTGTGTGTCCTATTGGAGAAATGTCTATTCAGGTCCTCTGTCCATTTTAAAATTAGATGAGTTGGTGTTTTGGGGGTTAAGTTGTATGAGTTATTTCTATACAGTATTTTATATATTAACCCCTTATCAGATGTATTATTTGAAAATATCTTCTCTCAGTCAGTAGGTTGTTTTTTCATTTTGTGTATGATTATTATCATGACTTTTTACAGCCTTTCTTAACAGTATCTTTTGTAAAACAAAATATTTGTGTGATGTCCAATATATTGACTTACTTTTGCTTTTATGGTTTATGTGTTTTTGTTCTTTTCATGTCTTATTTAAGAGCATTTTACCAAGCTCAAGGTCATTAAGAATTGTCTCCTATGTTTCCTTCTAGGAGTTTTATATTTCTTGAGGTCATGAGCTGTGTCTGTGGTATTCATCTGTGTGAAATCCAGTTCTTAGCACAGTGCCCGGCACATAAATTTTAATAAATGAATAAATGGGCAGATAGATAAGCAGTGAGTGAATAATTCACCCCACTGTCCACACGCCAAATCTACGTGCATCAAATTGCAGGAGGTGAACAGTGAGCAAAACACAAAAATAAAAACAAACCAACACTGCCCGGCCAGCTGGTTGTGAAGCTTAACTAAGACCCACTATGAGCAGATACCCTT